>NC_090446.1:1379255073-1379903406 GCF_031143425.1 Pleurodeles waltl | reverse complement strand
TTTGTATAGTGGAAAGCTTCACATTGAGTTTCACAACACATAAAAGGTACACATCTAGGACAGCAGCAGAGTGACATTCCGTAATACAAAAGATAAGTCAAGGACGGGTGGCAATAGCAGAAGGAACATCACCCAGTTCTATTGCATATACACACCAGGTACAACAGAGACAGCTTACCCACTGATTAGAGAGCGCCAAGAGTTAAGACTATTTTATGCTGTCGTAAACATAAACGTAGGAGAAATACAAAACTCCAGGAAAAGGTAGCGAAACCACTTGTGTAGTTACCATAGATTCTTGCACTTCATCACTGAGATCCACACCCAGCACCGAGAGGAATACTATCGTTCCCTTGTTGTGCAATCTTCTAGTTATGGATTCACTAGTTTTGGTGAAGTTGTGTCACTTTTGATGACATTTTGTCAGACCTATATTAAAATTGAGCATCAGTGATCCAAAAAGGTTTTACTGGCATCTTCCTCCCACGAGATAAAAAAATAGGAGGATTGAACAACGTACCCTGCTTCTCTTTTCTGTCAATATGGTTTGGCAATTATAAATTGCCTCTAAGGTTTGGTACCCCCCAGAGTACAGCATGCAACTCAAATATTGTAAAACAGTCCCTAGTTCATATGGCAAGTGCACTCAATAAACTATTCTTCCTAAAACAGGTATCCTTTCTGGCAGAAAGAGTGCAAGCTTCTCTCCTGCAGAGGACACTTGTAGCCAGAGTAGCAGCAGTGCAAATCTCCCCATCACAGAACCAATACAAACTGGGCAGCACCAGTGCAAGCGTTGCTTTCTCACAGAACAGGGAGAACATGGAAGTAACAAAGCAAGATTCCCTCTCTCAAAGAAAGCAGCAAATGTACCAGTTCCGCACAGAAGAGATCATACAGTGCAGATTAACCCAAGCTTCCATCACTCACAGAATATGTACAGCTAAGGCATGAGTGACTTGTGGGTTACAGACACATCTCCGGGGCAGAAGGCTAAGTCGGTGAGGGAAGTCTGTAAGAGAATGAATAAGTACATCTGCGAGTTCTGACACCATTCTCACTTAGGTGATAATCCACGTCGGGGTCCTCAAAGCCTTACTGTCACTTTGAGACTGTTGTTTGTGTTGATTGTTTGGTTTTCCACACATTGAGAAGAAGCCATTGCGTAGTAGGCAATAACTCTTTGGAGCAGCCCAGACACAGTGTATGTAACATACTCTAGACAGGTACAGAGTTGTCAAACTCTTCGAAAGGTTTTTGCATGCATGCGCACTAGGCGCTGTGCAATCTCAACCTTGGTGCTGCACCTGTTCAGGACTTTTCGGGCCACCAATGACTTGAACTGGTTGACCTTGCTACACTCTGGTTAAGGTGCTCAAAAGATGTACTTGGTGCTCAGTTTTCAGTCCTTTAACAAAGTAAGGCCCAGGGAACGGAAGTAAAAGGCTTTCACAGTTACATTCTGAGCACAGTAGATCCTGGAACTCTTTAAAAAGTTCCCACGTTGACAGTATGTTGTAAAAGTTCCCACATTGACTGTATGTTGTAAAAGTTCCCACATTGACTGTATGTTGTAAAAGTTCCCACATTGACAGTATGTTGTAAAAGTTCCCACATTGACAGTATGTTGTAAAAGTTCCCACATTGACAGTATGTTGTAAAAGTTCCCACATTGACAGTATGTTGTAAAAGTTCCCACATTGACTGTATGTTGTAAAAGTTCCCACATTGACTGTATGTTGTAAAAGTTCCCACAGTGACTGTATGTTGTAAAAGTACCCACATTGACAGTATGTTGTAAAAGTACCCACATTGACAGTATGTTGTAAAAGTTCCCACATTGACTGTATGTTGTAAAAGTACCCACATTGACTGTATGTTGTAAAAGTACCCACATTGACAGTATGTTGTAAAAGTTCCCACATTGACAGTATGTTGTAAAAGTACCCACATTGACTATATGTTGTAAAAGTTCCCACATTGACTATATGTTGTAAAAGTTCCCACATTGACAGTATGTTGTAAAAGTTCCCACATTGACTATATGTTGTAAAAGTTCCCACATTGACAGTATGTTGTAAAAGTTCCCACATTGACTATATGTTGTAAAAGTTCCCACATTGACAGTATGTTGTAGTCCCAATAGGAACAAGCAGAACACCAGAAAAAAACTTCACCAGTCCTAATCAGCTGCAGACAGGCACCCCCACGACTGTCTCCTCAAGAATGAGGTGTGAGCTCTCTTGACTCCTGCGGAGACTGATACTACTGAAATAATGGCAACCAACAGACGGTGTAATGAGGCAGCGAGCCTGACGGGCGTCTGCGGATCTGACTTACCCTTCCACGGCGGTGTCTTCGATGAAGGTTGTGCATGTTTTCTTCTTGATATACCGGGGAATCCAGGTCTGTAAGAAGAAAAACAAAAAACATGTTAAATGCAGCATAAAGTGTCTTCTCCAAACCCTTGGTGTAGGCTCTTGAGAAGCAGCTGAGGCGCCAAGGAAGGGCAGCACCGTAGGCCAGAGTGCCGCGGACTACTACACTGACACACAGCTGTGCGACAACAGAACACCTCACAGTTATTATTCATAACAACTACAGAAAGGGATATTTACACTTTCAATTGCATACATAACCTCTCCCGCGAGGTTTGTACAGCCCTCTTACATCCATTTGGGGTGGTACTGGACTAACAAAGAAACCTTGCACCCCTAATCCATACCCAGCCTCTGTCCCAGTAGATCATTAGGCCTCTGTAGAAAAGTCAATGACTGAAGGCAACCCCTGCTCCCAACCCTACCCCTTGTCCACAGTCTGAGCAAAGTGTTCGGAATATCAGCATCTTGATTTTCCAGGTCACAAGTCCATTGAGCAACTGAGAGAAACAATTATGCAATGACGTGGCATTAACATTAATGTCAGCACACCGAAACCCTTGAATCGAATACACTGGAAGGACATGTGGCTTAATATCAGAGATGCTAAACCTTGGAACAAAGGATTTGAGTCCCAGGGTCAGCTCAAAAAATGAATCTAACATTGTGCATGTATTCTGGTGCTCACGTGAAGTGTTCGGATGCCACTGGGCTACGTTTGCACTATGTTATGTACATTTGTCCAGCACACAACTCACCCGGGAGGGTATTCTGGCACTGAAGCAGGAGCTGTACAGGCTGAGCCAGTAGCGGGGCTAGGTGAAGAGCAAGGACTTTAGTTTCTTGCGTAAGTCAAGAACTGAGAAGGAGGCCCTGATGCGCAGGGGCAGGTAGTTCCAAGCTTTAGGAGTGATGTACGAGAAGGCACGACACTGGATCTGGTTGTGCGTGTGCGTGATATAAAACTGAACCAGCCAAATGGCAAGAGTACAGCAGCACGACAAAAACAAAGTCCCATCATCTTGCTTAGCTTATACCCTAGGAGACTTCACTTTGCTTCCAGCAAACCCACTTTGGTCGCCATCGAAAGCACCTCCTGAAGTAGGACAGTGTTCAAACTGCTCCCCCCCCCATTCACTGTATCATTTATGCACCTCCCATACTGTACACGCGCTTCCATATATTCTGTACTTCTACGTTACTAACTCACCCTGTGCCCTCTATATCTGGGCACTGCTGGCAGCAAAGTGCTTTCCTCTGCCAGTGCAGCAGCGGTATCACCTCTCCGAGCCCTTACCTGCCCTGTCCAGGTCTTGTCTCATTCTCATCACCAACAGTATTCGTCGCCATATGTGCACCAGTCCAGCCCTGATCTCACCCCATCTCGTACCCACTTGTGGATCTGTATCACCAATCTTACCCTTGGACCTTCTATACTTTTGCATCACCTATCTCACCTCCACAGACCCCGTCTCCTTTGTACCCGTGTATCACTGATCTCAAACTACCAGGCCCTTATCATGTATATGTGCATCACTGGCCTTGACCCTTCTGTGCACAGCCCATCTGATCCCCACAGACCCTCACTCGTTCCATACCTGTGCATCACCAATCTCACCTTCAGAGACTCCATCGCTTTTGTACCTGTGCACCACTGATCTAACGCCCCCAAGAACTACTGCACCGGTGCAGGACTGATCTCACCCCAGTGTCCCTCACCACATCAGTGCATGTCAATAGCTGATCTCACCCTCAGCCCTTCTGCTCTATGCATCACTGATCCTACTTCCACAGACCCTCATCCCTTCTATTCCTATGTATCACTGATCTCACTTCCACAGACCCTTATCCCTTACGTACCTGTGCTTTGCAGATCTCACCCTTAGAGACTCTCGCCCTGTCTGTGCATGGGTAACACTAATCTTACCTTCAGCCCTCTGAAACATGTGCATCACTGATCTCCCCCCAATAGAACTTCTGCACCGGTGCAGGTTTGATCTCATTCGAATGTCTCTCACCCCATCAGTGCATGTGAATAGCTGATCTCACCCTCATCCCTTCTATACCTATGCATCACCGATCCCACCTCAACAGACCTTCATCTCTTCTGTACCCATGCATCACTGATTCCACTTTCACACACCCTCATCCCTGATCTACGTGTGCATCACAGATCTCACCCTCAGAGACACTCACTCTGTCTGTGCATGTGTAACACTAATCTTAGCGACAGCCCTCCGAAATCTGTGCATCACTGATCTTACCGCCAGAAATCCTCACACCTTTTGGGTCTGTGCATGACTGATCTCACACCCATAGACACTTGCTTCTTTTTTACCTGGGCATCACTGATGTCACACCCAGAGACCCTCACACCTTTCACTGCCTGTGGATCACTGATCTCACCCCACGGAACCTCACTTCTGTATCTTTGCTTCACTAATATCTTCAAAGACCCTCACCCGTCTATACCTGTGCATCACTGATCTCATCCAGAGACACCCTCGCCCTCCTGTACTTGTGGGTCACTGATCTCGCCCACGAAGACCCTCACTCTTTCTGTGCTTGTGCACTGCTAACCTCATCTTTTGAACCGCTCACCCCTTCTGCACCTGTGCATCAATGAGCTCACTCCAGTATGCCACCACCCTCTCTGTTCCTGCACAATGCCTTCTGACCGCCACAGAAACTCACTCCTTCTGTACCTGTGCGTCACTGATATCACACAAGAGGCCCTCATCGCACCTGTGTGTGTGAATCCCTGATCTCACCCCTGCCCTTCTGTATCTGTACATCGCTGATCTCGCCCTCAGCACCGACGCACCACCGATCTCAACTCCACAGACCCTCATCGCTTTCGTACCTACGCATCCCCAATCTCAGGCACTTGTGCACTAGTGATCTCTGCAGAAGCACTCTCCCTTTCTGTACCTGTGCAACACTGATCTCGCTCCCATAGATCCTCACTCGTCCGGTGCTTGTGAACTACTGATCTCACCTTCAAAAGCACTCACTCCTTCTGTACATCACTGATCTCAATTCCAGAATCCCTCACCTCTTTCGTACCTGTGCAACACTGATCTCGCTCCCATAGATCCTCACTCGTTCTGTGCTTGTCAACTACTGATCTCACCTTCAGAAGCACTCACTCCTTCTGTACATCACTGATCTCACTTCCAGAATCCCTCACCTCTTCGTACCTGTGCAACACTGATAACAACTACAGAGATCGTCACCACTTCTTTACTTGCACAAAACTGATCTCAATCCAATGACTCTCACTCCTTCTGTATATCTACATCAAGGATCTCACTTTAAAGACACTCACCCCTTCTGTATCCGTGTATCCAATACTTATTTTGAGCCAGTGACTGCTGGTCGGGCACTCATTTTAGGGACCGGCACTTATTTTTCCTCATGAGAAAAAAAAGGAGAGGAAACGGGCACACGGGGAGCAAGCGAGCACCTGTAATATAAGGGGCAAAGAGTGTCTGATGGTCGATTAAAGAGGCGGGTTCCGCACTACGCAGTCTTAGTAATTTGGGGTGCCCACATTTGATAGCACCAGCCACTGGCTTCTAAGGAGAGATTTTTTTTTTTTAACAAAAGAAGCACTGCATGCATCATTGATGCCATCCCAGAATCCTTCATCTTTTGTATACCTGTGTGGCGCAGATCTCACCCCAGAAACTCTTGTGCCTTCGGCACTTATACATCACTGATAACACTCCAGAGATTCTCACTTATTCTGCACCTATTGCACACCACTTAAAGACTCTTACCCCTTCTCTACCTGTGCATCACTGATCTCACCCCAGAGACCCTCACCCTTCTGTACCCGTGTATCACTATTTTTGACCCCCATAGCCGGGCAAAAAGGACAAGAGGAATGACAATGGCTTGTCAGCACACCTGGGCAGGCCACAGATCAGACCTCGATAAAGGCCTGTAGAAGCCTATTCTTGCTAAAGAAGCAAATAATGGAAACTTGGGTAGATTTACCCACAATCCGTAGAACCGGAATCAATATTTTAGAATTACTATGAATGTGAAATCTGATCAATTACATCAGGGGAAGGCCTGTTCTGCAATCCTGCTAGACGAAGATCGCCAAGGCCCTCACTTCAGACACCAAAGCACGAGTATGCACATGGACATTTGTATTTAATTTATTTGGGGTTCTGTAAGGCACATATATCTCGGCGTCTGGGCGTTTGGAAAAGGATCATCCTGAAACAGCCACGTTCCAACAAGTTACAGCTGGCTGTGTTGTCCAACATATATCTCAGAGGGCCGTACCGATGCCGGATATTCAGAGTATCAACATCGGGTGCATGTATACCTAATGAATTTAAATAGACCTCTACTGCGTCTACTGTAGTTATTCTGCACGTTAATTCGGCGCTCCTGGGCCTTCGTAAGACAATTCTGCAGGTGCACTCCGAGGGTGCTCGTTTTTCAGGTTACTGGTTATCGTAACACCTGCCAGTAGGCGGCGGTATACTCCACGGTAGCTCTTCTGGTAGACAACGATAGCCAGTGCTTGATGGCGATCAATTTGAGGGGGGCAGTGCAATAAGATTCCTTTAAGGCTTAGCTCGGATGTTGTCCTTGTGGGGTAAATAAAGGTCGCCTTTGGATACTTCTAGTCCTTCCTTCTTATTCAATGGTTTGAGAACCAGGAGCCAACACCGCTTCTCACCAGGAGCCTGTGCAGGGCCTTCTCCACCGACTTTAAGGGTTCACATTTTCCAGTCCTTGTCAACAAGTCTGTAGTAACAGCTGATGTATTTCACACAGAGTGGCAAAGATACCGTACCACAGGACACTGCAGTAATTAAGCTTTGTAAACAATGGGGTTTGGGCAACGGGTCCATTTAAAGGAACAAGGCCATTTGTAAAGCTGGTACACCTCAGAGAACACATGGACACACTTGGGCTTGAGTATTGAGCGACAGTCCAGCACATACCCCTGGCACTGGAAAGCATCGATCTAGGACACTGACTGCAGATTACTGAGGCCCTCTACCACGGAATGGTTTCTTTGTTGTCTGCTCTGTAAGTAGATTTAGGTCTGAAGGGTGGGCTTTCCCCGTGGACGTTTTTCTTGAGGCAGAGGTGATTAGCTAATCATCTGCCCTGAATGAGAACGAGTGATGTGGGTTGCAGGGTAAAAGTTGTACCCACAGTGGTGTTCAATTGTGGGCACAATCCTAACCCATCCAAATGTGGTGTTTCATGGTTAGTCTTTCAGGGCTAGTTTGCAGTGGGCATCCGGATCTCACGCAGTGTCATGAGAGCCAACCCTTAAAGGTCTATTGAACAGCTTAACCCAAGCTGATTTTTAGGGCATCCCAGACCTCAGTATGAGGGACGAGAGGTATGCTTTCCCACTGGCCAGGATCAGTGGTTGCTATAGTTGATGTAATGTGGTGTTTGAAGCAAAACTGTTCTTGTCCGAGAGGATTCTTCCTGACCTAGAGACTGATAGGCTGAGGCCATGAAAATGGCTTCCTCATGTCTTCAAGTACAATAGGTGATGTGCCCTTTACGGTCTGGCTCCTTTTGCTGTATCTCCCATTTTCCCATTTTAATTATCCCCAACACTCCCTATCACAATCTCCGGCCTTCTATCTATTGGTTCTTCAATGCCAGTAGTTCCTCACCTCCAAGGTAGGGAGTGCACTGGTTGTTGTTTTGCAGCAGGTTTTGTGTTTGCAGATGTGTGAACTGTTGACTGTTCTCTGGCATTATGACATGAAAGGTAGTGAATTATTGGGGTTTGATGTGGCATTAATAAACGTCTGCAGGCCAAATACCAAGGCTGCATAGTCCCATATTGACCTCCGACCTCTTCAATCCACTGCCATACTCTCCCTGCCCCTTTTCTCTCTTGTTGATGGTTTGTCCGTCTTTCTCTTTCTCCTTCTTACCTGTGTGTGTGTTTTCGTTCTCTTGCTCTCAGGAAATGTCTGATGCAGTGCTTAATTTGTGCTTATTATTCCCGGTGTTGAGCACCGGCACTTATTTTTGAGGGCAGGCACTTATTCTTCTGCCTCAAGCATTTGCTGCGAGCAAAAGACACATATGGGAAAGACAGAGGAAGAGAAAAACTAAAAAGTGTCACAAAGGTAGACAGCAGAAAGCTGCAACAGTGAGCTGAAGGGGCAGGGAGTGGCTTTAAATGGATTAAAGAGGCCCGAGATGGCTTCAGGATTAAGCTGCCTCAGTATTCTGTGCTCGCACATTTAATTGCAGCAGCCGCGTGTTTAAGAGGAGGGCTTTGGGCACCGGCACGTTTATATTTACAAATGAAGCACTGGTCTGATGAGATAAAATAAGTGCTGGTTCTGGCAACCACCGGCTCAAATTAAGCACTGGCTACTACAAATAGTTTTACTGAACACCTTTCAAAGACAGCAATACGATATCCATGCTAAAACACTCCACTGAGAAGGCAGGGATTAGAGAGATCTATTACCATATCACACTCATTCACTGGCTGTAGAACGATACTAATGCAGTGAAATGTGATCATTGCACTAATCAGCTAGGAACTATCTCGAGAGGAACGGGAGGGGTAGGGAGAGTAACTCCAAGGGCGGGCTTTTCATTGCAGCCAACGAAGGAAGTGTGGGGGGAGACAAGCAAGCTGCTTGATTCTAGTTTAATGTGGGATTCTGTGACTTTAAGCAATAATGGACATCTTTCAAGATGGAGGAAACGCGTACAGTACAAGTGCACTGTGGCCGTGTATCTCTTCATAGGCTTCCTTGGCGCTTAGCTGACGCAGCGGCGCCCTTTCATACCAGCTTTCACCCGGCCTCTTTGTTCATTTAGGCTTCACTCAAACATGTTTAGGAGCTGATTGCAGAGGACGTTCAGCCCTCTGTAGCCAAAGTCTATGCTTATTCTCCGCGCACGAACCCGTCAAAGATCAAGGAGAGAAGGAACGGAAAGGCTAAACTAAATACCAAGCCGGGAAGGCTTTAAACTGGAGACCAACTACAGCGTGCCGAAAGAGACAGCAAGCTTCTTGCAGGTCCCATCTCCCGCCCAGCAAGTCTCTTTTCACTGTCTATTGTTGGAGTATCCCGCCCCGTGGAGCGGAGCTGGAGCCCGAACTCAGAGGCTGGACCTCTCACCTGCCCACCTCCAGCTCATCTCATTTTGTTGTCATCCAAACCAGCACCCTTAAGTCTTGATGATGTAATTTCACCAAATTTGGTTTCAAACAGCCTCCAAGTCACGGTGCGAGGCGAGCTAGCTTAGAGTCTGCCAAGCCTACTCAAGCGAGCCTCGACAGTGGCGGTCCGCACTACCAAACCATTAGCCATATATAGAGCATTCCAAAGTACATTTTTCAGATACGCTGATTAACAGACGCTCGTACATAACCATTCCTGAATGGGAGTTTACAAAATAATCCTCAACATCAAAGCATGGATACTTTCTTCTCAGCTGTAGGAAATGTATATAGATGTCCATCAGCGAGCCCTGCAAGTCGTAAAAACATTGGGGGCACAGCAAACAAGATTAAAAGTGTGTGCCACAGGAAGCATCGTGAGTATCTGATGCCTCTCATCTTGGCTGGCATCCGCAGGAAGGGGTCCTGGCACTGCTACACAGTAATGGCGGACCTTGCCTCCCCGGGCCTAAAGACTCCGGAAGTAACTCCTTTGAAAGCGTTCCCAGGGGCACGTGCACTCGTCGCAGGTATCATAGAGAGCACAGTGGATCCAACTGAGTCTCGTTGTCACAAAAAAATACGTCCCTTTGACCCCTTCTCACCCCAGAAATATTCACTTTTTATATGAATTAATGCTATTTGTATAACGAGGACCTAGTGGCATAGGCACCAGTGTGCTTCCGCAACTAGACTGGCCACACTGCGCTCTAGGACAACCCTTAATCTATGGATAACATTACTCCTACACGTCATAAGGACTGGAAATCACTCAGGAGTTCCAAATCAACCGAGGAGCAAAGACAAAGGCCGAGTTTCTCTTCTGCGTTCGTATATCACCAAGAACCAATTGCAACATTTTTAAATCACTTGATAGAGTGTATTTTATTCCTTATAATAAATGGTCACAGCATCACTCTACCCCATCCAGACTAGTTAGATTGGGATATAAGGAGGAGCACAGACTTTAGTCATGCAACTATGTATGAAGAGGCAAAAGAGAGCCCACACCCCCCCCTTCCTTTTTTCATGCATGTACAATTGCACCGTGGGGAGCGCCACCCACTGGACAAAAAACATTCCAGGGCAATCCTGGACAATGGGACGTCAGCTTCTGTCACCCTTTCAACCTGCGTTTTATATTGAGTCATAATAACCGGTGTGCTCTGCACTTCCTCTTTTATTGATTTTCATGTTTATTGGTGGGGGCTGGCGGGGGTCCTAGAATACACTAGCACAGTGGTTTCCAACCTTTTGACTTCTGTGGACCCCCACTTTATCAGTACTGGAACCCAAGGACCCCACTGAATCATTATTGGAATCCAGGGAACCCCCCCGCCCCCAAATGAGTCATTACCCTAAGATGGGGACCTAATCTGTTAACATTATTATATTTTCCACGCAGTCACGAACCCCCTGAGGAGGCTTTGCGGACCCCCAGGGGTCCCTGGACCACAGGTGGGAACTACTGCACTAGTATCCTGCTGCACAAAGCAACGTTGTTTGTCAAGTAGTCCTATTTCTGTGAGTTTTGTGTATTTTAAGATCAGTGGGGAGTTTCCAGCTCTTGCTTGAGTTTTCAAGCCCGAGCCTAGAGCGGTGTTAAAGTCTGACCTGGACCACATGCACTGAGACCATTGAGGAGGTTTAATTTCTGGGTGGGAAGGGGGTGGGATGCATTAAATGTTCCCAATGAACCAATTATGCCTGTAGCATTTATCACTGGCTTGTCAACATAACCTGCACAGGCCTGCTGAATTCTGCATAGATGTTCCCATAATGCATCCCTCAGGCAAACAGTCAGAAAATTATAACTATGCATAAAGCAACATTCAGCCCCTCCCTCGAGGTTCATTAAGGATTATTAAAGTGCAAATCTATTTGCAGGGTTTGTCAAAGGGAGAAACCAAAAGTTAAAGTAATCTGTAAGAACCCATGTAACGCATAACATGTCTACAGGCAATTTAACAAAGAATAACAACACATCCTTAACCCACCCTCTTTAGAGGTCTATTGGCTGTAACATATGATTTTCACAATCAATAAATCAAGTCTACTGCGTTTTCCAGAAATGTTCAAATGTTCATATTACAAAGATTAGACCTACAGGCTCCAATATACCTTTTCTAATCGCTCGATCTATCTATAATTTAAATTATTTCTCCTCAGGGGGTTATCCGACTAATGCTCAACAAAGTACTAAGTACTCCTCTCCCTGCTGTAGTGCTACTATGTCTCACGGTATGCTGGTATCCTCCACTCTCCTAAGTGGTAACTCCACAGGACCCTACCCATACTCCCTCCTCTCAGTGCGCTGTTTTAATCTCTCCACCACTGTTGCTCACTGTCTGGGGGTTTCTTCCATTGGGGTGTTGCTCTTGTTTTCAGAAAGTTATTTCCTGTCACACTCAGAGGCCAAAGTGAGCGGGCCCCAGGGGGCATGACATGCCCAAACTTTTTAAATTTAACCAAACCAGTTCTTCTAATTCCTGTGAAAGACAACCATCTAGGGACGGTTAATTCGGACAGCCGAGATGCGTCAGCTAAAACGAAAAGGAGGGAGTCCCCACTGCTGTGAAAGCGAGGGAGAGAGACAGATAAACAGTGAACAAGCTTGGTGCCTTTGTGCTTGATAGAAATGTTAAGTATGTAAGTAGGCTCTTGGAAGCCAGCATTGCCTTTAACTGATGGAGCCAATTGAAGCTTGGTAATGACATAGAATTATTCTTTTTGAGAAGTATTCTAAGGGTGGTAACAGCTGAACTGTGGAGTGCGTGTCTTTTTATGATACCTATAAAAATGTTTGCACTATGTACAGTGTGATTGCAAATCAGGTTTCATAATGTAAAAGTGCAATTCCCACTGATGTGTTTGACTTACATTTATTTTTCATTTACTGTGTGGGTTATTTCATATGCAGCTAGCTGCATGTGACCAGTCAACAATATAGTTTAAGCTTATTTGGGTTTTTTTTAGCCACATTTTTGGTTTGGCCCACCCCCACACTCACTGTCCCTGCCCTCATACTCACTGACCATACCCTCACTGCCTGCAGGATCCCCATTCCCATACTTTTTGTAACGCACTTCAGCTGCTGGTGACACTCATGGTGCAGCTCTCTCTTAAGGGGTTGCCCCCTATGAAGGGCTATTGCCAACTCTCTGGCTGCAACATCCTCCTCCTTATTACGGTGGCATTCTTGCCCTTCTAGGTGCTGCACAGTCATTCTGAGCGTGCTGCTACCTCTCTGGGCAATATACTGTTGTGTCTTTCTTCTCAGTGTGCTTCTTCCCTCTTGGGATACAGTCCAGTTCCTGGAAATCCCATCGCTAGGTGCAGCTTTCTGGGAGTGTGGAGCTCCACAACACTGATAGCCCCCTCAATGTAATACTGTCCCTTGAAATGTTGATGCAGACTTCCTGCAAGGCCTTTTTCAGGGTATTGCTCAGGCTTCCCGCTTAGGGTACCGCTCTCTGTGTGCCAATGCGCTATACTCTCTCTGAAACCCCTCAGGGTACTGTTCTGACTTCTTTTTTGTGCTGCCGTCCGTCAGGGTATTGCCACCTTCCTGAGAAACACCTCCTCAGAAGCAAATCTCTCGGTGCTCCTCCATCCTAGGGACAGCCCTCATGCACGGTTATTCGAGGTGCAGCTCTCTTAGGGTGCTCTCTCTCTTGTGCTATTTGTCAGAGCGCTTCACCTCCCTCTGTCTTCTCTTCTTCTCCCTACACCCCCTCCTGCCTTGCAGATTGCTGTCCTTTCCATCTGCAACCCTTATACTTCTGTTGCACTCACAACAGTCCTGATCTATCAAATGCACCCAGCTGGCTGTCCCACCCACTCAGCTTGCTCTGTGTTTCTACTAACATCCGCACTTCTCCCACTCCAGAATTATTGCATTTGTAAACAATATTTACCCATTGTGGAGTACTGTCAAAACTAAGCAACGTGCACCGTTTTAACAGTGGATATAACATGGCCGCTTTTTTTTATATTAACAAATGTGTAACCACCTGTGAAGTATTACATTTCTTTGATTCGGCGACCATTAAATTTACTGCAATTTAATTCACACTTGAGACAATGCAATCATCGCACTTAGTCATATATCGAAATCAATACATCTAAAATGAATTCAATAATCAATCATAGTTGCACAATTCGCATTGACGGATCGGCCTTCGAGTCCTGGCCTCCGTTTGTCATGTCTCTTCTCGCCCTTAGGTTTGTAGGCAGTCCCACATTTTGTTTTTTTGAGGGGGCTCAGTCCATAGTGTTCATTTTACAACGTTTCTCGAAGGGGGTAGCTTCAAGTTCTTTGGATTAGGCCCAACTCGCTACCTATCGTGTACCTGTGCCCTGCCATCCGACCTGGCGGGTCTGGGCTGCGAGTGCCGTGTTCCGCATACTCCCCTTAGTTGGGCTCCCTTCACCCTGCCATAAGGCATCCCCAGGTGAGTGGCCTTTATTTGCACACCGGCTTACTAGGTGTGCTTACGATCCATTTTGGTAAAACTTTCCTTAATTACCGCTTGCCCCTTCAATTTGTCTGGCATTGCGACTGGATGCTCTATTGTTGGGGTGGGAGGGTGTGTAGGAGGCTGGTCTGGCTTTGGTGGATCCCAGAGGTACTTACACCTTGTGCCAGGGCCAGTTATCCCTTATTAGTGTAGAAGAGGTGTTTGTAGCATCTTAGGCTGACAGAAGGTAGCTATGGCAAAGCAGCTTAGGCTGAACTAGGAGACATGTAAAGCTCCTACTATACCACTTATATCATATGCAAAATATCATAAGAAAACACAATACACAGAGTTACTAAAAATAAAGGTACTTTATTTTTATGACAATATGCCAAAAGTATCTCAGTGAGTCCCCTCAGTAAGAAGGTAATATATATACACAAGATATATGTACACAAACCAAAGTTAGGTAAGTAATAGCAAGAAAAGTAATGCAAACAGTGTAGAATCACAATAGATTGCAATAGGAGCACATAGGTATAGGGGCAACACAAACCATATACTCCAAAAGTGGAATGCGAACCACGAATGGACCCCGGACCTATGTGAGCTTGTAGAGGGTCGCTGGGACTGTAAGAAAACAGTGAGGGTTAGAAAAATACCCCACCCCAAGACCCTGAAAAGTAGGAGTAAAGTGCACCTACTACCCCCAGAGAGCACAGAAGTCTTGATAGGGGGATTCTGCAGGAAGAACACACACCAGCAGTGCACTGACAACAGATTTCTGGACCTGAGTACCTGTAGGACAAGGGGACCAAGTCCAATGGTCGCGACAGTGTCAAGGGGGGGCAGGAGCCCAGGAAACCCCAGCTGAAGGTGCAAGGAAGCTGCCACTGGTTGGAAGAAGCTTGGAGTTCTGCAAGAAAGAAGAGGACTGGGAACTTCTCCTTTGGAAGATGGATGTCCCACGTTGCGATGAAGCTTGCAGAGGTATTCCCATGCAGAAAGACCGCAAACAAACCTTGCTAGCTGCAAGGGTCGCGGTAGAGGTTTTTGAGTGCTGCAGGGCCCCAGGAGGGACCAGGATGTCGCCACTTGGAGGAGGAGACAGAGGGGGCGCTCAGCAAATCAGAGAGCCCTCACAGAAGCAGGCAGCACCCGCAGAAGTACACCAACAGGCACTTGGAAGTAAAGTGAACCGGAGTCCATGCGAAGTCACAAAAGAGAGTCCCACGACGCGGGAGGACAACTCAGAAGGTTGTGCACTGCAGGACGGAGTGTCGGGGACCCAGGCTTGGCTGTGCTTGAAGGAAATCCTGGAAGAGTGCACAGGAGCCGGAGCAGCTGCAAATCACCAGGTACACAGCTTTGTAGTCTAGCGTGGGGAGGCAAGGACTTACCTCCACCAAACTTGGACTGAAGAGTCACTGGACTGTGGGAGTCACTTGGACAGAGTTGCTGTGTTCCAGGGACCACACTCGTCAGGATGAGAGGAGACCCAGATGACCAGTGTTGCAGTCTTTTGGTGCCTGCGTTAGCAGGGGGAAGATTCCGTCGACCCACGGGAGATTTCTCCGGAGCTTCTGGTGCAGGGTGAAGGCAGGCTACCCCCAGAGCATGCACCACCTGGAAACAGTTGAGAAAGCCGGCAGGATTAGGCGCTACAATGTTGCTGGTAGTCGTCTTGCTACTTTGTTGCGGTTTTGCAGGCGTCCTGGAGCAGTCAGCGGTCGAACCTTTGGTAGAAGGTGAAGACGGAGATGCAGAGGAACTCTGGTGAGCTCTTGCGTTCGTTATCTGAAGAATTCCCCAAAGCAGAGACCCTAAATAGCCAGAAAAGGAGGATTGGCTACTAAGGAAGGAGGATTGGCTACCAAGAGAGGCAAGAGCCTATCAGAAGGAGCCACTGACGTCACCTGCTGGCACTGGCCACTCAGAGCAGTCCAGTGTGCCCCCAACACCTCTGTTTCCAAGATGGCAGAGGTCTGGGACACACTGGAGGAGCTCTGGGCACCTCCCCTGGGAGGTACTGGTCAGGGGAGTGGTCACTCCCCTTTCCTTTGTCCAGTTTCGCGCCAGAGCAGGGCTGGGTGATCCCTGAACCAGTGTAAACTGGCTTACGCAGAGATGGGCACCATCTGTGCCCATCAACGCATTTCCAGATGCTGGGGGAGGCTACTCCTCCCCAGCCCTTCACACCTATTTCCAAAGGGAGAGGGTGTAACACCCGCTCTCAGGGGAAATCCTTTGTTCTGCCTTCCTGGGCCAGGGCTGCCTGGACCCCAGGAGGGCAGAAACCTGTCTGAGGGGTTGGCAGCAGCAGCAGCTGCAGTGGAGACCCCAGAAAGGCAGTTTGGCAGTACCCGGGTTCTGTGCTAGAGACCCAGGGGATCATGGAATTGTCCCATCCATGTTCGGAGTTACCATTGTGACGCTATACATAGGTAGTGACCTATGTATAGTGCACGCGTGTAATGGTGTCCCCGCACTCACAAAGTCCGGGGAATTTGCCCTGAACAATGTGGGGGCACCTTGGCTAGTGCAAGGGTGCCCACACACTAAGTAACTTTGCACCCAACCTTCACCAGGTGAAGGTTAGACATATAGGAGACTTATAAGTTACTTATGTGCAGTGGTAAATGGCTGTGAAATAACGTGGACGTTATTTCACGCAGGCTGCAGTGGCAGGTCTGTGTAAGAATTGTTAGAGCTCCCTATGGGTGGCAAAAGAAATGCTGCAGCCCATAGGGATCTCCTGGAACCCCAATACCCTGGATACCTCAGTACCATATACAAGGGAATTATATGGGTGTACCAGTATGCCAATGTGAATTGGTAAATTTAGTCACTAGTCTGTTAGTGACAAATTTGGAAAGCAGAGAGAGCATAACCACTGAGGTTCTGGTTAGCAGAGCCTCAGTGAGACAGTTAGGCACCACACAGGGAACACATATAGGCCACAAACTTATGAGCACTGGGGTCCTGGCTAGCAGGATCCCAGTGACACATAAACATACTTACAACATAGGGTTTTCACTATGAGCACTGGGCAGTGGCCAGCAGGATTCCAATGAGACAGTGAAAACATCCTGACATATACTCACAAACAGGCCAAAAGTGGGGGTAACAAGGCTAGAAAGAGGCTACTTTCCTACAGGGTGGTGTTCCTTCTGGTAGTGCTAGCACGCCGTCCTGGGTCATCTACCTGTCCACCCGGAGGACCTTGCGCTCCTTAAATGTCTCACTCCTTCCCTCCTTACGGGACTCTTCTTGACAAGCCATTGGGGGGTTTGAATAATTTCAAATTCCCCTCATTGGCCCACCTTATTTTGCTCCTTCACCCCGACCTGCAGATCCTGGGGCTGGGAGGGGGGCCTCAAAACCGGCTTAATCGGTCCTTACGGGTCCAAGGCGGCAGTTACGGTGCCGGCCTTTTGAACCCCCTACGGGGGCGGCCTTTGCTCTTGTTTGTCCAACACTCACACCCTTTCAGCAGTTTCATGCAGTGGGCTTTGCGTCACAAAAATGTCACTGTTCTACCCTTGCGTCTTATCCGGAGGACTTATTTGTTGTTACTCTGAGCAACTCCTAATTGCAATCAGCCTTTTATAAATGTGATTTACAAAAATCTAGCTGGTTCTTTTCACATTCTATGTATGATTCTGTTTATTTGTGTGTTGTTTTCAGCCATGTAATTTCCCACCCCTTATGTCTGTCCACCCATCTCTGGCCTTAAAATGGCCGGCAACACATGTTTCTTTTTTTTTTTTTTTGTAACGTTTAGACATTTTGAGCTAGAAAAGTTTTTTTTGTTAAAATCTGCAGATTATGCGGCAGATTGCAGATTATGAGGCAAATGCGGCAAATCTATCATTATGCAAAAATCACCACTCAATCGCATAACTCCATTGGCCTTTTTTCACAGCTGTATTGCATAACGCAAATCTCTCTGGTGATGGAATACTATAAGCAACCAGCACTCAAGTGTGGAGAATTCTGGAGCTCCTGACAGCAGTGGTGTAACAAAGGCCATCACAGCCCCAATTGATGAGGGGCCCCCGAGCTCCAGGTGGCCCCCTTTAGCACAGTACCCTGGCCTGAGAGCTCATGAGTGAGACGGGGTGGGTGCTCCATGTACTTTGCAAGGGAAGGGATCAAGTTTTGTTATGCCACTGCCTGTCAGTTTATGACAGCTACAGAAATGTGCATTTCCTGCAGTAGCCTTTGGGCCTAGGCGCACCTGCGCGATGTGCTCCTTCTCCCATGATTGGATATGTGGGCGCATTGACTGTACCCAGCCCCGACCTGTAGAGAAGGCTACAGCAGTCCTTGTGACGGCGGTCACGTGAGGGGTTGTCGCTTGCACCTCACAATGAACGCCAGCAGAGGCGAAGTCTGTCACAGATATGAAGTGATCGTTTAGCAGGGGTGGCTCCTCCATTTGGGCGGAGGAGCGTTGACCCCCGCCAGCAGCAGCAGTTGCAAACCTTTACAAGGAAAAAATAATAAACAATGTTTATTATCGTCTCCTTATGAAGGGGCGGGCCACGGGGTAACGAGGTGTCAGGGCCTCAGAGCGCATGTGTGTTTGGCCGGCCAGGTCAGGCCGGCCAAACACCCATGTGCACAAGGCTCTGGAGAGAGCCTGCACAGGCTTCCAGTCTGCCTGGGAGAGCCCTGACCGGGCGCTCCCAGCTAATCCTGATGCTCCTCTAAGTAGCTTCAGGAGTGGCCACAGGGCAGGCTGGGAGCCTGTGCCTGCCTGCAGCAGCGGAGGAGAGGAATGGCGCAGAGCGAGGTAAGTGTTTTTTTATTATTATTTTTTTTAATGTAATTTATTTTCCTACCGGAGCGCCCACCCCTTCCATGCAGCACGAGCAGCAACTGTAGCTTAGACTCTAGTTCGAGCTGCAGACTGCCAAACTGCGTCTGCCAACGGGCTGAACACAGCTAGGCACGCTGCCTTCTCGGGCAGAAATCATAGCCTCCATAATAAACTGAGATGTTATTAGCTGGGCAGGTCCTGCTCCCAGCTGGACCCTGACGACGGAATAAATGCATCATCCAGTCCCTACTAGGTTTACCAGGTCCATGCGTGATGTGCTGCTCTACTCCAGGATTTTTGGGGGGGAATTCTGGGATTTGTAGTTTTGTTTATCCATCATAAAACATGACTTCAAGTCCTCAAATTCAAGGGAAAAACCTCTGAAATGGAGCAGCACATTACGCATGGACCTAGGAAACTTGACAGCTATGAATCCTGAGCTACGTCTACATTAGCGAGTATATTATTTTGAATTCAAATTATGTACAAGAGGAAAACAAATTGCACTATGGATTAAAGGAGTCCGATGTATGGACGCTAACAGTTTAGACGGTAAGTTTATTTATTTTTTAAGATCGAAAAGCTGTTTCTGTGCTGTGCCCACACGTGCACACAAAGCAAGGCCTCAAAATTACGGTGCACCAAAATCAAACTGCACCCCAAGACCCCTCTGCTGCGCTATTCAACATCGACTGCGTGTACTCTCGCGTTCTGTGCAAGAGTGACTTTCAGCCGGTTCCGTTTTCATTTAGCAGCACCAAGCATGCTGGGAACTGGAGTTTCACTTTTGCATTCATAGTATAGGCCTACAAGTACCAGCATGCTTCGGGTTGGGCGAAATGCCCCTCACATGGGTCCATTTGGCAGCGCCAAAAGGAGCCGGTGGGTTGGCTGTCTTGGATGCTCAGTACAGTCTGGGCACTGCGTACCCTCGAGTTGGGCTCTAGTAACGCCTCCTCTACACAGCACTTAGAAACTGAAACGCGTGGTACATAAAGCTATATAAAAAAGAGTTATCATTATTGTAGTTTTGTATGCCACGTGGGTAGAACTGCTCTGTGCCCGGGCCTCCACCCCCAGCTGCAAAGGAGTTCAGGCCCGAAGTGGTCCGTCCTGATCTTCCCCTCCCGTGTCCTTTGCGCGTGACTTTACAGAAGGTATGTCCTTCTGAAGCTGTACTCTCGTTTCATGGGTGTGCCACCCGGGCTGGTGCAAGCCCCACCCAGTACCTGCTCGAGGTTAATGAAATGTCAATAATAAATACTGAACGTACCCACTGTAGGAGACAAGCATTACTTCGTCTCTCGGCGTGCTTACATACCAGGCGTGGGTTTACTAACTCCATTGTGCTTCTCCCAGCGACTCTAAAAGGATTAAACGCTGAGTCGGCCCTGTCTGGATTCAAATCTATGGCATTGAAATTACTAGCGCTCAGCAGCTAGTGAGCTACCTTGCATGTAGCCGCACAGAACTCGCTGCCTGTGGGGCTCGGAGCTGAAACCGGAGCCCTGAGGAAACACTTCTTGATTTAGCAGCACTCACCTCGGGCTCTGGTTTCAGGCCGAGATGAGGGTGCGAGGGCCTGAGGGCCCGAGGCAGCTGCTTCCCTCTTTTGGAAAGGCCCGGCCTGGCTCCTTATGCATCCCGCTACACTTCAACAGACAGCGCCCCGGGCGAAACTAAATGTGGCACCCCGGCTTATAGCCTTCCTCCATCCCTTCCCAACACCTCCTCCAACTGGTGATCCTACTGGGGTGCCCCTTTCTGCTCACAGGTCAGGCCCTCGCTGAATACCTCGGGGACCAGACGGAACACCCCTTACACCTTGTCCCTGCACCGGAATCACCTCCTGCTCAGGTGTAAACTGGAGGTGGTGGTCCATGGGAGGGGCGAGGCTGGAAAAAAGTG
Organism: Pleurodeles waltl; assembly: GCF_031143425.1. NCBI lineage: Eukaryota > Metazoa > Chordata > Amphibia > Caudata > Salamandridae > Pleurodeles > Pleurodeles waltl. The sequence continues at coordinate 1,379,882,649 of NC_090446.1, read as the reverse complement.
TCAGAAAGTCAGTCAGAGGGAGGTTAAGGAAAGTAAAGAAAAGACGACTGTATAGCCAGACTGGATGTAGTGAACCAATGATTTAAGGCAACTTGCAGGGGCAGCTGTGTGCGCCCCTCTAAATCCTGGCGACATAAGGACGCCCGGGCAGCTGGCCCAGGCCAAAAGCCGGCCTTCATACTACATGAGGTTTAGGTGTACAGGCGAAGACTAGGGACAAAAGAGGTACCGTGTGACGACAGGAGGAGGCAAACATACGTGTAAGGTGCCTTGTTTTTGTTTGATGTACACGGGGTGTGTCAAATGTCAGTATCCGCTGAATACGGAACAGTTGCACCAGGACATTTCCGAAACTGGTGAAGAATAGATTTTTTTAGAAATGAAGTTCTAGACCCGATACACTAGCTGCACGGAGGCACACTTAAAAAACACCTCACTCTGGTCGAGCAATGTACAACTGACCACCCATCCCCCAAAAATTGAAGAATTTGTCTGTCATCCATGCACTACCAAGATCTTTCAAGATCAACCTAATTTCACTTTCACACTAATCTACCCACGCTGCTTCGAAACTAAACTTTGAAAATGCTCTAGTTTTTCCATCCGGATCCTCCCCACCAGTGCTTAATTTGTTGCCGGTGCTCAACGCCCTCCTCAAACACGTGACACGGAATACTGAGGCAGCCTAATACTGAAGCCATCTCGGTCTTCTTCAATCCATTTAGAGCCACTCCCTTCCCCTTCAGCTCACTCTTGCAGCTGTCTGCTTTCTCCCTTTGTGACGCTTTTTCATTTTCCCTTCCTCCGTGTCTTACATATGCGCCTTTTGCTCGCAGTAAATGCTTGAGGCAGAAAAATAAGCGCTGGAAGCACCACGCCCACATTAACAACTCCCGAGCTTCTCAAGGCATGTTGGCCGAGGTCCGCAAGTGATTCCGGGAGCTGCGGCCTTGCACATACCCCACCTGGGTCTGGTGAATCAATTGAATAACAACCGTCCTCAAGCGGTTTACCTGCATCTTCGTCGTGATTTTGAGGACCACATTTATTTAAAGAGATCGGGCGGTAGCACGCACTCCAGGGGGTCTCTAGGCTCCTTCGGCAGAAGGGTAATAGTAACCTTACTAGAGAATGTCCCAGCGATCCCGTCTCTGTTGCCCCTTGAAGAGCCCTCGTCAGAAGGGGCATAGGGGAGGGTACTCTGAGGGGTCTGGCAGGTTTATAGGTTCCTCTGAGGATAACCTTCTTCCCCAAGAGGCTTGCAGTTGGGCAGAGCCGAAATACCCTCCACTGCCTCGTTTTCAGGAAAAACGCCTTCTCCTTGGACACCGAGCATTTGATGGGGGGTGGCCTTACACCTCAGGGTGCTGACGAGAATGGTCATGACTGCTGGATTTTTTGAAAAAAAAGTTCCCTTTCTCTAGGATCCTCCTTCAGCCAACGCCAACCGGGGTGCGGGGGTTCTGTCGGATTAGTTCCGGATTCATCGGGGTACCAGGCAGGGATGCCCACCGTCCCCTTTCATGTTTCTACTTGCCTTGGAGCCCCTGGCTATTGCCGTCTGTCACTCGCCCGTGGTTAAGGGAATTCGGGTGTGGGTCAGGACGTGAAGGCCTTGTTGTACGCAGACAATATGTTACTCCTACTGTCCCATCCCATTTCCTCTCTTGCTGTTGTCCATCACCACCAACTTCTCTTCCTTCTCGGGACACAAGCTTAACTGGTCCAAAGGAGAGGCTCTACGCATATCAGGATGAGCAATGATGCTTGTGTACAGACTATAATATGACTTGGGTATCCAAGTGACTAAGGGCCAGATGTAGCAAAGGTTTTTACCCATTCTGTGTCTATGGGAAAAAGTGTTCGTACATATGGCCCTACGTTATCTGGGTATCTGCATTAATAGGTGGCCTGCCCATGTGGTGGAAGATAATCTACTCCCCGGGTAGAGCACACAAGGCAGAACTGTCTAAAATGGCAACTCTTGTACCTCGGGGGGGGTGGAGGCAGTAAAATATAAAAATTACATTGGCCCCCAGATTCAGGTGTTCTGGGAACGCTACCTCTGCGGATTCCCGGGCATTGTTGCCGGGGATAGAGGCAGACACACTTCGTAAATTTGGCTGGTCGCAGACCTCAACTCAGAGCCCTTCACCTGTGGGCAGACATCGCTTCAGGGGGTCTCCATCTCCCAGATATGACATCGTACAGCCTAGCGTTCCACCTTTCACAACTAGTGGCCTATTTCAGCGATCCTAGGTAAACAGCGATGTGGGTTCACATAGAACGCCAACCAATGGGGAGCCCCACGCTGCTTTCCCCAAGTCTATGTTAAAGTGGCTTGGGCACCTCCAGCTGGGAACCCAATCCTCTTTACCACTACACTCACATGGCACACTGCATACAAACTCTTGGGTGGTAACCCACCTCCATAGTAGGGCCCTCATATGGCATAATGCAGCTTTGATCCTAGGGAACAAACCGCGCTATTACACCTCCTGGACTAAGAAGGGCATAACGCATACTGATTAATTGTACCAGGGAGGCTCTCTCAAACTGTTCCCCACTTGCCATGCCAGGAGGAAATTGGTCTTCTCCAGGAGGCTACATGGAAATATTGTCAGCTGGCACACTGCCTTAAGGCAACCCCTGGGTCCTAGTCCGTTGAGCAACTGACTTCCCCCTTTCTTCATTATGTACAGACTTGGAGTCAATATGGGGGGATGGTTTTGGGGCTCGACCTTGTTAAAAGTCATAGCATTCGGGCCCTATACTCTCAGTGACTAGAATGACGTGGTAGTCGTGTCTAGGATGAGAATGCAAATTTCAGAATTGGGCTGCTTGCTTCATGACTACGACAGAATGCTTCGGGAACCCAAACTGAAGTTCCTCTACTTCAAATTCCTGAATGACTAGCTCTAGACCCCATGGAAGTTAAAAGTAGTCCACCTACTTCCGCAAGATAGCTGCTGGAAGTGTAATAAGGCCACTTGTAATCTGTACCATGTCCTTTGGTCTTGACTGTCCTTTCAGCCCTAATGAAGGAGGTGAGGAAGCATATATGTCATTATAGTCCTTTCAGTAGGCCAGTCATCCCAATTAACGATTCTTCATGGTCTGGTAGAAGTGCATGACCTGGATACACCAATACACACCAATGGCTTGCCAAATCACTAGCGATGGCTGAGCTATCCATACTACGTCATTGGTGGCAAACCACAAATCCCACTTTGCAGGAGTGGCTCACAGAAACGCGTAGGACAGCGATTTATAAGTGGACCACATCTGCACTGAATTGTAAAGTTGAGAAATGTAAAAGCGTCTGAGGCCCCTTCTTGGCATAGGACAATGATGATGGCCATTGAACTGAACCGGGTCGTATCTGCACCTACAAAATGTTTTGTAGTACTGTGGTGAGACTGTGCTGCTGGTCGCGTGGTGGCACTCTGGTACCCAGGTACCACTGCCTACTGGGGTTCCGGGAGTTATTGACTGAGAGCATGTTTGTGTCCTGGTTGGGAATGCCGTCATTCCCTGCTAGACTGCAGGACTGCTTGCTGTAGCACTGCCATGGTCCCCCTCAGCTTACATTTCCATGGTCACTGTTCTTACCTATCTGTTTCCTCACCCAATTTCCCATTTCCCGCTTCCTCCTTCTTCCTCACTTCCCTACCCCCACTCACTCCTTTTAGCGCACAGTTTAGGTTACTGGATCATTTGCTCAAAGTCTGGCCTCAGCTCAACAGTGGTGATGTACACTGGGGCAGGAGCCTTTTCTTGTGTGTATGTTGTTCCAGTGCCAGCTCGCGGGGTGCAGAAAGGGGGGGTTTGAATAAAATGAAATTAAGGAAAGAAAAAAAACACTTACCTCCTCATCATCATGCCACTCCGCTCCCCTCCTCCGTCTTCTTGCTGCAGAGACAGGCTCCCAGCCTGCCCTGTGGCCAATCCGGATGCTGCTCAAAGCAGCATCAGGATTGGCTGGGAGCACCCAGCCAGGGCGCTCCCAGGCAGACTGGGAGTCTGTGCAGGCTCTCTCAGCCTGGCAACTGTGTTGCTGGGCTGGACAGAGCCTACTGCGCATGTGTCTTTGGCCAGCCAGACATACATGCGCAGTGAGGGGGAGTGCTGTGCACTCCTCCTCACTGCTCGTCACCCCGTGCTCCCGCCCCTTTCAAAGAAAACGATAATAAACATAGTATTATTATTGTTTTCTTTGAAAGGTTTTGCAGCTGCCGCTGCTGGTGACACTCCTCCGCCCTAATGGAGGAGCCGCCCGTGTGCTGTTCCGAGGTTATGATCACCCTACTGTTCTGTTTCATGGAGATCATCTGTATTGGTAGTGAGCTGCCTCACCTGTAGTTCAGTTCTAATTTCTGATGTCAGAAGGTTAAAGGTATATTTCACTCTAATTGTATGCGTAATTGTATGCACACACTTCATGACTGCGCTTCCCTAACTAAAAATAGACAAAGGTAGCAAAAAAAGGAAACGCTCTCTTTTAACGTCGCATACTCAGATGCAGCTGACTGATAATACTCATAGGTCCATGTAGCGGTGTCCAGATAGACAAGGTAATAAAATTCCATAAATGAACAACACTAACTTTATGGGATAAAGAGCCTCTACACCAGCCCGCATTACATGTTTCATCATTTAGTCTTTCTGTTACAAGGCTTCTGCTGGTTACACGTGTTAAAAAATACAACTTACCTGGATTGTCAAACTAACCACATCAATATGTTGCTTTGTTGTTTGTAATTTGTTGTATACAGATTCAGGCCCTCATTTCAACATTGGTGGCAAAAGCCGCCTACCGCCGCAGTGACGGCCGCCAAAAGACCGTCACCGCGGCTGCCATCTGTTTGCCACATTATGACCACTGCCGGACTTCCGCCACAAGGACGGAAATCCGGCTGTGGCCATACTGGCGGATGGTGGTAAGGTGGCGCTGCTACCACCAGCAGCGCCACCCCAGTAGACCGCAGCCAGCCGTATCATGACATGATATGGCCTGGCAGTGTTCTGCTTGCGGGCGCTGCTGGCGGTAGCAGCGCCCCGTCCTGTTACCTGCCGGGAGACCCCCTGGATGCAGGTAAGTAGAGCTTCTGACAGGGGAAAGGGGGTGGGAGGTGTTGTATGTGTGTGTGTGGGGTTGTGTGCATGAATGTGTGAGTGTGTGCGTGAATGCGACTGTGTGTATAGTGTTGTTTGCGTGGGTGTATGCATGTGTTAGAATGCGTGTACAAATGGAAATGTGAATGCGTGTGTGCATGTTAATGTGAATGTGTGTTTACGGACGTGTGCAAGAATGAATGGATGCATGCTTGAATGAATGTGTGTATGCCAGTGTGAGTGAGCGTGTGCATGCGTGGTCCGTGTCTGCGAGTGTGTGCGTGTACGGGGGTGGGGAATCAGAAGGGAGGCAGCGTGGATGGTGTCTGGAGAGTGTTTGGGGAGGGATAAGCCTCCTACCAGTGACAGGGAAGGAACTCCCTGTCACTGGTAGGGCCTACCACCATGGTTTTCGTGGCATTGGGAACGCCACGAAAACCATGGAGGTAGGCAGCCTCAAAATGCCGCCAGCGGTACAAAAGTGGCTGCCATGGCGGTAGGAATGGTAAATTAGCGGGTTGGCTGCAGCCAACCCACCAATGTCATAATGTGGCGGTTGGCTGTACTACCGCCACATTATCATCTATCGCTGGAGTCATAATGACTCCCTCAGTATTTACAAGTGATTCATTACTACAGTCATCTTTGTTGTTTAGAACGAGCATGTAGGTTCCTTTTTACCTGTACTGAAGCTCAGTAGAGGAAAAAAGTCCACAGCTATGAATGCAACACTTTAAAAGAAAGAAAGAATTTCAATAAAAGAGAAAGAAAGGGAATACAACTGCTCTCCTTTTGATCAGTTAGAGAGATAGCTGAAGTTGATGGTCTCCTCAGAAAGGTGGGTTTCACGGTGTCGGCTGGCTAGGAAGGAGGTGCTGTGAAGTCACTACCAAACTGTAGTGAATGATTAAAGCCGAGTTATAATGTCATTATCTTATTGCGTGCGAGTAGTGCAGTCATAAAGAGACTAATAAGGAAACTAGAGACAAGGTTACCGAGGCCTCCATTATAAACAAGCCTCCCAGTTTTCTGTTCTTATGGTCTGGCTTGTCAGCACAGCTGTTGCCAGACAATTATATGAGCGTTATTAGAAAGAAGCTTTGACTCCGCCCACACGTTGGGAACCAGCACTACATGTTTTGATTGGACAGAAGGTTTGTGCTTCCACAAAAATGTGCCTATCTTCTACCAGCTGTGACCATTTTGTTTATTTATCCGCCTGCCCAAGCTTGAACTTTCAGTGGCAGACACGTAACATTGTAATGCTTTTAAAGTACCTTAGACTACTAGATAATTTATGTTGTTTACATTGGCAGCACAGCAGCACAAACGGGAGGATGGCAGTCTTGAACCTGCCTTGATTTTTAGGTCTGGCTTGATAGTGCAACTGTCACATGACCTAAAACCTACAGTAGTATTATTCTGCAGTTCTTTGCTTCCACACAAATACACATCTATTCCTATGCTATAATGCTTCACGTTGCCATACAACATACCTTTAAAACCAGACCTATTGGCATTGCCAATGCTTGTTAATGATTTTTACAGATAAATACAGGCAACTATCCATTTTTCGGACGGTATTTATTTTTATATATGGAAAAAAGCAGAAATTCAGTTGTTTTGTAAACGATTCTTGATGTTGTCAGTTGTGACTGCCAGGCCGGTAGCTGTGCAATTTAACAGGTAAGGGAGTCAAAATAGAGAGAAAGTTTGTTGCTGAAACGTAAATAGATGTAGATGTGTACAGGGATGATAATAAAATGTACGTTTTCACTCTAGTGTATTGATTTATCATTTATGGTTATGTCATTGAAACCTGTCAGGTGTTCAAGTATGTTCAAGTAGGAGTGTACATTCATTGGGAAATTGTATGTGGAAATATTCTTATTTCCGTCTATTTGGTAAAAACCAAAATACATTTGAATAAAGATTAAATTATCCAAAAATAATATGGGTAAATCCAGATGCAAGTTTCAAATAAACAAATTCCATAAAACAAGGAATCCTAATTAGAAATGTAATAATGTATACACTATTTTGTCACTTTTCCCCAAAAATCTTTCATTCCTCGTATTTCAATTAAATGTAATTTTCATTTGTTACAGCATTAAAAAGCACTCACAGAGATAGAAGCTAACATTGGCGGAGCCAGCAGGTCTCGCCTTTGGGACCTATTCGCTTTGCCAATTGTCAGACCAGACACAGCATACAGAGAACCACATGCTGTTCAGCATGGCTAATGATTTTTTTTTTTTTTGAAGCCTTTGACGTGGCTGGCCAGGTCATTTTGTAGGCATGCGTACCACGCAAAATAATGCAGCAGCCTTTTTTTCTTTGTGGTTGCAGATCAGAGTTAGTTCGGTACTAATGAGAAAAAGACCGAAAGTGCTTTATTTTTTTAAAAGTGGAAGGAGGAAGCAGTATAGAGCTGTGGAAGAAATACAGGGACTCAAAGGGGAGAAAGCAAAACGGGGACGAAAGCAACAGAGGGGACGGAAGCAAAACGGGGGTGCAGGTCGAGCACAACCAACACAGAGCACAGAGGGCATGGGTGGGGGAAATCGGATGAGAGAGCAAAGTGAAGTGCTGCTGGGAGCAAAAGTGGGAGCAAAAGCCACAATATTTACACTAATGAAAAAGAGCAGTGTGGAGTGGGTGGAAGAGAGAAGCACATGGGAGAGAATGCAACAGAAGAAGTACATGAGGGTGAACGCAACATGGAGAAGGGTGGGGAGAAGCAAACGGGTGACCAACAGCAACACAGAGTGCAGTGGGAGAGAAGTACACAAGGGAGAAGGCTGGAAAAAACATATGCATTCCCATGGAGTATTCAACTCACAAAAAAAAGTAGTTCTTGAAAAGTAAGCCATGAAACTATAGAAGCCAGCCAATCATAAGCGATGGTAAATAAGCTATGCTCCATGAGAAGGACAAACACAAGGCTGGCAGCCTGGGACACAAATAGGAAGTAGGAAAACGTGAGTCATAGCACAGCCAACCAATGTTAAACAATAGGCGGGCTCCCTGCATGTTCTTTGTAAGTCTAGAACAGGCCTTAAAACAAGCAGTGCATGTGCTCTGTATTAGGCGAGACGTAAAAAGGTATGGTGCATTCATGAAATACACAGAAGAGGTGGGTGCTGTTTTTAGGATGTTCAGCTGTATGGCTCGACCCCTGAAACATTCTTACTGCAGCAGACGACAGCCAGCAGGTTTTGGGAAGCCCAACTGAGTGCCTGGATGTCGGGATGAGAGGGTAAACTTGTTTACCTACCTCTAGGTTTAAGTATCTTGCTGCAGGTACATTAGGATCCGGAGGCCTCCAGACAGCCCACACTCCCCCCACCAGATATACACAGACCGACAAACTTAAATCGTTGGAAATTAATTTTTATTTAACACCATCTTTTTATCTTCATAGCAAGTAGTCATAAATCAAGTGTAAAGGACATTCATTCCACAAATATTTACCACATTTAGAAGTCAACTGGGGCCCCAAATGCAGGTCCCATGCGCGCGACCTCACTGAAAACCAAGACGGGGAAGAAGTGTGCGCCCCGTTTTCAATACAAAAGGGGGGACAACAATTCCCTAAAGGTCCTACCCCGTGGGACTGCGAAAGACCCCCCCCAAAGGGCCTGAAAACGTGCTGATAACCTAGAGCAAAATTACGGCGACCGGAACACAAAGCTCAGCTGCGCGATGAGCTAACCCGATGCAGCCTTAAACGCGCCCTAGCAAACAAGCGGCGCGCGCTTCAAACCCTGATCAAAAACGCCGAGCTGAGCGCAATACTGACAGCTCAAAAGGTGTCCAGGTGCCGAATCCGATGCAGCTCCGATCCAGGGCAAACGCAGACGTGACGACCGCCTCACCAGCGCTGCTACGACCAGGAGGTGAGAATGAAGAGATGAGAGATCCAATGCCCGTCAATCGCGGGCCCCGCACGCACCCGGCCGCTGCAACAGGTAAAGAAGGTCGAGCCTTCTTGGGGGGGCTCTTAAATAGCCCCCCACCGGTTTGCGTGACCGGATCCGACCAGCGGCCAACCTAATCCCCACGGGTTACCCCTGCAGTACTTCCGCCAAAAGTTCGGCCAGCGCACCTCCAGTGCGAAAGGGGAGCGTTGGGCCTCGAAGGCCCCGTCCCCTAACGGGCCGCACCCCCCCCCCCCCACCCCCACTTTGGGAGGGGCGCTTTACCCATAGCTCTGAATGAGGCCAGTGTCATCCGGGTCTTTCAGTCAGTCATGATTTTTTTTTTTTTAGGTAACAGCTCCCTGGGAGCAGAGATGAACGGTGTCCTACTTACAACGAGAAACGTATACAAGTCCCAGCATGCTCTCTGTGGGTGGTGGAAAAAACAGGACGGCTGAAAGTCATCTTTTTGACATGGAAGACAGCTGAAAGCTACCTATAAAAGCAAAGTATTCGAACTTCTACCTATCACACGCTAAACTTTAGAACACCCCTGAATTAGAGCAAGACGCAGAAATTCAAGGACAATCTGGTGGGCCTCAGCACCCCCGCCCTCTCCAAGTCTCCCTCCAGCTGGTCTCCCTCCAGCAGCTTGCTGACATATTTACAATGGGTGTCAAAAGGCCTTAGGTAACAGTTTAATGCCAGCTACCAGGCCATTAGGAAACCGTGGCGCATTAAAAGCCAACACACGTTCTATTTATTACGCGAAACCACCTCTACATAAAACGAGTTCAAACTGAAAATGCATACTCGGACCAAGTATTTACCACAAGAGAGCTGAGGTAAAAAAAATAATCCAGACTATGCTAGACCTTGAGAGATGAGATTATGGTAGAACTGGAACGACCCCCTGAATATGGCGAAACTGGAGCGATTGTCCACTGTGGTAAACGTTTGGATCATATCTAAGCCGGACAGAATATAAGTAGAAATCATTTGACAGACCCTGCTTGATAAATACATTCCTAAATTGTTCCAAACAAGAGCCCCAAAAATATTTCTTGACCGGTGCCCCTAAAGTTGCTAATAAGTCACTGGCAGCAAGGCCTGTTCCACACGCGACTTGTCCACACAGAAAACAATTCCCAGTCTTAAATCAGAGAGCACCTGAGCCGTGTCAGTGTGCCTTGCAGGCAGTAAGCACACTATGAAGAAACACAAACCACCACAAACAGCCCGCAGAGGGGAAGGGCAAGGACAGCAGTGCCTGCTAGGAATGGAAACAGCACACACCTGGGGCACGGCCTACTCGGGGCACCCCTAACAGTCCAAGGAACTGAGCACAGAGCGGGCTGGGCTTCTCTGAGAAACAGCACGCATACCGGCAACATTTCACTCAACAACACCGGGCTGTGGGGTCCAGCACTGGAACCAGGGGGGTCTATCCGGCCACCTGTGAGACGACTAGCGAACAGCGGAGTAATGGGAAGAGACCCCGAAAGGCCAGGCACTTCTGCCAAGGTAATATGAAGAATACATGGTACGGGGTAAAGAAAGGCCAGTCGCTGCTGCCAAGGTAATATGAAGAGCAAATGGGAAGAGACCCAGAAAGGCCAGGCACTGTTGCCAAGGTAATATGAAGAATACATGGTACAGGGCAAAGAAAGGCCAGGCAATATGAGAGCAAATGGGAAGAGACCCAGAAAGGCCTGGCACTGCTGCCAAGGTAATATGAAGAGCAAATGGGAAGAGACCCAGAAAGGCCAGGCACTGCTGTAAATGCAATAGCCAGAGGAAATAGTAAGACACAGGGAATGCCAGGCACTGCTGCCAATGTTACAGCCGGAAGAAATGGGAAGAGACCCAGAAAGGCCAGGCACTGCTGCCCAGGTAATATGAAGAGCAAATTGGAAGAGACCCAGAAAGGCCAGGCACTGCTGAAAATGCAATAGCCTGAGGAAATAGTAGGCAACAGAGAAATGCCAGGCACCGCAGCCAATGTTACAGCCAGAAGAAATTAGAAGAGACCCAGAAAGGCCAGGCACTGCTGTCCACGTCAGAGCAATGAGAAAATGTAAGAGACAGAAAGGCCAGGCAATGCTGACAATGCCATAGCCAGAGAAAATGGTAAGAGACACAGAAAGGTCAGGCACTGCTGCCCAAGCCATATGAAGAATAAATGGTAAGAGGTAAAGAAGGGCCAGGCACTGTTGGCAATGCGATAGCCAGGGGAAATGTAAGAGACACAGAAAGGCTAGGCACTGCTGCCAATGTCTTTGGAAAAAGAAATAATAAGGCGTACGCAAAAGGCCACGCCCTGTCGCAATCCTGGCTTGGACGACAAGGAGTCACTAGATGAGCAGATGAAGATGAAGGGCGTCTCCTCGATGGACAGAGAGCATCACCTGAAGCCGGAGGGTGATCTGAGCACATAGCGTTGAAAACCTATTATCATTTCTATGGCAGCTGCATGTAGGCCGTGCAACAACGTTGCTTTTGTTTGAAGAAGAAGTGTAGTGTCTGTAATTGACACTTGTCTTGATGTCCTGTGTGGAATAGTTAAGAAGCAAGGAGTGCAATTCGTGCCTTGGCCCACAGCTGTATCCATTCCGTATCGGGTAAGGGCACCAATGAATGTATCAATAAACAGGGGTGTGGGAGCGACCAAGCAGTGCTCTGAATTTCTAGATTCAGGTAGGACTTCCTTTTACAGTAGCAGCAGGTGTCACGCCCAGAGCAGGATCTGGAAACATGCCAAAACGACTGGAGCATCAATAAAAGGTCCGTGCCTCCCGTCCAGCAAAAATCTAATTATTAGACCGTGCACACCTGCTCATCTCATTTCAGAAGAGCGTGTCTGTCCTGCCAAGACAGATGCACAAAAACATTTTTTTTCTAGAGACCCAGGCCCCGGTTATGGTAACTTTTCCTGACAGACCAGCTAAAGACTTGGGGTCTGATTCGGATATTGGTGGAAGAGTTACTCCATCACAATGGTGTCAGATATCCTGTCCACCGAAATCTAAAACTCATAATATATAATGGGATTTTTATTTCGGCGGACAGGATATCCGACACCGTGGTGACAGAGTAACTCATGCCAATATCTAAATCAGGCCATTGGTTCCTTGTTGGGTGGGAGTCTGCGGAGCAGAGAGCGGCGGGGACAGGGTGCAGGGTTTGAGCTGTAGAAGGTTTTTTAGGTCAAGCGCGCAAGCACTTTGACCTGTTGTAAGAATTGTGGGTTTTTAACCACGCCCACCTCTCGCCCCTCACTTTCACTCGTTCATGGGCTTACCTTTCAAAAGTTCTTTGTTATGATTGGTAAATGTTTTATCTTTGTCCCTCCTTGGGGCGGTTTTGTTACCTCCTTGTAGACTGCCCCTGCCACATGGATAATTGTGTGATTGTAGATACGTTTGACTGCGAGCGAACTTCTTTTCCTTTTTGTCTCTCTCCTTCGCGCTCATGCTTATGGCGGCCATGTTGCTTTGAATCGGCTCGCTTATGTCAACTGCTTTACTTTTCATTTTCAATTTAAGGTGCAAGGATTGTCCAGTTAGAAATTGACAACACTAACAGCTGTAACTCGAGCAAATGCGAGACCAATTGCATTGTAAATGCTTGTGTCCTACTGAAGCAGCAGAGGGTTTGATTGAAGATGGCGAGCAATGATGAATTATGTCTTGACCACCTGTACTCATGAAGGTGTAAGCCAAGGCACCAGATCCCAAAATGGCAATGCCCGTTGCCACAGCAACTCCACAGAGCAGTTCTCTGTTAACAGGGTTGAATAAAAGAGCAGCCAGGTGGCTGCTTAAGCCACAGTTTAAGTAGACTCTATCATACATGCCAACAGACCCGATTCCAGCAGGTGAATCTCGATTTGGCTGTCTCCCGCCTGAAATTGTCTGTCCTTCAATAGAAGTCAATTGGGGAAATACATTCTCCTGATTATGTTTTTAGAATCTCCCTCTTGCCTCTTTTGAAAATGTTGACATGTTTGCAGTATACTGCAGCAAGGAATCACCCAAGAGGGCTCTATTTATGGTATATGCGTCTTTGGGAGTTGCCGCAGCTCGTTCCTGGTACCGGACTAATTATGGCTAATGCACAGATCGCGAGACTGGCTCCCTGATGGAGTCTTAAAGCAGAATGAAAGTGCTTTGCACCTTAAAAGATAAGAAAACAAAGAGCAAAGTGATGACTAGTTCTAGGAGTGACTGATCAGAAAGCTTTTGGCACATCTGGGAAAAAAGCTCAATATGAATTGCACATTTCTCACATCCATGCTGATTGGCAGAACGGCTTGAAGACAGCGGCGGCTCCTCCGCTATGGTGAAGGAGTGTTGTCTTCCACCCCCCAGTAGCAGTTGCAAAGCTTTACAAATAAAACAGTAATAAACGTTGTTTACTATCGTTTTAATTGCGAAGTAGCAGGGGGTGACAGCCACTGAGTGGAGTGGTATGCACTCCCCTCAGTGCGCATGTGTGTTTGGCCAGCTGTCTCAGGCTGGGCAAACACGCATGCGCACTGTGCTCTCTCCAACCCAGCAGCCGGGTTGGAGAGAGCAGGCACAGGCTCCCAGGATTGGCTGCATGGCAGGCTGGGAGCCTGTGCCTGCAGTGACCGAGGAAAGAGGAGCGGCGTGGAGGCGAGGCAGGTGTGTTTTTTTATTTTCATTTATTGTTTGTTTATTTTGTTCCCCCCCATTCACCGCACAGAGAGCTGCGACTGCTTGAAGATCAAGGGCTGCCTACCTTGCAATTACTCGGAGACTCAGCAGGGCTATAAGTCCCTGAACAGTGGCAGGAAGAGAGAAGGCCATGTGCCAACACTACACCCACAGTACTACAATGGGCTTGTGTTTGGTGCATATGGCCTACCCTTGTCTGGTACTAGGTGTCTTGTGTTGTGTCACTCCAGTCTGAAGGAAAGCCTTTATAAAAACCCACCCAACAGGAAGCACAGGCAGATGTAGTGACATTTTAAAACAGTAAGGATGGTCTGGGCAGTTAAAAATTGAATGAATTATTATTGCAAGGGTGTCCATTTGTCTTCAGTAGGGGAAGGTCCATGCCAGAGTTTCAGGAATGAGCTCCACTCCGGTTTATTATATATAAATGTATCTAACATGCTTATCATAACAATCTATCATGGACCGGCACTGCTGAGCCTATGTTGGACACCCCTAGAATGTACATTGGACAACATTATAATTTGTTGTGCCATAACTGTGTTCAATCTGGTGTTCATTTTTTATGGAAAAAGAAAGTACTTTAATCTCACAGCAGAACTAAATACTACACAATCTGATGGATATTTCACACAGATTTATCATAGCTTGTGCTTTAAGAGTGAGGCCCTGCAGATTTCCTGGTAATAGTACTACTTCTCCACTAAGGTCATGACTCCTCTATTGCTGTTCCCATCACACCAAGGCTTAGGCAAGGACTGGGCTCAGGTGCAGATAGCTCAAAAGGTTTGTATAAGTTAAATGAGCTACTCAGTTAAATGTCTCAAGCGGACAAGGCAGACTAAATTATGTAGCAAGAAAAGGCAAATTATGCAGCATGATTCATCAATTTTTATGATTCTAATACTTCATTATATTTTCATTTTTGCCCTTGTTAACACTGCCAGGGCATTGGCTGCACATCATTAGTATATGTTTAACACCCAAATATAGCAATAGGCAACACAAAAGTGACCAGTCAGGCTTTGCAAGGAGCCTTCCACTGAGCAGCAACGCGTGTTGCTGCGCTTTTAGGAACATTTGAACCACTTGACCTAGAAACAATTGTTTTTGCTAAAATCTGCAGATTATGCAGCAGATGTTGAAGTATATGGCAAATCTTTAAGCATGCGAAAAACACTGCAGCCTCACAATCACATAATTCCTGTGGCCCTGATTATATGAGACTTAGAGTGGGAGGGCTACTCAAGGAGCAGAAGGAAGAGAGAGAAGCGTGGATACTGAGGGGTACTTACAACTCAATATTTTGTAAAATAATTTTAAGACCTTTAAGCAGAGGAGAGAAATTGGCGTGTTTGTCTGTGTGTCTGTGTGTCTGTATCTGTCTGACTGTGTATGTAAAAATCCCAAGGGAAATCTGACAAACACCTCACCATACGCAACTTGAAGTTCCCCAAACCCCTTCCTCCACCCCCCGGAAGCTACACCTCTGGTGGCAGCAGCCCTCCAGGTTCGTTGCAGATCGGCACTCAATTTTGGCAACTGTGGCCTCCAGGCCTAGTTTCTCACTGTTGTGTCTTTGGGTTAGTTGCAGCCTCTGTGCAGATCGGAGATTTCCACTTTGGCAGAAACCATCTTCTTTTCCTGGTTGATAACAACAGCACCCGTCTCGCGAGCCTGTGGCAGGCTGCCAGGTGCACAGGATTTCGCTCTGTGGTAGAGTCTTGCTACAGCTCGCAACTATGCAGAATGACTAGGGATCTCTTCAAGCACAGGTTACACCTAGCTTGCTCTCTTGGGGTCATCAACTTCTCTTGGTGCTCCTCATGCTGGAAACACACTGGGCCTTTCCTCTTGGATAGGCTCTCCTCCTGCAGGGCCAGGTACACTCCTTCCCTCTCTCAGCAGGCTGGCAGGCTTCTAAGCTCTTCAGACAGATTCTCAGCACATTCACAAGAAAGTGGTGACTTCAGGTGTTATCCCCTCACCTCAGGAAGATTGGCTGCCAGGCATACACCAGACTGGGAACAAACTGGGATGGTTTGAGTATCACTTTCATACACATCTTCTAGTCAGGAAATATGGATCCTCTGTCTGAGGTTTCAGAACTGGCTCGGGTTAGTCCCCTTTCAATTGTTATTTGTAGTCTGCTCTACAAACACAGCCACAAAGTTATGGCTCCATCATCAGGTAGCCTTGGGGCTGGCACCAAGCAGGAGTGTCCAAAACACCGGTACAGTGAACAATAAGGCGTGAATTATCTGCTCCTGGCTGTCATCTGCTTCCGGAAGCAGCAATCATAGAACAAGCATTTGCAATGCAATGGGTCTCGCATTTGCTCGAGTTAGAGCTATTAGCATTATACACTCCTAACCAGACTTTTCAAGCCACATAACGTGAAAATAAAAAGTAAAACAGTTTCACATAAGTGAGCCGATTCACAGCATCACGGCCGCCATGAACATCAGCGATAAGGAGAGATACAAATGGAAAAAGAAGTTAGCTTGCAGTCAAACATATCGGCAAAAGTGCAATTAGCCATGTAACAGGGGCGATAGCCAAGGCAGTAACAAAACCTCCAAAAGGAGGGACAAATATAAACCATTTATCAATGTCATCAAAGGTTTTTGAAGGGCAAGCCCACGAACCAGTGAAAGTGATGGGTGTGAGGTGGGCATTGTTAAAAGCCCAGATACATACCAAAACATCGGAAAAGCAGCGCATGCGCGCTGCTATGCTCGACCTAAAAAAGAACAGTCCCTGCCTAGAAACTTCCTCATCTTGAACAACAGAAACTGCAGTCCCATCCTCCACCCATACCATCTTCCAAATGGGATTGTTTGGGAACAATTAATCAGCAGTCCTTAGCAAGCAAGGACACCATGGAATTTCAAGGTGGAGCCCCGGCTTCATCCACCAGATTTCAATGTCGGGTTATCACCCTCCAAGCTCAGGGATGTAGGAAATGCCCTTCACTCATCTTCCATCTGTGCCATGCTAAAACAGTAGCATCTAATATGGATACCAAGGTCCCAGTACTCAAACCCACACAGCATACAAAGTCCCACTAAGTTACATATGGTATACATGCACCACACACGCATGCAAGTACTTGACATACCCAGAATGTCATCGCCGGGTTCTGGGTTCCACATGACAGCAGAACTTTACACAGGTGGAGTTTGTAGATTACACATGCAGACACAGGATAAAGGTCTGGTCACGCTATAGATTTTAAAAACATAGCACACTGCCTCCAATGCTTTATGTCATACGCCAAAGCATTGGGCCATAGCACACTGCCTCCCATGAGGGTGTGCCTGCTGCACCACTCAAGGTCACACGTCCTGAACCTCGAACTGTCAGGGACACGCCTCGGCCTCAGCTATGTTGCATGATGCCAGCGCCGAAATAAAAGGCAGGATAGGAGTTTCACACGCATTCGGCCACTCGGGGCAGGGGTAATTAGCTGCACCTCACTAATAAGGTCTAACTAGGCTGAAATGTAGTTTTTAGTAAATTGCTGGTGGCTGAGACTTTTGCAAGCTTCATAGTCATCCATTTTGTGTTTTTACAGGGCTCAACAACATACTTCCCGGCCTCCATCTTATCAAGAAACCCCCAGGTACGCAGTGGCCCAGTCCGCTGCTATTGGGGAACATAGACTGAGGTGCAAGCACATAACGCAGTTTTGGCCACAACATGTAAGTGTCACAGTGGGAACCTGAAACCATGCCCGAACCGCACACCACTCGAGGACAAGTCACTCAGCCCGGTGCTGTGGGTGCAACTCTGCGCCCCGCGTGCGCTCCTGCCGCCTTCAGGGCCCTGACCTCCGGAGTGTGTAAGGTTACACCGGGGCCCAGTTGGGGCTCTGAGCTCGTCTGGTTCTGCTGCAGTCAGCACTTCTATTAGTGGTTCCACGGCCAGCTGGTGCTCTCCCTTCACTTCCAAACTGGCTTCTGTCAGTGCGGGTCGGGGGGTGTTGGGGGCGGGGTGTGACCTGTCAATCAGGGAAGGACGAGGACCTCAGCTAATCAGGCAGGAGACTGCCCAACACGGCCACACACGCTACTAAAAGATATGCCGTCGTCGTCACAAAAGAGGTGTGCGTTGGATAATTGCCCACTGCGAGAGGGCAGTACAGCCCCGAAAGAGGTGTCTGATAAGACAGGCCAACCCTGAAGGCATACTCTGCTGTCTGTGCAACGAGTGTGCCATGGCCCCCAGTGCAAGCAAGGAAAATGACCCACACTCTGCTGGACTGGTAGTAAAATACACCAATATTCACTATTGCGTAGTCCCTGCATGCCCGAGAGCCTCGGTGCCACTGCACCTGCTGCATCTTTGGAAGAGTAGGCCCCTGGAAGCAGTCTGGCCTTCCTTGCGTGTACATGATAGTGAGTGGCCTGGGCTCTTTTTTACCTGCACATTCACAACACTTTCACCCTGTGTGCCGGGGGGTATTCGTGCTCTGAAATCATTGGGATGCTGCCCGGTTAATGAGACGAACGTCACACTGAGCAGACAGCATTCCGAGCTATCATTAGCTCCAGTCTGATCCCACGTGGTTAGGAGAGTGAGGCGCATGGCCGAGCAGATGATCACTGATTATGGAGGAGCTTTGGGAAGAATACGAGGAGCGCAGCAGCCATTATTTCATGACCTGTGTCCACTTCATGTGCACAACTTCAGTGTCCGAGGTCATCACACGCATAACACAAAGGGGATACAGTCACTCACGCAGATGCCTTGTGCTTCCCTGGTCCTCGGTGTCTCATTGACACGAGATGTGGCAAGCTTCCTCTCCACGAGTCCTTTAAAAGATGCTCTGCATTTGTGGATATACTGACAGCCGAATGCCAGTCACTCCCAGGTCTGTTGGCATTGGTGGTGGTTTTATTATTTCATGTGTACTCCTATAGAGCAGCACACCCCACAAGCTGTCACCGCAGAGGCTTCAGGGCAGAGTGAGCAACAGAGGAACCATCAGAGAGAGCAGAGCGCACCAATCCCCATTATAGGTGGCAAAACGAGGGAGGGGAGAGAAGAACTCTCCAGAGGTGTAAAAGCTTTGAGATAAAGCTCTATAATTTCATCCAGGTGTAGGAGTCTAACTAGTGGGATAGGTAAAAGAACAAACAAGGAATGAAGGAGAAGACCAGCAGAGGTCTGCAGAGTCCAAGTCGTATGAAGAGTGGAAAAAGTGAGTCTTTAAGGCTTGTCTCATCTATAACAAGCACAGATAATAGGTTACACCTTCGGTGCCTATGTCGCTTTACCAATGGTTTTAGCTTTTGAAGCAGCGAGCCGCAGCATTTGCCGGCCTGTGTACCAAGCATATAACCAAAAAAATAAAAACATGTGAAGGTATTAAACTGGTGGAGGGGAAAGCAACACAAGGATGTGGGGTGTAGGGGAGAAGTGACATAGGGGACAAAGGGTGGAAGCAACACGGAAGAATGCCCAGTGCATGGGTTTTTAAAGTGGGTGAAGGAAGCAACACAGGGAGGAAGAAGCAACACAGAGGGGTGGGTGAAGGTGGAAGCAACGCAGAGGTTGAGTGGCAGAAGCATTATGAGGGTGTAGGTGGGGGGGATCAAATGAGCAAAAGAGAGGAAGCTGGCAGGGAGAAAGCAGAAAAAGCACACAGGCTAGAAGGCAACACAGTAGGGCTGGTGAAGAAGCACACAAGGGAGACAGCAGAAAACACATGTACTCTCATGGAGTGTGCTTAAACAAAAAGAAAAAGCGAGCAGCGGAAGGACATAGTAATGCATCTGTGCTCCAGGTGTGGAACTAATACTAGAAGAAGGAAAGCCCACACAGCTAATTAAGTAAATAGAAAATTAGAATGACAATGCCCACCAGTGGTCAGCAAAGGGCAGGTAATAAGCACACCGTAAGATAACAATAAGTCTCACAACAGACAGTGCAGCACGTTTTTTCACTGGAGTCTTGAGCATGGAGAGATCTCTCTACCTCCAAATTTTTACAATATAGGTGGCCGAGTGGCCAGCAAGTTAGCAGAGGATGATCTTAGGCACCGGAAGGAAGATAGGACTGGGGGAGTTCTAACACATAACCTGGTGCACAGCCAGTGGCAAACATATACAATGCACAGCCATATAGGTATCATCTCCCTTTCACAGGAAACCACTATAGTGATCTGAGAGCAGGGAAGATGTGATCTTTGAGTCCAAGCCTCAAAGTAAGCCAGCCTTGCCGATTCATTTTTAGCTAATTGGGCAGGGGGCGCGCACCACAGCATAGCGCGCCCCCAATACAGGTGAGGGCCAGATCGGACCGGTTTCGGCCGGCAGCCCAACTGTGGCTGCCGCGAAAATATTTGAAAATCGCGCTCACCCAGAGGGGAGAGCCGATTGGCTGAAGGGGGTGTGGTGGGGGCTCCCAGGTATGTAGCAGGGGCAGCCTGAGTTAGTTAAAAGGGGGACTCAAGTCCCTCTAGGGTCAGGTTGTTTTCTTGACCCTGGGCTGCCCCCGACGATCGACGCACTCCTCCAGAGGACTGGAGGATTTTTTTTTTGCTGCATTTTTTCCTGGATTCCTTCATGCCACAAGAGGCCCTCGTGCTGCCTTGACCTCTGCTGCCCTTGGCCTTGTCTTCACCTCTCTCTGGCCTGGGGCAATGGCAGCTGGCTGGGAGACATCAGCTAGGTGATTTAAAGGTCTGCCTTGACCTTTTTCAACCGGCTCTTGCTGCTTTGCCCTGGTGTTGGGGCCCTGGGACCAGGAGAGGCATCACAGACAAGGTAAGGAGTGGTGGGGGTCCTGGTAATATTCTGGGGTGTTCTCTGCTGGTTCTTTTTTGGTTTAAGAGGTGGTGCTTTCCTCAGGGGCTGCAGGGGCAAGAAACAATCAGAATAAGTTTGTCGTTTATGCTGTTTTTTATACTGTGAAATTTTATTTATATAGTTTTAGGCCAGTAGATGGCAGTATTGTTTTAATAGTAATTCCGGAGCCTGTGCTGTAATTTGTTATTGCCTACCTAAAATAGTTATAGTTATAATTGTTTACTAATTTTTGTTTTGCCTGTTTCTGAACCTTTCTTGACTTTGCCTATTTAGACGTACTTTTTTCTTCACCCGTTTTCATAAGTATTGTTATCATTTGTGTGTTGTGGCAGAAGGGTGGTTTTAGGATAATCTTTAGGCATGCCACCAAAACAGGTAAAGCGAAAATTGGATGTAGAGGCAGTTATGGGGCGCCTAGACGCTATGGACCGGGTGCTCACTCTCATGCAACCAGCTCTCATGTCGCTGGTGCAAAAGGGGGCTGAGGGCAATCCGGTGGGTGGCGAGACTCCGGAATTAGAGGTGGTTTCTGTGCCAGATCAGGATGGGCGCCCAAGGCGAGCTGGGGTCCCTCCAAAATCAGCATTCCCCCCGGTTCCTAAGAGGGCTAGGAAATTGGCACCCAAACTGGGGGGGAAAAAGTCAGCTCCCAAGAGGACACTCACTGAGGGGACACGGGATCCCAACATGGGACAGGCAGACACGCAACCAGAGGTAGTCATCACAGGAGCAGTGGCAGGTACAACCTTGGGTGGAGCAGTTTCGGTCAGCGAGCGTGAACCGGGAGGGGACCTGGTTAGTGGATTGGCAAAAGTGCTGCCCTGGCTGGCGAAGTTAGGCAATGCCCCACAGATTGATTTGGCAAGTGAGGGGTCAGCATTGGCCACGTTAAAGGGCTTAGCAACGGGTGTTGGTGCAAATCTGAAAGGGGCCACCACAGGAACACAAGAAGCCCCGAGGGCCACAGCCACCACATCGCACAAGCCTACATCCTCCATTGCCCTGCCAGCAGTCGTGGCCACCTCTACCAGTACATCACCACCAGAGAAACAAGGTGAGGGCGCTACCCAACCAGGTGGGACACATGATCAAGTACTTTCTCCTAGGGATCAGCAGGGACCTCATATATCTAGTGAGTTAAAGGCAAAAATTCACAAGGGCACATTTGTGGATATTTTTGGGCTAACAGTAGTGAAGCCGGCTGATGAGGAAAGTAAGGACATTAAGGATTGCTCTCACAAATGGAAGAAACCTAAGGTAGATGAGACCATTATAAATTGGATAAAAGGTTTTACCATTTATCAGTCCATTTTACTGGAGAAATTCCCTGAGCTAGGTCCTCAAACTGCATATTATTTGAATAAAATAGTAGGCGCGCATGTGGAGTTTGGGGGAACCAGTTGGAAGGATTATGACAAAGCGTTCAGGTTGAAAAAAGCATCAAACCCTTCTATGTGCTGGGATCAGACTGATGTTAATGCATGGTTGCGCTGTATGATGCTGAAGAAACCAGAAGCCAATGTCCAGTCCCTTTTTCGGGGGCCCACGGCCAACGGGGATCGAAAAGGGGCGTGTTGGGCGTTCAACAAAAGAGCATGTTCTAGGCCACAGGGTTTGTGCAAATTCAAGCACAATTGCTCCTTTTGCGGTGCAGCAGGGCATCCTGAGTTCAAATGTTTCAAGAAATCCAAAGAAAAGGTTGGGCAAAAATGAGGATAATGTTTTCTTGGTCCCAGGGGCCCCTTCACCTGTGTCTATCTTGGCTATGAACCCTTGGCTTAATTTATATGCGCAGCGCGACGCTTCAAAATTGTTGTATGAAGGTTTCCGCAATGGTTTTAGGATTCCAGCTGCAGGGGTGCAAGGCCCAAGATATTGTAGAAATCAGCAGTCTTTAGACATTGCACAGGAGGTAGCTGAACACAAGATATTGAAGGAATTGGGTTTAAATAGGATTGCTGGGCCATTTGACAGCCCCCCATTAAAGGATTTTGTCTGTTTCCCCCCTGGGGTTGGTTCCCAAGAAGGATCCGGGGGAATTTCGTTTGATACACAATCTTTCCGCTCCTCGCGGAGCCTCTGTGAATGACGCAATCGATCCAGCCCTCTGCTCAGTCAAGTATGCATCTCTTGATGGCGCCTTGACTTTATTGAGGAAACTGGGTCAAGGGTCTCTCATGGCAAAAGCAGATATAGAATCAGCCTTCAGACTCTTGCCTGTTCACCCTGATGATTATCATCTGCTGGGCTTCCAATTCAGAGGAAAGTTCTATTATGACAAATGCATGCCTATGGGCTGTTCTGTTTCCTGCACTTATTTCGAGCAATTTAGCACGTTTTTAGAGTGGGTTTTTACACAGGTTTCAGGGTCACCTAATGTCATTCATTATCTAGATGACTTCTTGTTTCTTGGACCAAGCGGGTCCGATAGGTGTGCTAAGTCTTTGACCGCATTCAAGTCTCTGATGGATAAATTCGGCATCCCTTTAGCTCAGGAAAAAACAACAGGTCCAACCACATCCTTGGTATTTCTGGGCATTGAAATAGATTCAGTGAGAGGGGAATGCAGGTTGCCCCAGGATAAAGTCATGGCTTTCAGAGCATCCTTAGAAACCTGTTTGGCAGCCAAAAAAGTCACCCTGCATCAGTTACAGATATTGGTGGGTCAACTCAATTTTGCCTTGCGGATCATTCCAATGGGGCGCCCTTTCTCACGCTCTATTGCTCAGTCTATGTCTGGATTAAAAGAGAAGCACCATAGGACGCGGTTGTCTGCTGAAGTAAGGCAGGATTTAAGGGGGATTTCAATGGGTCAGTGGTATGGCCAGCCCCTCGGCTGCCCAATCAGGAAATCGGTTTGTTTACTGACTCAGCGGGTAGTAGTGGTTTTGGTGCCATTTTAGGTACCAGGTGGTGTGCTCATGTCTGGCCTCACGCTTGGGAGTCATCCGGGTTAGTTAAGAACATCACCTACCTTGAATTATTTCCCATAGTGGTTGCACTACACATATGGGTGGACCAGCTTCGCAATCAATCTGTGTTTTTTTGGTCTGATAACATGGCAGTGGTACAAAGCATTAACTTTCAACATGCAAAGTGCAGAAGGGTGTTAAGACTGTTGAAGGAGTTAGTGTTGATCTGTCTGCAGAATAACATTCTTTTTCAGGCAAAACATGTACCAGGAATTTTTAATAACGCAGCTGATGCATTGTCTCGTTTCAAGTTACAGGATTTTCGGCAGTTCCACCCGGGGGCCGAGTTGGAGCCCACATATTTCCCGGGACAGCTGTGGAATCTTGGAACTCACCCTTGGCGGATCTAGTGGCAGCCAGCCTAGCACCAAAAACAAGAAGGGCATATGAGAATGCATTTCATAGATACATAAATCACACATCTGCCGACCCCTTGGCACAGCCTGGTTCCTTGAGTAGTTGGTTGGGATTTCTTGAGCTTTTGCGAAGGCAGGGAAAATCTGCTGCGAGTGCCAGACATCACATCTCAGCTGTAGCCTTTTTTACCAAACTAGTGGGTGGGACTGACCATTCTCGATCTTTTCTTATCAGACAGGCACTCAAGGGATGGGAAAGGTTGGAAGGGTCGATCCCAGACCAGCGGCGCCCCATTGACGTGGACAAGCTGGTAAAGATCTTGGGGGCCCTGACTGGGATCTGTGACTCAGATTTTGAGTCCACTCTATTCTCAGCAGCTTTCGCGCTTGCCTTTTACGGAGCCTTTCGAGTCTCAGAGCTTGTGGCCAGGTCTAAGCAGGACATTCACGGCGGAATGTTGGTGACTCATGTTTTCTGGAAAGGGGGGGATTTGGTAATTACTATACCACGATCCAAGACAGACCAGGCAGGAAGGGGTGAACAGTTAATACTGGGGAGGGCTGGTGACTTCAGTGGTTGCCCAGTACGTGCAGTTAACAAGTACCTGCAGATTCGTCCCCAGGTTTCTTCCACCTCTTTATTAGTCCATGCATCTGGGGTACCACTTACTAGGTATCAGTTTTCCAAAGTATTGCAGAAAGCCTTACTGGCAATTGGCATGCATGGCAAATTTACTGCCCATTCCTTTAGGATAGGGGCAGCAACATCGGCAGCAGGGGCAGGGCTCAATACCGAGACGGTGAAAGGGATTGGGAGGTGGAAGTCAGATTGCTATAAACGCTATGTACTCCTCCATATGATCTAGGAACACCTTTTTGACACACGTCAATGACCTCATGTGTAACGGTTTTTCTTTCTGTTCTCAGGCTCTCTAAGTTCACCATTGGGCACATGGCTCCTGCCAGTGTTTGGGTTATTGGGCATTCCTTTGTGCGTCGGGCGCGGCCATTCTTCAACTTGTATCGCAGTCGGGCACAGGATGCAGGTCTCAGGTTTCTTTGCATATCGAGAGGGGGTCTGCGTCTTGATGGTCTTCACCAGCTCATCGAGGAGGATCTGCGACGGCGGCTGCCGCCGCCAGCACTCATCATCCTTCACGTGGGAGGCAATGATCTGGCAGCAATCGGGAGGAGATCAGTTTTTGAGGACTTGATGGTGGAGATCTCCTGGTTAGCAAAGCGGTGTCCAGGGGCTGTCATTGCATGGTCCCATATCATTCCTAGGCGGATTTGGAGGTCAGGGCGCTCAGCGAAGGCCCTTAATGAATCAGCCAGACGGCTGAACAGCCGCATGAAACGTCTTTTGAACACATCAGTGCTAAGGACTGTTGGGCACGGGTGCCTTCAAGGGGAGGCAATGTTTCATGAAGATGGAGTGCACCTGTCGGATGGTGGTCATACTGTGTTTGTTGAGAACCTGATGGCATTTTCAATACGGTGTATCTCTCAGAACTGAGCTTCTTGTCCTCAGGGGGAGGCCTGGTTGGTCGGGAAACCAACCAGGCCTGTGGGAGGGAAGGAGTCATGTTTTGGCACAAAACAGGTGGATAACCTTGGCATCAAGAATACTAGTGCAGGCGAACTCAAGACGGTATCATAAGCTTTTTGGCTCAAACCAGGGTGGCGGTGCTGTGGGTTTAGGAAAGGGGCTCGGGACGACCGCTACCGCGAATGTCCATAGCTACCCCCACGGTACTCCATTACATGGCCCTGGAATTTTTAATTTGGGGGGATGAGACTGCGCCAGGGGACCAAGGTATGGCCCGGTTGCCCAGTATCATTCCCATTGGGTGCCAGGGGGGATCCCTTGCTTAGGGTTGGCTCTGGCATGGTTGGATTGGGGGACAGTTTTCATGCTGGCCCGTGCCCCCTCTATCTTGAGGAGGCAGGTGAGTCTCGCCTTGTGAAGCGTAATTGGTTTTTGGGGGAACACGGCCCCCAGTTTACAGACGATGCCACAGTTGCCTGGTGGGTGGACAACCATGACTCCTTTTTAAAGAACATAAAACTATTTCAGATGCATATTGTAAATAATTATGGAAATTTAAAGATGAAAAGAAATACTGTACATATGATGATGTTTTTTATGTCGTGTTTATATGGTTGTGAATAAATACGGCCTGAGAATTGTTATATTCTCTATCGCAGGAAGGTTTCAGTCTGCTTTGTTTACTGTGAATATAAAGTATGTTGCTCCAAACAGTGGATCATAGAGGGGAAACCAGTGAGAACTGTTTTGTTGTGGGTATCGATGCGGTCCCCCACCTGTGGGTCTGAGGGCCAGAGTCATGTCTGTTATGTTGGTATTGGTTTTTCTTGTAATCCTGACTTCACAAGGATGTTTTAACTTGTTCATTATGTGGATCAGGAACTTTAAAATACTTAATGACTAGTTTACCAAACAGTAGCAAATCTGCATCCATAGAAGTATTCCTTAAATAGATGCACATTTACTACTTATTAGAATTCAGAAACATTAGCAATAGCAGGCTTGGAAAGCTGCTCCAATCTCAGGTTTCCAGGCATCTTACTGGCAATCAAACACCCAAAACATGATGAGACTAATGCTTGCAAAATGTCTAACCACTGGCCATCTTTTGGGGTAGCATTTTACATCAGCATATCTCACCCACTGTCCATCTCTAGACAGAGGGGCCACTTTATAGTTTGGCAGGCACAGTAAAGGTGGCAGAATGGCAGAGGAACTGACTTTACTCAGCCTGCCAAATTTAGAGATGTCTGCCATCCCAGCAGTTATCTCTATACATTGTCAGGAACCGTTGCCACACCTGTTCTTATGTAGGAAAAGTTTGATGGATGGCTCCATCAGACATGAGAGCTGGCCATCAAACTTTTCCAAAACTTTTTATTTTTCAAAAACAAACTCCCAAAGCAGGAGTTTCGTTATGAAAAATAGAAAGAACTAATGACCCCCAAACCATGTGGTAATTTCTCTTTTTTTTTTTTTTTAGTAATGCCCTTCACTAACAGGATATATTTGGTGGTGACAGGCAGTAAAAAAAAAAAAAAAAGCAAGCTGACCATTCACTCTAAACAGGGTGGGTTATTGGATGGCTTACCTCTGATGGCACCAACTCAATCAGAGGAAGATTTTACACCAGGAATAAATTTTCCTTTGTTGGCATGAAACTTAAGGTCCGCCTGACTCAAAATCAAACATACAGTCCTTGAGTTTGTTGGGCAGGGTACTCTGTGCTGCTGCAAAGGAGTACCTAAATGCCAAACTCTAAATCAGCCCCAGAGACCCATAAATGGCAAATCAGTACTGACCCTGGTCCTCATGGGAAAGGTCCATCCCGAACATTGGTTACCTCACCCATTCAACCTGCAGCCCACTATTCTTTTAGTGGGGAAATTTGCTATTCACACTCCCCAAACCTCACTGACCAAGATACACACCTGCCCCAAAATAGAGCAAGTGTTTTTACCTTTATCTAATAACATGTCACCCTGATTCAGTTCGTGTTTGGATTCTGCATGCTGTAGAGCAGTGTTCCCCAAACCCCGGGCCGCGGACCGGTGCCGGTCCGTGGATCAATCGGCACCGGGCCGCCCGAGGAACTTCAAATCATTTCACTGTGGCAGGCGGCCGAGGCGCAGAGCATTGCGCCCTCCCAAGCGGGCCACGGAAAAATTATCAAACATTTACCGGTCCGCGGCGATAAAAAGGTTGGACAACACTGCTGTAGAGAACAGCCCCAGTGGCCAGCATGGCTCCAACAAACCCAGGGAGTTTAGTGTTCTGCCCCTTTGCCCCCAAGATGCTTCCTGGACCCTCGACTGCCTGCAGACCAACTATCAACAATGTACTAATTTCCTCATGTAGTAAGATACTTACATTTTATGGTGAAAGACAGTGAAATGATAAAAAGTAGCTATATGTGAAATGCTATTTTCACCCACAAAGCCTTGAGAAGGCAATAACGTGCAAAAATGGCTGTGTGCAATGTTTACAAACTCCGTTGCACAATTCTTAAAAATACATTTTTGCAAGTTTTTGTCAGCTAGAGCTTTTCTTCATAAGCATGTTTTGCTTTAAGGGGGCTTTTGCAGTACATTTCCCCTCTAAATCTACTTCGCTGGGATATTATCCTCTTTTTCAAGCTTTGCAACCAAGACAGAGTTGTGAAATTTTGCAAAACAAAAGTCAACAAAGTATGCAGAATAGAATCTTCACCTTCATAGATCGACCATAATCGAAACTCAGTGTTTTACACGGATTTAATAACATTTAAACGTCAATTAGGGTTTTGATGGAGTAGTAAATGTGACAGAGAACAGCTTCAAGTGCCTAGAATATCAAGATGAAAACAAATTATTAAAAAAAAACTTAAAGAAAGCTCCCAAGGAAAGTGGAAAATACGGTGGGAGGATGATATGACGATCACACAAGTTTACCTTAACAGCTTAATTTTTCTAGAAGTGCAACTTTGAGATCATTCCAGGAGTCCTTGTTTAATGGTGAAACTGCAAACCTTCTAACCTAGGTTCTAACCCTGGCTCTAGCACCAATGCTTAATTTGAGCAGGTGGTTTCCAGTAATCGGCACCAAGACTTAATTGTCAAAACTGGAACTGATGAAATTCTGCCACAAGGTAGCACTGTTTGTCTAATTTAGGGGGAAACAACAATGAGAACAATCACTGATGTTTACTGATTCAACATACTCTGAAAATGACTAATACCTGCTGCACAAGCCATTCTTAAAACTTTGGGGGCCTATAATAGTCTCAATTGACATACTTGTAGAAGTAGGATGGTTAGGAGTTGTATTTATACTGATACTGGCAATGCTGTCAGAAGCTTTGGGTGGTGCAAGCTGCAGTGGCCTCCTGATGAGGGCCCTGGCAGTTACATTTTACAAATTAAGGCATTGCTAGAACCTGATAAAAAGATCATGGCATTCATAATTTAGGGCCTAATTTGGAGTTTGGCAGATGGGTTATTCCTTCACATACGTGATGGATTTCCTGTCTGCCATATTCCAATTTCCATAGGATATAACTAAATCGTAACACGGCGGATGAGATATCAATCACGTTTGTGACGTAGAAGCTCCATCTGCCAAACTCTAAATCAGGCCCTTAATCTTGTACAGAAAAAGATAGTCTCTCTATACTAACACCAGCACATACATTGTGCATGAAGGACGATACTGGGGTAGGCTCGAAAATGAAAGACCTATCAATGCTAGGTGACCATTTCTGCAATTAGATATTTTGAAAAAATGCCTCACATGAAATTTTGTTGCCTTCATGGGCAGAGAAGCATATAAGCCTTCTAAACATAAACTAGTGCAAAGTGGTGTACTGAATATTGTTTTTTAATTTTTCAACAGGATTTGTGGATCCAGCAGAAGCTCCAGAAATCCTGTGCTGCAGCGGGATGCCTGCATTGAAAATACTTTTTTTAAAAACTACTTTTATTGCCCAAGAGTTCCCTTTGTGCTCACAACATAGGCCTGAGAGTCAGAGTAGATTCACTTTGCCCATTTATCCCCTTTTTTAGGCCACAGCCTACCAGATAGCGGAGGGGTCTGGTTTGCTAATGACATCTTGGGAATATTCAAAAAGTTGACCTAGGAATGCATTCTGCCAGTTGCTTGCCATTGGCTTTGTGGTTTGTCAGCCACATTTTCCTTTCTTTCAATTTGCTGGCTATTTGTTTTAGGCTTGCCACCTTGTGTTTGGTCCTTTCCTTGCAAAAGCCTTATTCATAGAATCCTTCAGAGTGCCCCCTTTCTCTAAACAGGCCTGTAAATCGTGTTCTTATCTCGTTACATTTGCTCTGCATTCAAAGATTGTGGTCAAATGCCAGTGGCTGTCTTCCAAGGGTGCTTATTTACTTTTCTTTCTTTGGCATCAAAGTGTGAGGTTTCATTTAAATAAACTGTGTAAGTATTTCAGAATCTATCAGATTCATGAATACATGAATAAATCACATTTTTTATTATTTACAAAGCATGTTGAAAACAAATGGTTTAATATGATTGAATTTAATCTTTAAACTAGATGATGCAAATTCCACATATTTTCATCAGTGCACTGTAAAGTTTTATTAGTAAAATGTATGTTTGTGCAAATATGATGTTCATTTCAATTGAAAAAGTGTTGTTTGTAATGGAAGTGTGATGCCGCACCATAAATACTCCACTCTAGGCCACTGCACTCTACCCTGCACCACTCCATGCCACAGCACTCTGCACCACTCCACACCACTGCATACTACACTATTTCACACCATACCGCTCTACTCTACCATGTACCACTCTACTCTGCCAATGCACTCTTGGTCACTCTACACCGTTGCACTTTTTTCGCCACTACACTCTACAGCACTCCAGTCTAGGCCACACCAATCTATTCTGCACAACTCCACTCTTCGCTGCTGTACTCTTCAACACTGTACTCTATGCCTCTGCACTCTGTGCCAACACACTCTATGCCAATACACTTTACTCTATAAAGCTCAACTCTGTGCACCCTATAGTCTACACCAATCCACTGTACACCACTCTAATCTACTCTGCACCACTTCCCCTTGTGCCACTTCACTTTACACCACCTTACTCTACGCCATTTCACTTTATGCCACTCTATGCAACTGCACTCTACCCTGCACCATTAGACTCCACACCACTTCATTCTACTCTAAAACAATCTACTCTAAGCCACTGCTCTCTATGCGCTCTACTCCACTCTGCACCTCTCCACTCCATGACACTGCAGTCTATTCTAACCGCGCACTCTTTACCAATGCACTCTCCACATCTGCACTCTACATCACTGCACTCTACGCCACATCACTGTACTCTACGCCACTCTACTCCACTCTTCGCCATTCTACTCTGCGACACTCCAAGTCAGTCTCCTCTATGCCACTAACGTTTAACCATGCTGGACAGCTGCCACGCTGATGTACAACGTGGCTAAAACACATTGGCAAAGACAACAGCTCTTGCAGAGTCGAGACCTATGGACTTTGCAAGTGCTTGTTTTTTTTGTTTTTCTTTAGCGTTTGCCAACACGCTCACGGGGAAACATACCTGCAGGTTTGTAGGAGTGGAGGAAGCCAGCTCAAGGCAGAGTTTTAACACGTAATATGACATTTTAAGATTTGATGGAAGCTCGAGAGAAGAAGGGGGGGGTCTAGAAGAGTCTTCCAGTGGAAGTATTTTCGCCACTCCTCAGCCACATCCCCACAGCCCCTTACCTTCTCCAATCCCCTCCTCCTGCGTTCCGGCGGCACGGGCCTCCAGGTGTCTGGTTTATTGTGCTGTAGGGAGTCAGGACGGGGGCAGCCCGGGCTCTTTTCCATCCTGGGAGGCACGAGCGCTTCTAGGCGCCCCTTCCCAATCTCCGCTTCTACAAGTCGTCCTTAGTGCCACGACAGAGCAGGAACAATCACACTGATGCGATTTGGTCTTGAAGCCCAAGCCAGACACCGGCGCCGCGCCCAGTGAGAAATCCGGAGCTGTGAATAAACACCACTTCCCCTCTCGGCCACAGCACGCCACACCCAGGTCCAGCTAGAAAGTCCACTCAACCCTCGCGCCCACGAGCCGTGGAGCGCTAAAGGCAGGTACAAGGGTTGCTTTTATTCTCTAAACCTTTCAGACAACTCCACTTACGTTAGACTGCTCAGCGACGCCTTAAGTCCATCGGCAAGCAGTGAGAATGGTGGCCTGCTCATTGCAGGCACCCCATTAGATCTACACCCCATCTGGCTCAAAGAAGTGCCCCAGAAGAAGCCCTTACTCGGCCTATCACCCGATATTTTGCTAACGCTGCTGAGGTGAGGCATGTATTTGCTGTGATACAACATCACCAAGGTTCAATTCACCTCAAACACCAGTTCACTGTGCAGTAGGCAGATCTCACTAAACATGCTTAACTGACTTTCGAGTGCCATCATCGACCATTAGCAGATACAGAACAGCACTCTCCACCCACCAACAACCACTATACAGCACCTTTCCATTAAGGTTACAATTGACATTTCTCACCACGAATATGCTAGCCCAAACACCAACATCCTCGAATGCACAGCACATCACCGAATACACACAGCTGACCAACTGAGCAGCACTTTGCTGCACCAAAGCAACATACATCTAAGCTCCATTCAGAAAATGCTCATCTAAAGATACCACACCCCTATGCACACCACACCTAATCAGAGCTGTTTATCCTCCTAGAAAACACTCTGTGCAGCCCAAGCACTGACTCCCCACCCAACTGAAAGAAAAATCATCTTCAGACACGCCCATCCATACGCTTACGACACACACCAACATGGCTAAGCTACACATTTAACACATCTTTACTATACATTGCAAACTACAGACGACCAATCTTCGAAACACCAGAACCGTAAACAAGCATTAGCAAAGCCAACTGGTCTCACCTAAGCCATTAGCTTTTTTAGTGGTATAGGTTCAAGAGTGGAGTGGAGTGGCATGGAGTGGAGTAGAGTGTCGTAGAATGGAGGGGTGAGTGAAGCAGAGTGGCATGGAGGGGAGTAGAGTGTAGCAGTGTAGAGTAGATTGGAGCATAGTGCCGAAGAGTGGAGTGCTGTAGAGTGGAATGTTGCAAAGCGGAGTGTCGTAGAGTGGCACTGAGTGGAGTAGAGTGTCAGAGTAGAGTGGCATAGAATGGAATATGTATGGTGAGATAGGCTGTACCATTACAGACCACACATTTTCAGTTGAAATGAACATTGCATTTACATACAGGGAGTGCAGAATTATTAGGCAAGTTGTATTTTTGAGGATTAATTTTATTATTGAACAACAACCATGTTCTCAATGAACCCAAAAAACTCATTAATATCAAAGCTGAATATTTTGGGAAGTAGTTTTTAGTTTGTTTTTAGTTTTAGCTATGTTAGGGGGATATCTGTGTGTGCAGGTGACTATTACTGTGCATAATTATTAGGCAACTCAACAAAAAAAAATATATACCCATTTCAATTATTTATTATTACCAGTGAAACCAATATAACATCTCAACATTCACAAATATACATTTCTGACATTCAAAAACAAAACAAAAAAAAATCAGTGACCAATATAGCCACCTTTCTTTGCAAGGACACTCAAAAGCCTGCCATCCATGGATTCTGTCAGTGTTTTGATCTGTTCACCATCAACATTGCGTGCAGCAGCAACCACAGCCTCCCAGACACTGTTCAGAGAGGTGTACTGTTTTCCCTCCTTGTAAATCTCACATTTGATGATGGACCACAGGTTCTCAATGGGGTTCAGATCAGGTGAACAAGGAGGCCATGTCATTAGATTTCCTTCTTTTATACCCTTTCTTGCCAGCCACGCTGTGGAGTACTTGGACGCGTGTGATGGAGCATTGTCCTGCATGAAAATCATGTTTTTCTTGAAGGATGCAGACTTCTTCCTGTACCACTGCTTGAAGAAGGTGTCTTCCAGGAACTGGCAGTAGGACTGGGAGTTGAGCTTGACTCCATCCTCAACCCGAAAAGGCCCCACAAGCTCATCTTTGATGATACCAGCCCAAACCAGTACTCCACCTCCACCTTGCTGGCGTCTGAGTCGGACTGGAGCTCTCTGCCCTTTACCAATCCAGCCACGGGCCCATCCATCTGGCCCATCAAGACTCACTCTCATTTCATCAGTCCATAAAACTTTAGAAAAATCAGTCTTGAGATATTTCTTGGCCCAGTCTTGACGTTTCAGCTTGTGTGTCTTGTTCAGTGGTGGTCGTCTTTCAGCCTTTCTTACCTTGGCCATGTCTCTGAGTATTGCACACCTTGTGCTTTTGGGCACTCCAGTGATGTTGCAGCTCTGAAATATGGCCAAACTGGTGGCAAGTGGCATCGTGGCAGCTGCACGCTTGACTTTTCTCAGTTCATGGGCAGTTACGTTGCGCCTTGGTTTTTCCACACGCTTCTTGCGACCCTGTTGACTATTTTGAATGAAACGCTTGATTGTTCGATGATCACGCTTCAGAAGCTTTGCAATTTTAAGAGTGCTGCATCCCTCTGCAAGATATCTCACTATTTTTGACTTTTCTGAGCCTGTCAAGTCCTTCTTTTGACCCATTTTGCCAAAGGAAAGGAAGTTGCCTAATAATTATGCACACCTGATATAGGGTGTTGATGTCATTAGACCACACCCCTTCTCATTACAGAGATGCACATCACCTAATATGCTTAATTGGTAGTAGGCTTTCGAGCCTATACAGCTTGGAGTAAGACAACATGCATAAAGAGGATGATGTGGTCAAAATACTCATTTGCCTAATAATTCTGCACTCCCTGTAGACATACAGTTTTAGTGATACAACTATATAGTGCACAAACAATAATGTGTGGAAACGCCATTACCTAGTGCATTGACTTATTTTGACCGTATTAAGAAATTGTTTCAAGTGCACTTCAGAATTACCAAAAAATGTACTTCATTTGTGCTTTCTCAATTCTGATATATTCTGAAATATTTGAAAAGTTCATTTACTGACATTTCAATTTTTGTGTGCTAGAATAAAAGCCTTTCCTTTCACACCCCAGACTGTCAGATAAATCCTCTCACTTTGACATTAGAGAAAGAAAACACCAAGCTTCCTCGAAAGACAGACCCTGACATTTGACCTCTGTCTTTGAATGCACAGCAAATGTGGCAAGATAAGAACAAAGTTTGAAGACCTATTTAGAGAAGGCGCGCACTCATGGAGAAGTACCTTAGACAGGCTATGCTCCACATGAGAAACAAAGACATGCTGAGCAGCCTAAAACAAATAAAACCAGGACACGGAAAGCAAAGAAATTAGAGTTACAAAGCCAATGGTAAGCAATGGGTGGAATGCATTCTTAGGTGTGCTTTCAGTATGTCTCCAAGAATCCTTTAACAACAAGACAGCTGCACTGTCTGTTAGGCTTCAACCTCAAAAGGACACCCTGATCAAAAAAGTGCTACAGTGCCATGTTAATGTTAGAGGGGGGGGGGCATACAATTGAAGATGACATATGTGTATAGTCGGGGGAACCTTTTTTGTTTGGGCTTGATGGTGGCACAATTAAATAAGTCATAACCTTAAATGACATAAACCAGTAGCAACGACCAGTCTTTCAAATTAAAAATAAAATAGCTTCAAAAATGTAAACCAAAAAAATAATTACACATGTAACCAGAATTACAAGGGCAGCTAAATCTTATAATTAACTTTCTAATATGTGTAAGTTCGCAATCTCCCTATAATGTACTAGAGTGTATTGTCTTATGATCTGGGTATTCTGCCGACCACTTATTAGCAAATGACACACTAAATCACTTGTAATAAGCTATTACGAACAACTTTTGACGTCGCAATGCTCGAGGCACAGAGACCTTCCTTCTGCTTGATAAAGTCGGTGCAAGCCCTCGTGTGTAGCATTAGTTTTTAAAAGAAGCTGTCTCGACACAGAGCTTGGGGCCAAGTTCCAATTTCCTCCTTGTTTCTGGGAAGGAGTGCATGCTGTCTAAACCATCCTACAGATGGCCCATCTAAGAAACAAAAATAATTTCTTTCATAGGTGGAGGCTAAAGGAAATTGCTTTTTTGTTCCTCCCGCTTTCACGGTTAAAGTAATGAGTTTTGTTATTAGAAGGGGCCAGCTCTGTGCATTTCTGGCGTCTTTGTAAGCAGAGCTGCACAGCGGCCCCACGTCATGTGTCACGCCATCAGCAAAACATGCCTTTGTAGTCTGCAGTGCACTGCATTCTGGGACATGTTTTGTTTCAAAAGCAAACATCCTACTGTGCACAGTGCTGTGGGCTATGAAGGCAGGACCAGAAGGGGTCACACGTAACACGTGGCCACTTGCTAGCCATTTAATGAGTTTTAGAGGAAGGGGCAAACCCCACACATTATATAGAATAACATAACCCCTTACTATACTTGTGGCAGAGTGCCTTTATTGGTCACAGAACTCCAAACTGACTTGCAATATCCTCGGAATGTTCAGAAAGGGGTATTTTATCCCAGGTATAAATAACAAGCTTAAAGTCTGAAATCTAATTAGAAATGCAGGACGACCATAACGCAGCATACGTGAAAGAGTTTTCGAAAGCCCTAACTGCAAACCTCAAATAAATTGCAATCTTTTTGTTTTCTCAACTAGTTAACATATGTGTTGCTACTCGGCCATGAATGTTCACCGTCACGGTTAATCAAACATAAGGGTCGTGACATGAGTGGGATCAGCAAAAGGCTGTGATGCACTCGTCTGCCGTGGGCAGATCACTTTTAAGTCTCAACCAACTCAAGCTTTATTGACATAAGTTGCTAAAGTAAAATGGGTCACTTCAATGAAAGTTTTGAGAAAATTACAGATCTTCAACAAAGTGTGCCGCCATCACTACTTTCATTTGGTCAAAAACCCTCACCCACCCTCAGTTCTTCATCAAGCTAGAATAGTCCGGTCTATTGTTTCCCTATAACACCTCTTAATTTCTTCAGCGTCTTCCTCAGCACCTTATAAACAACACTTCTCTTGTTCTTGGATATGAGGTCAATAGCACTACTGCCTTACAAAACAGCTCGGGGTGCCCCCCTCCACGGAAGACCCCAGTCCTCAGTGACCACTCTAATAACCATCGACTACTATTGGGCAGCGTCTACATTGACATCAATGTTTGGCTCATAATGGCGGCTGTTTATCATGATTCTTGTACAACTCCTGAGCCTCCCTCCCGCTGGCATGGACCGGCTTTGTGGAACCACCTCTCGTCCTTCCTTCTCCCCTGTGTGCAGAATGTGCAGCTTCTTTGATAGAGATGCTGAACACACAGAGTGCGGCCAATGGCCCGGCCAAGAGCGCTTCATGGGCAACGACCATTGTCCAGAGACCATTGTAAGCGCTTCTAATCACAGATCTGGTTACCCGCATTATAGATATCAAAGTTAAAAAGATGCCTTTGATGTAGCAGGTGCCCATCCCATCAGTGTGTGCTCAGCTGCCAGGCCTTAGTCTGGCACTCCCTGGACCCTAGGATCACTTTCTCTGACATTAGACCAGTCAAAAGGGTGATCCTGAATGTCTGACACACCTGCCACCTACCACCAGACTACAGTGACTGTGCTACCAACCCCTACAAACCACCAGACCATAACTGCTGTGCTACCAACCATCACCTACTAGCAGACCATGACAGATGACTGAGCTACCAGCCACCGCATACCACATATCTAGGGGGCCTTTGGCATCCGCACCACTGGTGCTTGGTGAGGGGCGTGAACTGTAGAGAACACACAAGAATGGAGATCCCCCTCAGTAAGATATAGGACAGAGATAGAAGGGAAAATGTGGAAAGGTGAGGTTGGCAGGAAGTAACTTTTCCTGAGAAGGCATGAGGGCGGCAGGGAGGGGGATCACACCCAGTGCACAGACAATCAGTGGACCATCTCTTCATGCTATGAGAGTCTGGGAGAGCCAGTTTTTGGTACTTCATTAAGACTTGGTCAACCGTCCTCTGTATTCATATTTCGATTTCAAGCTAGCTCCAACTGCTGCTAAAAATAAAAACAAAATACATGTAAAACGCTTCATTAACAGGACGCAAATTAAAACTACCACTCACTAGGATCATCTCGAACCTCCCCCTAAAGTTTCAAACACTAAAAAGTGCTCGCACCAGGTCAACCGATATTTCCTCTGTTAGCAACATTACACCTATTTTTAGTGTTGAGCGCAAAGCACTCTGTCCCTGGTATAATCTCTCTATGGGCTTTTAACCACACCCATCAGTTTGGTTGGTTCGTGGGCTTGCCTTTTAAAATTCGCTTCATTTCATTGTGTCTAGCCCTCCTCGAGCGCTCTGGCCAACTACTGAAAACATACGAGGCTCCATGTTTTCTGTATGGTTTTTGGACTACTTTTTCTCTTCATTTCGCAGGCAGCACGATCTCACTGGGCAGTAGTCGAGAGCTTTGCATGACATCAACCCTGTTACATGGATAATTGCTTTTTTGCCGGTTACATGGGTAATTGCACTTTTGCTGATACGTTTCAGTGCGAGAGAACTTCTGTTTCCTTTTGTGTCTCTCCGCCATGCTTCATGGTGGCCGTGGGCTCGCTTATGTTAAACTGTTTTACTTTTCAGTTTATGTGGCAAGAAAAGTCAGGTTAGGAGTTTAAAATGCAAATAGCTCTAACTCGAGAGAACGTGAGGCCCGTTGCATTGTAAATACTTGTTATTCATTACTTTGAGTGATCTGGGCATGCCTGGAATTGCTATATTATGGACTTCCCCTTAATTACAGGAACTGTCTTTGGTAGCTCATTGCTGGCAGCAGTAATGCAGAGGTGCTGGGACTGTGGGTGTGCTGCCATAAATGTTACATCACTGAAGTCATAATGATTGTGGGAAATCCACACTTCATACAGAGAACAAGTGTAGCAATAGAGCCATGTCAGTTCAGCAGGAGAGTGTTGTGTGTTGTATATAGCTGGTGGTGCATTTTGAAGAAAAGTGTCACAAATATATTACTAAAGCATGGTGTGGTAGAACCCCACCTCTCACAGACAGCCCATTTTCCTTTGAAATGTTAACATAATTTTCAAACACATGATTTTTTCCCAGTATTTCTTTATTTAGTTTTCTCTTGCATAGTAACAGTAAGTGCATACAGGCACAGTTATGAGCACTCATTGTATACATTTAAGAAATATTCAAGAACACAGAAAATTATTGATCCACTATGGTCACGTCATTCTCTCCAAGAAAACTAATCTGAGATCATGCATCACATTTAAGAATGTTTACCTCCATTACATGCACAAGGCAGCAATACTATCAATTTCCAATCTGCCCAGCACTGGGGCATTTCCATCAATTCTTGCTGTTCCTTTATTGATCGGATCCACACCAGGAGCCTCTCTGCCACCACCCTCCATATCTTAGGGACCACGTGGGCTTTTCGTGTTGCTATGGCTCATTTTTGCCAAACAGACGTCCTTTCCAACAACATACATCACTGTGTCCAGATTCGACGCATGACGCATCGTACAACCATCCCAGCTGCTCAGGGTGGGCGTTCATCAGACCTAGTTTCCAAGTATGCATCACATATGGCAATCAATATTTCTTTACACCTTTGTTTATGGAGTTGATGAAGCATGTCCTCTTTGCCTCTGGACCACTTCTTCAGGTCTCTGAGCAAGCTACTGACGTCTGGACCTCTCAGTGCCTTCCGGACCATAGCGATGCCGCCTTTAAATGAGGTGATTGTGAGGTGTACAAACATATTCTTGTGCTTATTTTTCTTTGTACAGGGCAACAGACCTAGCAAATCTAGTTGGAGTCAAAGGCCCCTACCCACAAGCCCGATACTACATCAACCACCCCTGACCAAGACCCAGACAACAGCAGGCAGTCCCATAGCACATGGAAAAAAAAGTAAGCCTCAGGCCCTCTGTAATTTGACGTTTTGACGTGGCTCCTCTGCACATAAGAGCTATGCGGTGTGGTCTAAGAGAAGTCTGATGCACAAAGCTGAATTGAGGGTACTTTAGTCTGGGATTTATGAACACTTTCTTAACCATTTCTAGCGCTAATCCCCATTGCTTGTCCATCAACTCCTCTCCTCAATACATCGATCACATAACTGTTGCCCCTTGGTCTGGGGCAATATGTGGTGTGTGCAAAGCATTGTATAACGCTGTTGCAGCCATCCGTCCATTCCCATGAGACAGTACAACACCCAACACCTCTAATTACTCAGGCTCAGTAGCATCATGCAGTTTTACTAATAAAACTGTATAGCACATGTTGGGATGGAAAAATTCTCTGCCTGGTAATGGACCTGTGCCCCCACCCTGAGTGTCCAACTGTACTTCTGTCTTTATCCCTAATGCTGATTTTTGTGGTGATAGGTAAACATGGAACATGCGTTTGCACTGTGACACAGACCCGTCTCACGTATTGTGATCTTGTTGGACTGGAAGGGGTGCCCTCAGCTCTACCCTCATAGTGGTGGAAGGCTACTGCCTTCACTAGGAGCTAAGCAGCATGAGTGGGGTGGTGGCAGCATACCATGTAGTAATCAGTAGGAGTGAGTAGGTCCTTTTTTTAACCTGTGTTACTGGAGTGAGGCCTACACGCTCAGTCACATTTTTTAAGACCTGCTGCTGTGTGCTTATCACACCCTTGGCCTATATCGGTTGGATGTAAATAGCTGTGCAGTGCAGGAGTAGTGACTGCTCTGGATGTGTGTTTGCCTGGGAAGGTATAAGTATAGAGCAGTGTGTACACTGAGTGCATGCACTGGGTGTGTGTATACCTGTGAGGAGCACATTGCATGAGGGATGTAGTGCTGTGCAATGTGTGAGCTGTGAATGCATATACTGGGTGTATGTGTGCTTGAAAGAAGTACAATATATGGAAGGTGAAGTGTTGTGCAGCACACACATGGTGAATGAGCGTGCTAGCAGAGTCTGTGTTTACAAGTTGCACACCATGACACAATACAGAAAGGCCACAGTACTGAGCAGTGCCATCAGCGTGAATGTGTGCGCTTAGGGTGGCACAATGCATGGAGGTAATAGTACTGGTTAGTTTGTGTACACACCGAATGCAAGCGGGCCTGTATTGGTACATTATATGGAGGGCCCTAGGTTCCATTTTGGGAAGCCCAGGCCTGCCTTGTTAAGACAAAAGGAGGTAGAGGAATCCCCCAATCTGATTTGTGTTTTGCTGCATTCCTGTGAGCTGGGTGGGACATACTGGAGGAGGCAGAGAGCGACTTCCCTTATACACTTCAAAGGTTCTCTTTGAGTAAGTGAGAGATCACAAGGAAGGGGCGTGAACACATCTCAGTAAGGAAATGGGGCTGATAAGGGAATCAAAGTGTAGAGCTGGAAGCCTAGGTGTTAGAAATGGGGTCTCTAGTTTGCAGTCAGTTTACATCCTGTCCAAGTAGAGACCCTCACTCTAGTCAGGGTAAGGGGGATACCAGTCTCAGATAACCCCTGCTCACCTGCTTGGTAGCTTTGCATGAGCAGTCAGGCTTATCTCAGAAGCAATATGTAAAGCATTTGCACATAAAACACTGTAACACAGTGAAAACACTACAAAAGGACAACATACCAGTGGTAGAAAAATAGCCAATATTCTTCGCTGTAAAACAAGACCAAAATGAGAATAATCCATACTACAGTAATAAAGATATGAATTTTGCAAGCACTAACTTAAAAATACAGTTCCTTGAAGTCGATAGCTCTGTCTGGGGCTATCCCGGCATCGTGAACAACAAATCCAACAGTTCAGGCTGACTGCAGCATTGCGGGCCAGCTATGGTGTCGGGAAGACAAGCGAACAGTACCTTGGAAATGTAGGGCATTGTGATCCTCTCGATGAGATCTGGAGTGCAGTGTCACTAGTGTTGGCAAGTGTCAGTTCTGAAGGTCGGTGCAGGGGTCACACATGGAGGGGTCAAACTCCGGGTTGATGACAAAATCAGAAGCACTGGCGTGGATGGCATTGGGGCTGTGGTGTGAAGCCAGACAATGTGACGTGCAGTGTCTCCAAGTCGCGGTGCAGGCAACGTCATTGTCGTTGCTGATGTGCTGTTGTCGGTAGGCCTAAGGCGGCGGTATGACGTGGCTGGGTTCCATACGGAGCCCACAGGTCGCAGAGCAGAGAGAGAGGTCTGTAGATCATGCTGGAGTCGATGGTGCTGGCATCGGACTGGGGCCGTGGTGTGGTACGGAATGGTGCTTTGTGTACCTCATGAGAGGTGTCCCCAGGCCACGGTGCAGGCAGCAGCGTCGGTGCCATCATAGATTGGTGGCGCTGGAGATACCAAGGCTGTGGTGTGATCAAGGCAATGCGGAGTACGAGGCCCACAGGTCACAGTGAAAGCAGCGGCTCGGTGATGGTGTCAGGTGGCGGCATTGGTGAGACCAGAGTTGCAGTGCGAAGCGGAGCACGGCTCCATGCAGCGTTGTCAGGTTATGGTGCAGGAAGCGGTGTTGAGGGGTTTTCTTCTGTTGCAGCACAAAACAAACCCTTCCCAGTGCCGTAGGCAGATGAACCTGAAGTCTTTGATATACCCGAGACTTCCAATAGGAGGCAAGCTCTACTTCAAGCACTTGGGGATACCTCACAAGCAGGAAACACAGCAAAGTCCAGTCTTTGTCCTCTTTAAGGGAGAAGCAGCAACTGCAGGCCAACCCACCAAAGCACACAAAGCAAAGGGGCAGTACTCCTCCTTCAGCTCGTCAGCTCTTCTCATTGGCAGAGGTTCCTCTTGATCCAGAAGTGTTCTAAAAATCTAGGTACACTCATTACACTCCACTAGTTACACTCATTTCTGCCTTTGAAGTAGGCAAACTTCAAAGGAAACGCTCTGTTGTTCACAAGATCCTGCCTTGCCCAGGCCAGGCCCCAGACATACAACAGGGGGTTGGAGACTGCAGTGTGTGAGGAGTATCAGCTCCTCCCTCCCCACTCTAGCCCAGAAGACTCATCAGAATATGCATGACACACCTCAGCTCCCTTTGTGTCACTGTCTAGACGGGAGTTCACAAACAGACCAACTGTCAATCTGACCCAGACGTGGATTCCACAGGCAGGCAGAGGAACAGAATGGTTTAGCAAGAAAATGCCCTCTTTCTAAAAGTGGCATTTTCAAACAGACAATCTAATAAACAACTCTACCAAAATATGTATTTTTAAATTGTGAGTTCAGAGACCCCAAACTCCACATCTCTATCTGCTTCCAGTGGGAAACTTCACTTAAAAGATATTTAAAGGCAGTCCATAGGTTAACCTATGGGAGGGATATGCCTTGCAATAGTGAAAACGAAATTTGGCATTATTTCAATATTAGGACATGTAAAACACACCAGCACATGTCCTGCCTCTCATATACACTGCACCCTACACATGGGACTACCCAGGGCCTACCTTAAGGGTGACTTACATGTATTAAAAGGGACGGTTAGGGCCTGACATGTGGGTGCACTTGCCAGGTCAACATGGCAGTTTAAAAACTGCACACAGGCACTGCAGTGGCAGGCCTCGGACATGTTTATTGGGCTACTCATGTGGGTGGCACAATCCGTGCTGCAGGCCCACTAGTAGCTTTTGATTTACGGGCCCTGGTGCACTTTACTAGGGACTTACCAGTAAATCACATATACCAATCATGGATAAACCAATCACCAATACAATTTAGACAGAGAGCATGTGCACTTTAGCACTGGTTAACAGTGGTTAAAGTGCCCAGAGTCCTAAAGCCAACAAAAACTGGTCAGAAAAAATGTAGGAGGATAGAGGCAAAGTTTAGGGATAACCCTGAAAAAAGGGCCAGGTCCAACACTAGGATTACCTTTTAATGCACATATCACTGTGGCTGACATCCAAGTGTGAACACCAGTCACTCACATGGCTGTGTTGTGGAACTATCAGCTTTTGAGACTCTCCTGGTGTGACAGACAGCCTTTCAAGAGGGAGAGGTGAAAGGTGACCTCAAAAGAAGAAGAACCCCAACATAAAACCCCAGACTCTAAACCACATTTAATGTATGGAAAGGGAATATAAGAAGTGGAGGTTAAGACCCCCAAAAACTGTCATCTGCCAAGCAGCTAGACAGGCTGTGTGACGAGGGAAAGCTCTGCAAGACTTGTGCCTGTGATTAGAACTGATGGCAAAGACACGCTGGGTGAGGGGACATCACCTAGGGAAACCAAGACCATTTGCTCTGGAGCATCAGTGATTGCCTGCTGGCCAAGACCAGTGTGCCCTGTGAGGGAGAGGAGAGGTTTGGAGAAAGTGAGGTACATTTGGGAGCCCAGCCAATTGGACTCCTGGAGCAAGTTGTGTGGAGATGGCTGCTACCCCAGTTTTGTCATTGCCCATGTGCAGTTTTCAGCCAGCAAACCCTGTATGCTATGAATGGGCCGCCATGAAGATGAGTGGAGTGCCGTGTGGAGCGAGTGAAGCCTTTGCAGCACCAGTTACGGTGATCCCCTATGCCTGGAGGGGTCACTGGGAAAGTTATTGCCAGATAACAAGTAGTGAAGCCTGTTTGGAGCCTAACAGATACCTCTTATGCCAGGAGGGGCCATCGTGGTATGGACTATCATGTGGTGGGGGCCAGCCCCTGGTCGGTAGTGTTCCGGCAACCTTGTATGCCAGGAAGGGCTGACAATACTGAAGCTGCTGTGAGGATTGGGCAGTCTCCCATAAACTGTGAGCCATGTGACCCATAGATCATTATGAAGCATCAAGAATTGTGCCTCAGTGCCTCATAAATGAGAAGAAAGCCGTGGATGCATCAACACATCATCAGGACCCCAGTTGGGAACATCAGAATTCAATCACCCCAGCTCTCTTGGTTGTAGACCACATGACGTACCATGCAGGAGGAGCACTCAAGCACCTCCTATCGCTGCTGGATCTGGCCGTATGCTTACAAGAGAGCGTGCATGCAGGGTGCTGCCACTCCTCCGATGTGCAGTGAACTCTCCAAGCAGAACTGGGGCTTTGTGAGTGCCTGCGGTCAAGGTACGGGCTGGGACAATGCAAGCTTCCTCGCTATTGGAGTGGTTAAAACCGGTTACTGGCCTATTGGGCCCCTGGAGACTCACTACTAAGGGTGCTGCTTGCCAAGACACTTTTGATTACTTTGCTAAGAGTCAGGGTTGAGTCTTGGGTTAAGACCTCCTAGTGGGCATTTCCCAAATATGGCCACCAGTCAATGGGGAGTAAGCCCTACCACATTATGAAGAGCAGGTAGGATAGGGATTCGCTAGTGAAATATTAGCACCCGACCTCAAGGGGAAATGGGCCATTTTTATATAG
This sequence comes from Pleurodeles waltl, assembly GCF_031143425.1. Classification (NCBI taxonomy): domain Eukaryota; kingdom Metazoa; phylum Chordata; class Amphibia; order Caudata; family Salamandridae; genus Pleurodeles; species Pleurodeles waltl. The sequence goes on along the minus strand of NC_090446.1, from coordinate 1,379,837,873 downwards.
GTTGTAATACTGCTGAGAATGCGTAGAGTTAGAAATAAAATACTTATTTTTATTACAGAAATAATTATTTGACTGGACACTGATTTATTGTCACTGGTGTGCGCACTTTGAGTTATGTTCACTAATCTGTATTCACACTTTGCCCCCCAGGTGCTGGAGGGAGCCTTGGGCTGCTCGACTATATCTACCACTGACAGTCAAGTGCAGGAGGGATCCTAGGCCCTGTTGCGGAGGTTCCATCATAGGTCGGGCCCTGGCAAATCAGGAGTAAAAGGCCTCAACGCCCACGGTTGGGCAGAGTAAGCCCTGCATATCCTGCGGCCCTCTGCCAGGGGCTTTGACACCGTACAAACGAAAATGTGCGGAAATTGGGTTTAAGCAAATATTTGTAATGTGCACATCACCAAGTATATTGTCTTGATTTGTTTCAATCCTATTAAAATCTATTTTCTTGACAGGTCAGAATTACAAAAAATGTGTTTCGTTTGTGGTTTCCTAACTGCTGATGTCTTAAAATATGTGTACAGTATATTTTCAGGTATTTAAAGCTTATTGTAAGTTTTTTAAAAAACGAAAGTCTTTCCTTTCACACCCTGTACCCCAGCAAGATTGTCAGTTTGCTTTACAAAATCTTCTAATTCTGCAGCCAGAGAAAGAAAAATAAACACCAATGTGCATGTTAAAAGAAATGGCTTTGGGTAATGTTAACATCTGTCCAGGTAACCTGCAGACAGCAGATAGATTGCTTGATATAGATGGTGGGAATGCACTCTTCGCTGGGCACGGGTAGTCATCTGGCATCACAGTGCTGAGCGCACGCAGACATCTGACACTCACCTAATGGGCACATGACCTTGTAATCACCTGGTCATACTGACAACACCTAAGTATGACTGCCTATATCAGCACATTGATACCCTCCAAGGTGAAGGTCCGTGTCATCGCATGGTCTCAGATATTAATATGATGCCTGATCCCTTGGTGTTATAGTGCAGGGATATAATGTATGAAAGGTACCTGTTGAACTCTGCAGGAAACTGGTAAACTTTGATACGATTCTTAACTCCATATTAATCATACAGGATGTCTGACTGAAGAGATCTGCAGCACTGACGGCCACAGGAGGACTCTAACATGGCCCATTCTGCGAGTCCCTAACAAGCACATACTCTGAGCATTGGGATAACTTAAATGATGTGTATAATGCACAGCATCTTGGCGAATCACTCTATTCGACGCTCATAATGACAATTGTATAAAGGAGGACTGAAACACTCTCTCTCTAGGCCTGCTACCTCCCCCAGGGCCATGAGATCTCAGAGTGCAAGCCTTCCTGCCAAAGTCAGCACTGGATTGAGAATATAAACATCACAGGCTTAAAAGAGGAGCGTGTAGAGTATACAGCTATAAAATGGGCCACTAGCTCACTCATTCCCTTGTCCATCTCACCGCATCCCATGACAGAAGCGCACCTCCATGGTCATCGCGAATGACACGAAACAAAACCTACAAAGAGTCAAGGCAAAGACACACCCTGACAACTTCACACCCTGTGTAGTTTGCTATCTACGCTGGTAAGCACTCCACAAATGCTACAATACACAAACATTCAACAATGCAGTCTCAAAGATTTCTACGGGCTTCTCAGCGCTCTATTTAGCTCTGCCAAAGGCCAGGTACAGCTGCAAACAGGGTGGCGCCACCCACTGGGCGAGGGGGCGAACTGTTTCATCCCTCGTATGCGCTTAATCTGCACAGTAATGTTTGATATCTACATGTACAGTTTAATAATAGCTGGATGTACAGTTTAATGCTCATGCCAACTTGTGCTTCAATCACTCCAAAGGAACAGGCACATCAAAACTGTTTACGAGCAAACAGTGTAGATGGACTATGTCCGAGCGGGGCTCGATTCGTGCCAGTTCACTGGCTGCCTATGGAGATCTTTGCCCCTTCTCTCGAGGTGGATGTAATCTTTAAGTACGCAGTATCTTTAAGGGCGGGCCTAGGCGACTTCAGAAGACGGAAGGCTGTTTCTGCAAGCTGGAGCTTTGCTTCCACTGGGAGAGTCCTTCGTCGGTGTTTTTTTAGGCACAGAATCCTGGTGCCCTTGCCAGTTGAACTTTCGGCCCCGGCTGCAGAGGTTGAAAGAAAGAGTGCCGCCCTGTTTTGACCTCAAGGAATGTGTGATCCTCCTCGCATGAAGGCTGCCGAACAACCTTTTTACTGTTCACCGTCGGCCGAGCTGTGTTAGATCGCTGACCTGTGCATACCCGTTGGGGGACCTAACCTAGGAACCACTAGGGACATCTGTTGCCATGACACAAACTATTTTTGATATCCACTCCTGCCGTAAGGCCCTTTTATTCATTTACGTACTACATTGACACTTAACAGCAAGTATAAAGAAAACATAAAACATTACACGACAGACATCGTCATCAATCCAAACCTGTACGCCAAGGCAAATATTTCATACAGCAGCAAAGTTATTATTCCGCTCTGAGGGCCATCACTGGAGCCAAAAAGTTGACGGATTGTACCTTCAGATCTTTTCATATCACTGCTACACAATGGTGGTAAAAGCACCAACAACAGCACCCATCAAAGGAAACCCTGGAAACCACTTCTTGGCACTGTCCCGCTAGAGACACCCTGTGGTCCATTCTGGTCAGACCTCGGAAGTGGCTATATCATACGACAGCCATGAAACAGAGGGTTTGAACCACCAGCAAGTCAGATCAGGTGACAAGTCCAGTGCTCTAAGGAAAACTCCCACAAAGAATATAAATTAGCCATTTAAAGGGGGGGTCTTTGTCGTTATATGATCCTCGTCAAGTTATTTTCTGCCATAGGGTGCAGAGATTAATGCCCAACCCCGCCAAAGAGGCTGCTGCCCCCTCAGTGGCTCCAAACACTGTCTGAATAAACAAGTTATGCCCCTTGTAAAACAGGTTCACTCCATATGGAGTGAAGAGGTCCCCTTTACCCATTTGCAAGTGGCCATGCCATCTAGGTTTAATGGGATTATATCCTAACAGCTTTTGAAGTGTGATTGACCTTCTTAACTGCCTTACTCACTGTCATGTGTGATGCCACACTGGGCCAGGCAGAACGCGGGATGACCTTACTCCAAAAAAATAATGGTGCTTGGCACCCTAGCTGTTAGTTTGGAAGAGGCCACCACTGTGCAATCTTTAGCTTCTCACTTTCCCCTGGGGACATATCGTTAGTCCCCACACGTGCACTATGAGAATATGAGGAACTGGCACCATGAGTGTTATTTTTTTTGCCACAGAGAGCTGTACAAGTCTGAGCCCCCCAGCACCCAGCTAGTACTGCCCTTTGCTCCGCCTTCAAGCTGGTGCTCAAAATCTGCTCTATAGTTCTGCAAACGAAGGAGTATCTGCACCAGCATACCCTAACCAACCCGCTAGGTTGTAATGAGCCCCTTTCTGCCCCCTCTCCCCATTGCACTCAACATTGCATTAAGGCCTATCTAACTTAACGTCTGTACTCGTTCCATAATCTTAGACTTTGCATGACTTATCAAAATTAAAGGACCTCCTGCTTCTGGGAAGGAAAAAAAAAGTAATGGGTGGAATACCTGTATTAATCTCAGGCACTGGTAATGAGTCAGGCTGCATTCAAGCCTACCACTTCTTGGACTACCATACCACCTCAGATAGGAACCAGCCATATGCAAGTCAGCCTTCATACTGCTCCAACAGGAACAATCCAGTCCGAACTGCCAGGCCAGGTCCCCCGTCAACTGGAACACAAGAAACCCTATACCGGTTTCGGAATATTTTGGCCTCCTCAGTGGAGTGCAGTTTGCTTCCAGTGGCACAGTGAGCACCATTGCAAGGTTTATTCATCACACTGCAGTTGACTCCCTGAGTACAATGTGCCCCTTGACCACTGTGCCATAGGTTTCAAGCTGTGGCTCACTGATGAGGGATGAAAGGGGTTGCTTGCGTTCCCACCTGGAGGAGATTGTGTCTTGCAGTTCAGGCTGGATTGGTGTATTGGAGCATGACTAATACTGATTTAGACATGGAGGGTGTTAGACCTGGCATCCTTAGGGTAGTCTTACCGCAGACTTTTTGCCTTCTACCTCCTGTTTTGTTGCTATATCTTTTTGTAGGTCGGAGGACTCGGAGCACTTTACCACTGCTAATCAGTGCTAAAGTGCATGAGCTTTTCCCCTAAACATGGTAACAGTGGTGTATCCACAATTGGCATATTTAATTTACATGTAAGTCCCTTGTAAAGTGTTATACGATAAACCCAGGGCCTGTAAATTAAATGCTACTAGTGGGCCTGCAGTACTGAGTGTGCCACCTACTTAGGTAGTCCTGTACCCATGTCTCAGGCCTGCCACTGCAGAGCTTGTGTGTGCAGTCTCACTGCCACCCAACTTTTCATTTAAAACCTCTTGCCCAGCCTTCAACTCCCCTTTTCTTACGTAGGCCACAGGTACCCCATAGGGCAAGGTGCCATGTAAGTAAAGGGCAGGACACATACTTTTAAGTTTTTCATGGTCTGGTAATGAAAAGCTCCCAAAGTCGTTTTTCATTAGTGTGAGGCCTGCCCCTCTCATAAACCAGCAGTGGGAATTCCTTGAAATACTTTTAATCTGTAATTCCTGATCTGAGAGGAGTAGCTACATCAGGTTTAGATTCATTAGAATGGCAATGATACATTCTCTTTACTGGTAAAGTCAGATTTATTATTACTATTTTAGACACATCTGTCCTGGGCTAGGTGACAGCTACACTTGAGCATTCCCTCCAGTCATCCACAACACATGATACTCAACTGCATCTGCATACTGATGGCTCTTTCTGGGGAGGAGGTTGGGAAGGGCTCACACTTACACTTCAAAGGGTAGTGACCAGGGTCCACAAAAAGCGGCTGATCACCTCCTGCTGATAGTCTGGAGCCAGGGCTGAGATGAAAGGGGGACCTGTGGATTCACAAAAACCTTTTGAAATCAACCCCCCAAATCAAAGGCACTTTGTAGTATAAGTCCTGAGTTTCTGACCCACTCAAATCAGTACACTTCTGGATTGAAGAAACCTGCCAGAGTGAAGACTGCTGTATGCCAGGATCATCACCTTGGCATGACTGACTATTCCCAAGGGTCTGCTGCTCTGCCTCGTTGAGCTGTCTTGCTGCCTGCTGATCTCTGCCCTGGACTCAACCGCTAAACCCCAGAGTGACTCCAAGGGCTTGATGACTTGCCTCCGATTCTACTAAGGATCTCTGGGATACTCAATGACCCGGAGTGACTTGTTGCACCTGGCTGCCCGCTTTCATCAAAAACCCTGAGCAGCTTCATTGCACTTTGCCGCTCACTTTCATCAAAGGCCCTGGGCGGCTTTGTTGCCTGCTTTCATGGAAGACCCTGTGAGGCTTCCCTGCAGCCCACTGCCTGCTTTCATCAGACACCCAGGGAGGCTTCTTTGTGACTTGCTGCCATAAAAAAAAAAAAAAAAAACAGTGCGGCTTCCCTGCCGTCCGCCGCCCGCGCTCTCTAGGATCACCAATCGGCTTCACTGCAGGCCCACCAATCGCTTGCCAAAGAATAAGGAGCGGCTTGACTGGCAACTTCCTGCCTCAACCTTCAAATCTCATGGGCATGGGAGTGACTTCCCCTGGTGCCACCAGCCCCTCCTTGCAGTTCTCCCCCGGTCCCACCAACTTCCTTGTGACCACGCAGGGGAAAACCCTTACCCGAGGACATCACATTTAGCCAGTCTCAAGGAAGAGTACACCCCGGATACTCCCGTATTATATTGAGACCTGGCACACTTGCGCCAGAGTGCACAGCATCATCTTTTTGTCCCATAACTGATTATTAGTACTGTTTTGGTTTAACCTTCAAAAGTGAATATCTAATGATTGACCGATTGGATTTTTACTGTTTTGGTCTTGATTGATACAGAAAAACAAGCTTTATTTTCCTACACTTGTGCAGGGTCTTTGTATGGTGTAACCATTGTTACTGTAGTAAGCGTGTTGCACAAATACTTTACACATTGCCTTCTAAGTTAAGCCTGCCTGCTCTGCACCAAGCTATCAGAGGGTGAGAACAGGTTAATTTCACTGAGTATTTTGACTTGTCCTGACTAGGACTGTGGTCCCTTCTTGGACAGGGTGCATACTGCTGCCAACTAGGCACCAAATTTCTAACTGCAGTTCTCTATTCAGAGTGGCATAGTAGGTGAAAAACAATGCTCTGGGATGCATCTGAGTGATGGCCAGTGGCAGAGATTAATTCCAGTATACCTTCTCATCAACTTGTTGTTTGTTACCCCTGCTTCTGTAAACACATTAACCCCACCATGGGAGGGCAACAGGACAGCGTGCACCCTTGTCCCCTACAATAGAAAACGTTTTTGTAACCCAATATTTGACAATACTGGGGCCTATTCACAAAAGCAAGTAAGTGTAGGTAAAAGATAGGTCTGGGAAAATTATAAATTATGATGGTGTAATTCACCTAATTTTGGGATTTTTGTATCGTTACACAAAATTCCCAAAATTTGAGTGGCTGTTCATCAAACTGATTTTGATGTATTTCTGGCTAGAATCTAGCACAAGATGAGGGGCATAATTATGTGTTATTGTGTCAGAATTTTGCATAATTATGCAAAAGCAAACTATGCGAATTTCGCACACCCTTAGTAAAAGTGTTCCAGTGACTTTCAGAGTTTGCACAATGTGCCTAGTGATCCAAAGACACCACTGGGACAATGGAGGTTGATCCACTACCACATTGGATCCCAACCTTTTGATTCCTGAGGACCCCCACTGAATCAATACTGGATGCCGGGGCCCCCCAAGCAATTTGTACAATTTAAATTTCAAACATTAAAACAGTAATTCACAAAAAATACACAAAAAAGTACACACCAAACAAATACCCGAATTACTAAAGATATAATTATTTCATATTTAAAAAATATGCAAAAATCGATAAAATGTTAATGGGAAGGTTGACGCCGCATCTTGGCCACTAACTTTTCAATGTTTGGTTTTATTTAGGAAAGCTGACTCTTCAGGTCAGATTCTTCATTTCCCAAGCAATTTCTGTTTTTATTTTTTAGGTACATAAGATCTGAGAAAGCTTTTTCACATAAATATGTGGTGAGGAAAGGAAATAAAATCATAAGGGCCTCATATCTCCACAGCCTCTCAGTCACATGTAAATCATTTGTTTTATAGCACCTCGCATACCAGAGTAGGGTGTCGGAGCACTTTACAGGGGACTAAAAGGTGTAGGATACATATGTGATCAACACTGGTAGGCATTTTCTAAGAGTGCTTGGCCTGGAGAAGCACAAACTCTAGATTCAGAATGTAACACATTGGTTAGCATTGCTTTTAATAATAAGAATGTATTTCTACACAAGCAAGCCATTTTAGCAGCATAAGGTTAATGAAAGACTGGGAAAAAACAGACTTTCTAATTTGTGCCATGCAGTTTGGATGCAACTCTTTGATGACAGCTCATAAGATTACTGTTGTTACTTATAAACTGACAGTAACACAAGAATCTCTGTGAGAAAAGTAGTAACCCACTGTGCTATGCACATAAAATACTTATAACTGCTGCACAAATGAAGTCTTAAATATAAAACCACGCACGTATTTCTGTCCAGAAGCCCAGGCCAGCGGCCCCCCTGGGAATGTGTCACCGACCCCTGGGGGTCCGAGGACCACAGGTTGGGAACCACTGCACTACCCGACTGGTGGCCTCAATCACTCAGCCAAATGCCAGGATTCCAGGGCAACGCAAGGGTGCCAGAAAATCCTGACAACCACTGTGGATTTCCATTACTGCCCAGTGTCTGTAAACCTTTGAGATATGCCAGGAACAAAACGAAGTTGGAAAACTATATGATCAGAATTCAATTTTGGTACCAGCAGACATTAACAAGCATTTGCAATGCAATGGGTCTCGCGTTTGCACGGAGTTAGAGCTATTAGTGTGGTAAATTCCTAACTGGACCTTTCTTGCCACGTAAATTGAAAATGAAAAGTAAAACAGTTGACATAAGCAAGTCAATTCAAAGCGCCATGGCGCAAGAGTTATTGGCTCCCTGTATGAATGTCTAGAAAGGGTTGCGGCTGGGATGAAAGGCAAACTGAAACCAGAGGAGGGGACATCACACGCTGTAACAGGAGGAAGCGTGACATAGTGTGATGGCCAACAAAAATGTTCACTTAGTGAAATCGCCTGGGAGAGAACTCAGCACACAAAGGAGGGACATTATATAAAATGCACCAATAAAAATGAAGCATTTAAAACAAGCACAACAAAGAATGAATAGCAAGAGTGGGCGTGGTTAAAAACCACAGAGAGATTACAACAGGCCAGTATGCTTGCGCTCTCGACCCTAAAAACTGAAAGCCAACTGTAGAATTTTGCACAACGTATTAAAGAGGTTTGATAAAATGGAAGGAAAGGATCATTCAGTGTTCAAAGGATGGTTGAAAGTGTGAAGGAGAGGAGAATAAGTAGCACATTCCGCAAGATGGTGAAGAGACCCCAGAGAAAGAACACTGAAGCACCTCATGGGAAGTGTGGCAACACAGAAAGCGCACACCATATACTAGCGCAAAAGTAGTAAAGTCCTTCAGGTTATAGTGCCCCTTCGACGAAATAGGACATTTAAAGCAAAAATAAAAAACAAATGCAAACCTGTTATCACATCACAGGGTAAAAAAATGTTACCTGACTTATTTGGATTTCAATGTTTGCATAAAATATACTGCACATATGTACAACCTTTAAACAAGTGAAATGAGTTAGTCAATATTTGCCCTGAGTGAAAAAGAAGTGTCTTAGTTGCCAGCTTCTTAAACCACATCTGCGTGGCACACAGCCAACTAGAGAGAGGGGGCAAGATTAAACCACCTAGCATCTGAACCAGTAACTTCCTGCTGCGATCCAATCAGGTAACAGTTAGCAACAATAAGATGCCTGGTCCAGACAAATCAGAACCAGTTATTTCATGGTCCTTAGTTACTGACAGAAAAAGCTTTGTGAATTAGTACGAGTTCAGTATATGCAGTTGCAAGCCCATCCGAGAGAAAAGTAGGACAGTTACTCATAGAAAAAAGCTTTGTGAACCAGTTCAGGATATGCACATGTAATCCACTGGGGGAACCGTGGGGGGGGAATGGAAGGGGGGGTGGAGGTAAGACACAGTTATTCATATAGTCTAGGATATGCAGGTGTAAGGCACATATAATGCAGGAGTAAAGCAGACCAACTCATTAAAACTGTTTGTGACTCTGGATTACAGTTCAAATTCGCCGAATGTGTACACTACTTCAGCAGAATCTGGAGTGCAGTACAAGTTTGACCCTGTCAGAAACTGTTTAAGCACCTCACACCCCTGCTGCCTCCTCCTTCCTACATGAGTCTTAGCCCTTCTGCCCTCCACTTTTCTTTCCAACCTTTTCTTCTTTAATTACATTCTTCGCCTACGCTGATCTGTCTGATACGGAGTTTTAACAATCAGTAATTCTTGCCTTTGTATTCCTCTGCGTAGGCACGCGACGGGTTTATTCTCCTAATTGGAGCAGGATTTAAAGTAGCCTCACTTCCTTGGACAACGCAGGGCCTCAAAGTGCAGGGCAGAGGAGCAGTTGGCAAAATCGCTATATTTCTTGTTAAATCTCGTTAAAAAAATATTATTATACAAAGATTTGCTCGGATGCATGATGTGATGTCACAAATGCCGGTGCCAAAAGAAAAAACACAGAAGTTCGCTCGCAATGAAACGTATCTGCAAACGTGCAATTATCCATGTAACCGGCAAAAGTGCAATTATCTATGTAACAGGGTCGATGTCATGCAAAGCGCTCGACTTCTGCCCAGCGAGATCGCGCTACCTACGAAACAAAGAGATAAAGTAGTCCAGAAACCGTACAGAAAACATGGAGCCTCGTATGTTTTCAGTAGTTGGCCGGTGAGCTCGAGGAGGGCCTTTCACTAATCAAATCGAGCCGATTTTAAAAGGCAAGCTCACGAACCAACCAAAGTGATGGGCGTGACATAGGTGTGGTTACAAGCCCGTAGAGAGAAAACAACAGGGACAGAGCACTTTGTGCGTTCGACCTTAAAAAACACTCTAACCTCAAAGAATGGAAGTCACAGCAATAACAAGAAGCTCCTTTAGGTCTGGCTTCGGACAGCACACCTGTCAAAATGACCTACTGCTTCTTCCAGGGGAGGCTTCTCCATTAGGGCGGAAGAGCGTTGTCGTCCCCCTCCGCCAGCAGCAGAAGCTGCACCGCTTTCACCACATTTATTATTCCTTTGTGGTGAAAGGGGCTGGGCACAGGGGATGACCGCCTCAGAGTGGATTGCACAGAGCACTCCCATCAGAGCGCATGTGTGTTTGGCCAGCTGTCTCGGGCCGGCCAAACACACATGCGCTGTAGGCTCTCTCCAGCCCAGCAACACAGTTTCCCGGGCTGGAGGGAGTCTGCACAGGCTCCCAGTCTGCCTGGGAGCGCCCACCCAGGGCGCTCCCAGCCAATCCTGATGCTGCTCAGAGCCCGCCCCCTCCTCATTAACAATACGAGCCGTGACTGGCTACTTCTACACAGAGAGTTTTAGTTTGGGTCTGCCTCTTTCAACAATTGTTTTTCTTTGATCAGCCGTTTTCATCCACTGGCTCAAGACTTTGTAAACCACATCTTGGCTCAGTCCAGACTATTTTTCTCTCACCTATTGCTACTAGTTGTTTCAGTGTTGCCTTCCACCTCCACCCAGTGCCTGCCATTCAACTGCACCACGGACTGATTTACAATGATAGCCCCTCCGTCTTCTTCCCCTGGCTTCTACTCGATTGCCTCGATCTAATGTGTTAATGGTGAATGTAACACATAAAACCCACACCTATTGGCTCTGATGATGCATGTTTTAATTTACGTTTATGAGCCGAATAGCAACTCTATCAGCAGAACCGTCTGGGCTATGCCAGGCATTAATACAGTGTTAGAAAGCGTAGTCCTACCAGTGTTATGTTTGCACAAGATTGTCACTTTGACTTCTGGCTGTCTACTAACTAATAGTAGTTTTGATTTCTCTCTTACGCAGATCTGACGCTCGAGGGCTTTGTCGACAGAAAAGAACAGAAGGACTTTCATAGCTTACAAAGTCTGTTCCTAGGCTTGCGTTAGTGCTTATACTCTTAATGGAGGCAGTCACCATTTTTTACTGTGTGATGGCATCTTGGGCAGAGGAACAAATAGCTCCTCTCTGGTTTTGCTGTAAATCGACAGGATAATTTTAAAACCTTACATCCCAATGCACTGTTCTCTGGTGGCACAGTACTTGCAGCGTGGAGTCTGGAGTTTTAGCCCTCCTACGACAGCATGGAGTCAGGAGCTTCAGCGCTCCTGCCACAGCATGGAGTCAGGAGCTTCAGCGCTCCTGCCACAGCATGGAGTCAGGAGCTTCAGCGCTCCTGCCACAGCATGGAGTCAGGAGCTTCAGCGCTCCTGCCACAGCATGGAGTCAGGAGCTTTAGCAATCCTACCACAGCATGGATTCAGGAGCTTTAGCAATCCTACGACAGCATGGAATCACAAGCCTCAGTGCTTCTATGGCAGCATGTAGCGAAGAGCTTGAGCTTTTTGTCCTGTGGCTCGGAGTCTGCAGCTTCAACGCTCCTACTGCGGCATGGAGTAAGCAGATTGAGGTCTCCTTCCAGTGGCATGGAGCCTAGAGCTTCAGCACACCTATGGCAGCATGGAGCCAGGAGCCTCAGGTCTCCTTCCAGTGGCATGTAGTCATCCAGAGCTTGAGAACTCCTCCAGTGAAATTAAGTTAGGCCCTAGAGCACCTCTCCTATGGCATGCAGTCAGGAGGCTCAGCGTTCCTGTGGTGGATGGAGTCAGAAGCTTCAACACTTCTATGGCAGCTTGGAGGGCATCATCTGTGGCACTGGGTCATAAACTAGAGCTCTTCTCCTGGGGCATCCAGTCAGCAGCCTGAGCTCTGTTGTGGTGTCCTGGAGTCGGGAGCTCCTCGTGTGACATGAAGGTAGGAGTTTGAGGGCTTCACCTGTGGCATGGAGTCATGCGATAGGGGGATCCACCTGTGGCATGTGGACAGGAGCTTCAGCGCTCCTCCTTAGCCTTGAGTTAGGAACTTGAAAACTTCACTTGAGGCCTGAAGTCAGGAGCTTCAGCTCTTCTTCTGTGGTCTGGAGACAGGAGGCTGAGGGCTCCTACTATGGCAAGGACTCAGGAGCTAGAACTCTTCTCCTGTGTTATGGACTCATAAGGGCTCCTGAAGAATGGAGGCAGGAGCTTCAGCATTTACCCTGTGATTTTGATCAGGAGTCAGGCAGGGGCATAGCTGGCGTTGGTGCAGGAGGTGCAGCAGGACCATGGCTCAGGAGCCTAAGGTGCCCTATGAATCCTTTTTATTGCTGTATGTTATATTTCAAACATCAGCCAGGTGGCCCATTTCCTTCCTTGCTACACTACTGGAGCTGAGGAATAAAATACACGAGCATCACTGGAGAGGGTCTTTGACACCCTACACATGTTGGGAGCCAGAATTACCAGTTTTGATTGGACTAAAGTTGTGTGCTTCCACAAACAAGTATTGGCAAAGCCAATAGGCATGGCTATGTCAGATCTATTGGCTTTGCCAATGTGTCTTAGACATGTTGTACACCAGCATGGCTGTTGTTCAGCATGGCTAAAGGTTAGTGGCACAGAGAAGAGAGGTGAAGAGTGGAGTAGAGTGTCAGAGTGGAATGGCGAAGAGTGGAGTTGAGTGGCAGAGTGTGTTGTGTATTAGAGTAGCATAGTGTGGAGTCACATATAATGACAGACACTGGAGTGGCAGAGTGCGGAGTCTCTTAGAGTGGCATACACTGAAGTGGCATAGAGTAGAGTGCAGTGGTATTGAGTGCAGTGGTAAATAAAGCAGTTCTGCAGAGTAGAGTGGCACAGAGTAGAGCTGAGTGGCACAGAGTGCAGTGGTGCAGAGTTGAGTAGCATTGAGTGGTGCAGAGTAGAATATAGTGCCGTATAGTGCAGTGTCATACTTTGGAGTAGTACAGAGTAGAGTGGTGTAGAGTTCAGTGGCAGGGATTGCAGTGTTGCAGAGTAGAGTGTCAGAGTGAGGTGGTGTAGAGTGGAGTAGAGTGCCGTAGAGAGCAGTGCCATAGAGTACAGTGATGCAGAGTAGAGTGCAGTGGTGTAGAGTGCAGTGACAGAGTGCATAATATGTAGACTGCAGTATAGTGCAGTAGAGTGGTGTAGCACACTTTAGATTGTTTCAGAGTAGAAGTGGTATACAGTGGAGTGGTGCAGGGTAGAGTGCAGTTGCTTAGAGTGGCATACAGTGTAATGGCATAGAGTAAAGAGGCATAGAGTGCAGTGGTGCTGAGTAGATTAGAGTGGCATATACAGTTGATTGTAGTAGAGTGCAGAGGCATAGAGTTGAGTGTTACAGAGTAAAGTGCATTGGCATAGAGTGTATTGGCAGAATGCAGTGGCATAAAGTGAAGTTGCGCAGAGTAGATTAGTATGGCCCAAAGTGTTGTAGGGTGGAATACTGCAGAGTGGTGTGGAGAGCTGCAGACTGGAGTGGAGTATTCATGGTGTGGAAGCACACTGCCATTACAGACAACACGTTTTTAATTGAAATTACCATTATATTCGCACAGACATATAGGGGGTCATTCTGACCCCGGCGGACGGCGGGAGCCGCCCGCCTGGAGGGAACCGCCAGAAGACCGTACCGGACCGCGGCGGTCATTCTGGGTTTCCCACTGGGCTGGCGGGCGACCGCCAAAAGGCCGCCCGCCAGCCCAGTGGGAAACGGCCCTCCATGAGGATGCCGGCTCCGAATGGAGCCGGCGGAGTGGAGGATGTGCGACGGGTGCAGTGGCACCCGTCGCGTATTTCAGTGTCTGCAATGCAGACACTGAAATACAAAGTGGGGCCCTCTTACGGGGGCCCCTGCAGTGCCCATGCCATTGGCATGGGCACTGCAGGGGCCCCCAGGGGCCCCACGACACCCCTCACCGCCATCCTGTTCCTGGCGGTCGGAACCGCCAGGAACAGGATGGCGGCGAGGGGGTCGGAATCCCCATGGCGGTGCAGCAAGCTGCGGCGCCATGGCGGATTCCCATGGGCAGCGGAAAGTCGGCGGTACACCGCCGGCTTTCCGCTTCTGGCCACGGCTGTACCGCCGCGGTCAGAATGCCCGGCGGAGCACCGCCAGCCTGTTGGCGGTGCTACCGCCAACCCCGGCCCCGGCGGTTTTTACCGCCGGGGTCAGAATCACCCCCATAGTCACAGACAAAAATGAGTGGAAATTGCATCACCAAGTGTAATGATTTGTTTTGATCATTTTAAAGTACTTGTTTACAATACATTTCAGAAATACCAAAAAAGTGTTTCATCTGTGTTCCTAAATCTGACATATTCTGAAATACTTACACAGTCCATTTAAATGTTGTTGTGTTATAGAAAAATACTCTTTCCTACTCTCAGTATCCAGCAAGAGTGTCACATAAATACTCTTACCTTGAAATCAGAGAAAGAAAAGTAAACAAGCTCACTCAGAAGACGGCTCCTGATATTTGACCTCTGTCTTTGAATGCACAACAAACGTGATGAGAGAAGAACAAGATTGACAGGCCTCTTTACAGAAAGGGAGCACTCAGAAGGATTCTGTGAAGGAGTTTGGACAAGGGAGGATACAAACTCAAGCTGGGCAGCCTTAAAGAATAAAGCCAGCAAACGGAAAGGAGGAAAATGTGTAACAAACCACAAAAACAATGGCAAGCAGCAGGAAGAATGCATTCCTAGGTTAGCTTTCTGAATAGCAAACCAGACAGCTGTGGTGTCTGGTAGGCTGTGACCTAAAAGTGATTGTCCTCTGTACAGCTGTAATCATTTTGTTTATTTATCCGGCTGCCTGAGCTTCAAATTTCAGGGGCACACACGCCACTGCAGTGCTATTCAAGAGTCTCCGGTAACTAGATAATGCATGGTTTTTTTCTCTGGCAACAGCATAAATGGGAGAGGGGAAGTCATTAGCTTACATGAATGTTTAGCTTTTGCTTGACACTGTAACTGTCACCTGACATTTTAACCTACACCAATATTACTTTCCAGTTCTTTGCTTCTGCACAAATACATACCTATTCCTATGATATTGCCATGTAGTGCTTCCCATTACCATGCAGTATTCCTTTAAAGCTAGACCTATTGACATTTGCAATGCTTGTCTGGAGAAGGATTCTAGAGCTGGATGGGGCGTGTCTCACACCTTGCCTGCACAGTAGGCCATGCAGTATCAGCGGAAGGGAACTCCCTTCTCTGGTTACTCCCTGGTTCCCAGGGTGACGCACCACAAAGAATCAGGGATGAAAGCGACAGCCACGTGACCTTCTCAGGTACTGCGTAAGACTTAGCAGCAGATTTCCAAGAACTGTAGTGAAGGTGGCTGCTGACACGCTCACGGCACAACTGTACACCAAGTGGGAATAGCTGAGCTTCTAAGCACTCTGTCCAACAGTGCCCTGAGCAGTAAAAATAGCACATGCACAATGCACAGCCGACTCCACAGGACCAAACAGCCTCTATTGACATTTTGGTCAAATGAAAGCTCACAGGGGAGTGCCTGAGAGTTCCAGAGAGAAAGGCCGGGACTCGCTATTGCACGGCCAGAGTGGATTTCAATGGGAGATACCGCACCAGGGGTAAGGCTGCTCTGGGATGGGGCACTGGCAGCAGTCAGGGGAGATGCCAGGGCATCAGAGCCGGACAGGCAAAGATACTGGTCACAAGATGTTACTAGGCTTTATGCAACCTGAATCTAATTTTTCAATTTGAATACGAGGTAGGTTTGCAGAAATATGAATCAGAGTTTGTCAGACTCCGACATACCATAATTAATATTCATTAGGTAGATCACAAATTCTGACTCTGCCCAACATCACAGGGATGGTGTCTTGAAAGTGTCAACAGACAACAATCCCTGTGATTGCTTTAAAAAATGATTTCTAAGCAGCCTAATTTTATCTAAAGGAACCTGGTCTGCTTCTTTAAAAAAATGCACTTGTGTTTTTAAAGTTTTGTTGAGAGGTTTCTCACCCTGAAAGTTGCATCTCAATTTGCAAAAGAAGAAGGGTCCAAAGGGGACTCCTTCCCTTTTACAAATAAGTTCCCACCCCAAAGTGGGACCTAGTAACTTTTCAATCGTTTGTGACTGAAACTCTGACCACAAACCATTGTTACTCTGGTACTGAGTAGGTATTTGGAAGGGGCGTCCAAAACACAACCCTTCCTAACAGAGAACCTGTATCCAAACACAGTCCCATTTTGTACCGGAAACAACATGCACAAATTAAGCACTGGAAAGGAGTTACCTCCTAGTCGGGCTCCGGTGTAAGGAGCCAACCTCTTCAGCGGATTTCCTCATCCCACTGTTCGCACCCACCGGCAAGTCCTGGGATAACCCTGGCCCTGTCTCTGGTCGTTACTCCACCAGCCCTCCTAAACCGTGCACCAGAGCTGCGAGGCGGCCTTTGGCGACCTGCTTATCACGACACGAGTCAAGTAAACACTGAACGTTTATGAATGCTCTATAGTGACAGTTTTACAGCAATTATTACCACGCGTCTCTTAACAGACGTTTTATTGCAGCTTTAACAAATGACACAGTAGCAGGTAGAAGGCGTGTAACCCATCCTGACTGGAGTGCGGGTGACTCAGCAGGAAAGTTGGAGCCCTCGCGCCCTTCCCGTTCCACGAAAACTTGGCTCGTTGTGCGGGATTGGCGCCGATTCTTAATCTCCCGTCCCTGCACGCGGGGGGTGTGCAGCGCACGAGGTCACCAGGAGCACATACGGTCTCCAGGTGCTGTAAATAACCGGGGTTACTGATGCCCATCACAGGCCCGCCGCCGGTGAGTAGATGCTACCTGTCTCTCTCTAGTTATGAACATCTTTGAGACTTGCTGCGCACTTCCCAACCAATAAGCCACAGTAATGCCATTTCTTTGTCTCGGGTTTCCTAAGGTTATTTTAGTGTAGTATGACGCTGCAAATTATTGGGGTCAGCGGCTATTTCTGCAGACTATTTATCCTTTTAAAAAGGGTGTTCCGCGCAATTTGCTCATTGCATGTTCAAGCCTTTCAGTTCGTCTTCCACCTCTGCTAAGAAGTGTTCAGAAAGTGCTGGGTCCTAGTGACTCAGACATAGAAAAGTGCCGTTTTCTGATCATCTTTAGGCCATGGGTACGCTGTCAGCAGAAGGGTGTAATTCCCTCATAACAGGAGGGTCAGCCCATAGTGCAGAAACTGGGATTCATGAGAATTCACATTCAAATGATCTTACAATATCTGTTTTTTTTCTGAACTTCTAGTCAACACTGTCAGTTATTCAAGTGCTTTAGAATAAAAAGCATTGGCAAAGCCAGTGGGTCTGGGTTTTAAAATGCACACACATACATCGTTGGCATGTGTGGAGCGAGGCACAGGAAGGGAGCCATCATTAGCAGATAGAATGGGCTACTTTTTAGGTCAAGCATAAGTGTACGACTTTTTGTATACTTCTTATGTGGGCTTACAGCTTTTTTGTTTGTTAGTTTCAGTGTCATTTAAAAATCCTTGCTTGCTAGTAGTCAGTCATGCCTCTTTGTCCCTTCTTTTGTGTGGGAGCAGGGACCAACTACTGTATAATTACGCTTTGTCCTGTTTATCTGATCTGTAGGGGACTTTGTTTCCTGCTTCTGTCCAGGGAAGCCTCCTTTTTTATTTGCAGAGCCTTCTTCCTCTGAGTTTACCTGTAAACAAGGCTATAAATCAGGCTGTTATCTTGGTCACATTTGGTCTTTGTGGGCTCTCTGAACCCTCTCTCAGATGCCTGGCTCCCGTCCTCCCTTGGCTTGGATTTTCTTTACCAAGTGTGCCTGCCTGTGTTTTGAGAGCAAGGTCGAAGGGATCGCTTGTAATTGCTTATAGCCTAGGCACCCAGCTCTACCAGGGCTCCATAATCCTTAGAGACAGTGCCCACTTCTTCCTCATATTGGGATCCCACTCACAGCTCCATCAGTGCACCTCAGATCACACACATGTTTTTCTAGTCTTCATCTCACCCAGAATCTCCCTCCCATGGAACCGCAAGGTCCAACAGCTGTAGTTTCAGTCACAGATGAAAACACTGCAATAGCATATCATACCAGATGTGCTAGAAGCAGCAGGGCAGGTGCAAGTTAGCAAAATGATGTGGATTCCCTCTTCCTAAGATGGCCACTGTCTCCAGTGCATCTAATGTATCGAAACAGTGATGTTTGAAATGGGCCAATGACCAGTGCATGATGTAGTAAACAAATAGCCAAACCAGTGTTGTGTATTTTCTGGGTCTGACTTGACAGCAGCAATAGCATTATGCATTGTTTTGGGTGCTGCTGGGCTTCATACAGAGTTGCTGCTGAAAGCGGTTGGTACAGTCTATGCTGTGCTGGTTAATGTTATGTGCAGGTGTAGCTGTGTTCAGTGCACACATAAGTATGTACACTTTGGCACACGGAGAGTGTAGCGATACTGCTTGGTGGCGAAAAAGCTGCTTCTGTCAAGCTTACTGTACCTCACGTGCCCTGCTCATGAAGGGCACTTTGCTACTGATACATGCTATGTATGCATGTATGCATGTATGCAGTGGAAAGGCATTGGTGCACTGGGACCAATGTTAGCTAGTGGGAGCAGCTACCAGAAACTGCTGTGAAACTATTTATGTGAGGCTGGACGCTAGGTCCTGCAGCAGAGGGTGACTGTACGAGAGCATTAAAGATTCAATGGCAAAGGAGATAACACTTCACTGGTGTAACTGGTGCTCGGTGACTCCAATAAATACAACTGGTTGTGCACATGATTTGCAGGTCAATGACACGTGAGGCAAGGTGGCTGGGGGCAGCCTGCCAGCGGTCATTAGGGAAGGGTTCTCAAAATTAAATAAACTGTCAGCATGGGCCATATATGCATTCTCCCAATCTTTGGGAAGTGTCATTAGGAATGACAGAACATTACGACTCTAAAGCGGAAGAGGGCTCCAATTAGAAACAAACGCTTCTGCACCATTTCAAGACTAAGACTCAACCATCATTAAATAAGTACACAGAATGTCTTCAGAGGGGGTGAAATGGGTGGAGTCTGTTAAAGCCTACATGGTGTTTGTTGGACCTGGCCCTTTCTGCAGGGTTATGCCCAAACATTTTGCCTTCCTTCTATTGTTCTGCCTTTCTTTTTGTTGGCTTTGGGACGCTGGGCACATTACCACTGCTAACCAGTGCTAAAGTGCATGTGCTCTCTCCTCTAAACATGGTAGAATTGGTTTGGCATATCTGATTTACTTGCAAAACCCTTGTAAAGTGGTATACCATATACCCAGGGCCTGTAACTTAAATGCTACTTGTGGGCCTCCAGCACTGATTGTGCCACCCACAGAAGTAGCCTGCCACTACAGTGCCTGTGTGCGCAATTTACTGCCACTTCAACTTGGCATTTAAAACTACTTGCCAAGCCCTAAACTCCCCTTTTGTTACACATAGGCCCCCCCTAAGGTAGGCCCTAGGTAGCCCCATGGGCAGGTGCTATGTAAGAAAAAGGTAGGGCATGTATTTTTATGTTTTGCATGTCCTGTTAGTGACAAACGGCTTAATTTGGCTTTTTCCTACGCGAGGCCTGCTCCTCTCGTAGGATAGCCTTGAGAATTCCCTTATGCCCTTTTAAGTGGTAAATCCTGATCTGAAAGGAGTAATTTTGTCATGTTAGTTAGGGTTAGAATGGTAGTGATAATCCTCCTTACTGGAGAAGTTGGATTTCACATTATTATTTTAGAAGTGCCACTTTAAAAAGTGGGCATTTCTCTGTGCTTATAAGTCTTGTGCTTTGCGGCTTGTCTCAAATACACACCTGGGTTGGAGTGACAGCTATATTTTGTGCATTCTCTTTAGACAGCCACAACACAGGTAGGGCTAGGTGTGACAGGGGATACATCTGCAATCATCTGTATACTGAACTTTTTTCCTGGACCCAGGAGAAGTAGCTCACACTTACATGTCAAAATGTTGTGTCCTTCCCTCACACAGAGGGCTGATTTACCCCCTACTGATCATCTGGAGCTAGAGCTGGGCTGAAATAAATTGTTGTGTACTTCTGAGGGTTGCTTTGAAGTCACCCCTTTCATCAAAGACATTTTGTGAAAAGGTACTGGGGCTCTGGCCCCATGTTTTTAGACACTGCATGGGACTTGTAACAAGATGCTGCTGGCTCTACACTTTGCACATTGCCAGGAGGACTGCTGTGCTGACAAACGGAACCGCCATTTGGACTACCTGCTTTGTTGTGCTGGTCTGCTGCCTACTGATGGCTGTGCTGCAGGAGGGACTGCCACTTTGCAATTTACCTTATGTGCTGGACTACTGCCTGCCTACCTGCTTTTGAGCCCCACCAGTGTGCTCTAAGGGATTGTTGTCACCTGTTCTTGGAAGTCTCAGGGCCATCAAAGACTCCCTTTCCTTAATTCTACCCATTCCCACTACAAGAGCCCATTTTAGGGCTCCGCTCTGCACAAGGAAAGAGCATTGTGTGTTGACGAGCAGCACTTCACGCTTCACCGGCAAAGTGCTGCATGAGCCTACAGCACGGCACACTTCAACTGGGAAGGGTTGCATGTGCTTTCAGCATTTTATGCTTAGACTGAGGAGTGCTTCAAGGATTTATCCCGGGTCGGCGTTCTTTTGTTGATCTCCAGCAAAGCCCAGAATGGCGGTGGAGCATCAGTCCACTCGCCGTCTTCCTGTTGCGACCAGGGTTGCCAGGACAATGGCTAGCCCCACCTCCAGCGTTGCCTGCGGGAGGCTGCAATACACTCAGAGGGAGATCCCATATCAGAACCCCTCGTCTTCGAGGCTCTCCCCAGTGGCCACATCTGCAGCGCACCTGCTTTGCAGGAACAAAGGGACTGTGATAGATGGGGCTGCGGGTACCCACAGCAGCACTGCATTCTTGATAGCCGATGAAAATGGTAGAGCTCAACTGCAGGAGTTCAGGGGAGGACTCTCGTTCTGATGGTTCTTTGTGGGCACTGTTTGTTACTTCCCCTCTGCAACACCTGTACAATCCGGTTGTCGATCCCTGCCAGGGATTGCTGTCTTCGGGAAGCATTACCGTATAGATTCTAGGGGCAAAGAAAATATACATCAAGCACAAGATGTACACCATGCATTGTGGGCCATCTCAAGGACTGTTCTTGGGCCCCCATACTGAGAGGGAAACACCAGGAACCTTCTCTAACTTAAAGCAGAGTTGTTCCGTGCCATTAGCGTGTGACCCACAGTACGGTGCCCCTCAAGGAGGTTGTTGACCATTCTGTTTCCTTTGTATACTTGAGTATAAGTGACAGGATAACTGGAAAAGTACTTAGGTGATTGTTATCATTTTAATCTTGTGTTCTTCGGTGAAAAGAGTACTATTTCAGAATATGCATACCTTGAAAGGCATGTATTGTATTCATGTCGTTTTGGTCTTGTAATGGTATTATGCATAATATAATAAACTATTTTTTTTTTAACCTTGTGTGGAGTTTTCATTGTGTTTCTGTGAGAGTGTGTTGCGCAAATGCTTTACGCATTGCATCTGATGATAAGCCTGCCTGCTCTGTGCCAAGCTACCAGAGCATCAGCACAGGTTATCTTTGGTGTGTAACTGACTTGCCCTGACTAGGTGCATACCCTAGCCAATCAAAAACCCAATTTCTAACAGTGTTCAAACCAAAACACCCTAAATGTTGAAAAAAACTCTCACATCCCTCACAGTTTAGCAGTAGCATTCTACTGGAAGTTTCACCCCAAAGAGAACACGAGTCATGCACAACCAGAATCATTCTCGCTTGCCTCACAGGCTATTACCACACACTACCAACAGTACTTGCACCTCTTGTAGAACAGTCGCCTTACAGTGGCGGCCGCCAGCTTTGGGAGGGTGGCGGGCGGGGCACACACACACACACACACACACACACAGACTCATTCTTTCACACACAGACATGCACGCACGCTCATCCATTAACAACACTCATTCCATTCAAACCTGCACGCACGCACCAAACATTCAATGTAAAACATAACACACATACATACATACACACACACACACACTTACCTTTAGCCTCCAGGTCCCAGGAGGGTTGGGACTGCTGCCTTCCCTCATTGGCTGACCTCGGGTCAGCCAATGAGGGAAGGCAGCAGTCCCAGCCTCATCACAGAGTGGGATGGGGTCAGTGAGACTGCTGACCCCACCCTACTCTGTGACGAAGTGTCACTGATTGACACTCGCCCTGGGCACTTCAGGGCTTAAACTGAAGCGCCCAGGGAGAGTGTCAATTGGTGACGCTTTCCTCGTCACCCAGGGGAGGGCCTCGAGGCACCTTTGCTGGGCCGAGGAGGTCACGCCCATAGGAGCTGTGATCTCCTCAGCCCAGCAAAGTTCAGCTCAGGCAGCCAGGAGTCTGTGCAAATCGTGCATGGCTCACTCTTGGCTGCCTGACCTGAACATGAAGAGTGTCTGTCAGGCTGACCTTTGTTCAGCCTGACAGACACTCTTCATGGGGTGGGGGGTCGTGGCCCCTCCGCCCTAAAGGACGGGCCGCCACTGTCGCCTGACACCCCTGACGGCAATCTCACCCCCTCACACACTAAAAGACTCACTCTACCAACCATGCTCTCACACGCCTCAAAGATTAGTATCCACATAACCAGAAGCCTTCACACCATCACAACCTAGAGCAAAGTACAGTTGATAACAAGGTGCCTTTTCACTGATGATAGAGTGTGTGTGTGGTACATTGGGGTACTGTGGATGGTCAATAGGGTGGATGCAGGAATGAGTCAAAAGGTGGATGAATAGATCCATTAGTGCAAGGATATGTGACTGAGTACACGGACAATGAGCAATTAAATACTTTGATGGATGCATGAGTGGCTACATAGTTGGTCGCTTCCAAGCAATTTCATTTATAAACCATACCTATTAGCATTGCCAAAGCTTGTTTAACGATTTTCAACAGTAACACATGAGCAAAATGCCCATGGCACACATAAAGTAAGGGCAGGGGGTAGGTAATACCACTGAAGCTTTAACGCAAACCACAGATGGTAAAAGTGTGTTCTAATTCAATTACCACACATTTACCCATGTGCGTGCGTTTTATGTTATGTTGTAAAACCAAAATGTGTAATGTGGTAAAACTATAGCTATCATACAAAAAGAGGCCTGGCAGAATAAAACTGCACGGTTAAGACTAGAAAAACGTGCAATAGGCTACACAAGTAATTTCTCATTTATTCACTTTAATGGATGGCGAATGTTATAGTTGCTATGGAGTAGTAAATACGGATTTTACTTTGAACTCAAAACGAGTTCCTCGGTGATGCCAATTCTTGGCTTCCATGCGAAGCAGGTGTCAATATTCTCCTGCAAATACTTGCTCAAAGGGCGAAGCTCACCTTCACTTGGTAAGAAACGGATCTGGTGTAAATGCGAGAAACCTGCTCAGTGTTCGCGAAAGCAAAGATACCAGTGTTTGCATTGCAGTACTCTTCAGGCCATAAGGCGAGTGTAGTGTTTGTCCTAGAGCGGACCGATGTCAAATACTGTGGTAAGGGTGAGGACAGCCTCAGAGGTTCTGGCATAAAAGCTACTCCCTTACCGCCTTACACGGATATTCTTACACGCTCAAACAAGCATTTGCAATGCAACGGGTCTCGCGTTTGCTCATGTTAGAGCTAATAGCGTTGTAAACTCCTAACCCGACTTTTCACCTATCGACAAAAAGTGCATTTATGTACGTAACCCGAAAAAGTGCAATTAACTATGTAAAGCGCTCGACTTCTGCCAAGCGAAATCGCGCTAGTAAATTAGAGAAAAAGTAGTCCACGAGCCGGACAGAAAACAACGAGCCTCGCATGTTTTCTGTACTTGGTCGATGCGCTCGAGGAGGGCTAGCCACCTGAAAAGGCATGACGTATGCTTGCCTTCGACTAATGAAAGCAAGCAGATTTTATTAGGCAAGCCCACGAACCAATGAAAAACACTGACGTGACGTCGACAGGGCTCTGAGCCCTTTTCTAAACCCTAAAGCGTCTTGCTGCGATACGCATGCGCGAGCGCATGCAACGCAGGCTCGACCCTAAAAAAAGAGTCTGGAGGCTGGGAAGAAGAGGGAGATGGAAAAGAAACAAAACTCACCAAAATCTAGACTTCTAACCTCTGATGAATGAGAATTAATTTCCGGGTTCAGTTATGCACTTCTGGGGTACTTTAGGAAGCTACAGCACAAACAGACCATCTCACCATGAGTCACTTGTCTGGTGATATGTTGCTTATTTGCATTGGTGTTCTGATGTCGCCACTGCTCGCACCTGGCTTCCTGTTCGAGCACCTCTGATTTATTCTACCCATCCACTCCCTTAGTTTCCTTCTTCCTAGTCCCTTACCCTCTCCACAGATTGTAGTTTGGAGCTCTGGATCTATGCTGCTGGGTATTTCCTCATGAAGTTGCTGCTGGTCTCTCTCAGTCCTGTAGCTGCTGGAAAGGTTCCTGGTATTTTTAAGGGTCATCAGCCGCCCGCTTCACTTGGAAATTCGCACTTCAATTGCCTTATTAATGTTTCAACAAAAACACTGGTACTCTATCAATCTATTGTCACTTATTTAGGTGAGAAGAACTGCATTCCATTGATGTTACTTCTAGCACTGCTCTGGAGAGACACCTTATAATTACCAGAAAATCCTGTTTTTAGGGTCGAGCCTGTGTCGCATGTGCCTTCACATGTGTATCGCTTGTGAGACACTGTAGTAGTTAGAAAAGGGCTCGGAGCCCCGCCCATGTCACATCAGTGTCTTTCATTGGTTCGTGGGCTTGCCTTTTAAAATCTGCTTGCTTTCATTAGTGGAAGGCATGCATATGTGATGCCTTTTCCGGTGGTTAGCCCTCCTCGAGCGCAGCGACCAAGTACTGAAAACATACGAGGCTCGCTGTTTTCCGTCCGGTTTGTGGACTACTTTTTCTCTTTTTTCGCAGCGCGATCTCGTTTGGCAGAAGTCAAGCGCTTTGCATGAGTCGACCCTGTTACATAGTTAATTGCGCTTTTGCCGGTAACATGGATAAGTGCACTTTTGCCGATAGGTTTCACTACGTGTGAACTGTAGTAGCGCAATCGCGCTTTTTTTCCATTTAATGAGGCAAGAAAAGTCCGGTTGGGAGTTTACAACTGCTAATAGCTCTAACTCAGAGAAATGCTAGACCCGTTGCATTGCAAATGCTTGTTGTTTTTCCCTCCCCTAACCTCCATTTTCGTCAGGTTGCTTTTTCCGGTAGCAGGTCAGCCTCCTGCCAGATCAGAAGCTCAGTAAGGATGCTTGGTGGGTTCACTGCATGGCATCTTGAAACCTGATAGACGTAAAAGCGGCACGAACAGCGTTCTCTACGGTATGAAGTTTGAAGATAGTCTCTTCAGGACTTGAATCTGGGCAACACAAAACCTAGACTTGGAGAAGTGACGCATTTTATGAGAAGCGCTAGTGAAATAAGCAGCGAGGACTCTGAACCAATAGACCATATAAATGATGAAGGCCTCACCCACCTACCAAACAGAATAGAGGCTGTGTGAAGTACAGCTGGTCATAGGGGCTACATCTACTCTACTCCAAATCACTGTCAATGCTTTTCCAATGTTTACTCGATATATCATCGAGGTTGTTCGGCATTAGCCAGCCTCTGAGCTTAACTGTTTAAAAAAAAAAAAAAGTTAAATGCAGCACACAGATGTTCTGCAAACTGAAATCAAGAGCCTTGATTCTCACGTGGTCTCTTGTCACAGACAACCAAACCCTGTGTCATTTCAGCAGGGCATGGGTGCCTTTGTTTGCTCTGCCGCCTTGGCATCAGGTAGGAAGCTTTCAAACAGGTGATAATAAGATTTAGTACATTTCCTGCAACATAAATGTATACTATGGGAACATGAAAACAGATCATTTGTTTTTTAGTTTTTCCTCAGGTGTATGCTGTATATTTTGGGTCTCATGGGTAGGTGGTTTCTGACACGCTGACCCCGCTTTGTACCTTTCAGTGATGCTTCGGGAACAGATCTGAACCAGTGCTTCTAAAACGTTTATGTTGGGTCTGGATCGTACCAAAAACGGTGCTTGAGGTAGTGCATGTTCACTTTTTGTTTTTCCATACACTTGTCTTGTTCCTGTTTTTAAACTCTAGTGGTCTGCTGGGCGATATTTGTAAAACGTCAACAGGGCCATTCAGACGACGATAAAATTTTTAAAACAGTTATAAAACTCAACATCATGGTACCTACTTAACTAGCACCGACTTAGAGGCAGGTGCAAATTGAGCGATTTGTAGCTAACGACAGCTTATAGCAGGAGTTTGCAATTGCAACAGTTTTGGCAAAACCAATAGGACTGGTTTACATTTTGGAGTCCTCACTAAAATGATTAAAAGGGCAGTTGTAGTGAAAAATAAAATACTACTTTCTGTAAACACAGTAGCTGAGGTAATTGTCTTAATGTATCAAACTTCAGTATGCAAGCACTGCGTAGAAATGATAGTGTACAGCTAATTGCACGTGATGAATGAATAATACTATTCGGGGGCAGAGTCAATGCCCCTCTATGTTGTTTCATTTGAAAATTGGTAATAACAGGTCTTCTAGACGGTGGCACAGTCAGGCCAGCCCAAAAAAGTGAAAGAATTGGAAAAGAACAGGTACACATATCATACACACTTGTGATTCCTTTCATTAATAATGAAACAGAGGTAAAATCTGAGGTATTATTGTGCTGGGCAATATTTGCACCTCATTTGTTCACCAATCAAAGGAGGGGTGGTCAGATTATTAGAAGTATCATACAATGTACATGTGCTCATCCACTGTGATACTAAGATATAGCTAATCTTTGTTCATCTACCGATTAAGACGTCATTGAGGGAGGATAGCTTGGCTATGGACCAGTGCTTAATTTGTAAATAAAACCGTGCCAGTGCCCAAAGCCATCCTCATAAACCCACGGCTGCTGCAAATTAAATGTGCGAACACGGAATACTGAGACAGAGTAATCCTGAAGCCATCTCGCGCCTCTTTACTCCATTTACAGCCACTCCCTGCCCCTTCAGCTCACTCTTGTAGATTTCTGCTTTCTCCCTTTGTGACGCTTTTTCGTTTATCTCTTCCTCCGTCTTTCCCATATGTGCCTTTTGCTCGCAGCAAATGCTTGAGGCAGAAAAATAAGTACTGGTCCTCAAGAATAAGTGCCGGTGCGCTGCACCGGAAACAACAAGCACAAATTAAGCACTGCTCTGGACCCCCTTGTACAGTGAAAGAAGTTTTGGAATCTTTGTCGAATTTAAGGTTGAAGCTGGTGAAGAGAGTGCCCACTAGTTTTGGGTTGAAAAGGGTAAAGGTCTGAGAGCACCTTGCAGAACTGAGAAGCAGAGTTCACTCTAAGGCTTTTATAGTTACAACTGTCTTTTATTAAAAGTATATGACCATTTCAGGAGGGTGCGGCTGGCACCTCTGAATTTACGCAAACTGGATGACCATTTCAAAACCACGGAATGGAATGGTCCATCAGAAGGACTGAGCTGCAGGATCTTTCTTGTTCATGATCAGTCAGTTTTTGTTTAACTCTTGGGAGGCAGATTCAGTGCTGTGTCACAGTGGCTGTCTGAACGGATGTCCTGTAGCTGTTTATTAGACTCATGGAGAAGAGCGTTACGTATTTTCAACAGGAGTTCGTATACAACTGGATTGTCGGAGATGGTGCATTATTTATGAAAACTGCGGGAACAAGATTAGGTTTGCCCATGAGTTGGACAATAATGGCATTTTAGGGCATCTGGGAAATGTGCTTGGTGAATCAATATGTGTTTATAGAACGAGTTTGTGGCATTACAGCTTACTTTTTATACAGAAGCCTTCCGGGGCAAAAAGGGGAAGTTACCTGGAATAAACAAGCTTACTGTTTGTGTCACGTTCTTAAATAACCATTGTCACGATAAACTAAGGTGGAGGAAGCTGGAGGGCAGCCAAATATATCTGTATATCTATGAATCACAGAATTTACTAATGATGCCCCACATGTCATCTGAGAGGGGACATGGCTGTTGGGGAGTCTAGCAAGAAATCCTTAACCTATTGTGGACTTCTCTTACTTTTTGGGAGTATGTAGTTAATAGTGTGGCTTTGTGCTACTGAAAATGAGTTTACCCGCCCTCTGTATACAGTGAAAGTCTTACACTGATCTTGTTCATGAGTTTGTTTCCAGTTCTCCTTTACAAATACAACAGGTCTACATTGATTCTTTGCATGTGTAAATGGACACTCCAGCACTCCCATACAGACTGATACAAGAGCTTTATGACGTACTTATAGATAAGAACGTCTCCTCATTGTCTCTCTACAGTTGTGACGTTTACAAAGTGCTCTGTTACAACATGATAACCAGTCTCGTCTCCTCGGGGGGACATGGGTAAGCCATCCTGGCGATACTGCTCCCAGGTCTAATTAACTTGTAACCGCTTGTATTTACGTGCAAGGCGGGGGCAGTCTATACGAGGCCTTGGCAATCATATGCACACAACACACTGGCAGTGTTAACAAACCTTATTCACAGAGAACTTAGGGGTACCCGGACTACTATTTTTTATCACGCCCTCTCAAGCACATGGCCTTGGCGCCCCTGTGCAAAGCTGTGATGTGAACCGTTTCAAGATGTCCGGATATGTTACCAAAACAGGTGTAACTGACCTATTGTTATGTCATGTGTGTATTTTAGATGCCCTTTTAAGTCGCCCGAGTTTATCTTACAGCACAGAGGCCGAGAAGAGCATGAAAAAGAGAGAAAAGTGGTCAATTTAGAGGGAATGTGGGACGCGCCTTGCTGATGCAGTAGTACTGTACAAAAAGTGCACAACTAATCAAACAGAGCGCTTGTATTTTGAAAGTTGGGAATCTGCTCGCTAGGAGGGAAAGAGTGGCTGAGGAAAGGGTGGACAGAAACATACACTAGGTAGATGTTGAAGGGTGGCCGTGAGGGGATCGAGGATATGATAGAGTTAGAAATCATGTTTGGGAGCTATTATGCAGATCAGAGAAAGCCCCAGGGGATAGGAGTACAGTCCCTTGGAACAGTACTTTTCTTGCATCCTGTCCATAGTGGGTACAGTTACCTGTGATCCCACAACTCGGGGAGCTGGCAGGTGGGCAAGGGGCTACACACTCTTCCTAGCTGTGCGGGCATCTCGGAAGGCGGAGGAAATAGGATTAGAGAAGAAGCCCTGAACAGGGCGTTGAGGCTTGACCCTGCAACTCACCTGGACACAGATGGACAGGGGTCAGTGGTCAAGAACGGACTTTAGATTGCTTAGATGCCTTATTCAATGAAGGCGCTGAGCTCTCCCCACAAAGGAGGGGCTGGAGCTCTTAACGTGTTTTCTTTGTTTTTAATGATCTCTTTTTATGATTCCCCAGGAAGCTCTTAACCATCTAAATTCTGCTAATCTGCAGGAAGTGTGTGAAGGGTATTTGGCCCACAATTAAAACTGGGGGCGGGGTAGTTTCAAATGTGTGCAATGGCAAATGTTTTGACTAAATATAACATGGCAAATCGAAGGGAATACACGTCTCTGGAAGAGTCAGTTACTGGTAAGCCTATTGTACACAATGGAGCCATTTTTGCTAAAGTGGTCAGAAAAATTTCCACAAAAGAGAATTAGTCATAATTGTGCACCCAAAGAAGTAGTGTATGCTAGAACCCGAAAATTTGATGTAATTCATTAATATGCTTCTGTTATAAAGATATTCAATATTAGATTCAAACTAAAAATAATGTATAGTTAGAAGGGTGCATTTCTATTAAGAGTAAAGATGCCAAGAGGATATGTAGATGCATATAACCCTGCATAACAATCTGTAGTAACAAGTACCATACATTTACTAATGAGCTAATTAGAGAACCACCAGTAAGAAAATGCAAGAAATATTATTGTCAATTTATAGACAGCAGTCAAGTTAGTATCAAGTATCACAGAAGGACTACATGTTCTCTCAAAGCATGTGGAAGGTATGGCCTATTTCAAAAACAATATTTTTGCATTTACGGCTGAAAAACATGACAGGGTTGGTCGCAAGTGTTGAATATTTTGAAGAAATGTGGTATGACACTCAAGAGGCAAAACGCAAGATAGCTGTGGAAAGGGCGCACGACTTGGGAATTCATGTGTCACATGAAGAATATTTAACAAAAAACAATAAGAAATGCACTTGGAATCCAGGGTAAAGATCATGCAATGTCACTCCTCTGGTCTGCCGAGTTATACGCAAAGTTTGTGCCACATTTTTCTGAAAACCAGGACAGTTCCTAGATTAGTGAAAGAGAATGCGTGGTCTGTGTGAACCGATGAGTGAAAGATAGCCTATATGCAAAAAGGCTTCAGTAAGAGAGGAGGGTCCTGACGGATGACTTCCTGTGAAGAATGCCGTTTTATGAGGGCTGTGGGAACTAAAAACCAGAGGGCCTGGACCCCAGTCCTCCTGCTAGCCAAAGTACTGTATAATTAAATGGTAAGCTCCCACAGAAAAAGTATCTTCTAGTTTAAAGCATTAAATGCGCAATACATGACAAGAGTCCAATTCAGCAGTCTTTAATTATAAAGTACAAGTTCCAATGTTCAACGATGTTACAGTTCGATTGGCACAATCTTTTAGTTCTAAAGAAATAAACTTCCAATGTTCAACGACGTTACAGCCAACACGTGTTTCGCCCCTTGTTGCTAATACGCCAGGGCTTTCTCAAGGCTGAAAAGAATGTATATAAACAATATAAGACTAAAGGTAAATCACACACTAGAGAGGGGTGCTACCAAAGAAGTGAGTATCCTAAGTGCAGACGGATAAAGCATACATCCTTGTCTGCTGTGCTCCCAAAAGGTGATAAAAACGAAAAGTGAAGAAAAACAACTTAAAAAAGGATTATAATACGAGTGAAAACCCTCAAAGGGGTTCACTACTAAAAAGCTATTGTTGTAGAGAGTTCCCTGGTGAAAACGACTAATGGACGATGTGTAGTGATAAGAGTCACTACAACAGAAAAAGAAAAAGAAAGAAAATAGGACAAAAAAATACAGGCCAAAAATGAGAAACCCCCTATAGAGATGCTGAAGTAATATAAAAACAGAAGAAAAGGGGATTAAGTAAGTGAAAAAAAATGGACTGAAAAGTATTAATGTCATGTCAGACAAGTGAGAAACATGCTGGCACTCACGTGATTTTAGTGTGATCACAATCAAGGCATACTAAAAAATTAGCTAGAGATAATGAAAAAGGATGACCTATGTTGGTAACATACCATGTGACAGAAAATAGAGGAATCTTCTGACGAAAATGTCTCAATTGTTGATACAAATCTGAGCACAGAAATGTCTATAACATGTGAAGAGACCACAGGGCAAAATGTTTTAAAATAATAATTAAACCATACTCGGTAAAACCATACAGATTCTCATTCTTAATTCGTTTATGAAAAGGAATACAGTAAACTCGTGAAAAACTATCCAAAATGAGTTGATCACTGTCAGAAAGTTGAAAGGTACAACTGGAGGCCAAGTTCAAACTGCCATCGAATGAAAAATATTATCGTACAATAGTCAAAACAAGATCTAAAAAAGTATAGAATAAGGCCACTCGAGGGCCTACAGTTCTATAAGGAGGGCTGGTAGAATTGTGCACTTACCGAAATAAACGGTAAACGTCCCGACGCGTCCTGCGGTTAACTGATGAGTGAAAGATAGCCTATATGCAAGTGAAAGAACTTTCCAAGGTTAAACCACTGAAAACATTGAACTTTTGTGACAGCAGTACTGCAGTGACAGATGCCAGTGGTTGTGGTCTGAGCAGTTTATTGTTGGATGCGAAAGAGGTTTGAGAGGAGGTTGAGGTGTTCACATCTAATGCACTGAGAAGTGCAAAATCTACTTATTGCAGCATTGAGAGGAAGAGTTAGCATGCTGGCGGGATGTTTATTATTTCAGGATTTTCTTGTGGGGTTGTGAGTTCAGCTTTAGAAGTGACCATGCGACATCCACGGTAATAAAGTGGCAGTACAGACTGCAGGAGTATGGTTACAAAATAAGAATATGTTTCTGGGGTCTTGAGTGTGAAAGCAGATTTCCTATCTAATTTACCGCTGGAGTCTGGGAAGAGAAGTTAGGAAGATATTGGTTTGTTTGAGGGGTGGAATACAAGATCGCATTGTAGTTAATCAAGTGGGGGCCAGGTTGTTTGGGATCTTGATGGGGTAGAATGGTTGAGCAGTGCAGGTTTGACAAAGGTGGTTTTGATGCAGGAAGAATGGCCTAGATGAGGGAACTTGGATGAGGAAGAAAGAACTTATGTTCATGTGGCTGGATGAATTAACCATGGACATGGGTACTGTCCATAGTCTATGGCTGCTTGCAGTGCCTATAAGAATGGGGAAAATAATGTTGGAAGTGGAACTAGCCCAATAAAGTCATACCTGCATACACATGATGAAGCAACAGATACAAGAGGACTTCTGGTGGCTGGTACTAGGTGACGAGGTGGAACATTTTTGAGAGAATGCTGGATATGTGTTGCTAGTAACAAATCTCAAGAGACATCCTAGTTCTGTCAAATGTGTGAGGATGCCAAACCAGCCCTGTACCAAGCTGGCGTTGGAGGTGATTGGCCCATAAAGAGTGATGGGTGAGGGGCCGAAGTAAGCTGCAGTTATGATGGAATACCATTCAAAGTGGCCTCAGATGATATTTGTGAACAATGTTAGCACTAAAGAGATCATGAGAGATGTTTTTAATTGCTAAAGAATTCCCAGAGAGCTTGTAACTGATAAAAGCACAGTCGTGATATACCTGAGCTTGATGTGTTTAAGCAGAGCCACTGGAATTATGCGGTTCAGCGGCTGCGACATTTTCCACATGATTATGGATTTGCTGCACTTGCCACATGACCCATCATCCGCAGTTTAAAAAAAATACTAAGGCCCATTTCTATACTTTTTTTAGCGCCGCATTTGCGTCATTTTTTGACGCAAAATCGGCGCAAACTTACAAAATACAATTGTATTTTGTAAGTTTGCGCCGATTTTGCATCAAAAAGCGGCGCAAATGAGGCGCTAAAAAAGTATAAATATGGGCCTAAGTTCTCTGCTCAGACAAAAAGTTACTAATACCACTCCCACATTTTGCGCCGCAGGAGAAGGTCATTTGCAAAGGTTAACTGGTCACTTTTAATTGCTAATTGCTGTGTTCAAGTGTTAAACAGATACTAATGAGGTGAAACACTTGCTCGGACGGTGTCACCATATGTCAAAATAGTGAAGTAATACTGCTACAATCGTTCAGCTGTTCTGGGTATAAAGCGCTTGTGGACATCTTTTGGATCACAGAGAGACCATCTGCACCCGGCATGAATGAATGAAAATAGCGAGGGTCACGCTGCGCTCAGTGTTTACCACACCTCGTGGCAGGTTCCATGCAGAGTAAGGAACGGATGGCTCAGAAACGTGTGACGAAATAAGTCTGGAAGGCATGAGTGACAGAAAGCCACGCATCTGTACTATTGTGCAAGCTCAAGTCGTGGCGTTCTTGTCTTCCTATTTCCGCTGTTATTGGGGTATTTGGATAGGGGGGGCAGGAAGTGTTGGTGGCTCTGGAACCTTCCACTGGAATCCTGTAAATCCAGATGTTCAAGGTTTGGCCTGTGCTCAATTATTCCGCGCGCCACTAAAAGAAAGGATGTACCTCACACAGAGAGAGGGGCGTCACTTGAAGCCTACAACTCTAGCAATGAACCCCAATCCTCACACTCAGGTACTGCGACACTTCCCCCAAATTCCTAGAATTGCCAAATCCCCTCGTTCAGGCCCTCGCCTCTCTCTTGGCGTTACTTACACCGCACGCCTGCTGAGGATGCTCGGCTGGCCTGTGGTATTTAAATAACGCCCCGTAGCAGGATTGCAAGCCAGTTCGCACCGTGGTGGTGGAGTTTGCATGAACACAAACAGCAGTCCGTATTAACACAGAGGGTCGGCCAACAAATAACTAAGCCTCGGCGCAGGGACCCAACTCACGCTGCCACTGGGGCGGAGGAGAAGCCGAAGGCGAACAAGCCCCCTCCCTCAGTGGCCACCCCAGAGCACAGCTGCCCTGCCGGCATACCTGCACACCTCTGCCCCCCGGCCGGGGACGCGGTGTCACCTTCTGCTCCTGACAGACTCACCTGGTTGGTCTCATCCGGGGTGGCCATGGCCTCTGACCCTCCTTGAGAGGCCCCTCGTGGCCGGAAGGGACGCAGCGTCCGCGGGTGCTCTGGGGCGGGCAGGGAGTCCCAAAACTGCGGCTCAGAGTGGCAGTGCCGTGGAGTACCTTTCAGGCAGCGGAGGGATGCCCCACCTCCAGGCTCGGAGTGAAAGAAAGGCACACCTCCATCCACCCCTCCTCCTCCGTGCCTCACACCCAGCGAACCTGCTCGGCAAGGTGCGCGGCTGCTTCCGGCTTACCTCACCGGCGCTCTCAAGGGCCATCCAGTCCCTGAGAGGGTGGGGCAGGGTTACTCCTGAGGAGGTAGTTTGGCGGGTCAAAGAGCGTCTGCTGCGCACGCATTTGTTTAACTAGCGATTCAGGGTTTCAGAAATCACTGGAGAGGACCAAACTGCTTATATATACATATAGTGAATATAAGGAGTACCAGTGTAGCGACTGGTGGATTTCACCTATGTATTTTAAATTTTCTATACATAACTCAGATGAATTCTACAGCCCTTTACAAAGGCATAGCATTATTGTACTTTTTGCTAGGGGTGGTGGGAAGTCACTCGCGTAGCGTAATCATGCGGAATTACCAGTGAATTCCGTAAGATTACGCTTAGTTGCACACGAAGAGTAATTCTGCATTTAGAACTATTTTTTTAGCACAAAAATGCATCCTCATGTCTAAAATGGGCACAAGAATGATTTTAGTGCTAAGAAATACAGCTGCAAAAAGAATAGATGATGGATGGAATGCTGAACAAGGCAAACATTCACCCCCAGTCACAAAGATCTGGGTTTAATCCATTGTTTTTTTTTTTGCACACCACACCACCCCAGTTTGGACCCAGTCATATGCCAACCAGTCTTGACCCTGTTCCTCATGGGAACAGTCCAGCCCAAACTGCCAAGCCAGGTCCTCCCTAGATCAGAAACAAGCAGCCTAGAACCGGTTTCAGGGTATCACCCTTCATCAGCCAGGCTAGCTTGAATCTAGTGGCACAGTGAGCACAGGACCCATGTCTGGGCATACCCTTCCCACTTGGCGGGACAAATGCAAAAAAAACAGATGATGGACAGAATGCTGAACAATGCAAACATTCACCCCCAGTCACAAAGATCTGGGTTTAATCCATAGTTTTTTTTGCTCACCTAGCCACCCTAGTTTATGCAAATCAGACTTGACCCTGTTCCTCATGGGAACAGTCCAGTCCGAATTGCCAAAAGTAATGGAATAAACCCAGATCTGTGACTGAGGGTGAATGTTTGATTTGTTCTGCATTCCGTCCATCAACTGTTCTTTTTGCATTTGTTGCCCCAAGTGGGAAGGGTATGCCCAGACGTGGGTCCCGTGCTCACTATGCACCGATTCAAGCTAGCTGGGCTGAAGAGGGGTGATACCCCAAAACCAGACCCAGGATGCTTGTTTCTGGTCCAGGTAGGACCTAGTCTGGCAGTTCGGGCTGGACTGTTCCAATAGGGAACAGGGTCAAGACTGATTTGCATATGGCTGGTTCCAAAATGGAATGGCAGGGTGAGCAAAAAAACTGATGGATTAAACCCAGATCTGTGGGAGTGAATGTTTGATTTGTTCTGCATTCCGTCCATTTGTCGCCCCAAGTGGGAAGGGTATGCCCAGACTCGGGTCCCGTGCTCACCATGCCCCTAGATTCAAGCTAGCCTGACTGAAAGTTAATTGGTCTAAGTCCTGCTTATTCCCTCTGGTTGACCTGCCTACTGAGATGAGGGAGGAGCTTCCTGTGGGAAAGTTGAAGTGGTGTTTCGACACATTTAAATATTTGGGAGTGCAGATTTACTATAGACCTGATGACCTGAGAGATGGCTATTTGGGCCACGCGCTATGCTCCATGAAGGGCTCACTCCGGTTCTGGTGTTCGCTTCCTCTCCCATGGGAAAGGTAGCAATAGCAAATATGCTGGTGCTCCCGCGACTCCTTTATTACTTTGCAGTATTGCCCATAGTTCTGCCTAGAAGCTTCTTCCGCGAGCTGAACAGATTACTGCTAGGACTTATAGGGGGAAGCGGTAGATTCAGAGTGGCGCTTACTAATCTGCTTCTGCCGTTACGCAAAGGGGGGTGGGGTGCCCCAAATTTTGAACACTACTATGCTGCAGCACAGCTACAATGGAAATTACACTGGATACGTAGACCTGAATCCTCAGAGGCAGCATGGATACACACTCAGCTACAGAGCATCCCTGTGTACACCGGGCTAACAGACCGCACAGTGAAACATAACACCGACAATTGCTTGTTGAGAGCAGCACATGGCTGTTGGAAATGATATATACAGAAAGGAGGAACTAGCCCCCCATACTCACCCCTCATTCCCCGGGATCAGATACCAGGAGGCATGCAATTGCTCAAGACACACCTCCTAACATTATGGGCAGAGGCAGGGACAGATACAGTGGGGGATTGCTTTGATGGTGATATACTGATGTCATTCACGGCCATTAGGGACCTTACCTCGGTGGGAACGGGACAATTTATATTGTATTACACTATATGTCGCCTGATTAAAACAGAATGGGTGGGGGGAGATCAGGAGCCTGCCCCATCTCCCACATTACACTTTCTGCTCTCTGATGATGGCCTATCAAAAGTGATTACAAATTTGTATAAAACCCTAATGGATACAGAAGGTAACGGACTTGAGGTGGCGAGACAGAGATGCAATACAATTCTCCCCGTGCCTTTGTCCCCATGACATGGCTGGTGACCCTCCAGCAAGTGCAGGGAGTGTCGCGAAACCCTAGGTTTCGATATACCCAGTTAAATTTTGTGGCCCAAGTGTATCTGTCCCCATCTCGTATACATCGCATGTACCCTACAGCTAGTCCAACATGCCCCCGGTGTGGGTCACACACGGCTCACTTCTATCACATGGTGTGGGATTGCGGGCCCCTTCAGAAAGTTTGGCACAAGGTAGTGGAAGTAGTCACTGACATCACAAAGCATGTGTTCTCACTGGAACCGAGATCTTGTTTACTGAACCAGAATTAAACAGGACACATATATTCATAGGTTTGCCGACCTGGCATTTATTATGTACAAACAATTGATTGCTATGAACTGGAAGGCATCAAGAGCATCTGAAATGCATAAGTGGTGAGTCATGACACTGAGGTGGGCACAAGCGGAACTGCGGGTGCTGCGAGTTTTACGAGATGGAGGGCAGGCACACACAGGTTATGACGTTTGGGATGCGCTTGTAACATAGTTGGAAATCAAAAATGATGAACGCCCACCATGAACAGGGAGGTATAGCAGTAATGTCCGTTGTAAAATGTTAATAAAGCTATTTTCTATCTAACTACTTGAGCCTCAGTTTATAACCAGCATTAACTCAGATCAAATAGATGGTACTGCCTGACTGCGATGCAGAGAGAACAGTATCCCATTGGACAAAAAAATAAATAAAAAAAGATAAAATAAAATAAAAGGGGGAATGATACTGAATGCACCTTGAGTATACAGGGGCGAAACAACATATTGGAATGTACTGTATAATTGTCTTCTGAATACATCGCTTGTTACTCTTTGACAGATATATTTGTGTTACACAATAGAAAACAAATGCTATACTGACCCTTGGATAGTGGAATACACAGACCCAGTTTTCATTTCTTGCTTTTTGACCTTTGAATTATGTCATTTGGATTTGTAATTGAATATATGTACTTGAAATAATAAAATATGTATATAAAAAAACACTGTATGTTGTATGGGTGCTTGCAGGTGAGTGTGTTTATGTAAGAGCAAGAGTGTGTGTGTGTGTGTAAGCATGTGTGTGTGAGTGAAAGTAAAGTTTTAATGAGGTGTGATGTCACTTCCTCTACCCCTGCCATTTTGGTGAATTGACGCTCATGCCAGGAAATGGAAGGGGTAGAGAGGTTAGGCAGCGGCAGACTGGCCCTCTAATGGATATGGACACGCTGTGATAGCCATGTGCTTCTGACAGGCCATAGTGCAGGCAGGTATTCACAGTTACATGTCTCACTACTGACTCTGCCCAGCACTGCCTGCTTTTCACACCATCCTGTCATATTCTCACCCTCTTCCCTGGCGTGAATTTTCTCTCCCTTCTCTTTCTTCCCTTTCCTATTTATCACTTATAACTATTGCCCATGGCAAACGTCCCCTCCTTTCTTCCTCACGTGTCCCACACCGGGCAGAAACCTCTTGCCTTCTCAGCTCTGCCTCTTTCTAATCAACCTCCTTCCTCCTCTAGTCTGTGTCTCTTCCTCTCTTTTGTCTTGTTTCATCCTCTTCAAACTCTCTCCGATCCCTCTCTTATTCGGCGGGCTGAAGAATACAGTCACTCAGGGGCATAGCTTAGTTAGTGAGTTAGATGCTTAATGTGATTAGCTTTGCAGGAAAAGGGTCTGGAGTCCTTCTGCCGATTTCGCCTATGGCGCCGTCGATGCAAGCAGTGATTCTTGATGGTGAGGGCGGACAGTTGGTGGTATTTCACCTAGAGGCCCGCTAACATCTAAATAGGGCGGGCAGACTGTCATGGTGGCAGGCAGGTTTACAGCTGGAAACACAACAGCTGCACCATTACTGCCAATATCTAAATCAAGCCCATAGTTGTTTAAACAAGCAAAACCACAGAAATTCACCAGTTAAAGTTATCTCAAGTAACTAAAACTCACACCCCCACCATGCACAATGTTGTTATCAGTTATGTCATTTAAGATGTCATCAATGCAGTCATTGAACATTTCATGAACAATGTAATATGTGAGGGTAGAAGCAGTGCATGGCAAGGGCATGAGTTATAGTTACTTGAGATAATTATTAATAGTGAGTTTCTGTGTTTTGGTTTGTTTAAAACAGTATGTCTTAACTAACAGTTTCACCTAAGTACAACCCTTTGATCTTTATTTTTGTTGTGAATTTCTATGTTTTTTTTGTATTGTAAACTAAGATATTATTAAAATTTCGAACTATAACGTCACATTAACCTTTATTTTTTCAGTGAATTTGTCTGTTGTTTAATGTAAATTAAGATGTTTATCGATGTGTACAGCATGGGGTTGATCACAGGATCTTCAACCCCCCCAAAGATGTCCAACCCTCGGGTCGCAAAAGACCCTTTTTTATTTTTATGGGGGTTCGGTGAATCCATTGCAAAGCCCAGGGCAACACCCCTGGGGATTCGCTCTGGATCTGTGAATCCACCACCTTAGGGATGTCATGCTGGGCATTGCGTTAGATCCGCGCATCGACGGACTTCCCGACAAAAAAAATGTCATATTTTAAAAATTTGACCCAAGGAAGGGTCCCACTAGGATGCCTCCAACAAGGGTCAGGGGGGACATGTTGTCCCACTGGCTATGTAATAGCACTCTTTTAAAAAAAAGGTTTACTGTCACAGGTGAAACTCAGGGCTCTCCACTGTCACCAGCCTTGCCTGCACACAGGCCCTGGACTGCTTCATGAACAGTCACAGCCTCATTCATCATTATCTGTGGGCATGTGAAGTGTGTTGCAGCTGGCGGGCCCACAGTTGCAGGCATCTCAATGATGCTACTGGTTGGGGTCCTTGGGTTCGGGAGGGGTGGTTTCGGCTAAATAGGCAAAATATCCTGGATTTGTATCACCAGCTGGAGCCTATCTCCTGCCTCACAATATGAATACCACAGCAATAACACCAATAGTGAAACTCATGGCACTATTCCATGTTTTGGCCACTGGCTCTTTCAATACACTGTGGCAGCATCTGGGAGCATGTCCCAACCAAATTTCAGTGGTGTGCTACAAGAAGTCCTCTCTGCAGTGCTGAGAAATATCAACTGCTATCCAGTCCCCACAACAGCAGGTTTTTGCCACGGTGAAGGGAGAATTTTATGCTTTGGGTGGACTACCACGTGTGGTGGGGGCAGTAGATGGCCCGTATATTGCTTTGGTACTATCACATGCAAGGGAACATACCTCAATCAGAAGAACTTCCATTCCATCAATGTGCAAGTTGTCTGCTTACTGAATTTGTACATCTCAAGGGTGTGCCCGCTGATTTCCTGGGTCAACACATGATTCCTTTGTACTATGGAAGAGCACCAAACCCCTGCAAATATCACACTTTGAACCTCAGAGGGCCTGGGGTGTTGGTAAGTACAATATGACTTGAGGATCATTTACTTGAATACTAGTTTAGGAAGGTACAACGGCTTGAAATGCTATTTATCTGTTGATATGTTGCTTCCATGTAGGAGACTCAGTGCATCCTAACCTACCATGATTGTTGGCACCGTTGAGGAATCAAACAATGCCAGGGGAAGTTTGCATCGATGAGGCCCATGTAAGAACATAGAGGCCAGTGGAGCAGGCTTCTGGGCTCCTCAAGGCCAGGTTTAGGTGCCTAGACAAGACCAGAGGAGATTTCCTCTACTGACCCGATAAGGTGTGCCAAATCACGGTTGCCTGCTGAATGCTCCACAACATCGCCCTGCAACGGAACATCCTATTAATCACAGAGCATGGAGACTGTGAAGAGCCATCGGTGAGGATGTTGAATGCCCAATGAAGATGACATTAGTGAAGAAGAAGGAATTGACCTACTTCAAGATGTCACTGACCACTTCTTCACCTGAGTGTAAGTGTACATTTAGATATTGTAATCTCCAGTGTCAGTGCAACGTGTGACATAGGGAACATATCAGTATGCAATATTAATGTGGTAGGAATGGTCAGTTCAGGAAAGTCCAAGGCAAAGATGTTAGTGGATCAGAGTTAACCTACATTGACTATTGTGTTTGTTGCCATAAATTATTTTTGCATGCGCTAAGTATATGTGTCCTCCTAACTTATTATTTGAATCAAATCTACTATGTGGAATCATTAATTATCCCTTGTTATTCTGTTTAAGGGTCATTCACCATGTCATCTTCATTTAGACATTTCAAAGTAGAGACATTTGCAGTGATATGTTTATGTTGGAAAGTACAAAGTGAACATGTATTGATCCCGGGACAGACACCCACTTGGGATGGACAGATCTTGTACAGAGACAACTTGCACTGTGATTGAACCAGGCTTGTTTC
The DNA here is from genome assembly GCF_031143425.1 of Pleurodeles waltl. Lineage (NCBI taxonomy): Eukaryota > Metazoa > Chordata > Amphibia > Caudata > Salamandridae > Pleurodeles > Pleurodeles waltl. The sequence continues at coordinate 1,379,796,381 of NC_090446.1, read as the reverse complement.
CTGTGTGATGTTGCCATCAAGGCAATATGTGCCACTTAACCTGCGTAAACCACATGTGTATGTCAAGCCATAGCATACTGTTGTTCCTTCACATTGGCTAGAGCTTCAATTTGTGTTCAGTGGAGGTAGCTGTTGATGTCTCTCCTCATAGTCAAGATAACTATTTTAGCACATCACTGAATGGTGGTTGTGACATTGCACCAGATACTGCCACAGTGTCTTGTAATGGTCATGTTGCCTCAAATTGTTATACTGCCATGATGTAGAATATTGGTGTTATTGATGAAGGATTCCTATTGTGAGGGCGGGATGTATGGCTCCATGTGAGGCCATGCATCAATCACAGTTTGCCTATTTAATTTGATCCCATGCAATATTCCCTTTCTTCCATGTTTTCAAGGTCGTGGAGTGTCTGCCTCTAAATGGCACAGACTATTGGGGTTATGCATGGTTTGTGAAACTCAGCTCTTATTTTGTCAAGGACTTGTTACTTACATATTTATGTTAGCAATACATTGGAATTTTGAATTAAATGGGTAACACATTACCTCTTTGTCATTTCTAATTTTCCTTTGCAAATAAATGTTCAAAAGATTTGACAACATGATGGTGGAAGACAGACATGGCAAATAAAATGGCACAATGAATCCACATCCTGAATACATGAAACAGAAGAAAGACTCACCACAGTCTTCAGACAAAAAAGAAAAGTCCCCACAACAAAAGCCACAGTTTAAAAAGAAAAAGGTGGCAGCACTGTCAATTAAAAATGCCAGTACACTTGAGAACAGTGATGAAGAACAAGACGTGGGCAGTGACATTGTTAGACGGCGCAGCAGACATAACGATATGTCGCCAGAGTCTGAAAGATCATCTGGATGCGACAGAAACTAGCAATGTCATTGCAGTTGAAACTGCAGACGGGCGAGTTCTCCCACCGACAGGGTTTATGATTTAAATATCCAAATTGAGGGAGACATAGAGCGCACCATTAGTGTGATATTCTGGGATGAACTTAGTTGTGAAATCCTGCTGCCCACCCGAGAACGTCCCTAAGCTCCCACATTGGGAAGATGTCATTTTTGCCTTCTTTCTCTGATCTTGTTCCAGAAATAGTAAAACAAGCCTATGCTGTCAATTGGACTCTAGCGCAGGCAACTGCATTGTACCGCAACCAAGTAGGTTGGGACAATGACTCACCTTGTCATGTAATACCTTTCAGGTCTACTCCCAAGCCTCAGCCACAATATCCTGTTCAACATGAAGCTAAAGCTCCGGTGAGGGAGATCCTCACTCAGCTCGAATACCGAGGAGTAAGTGAGCCCTGTGTCTCTTCAATGAATAAACTGTTATTCTGTGTTGCAAAGCCAGACCATTCATATTGAATAGTCTTAGACTGCAGACACTTAAACAGTCATACACGTACATACGCTATACAAAATTCACATAGCCCAGCACTAATTAATGACATAGTGCGCAAAATGAATAAAACAACCTTGGATATCTCCAACGTTTTTTTCTGCCAGAACTTAGCCCCCGAAAGTCAGGACCTGAGTGCATTCTCATTTGGCTCCCACAAACGCTTTTGTTGTTTGCCCCACGGCTATAAGAATAGCCCAGGGCTGTTCTCAGCCCGTGTAACATCAATATTACATGATATTGATCTCGAGGCATTGTCCTACATGGATGACATCTATCTCACAGATGACGACCTCAACATTCATCTTGCCAGGGTTGATCGCATTGTTTTAGGATTCACAGCCTTTTCAGCGTATTGTTCCTGGGATACGAGCTATCAAATGAGGGCAAGAGCCAGGCCCGCACTTTCTAGAAAAATGTGCCCAACTCCAGCCACCAAATACAATCAAGAAACTACAGTCTTTACTTGGTTTCTTTAACTTTGGCAGAACTTACATTCCTGACTATGCACAATGTATCAAGCCACTTTATGACTTACTACACCCTGATTTTTCTAGCAGACACTGGACAGTTGAACACACACTCCTCCTTCGGGAATTGCAACAGGTCATGCTAAAAGCAAAACACTTGCACACCGGTGACAACAAAACATAATTGGTCATCAGAATAGTTGCTGGTACCATTGGGTTCACTTATGTTACCATTAACGAGGGCGACACGGTTCCCATAACATATAAATCACATTTATACTGCAATGCAGAACAACCTTTTGCACCCACAGAAAAAAATCTAACAGCGGTACAGATGGTTGTCATCAAGGAGAGGCCATTTGTCCAAGGGAAACGCATTATTGTCGTTACCCCGGTGCCAGCCTTAGAGGCTGTCATCAAAGCAAGCGTTCCTAATGCTAAAACATTACATCCACGCTGGATTCAGTGGGCAACTTCCCTCACTGTCACCAATGTAGACTACATCTTTGATTCAAAACTTCAGACACAATAATTTCTCCAATACGAACAGGAGTACCCGGCACCTCTAGATATTTTGCCACTGGACAGATTCCATGCTGTAATTTACACTGATGGTTCAGCACAACCGGCTGTAGGTACCAAACATCAATACTCAGCCGCTTGCGCAGCTGTGAGCGGAGTGATGAAGGATGGTGTATTCCACCCTCACAATGCCTACACGCAGACCCTAGGGGACTGCACAGCTCAGCTGGCTGAACTCAAAGCCCTTAGCGCTAGAACACACAGTGCCAGGATTACTGACTTTGATTGTCTGTGACTCACACTACTGCGTCCAGTCCTACAATGATTATCTTAATCACTGGCAATTGAATGGGTTTAGAGACTCCAAAGGGAACACTATAAAACACATAACTCTGTGGGGGAGGGTGGCTAATCTCAAGGATACGCTAACTTGTGTCCATGTAGTATACATATATGGGGCCACCAACGTGTAGGAGTACATGTTATCGGCAATACATTGGCTAATGAAGCAGCCAAATCTGCAGTGGCTTGTTCTCAGACGAGATTGGATAATGAAATATTGGCTACTGTGAAAGTTTTGGGGGAAGGCAAGCCTCTCCCAAAAACATACCCTACAAAATACTCTTACCACATCAGTGCACAGAAAGTTGCCTATACAACACTTCCTGGGCTTGGAGATCAAGTGATCTCCAATGAAGACCAGAGATTAGATCTAATAAAAGCAGCGCATGAGGGTGTAGCATCTGCTCATTCCGGTATTTCAGCAACAATAACTCTCTGGAAGAAACGCTTCTGGTGGCCAGGTCTATACAAACAGACAAAACAATACATCCTTTGTTGTGACATTTGCCAGCAGATTAAGGGCTCCAACATCAAATGCCTACCACAGACATCGCTCTTAGTGTCCAACAGGCCACTACAATGTATGTACCTGGATCATTGTGGTCCACTCCAACCTGATGGTGCATACAAATAAATCTTAGTCGCTGTAGATTCTTGTTCTAAATTCCTGTGGGTATGGCCTTAGCAGTCGGCTGATGCTCGAACTGTTATAAAAGACTTGCTGGTTTTTATTGGTACATTTGCGGTTGCAGCATTCCATTCGGAACAGGGCCCTGCCTTTGCCTCTAAGGCATTCAGGGACACGATGGGGACGATGGATGTTGAACTCCATTACTCCTCACCATACCATCCTGAGGGAAATTTAGTCGTGGAGAGGAGGAATCGTGATATAAGGCAGTTCTTAACAGCTAGAGTATTAGGTTCTTGCCACAGTTGGCTTCATCACCTATATGGGGTCCAGAGAGCACTGAATAATCTGCCAAGATGGTCCTTAGGGGGGCGCACTCCATATGAGGTTCTCTTTGGAATATCTATGTATGTCCCAGATCTTGATGGCCCTGATTTGGTGGCAGCAGATACACTTTTTGACATAAATGAATGTCTCACTGTCTTACAGGAGCATCAGCAATTTAGTGATGGTAAATCATCCACCAGTGCTGCCACAGGAGGAATAAGGGATTTACCAACAACTTCTACTGGATGGATTCCTAAAGTCGGGGATCTGGTTTGTGAGAAAATCGATGTGAAGAAGGAATTCGGCCCATCCTACAGAGCACCGGTCCCAGTCCTGGGAATACAAGGTACCAGAAATGTCATCTTACCACCGCTGCCAGGCTCCAAAGCTAAAAGTTGAATTTCCATTGACGCCGTCAAACTTCACCATGTGGCCAATACTACACAGTAGACCCAGAGGTCCCTTGGGAGTTCCCAGTCCCCTCTCACTACCCAACAGGACATAACTCTTCAAAGCAGAACTAACAATACTTCTGACTACACAAACATGTCCAACAATGCTACAAATACCTCCTCGACTGTGGGATGGGCGGAAAATTCGCTCTTGCTGATTCCAGTCACCACTTCAACTGCACCACCTGTCCAAGATTTGGTTGTCTTCTACACCAGCACAACACAAACTGACGACATCATCTACTATGAGCCTCCATGCGAAGTGAATCCATCCACCGGTAATGCACCTGCTCCTGCATTTGTAGAGACTGCTTCTGTTTACTTCATCGACACTGATGACTTTTCTTCCACTTCATCCACTCCTGTGAATGAAACTGTTTCCAAGACATGTAAGCTGTATATATGGCAAAAAATAACTATTTAGTGCACCACTGGAACTATTTATGGTTCTGCTTGACATTTTTTGCACTGTTTCTATGGATTGGTTTTGTGACTGTTTTTTTTCTGCTTATAAATGGTAATTTTATTCCTGAACGCTCCTTTGTCGAGCCTGTGGATGAAGTCTTAACTCCATATCTTTCCTCACATAAGGTCCGAAGAGACTTGTCCCTTGTGAACATTTCAGCTGTACCGATTCCTGATGGTATTGTGTGGGATAAAGCTCCATTTGATATATACGGGCCTACTGGGGTCATTCAAATTCCATATGTCTTCAAAATTTCTATTATGACTGATGTAATTACACCTTGTGTTGTATCTGATGATTGGGATGTCGAGACAGCTGATTCAGTGTTAACGGAAATGAAGGACTACTTCAGTATTTGAAAGTGATGATGTGTATACCAACACAAAGAATTATGGGGAAATGTTCTGCTATAGCAACTGGGGACATTACTACCTGCACAGTGCAACTAGACCTAGACCAGTATTTGACTATACACAGTAGGAACACTGTTCAACTCCACCTGTGGGGAGCCCAAAACATTATTCAGACAAATATACTTATTTTTCTGGGCATAACACAAAAAATTCAGAGTCATATTACTTCAAGTTACCACCTTCAAAAATTAGGAAAAATATTGCTAACTGACACAAAACTGATTTATTCAGATTCCTTTTTTTCCGCCTTGCAGTTGGACGTTACGAATACTGGAAGAACACCATTGACATAAAGAGTGTATGAGGAACACAAGATTAGCAAATACAGGGTAGGGAAGCTTTATTTAGAGCTTGCCTTATTCCCGGCAAATGATCTTTTTAAATGACACCATTCAGAAGACATCCTGTCTGAGGTTAGAGAAAATGAAAGAAATTAATACATCTAGTATCCCGACACCGGCAAAGTTTTAATAATTGTCAATCCTTCCTGAATGTCACTGAAGAAGAACTAGATGCGAAGGTTCAGGCTGTTATCTATAACTCTTCAGTTTCCAGGATTTCTTGTTAGGTCCTAGAACGCCACGCCATAAAATATTAATCTATGTCATATATAATGAGATCTGGAAGCTTTCTCAGATAGACGCTGCTGCACATTTAAGGCAGATAGACAAGGAAAACCTAGAAAAGGCTTTAGCTGTTGTTGACAACAGCATGAACACTCTGTCCAACAGGATTTATTCCCTAACAAACATAGGCCCTCATTTCAACCCTGTCGGACGGTGGCAAAGCAGCGGTAATACCGACAACAGGCCGGCAGAAAAAAAAATGGAATCACGACCATGGCTGAAACCGCCAACATAGACAGCCACTTTAACACTCCGACCGCCACGGCGGTAGAAACAAACACCGTGGCGGTAACCGCCAACAGACAGGCGGAACACAAGGTTCGAACGCTATCAAAAGCACAGCGGAAACAGTACTTGAAAGGGAAACCAATCACCTCTCGACACCCAACGAGGAACCAGGACACCCCGGAACCCGAACTACACGTACTGCCCATGCTGGTCTTCCTCCTGCTCTATCAGGAGCAGGACAGATGCTGTCGACGACCACGGTGAGTACTGCTCCTACAACACAGGGGAGGAGGGGAGGGAAAAGAGAGTGACACACACACGCAACACGCAATACCCCTACCCCCACCTTCACCCACAACACCATACACACAAATACATGCAGCAACATTACATACACACCTCCCCACCACCTGGAAGAATGCAAGGACAAAATTAAATGATTGTAACGATTGTAATCATGAATAATCAGATAGTGAAAGTTCAAAAATCAGTATATACAAATATGTACACCAACTACACAAGTCTGGATAGTGTACCAATCATTGTCCGTGGACCAGTGGTCCCAAAATGCATGGGCGAAGCTCACACAAGATACCTGACTCGAAACGGAGAGAACACTGCAGGGGCATCAGATTGAAAATAAACAGGCACCTCAGGGGGAAGGGGAGGGGGGCACCGCAGCCGGATGAACGCACAACGCCACTGCTCCTCGAGGGGGCTCCATGCCCATTGCTGGTCCTGGGGAGTGCAAAGCCACAGTCTCTCAAGTGTTTCCAGTGGGTGGTTTGCCCACTGCTTTATCCTGGGGAGTACAAAGCCACAGTCTCACAAGTCTTTCCAGTGGGTGGTTTGCCCACTGCCTTATCCTGGGGAGTCCAAAGGCACAGTTTCACAAGTCTTTCAAGTGGGTGGTTTGCCCACTGCTTTATCCTGGGGAGTGCAAAACCACAGTCTCTAAAGTGGATAACAGTCTCCACTGGTTCTGGAGGGGGCTTGGTGCCCAGAGTGCTTCATCCTGCCAAGGACTGAGGTAGTGGATGTGATTCTCCACTGGTTTTTGAGGGGGCCTTGTGCCCAGAGTGCTTCATCCTGCCAAGGACTGAGGTAGTGGATGTGATACTCCACTGGTTCTGGAGGGGGCCTTGTGCCCAGAGTGCTTCATCCTGCCAAGGACTGAGGTAGTGAATGTGATTCTCTACTGGTTCTGGAGGGGGCCTTGTGCCCAGAGTGCTTCATCCTGCCAAGGACTGAGGTAGTGGATGTGATTCTCCACTGGTTCTGGGGGGGGCTTGGTGCCCAGAGTGCTCCACATGCAGTGTGGCTGGTCCCATTCCCTCACCTGGCTGTGTGTGCAACGAGATTGCCTAGGAACAGGTAGCATGGTACACCATGGAGGCAGAGACATACCCCACCCTGCTGCGGCTTCGCCTGCCACCTGCAGGTGCAAACAGTTATGAATGTCATGCCTCATGGAAGCTGGGCAGGGTCCAGGCAGTCTCCTTCATCCTCGGACGGCTGCCCGCTGGTGATGGAAGCCATGTCAGCTGTGATGCCACTGTCCGAGCACATCGTGGGGCTGGTGGCGGTGCTTGCGGCGGTGTCTGTGGCGGTGGTGCATGTGTCAGCACCTGTTGAGGGACACAGCAGGATGTCGCCTGCATCCTGGGACGGCTGCCCACTGGGGAAGATTCTGGGGACTGTTGCTGAGGCTGCAGACGAGCAGGTGGCGGTGCAGGTGGCTGTGCAGGTGGCGGTGCTGGTGGGGGTGCAGGTGGCGGTGGCGGTGCTGGTGGCGGGGCAGGTGGTGGTGCTGGTGGCGGGGCAGGTTGCGGTGTTCGCCACCATACAGGTTGGTGTAGTCATTGACAGAAGGGGGTGACACTAGTCCCTCAATCGGTGCAACCGTGCCCTGTCCTGCTCTTCTGCTTTTGTCCCTTCCCCACCTTTGATGGTGCCGCAGGTGTCTTGCCACTGTCCCCTTTTGTTTTGGGGGAGCCCTTGGTGGCTGGTAGGTGCGGCTTCTCTCTCTGGGATGTGAGCATCTTCTTCACCTTGGCAGGTGGCGGAATGTCCTTGGCCTCGCAAGGTGGCACACTGACAGCCCTGATGGGTGGCGCACTCGATGACCCCGCAGTTGGTGGCACCACTGTGCCTGGGGATTTGGTGGCTGAGGTGCTGGGCTGGGACCTGGAAAGCCTGGCCCTAGGGGAAGGACAGGGGGAGATGGAGGGAAGAGGTCAATGTTAGCCAGGAAAAGCTTCTTAGACAAACTGGGACGGGAAGATGGAGGGGGTTTGGGAGTGGAGGAAGAGGTAGTGGTTGTAGGAGGTGTACGTTTGCTGAATTTGGGCCGGAGGCTGTTGTGAGGTAGATGGCTGTTGGGTGGGTGTGTGCCTGCGTTTGTGTACTTTTGGAGGAGGGCTCACAGACACAATGGGAGAGGACACAGGGCATGTGTGCATGGTAGTGGGGGTGGTGATTGTACGTGAGTGGTGTGTGGTGATGGGCGTGCTGGTGATGGAGGTAGTGGCTGAGGATGTAGTGCATGCAGGTGTGAGTGGAGATGAGACAGGGAGGGAGGAGGAGGACGTGAAGGAGGGGGACACAGTGGAGGCAGTGGATGTTGCTGTGTCTGCATGGGTATGGTGCTTGCGTGAGTGCTTGTGGGATGTGTGGTGCTTATGTTTGCCAAGTCCACTCTTGTGTGTTGATGAGTGTGCATGCTGGTCTGATGGTGTGCTAGGGATAGGCTGAGGTACAGGGGATTGGGTCTGGGTGGAGGAAGTTGGAGGGGGGAGGCTGGACAAAGGGACAATGGCTGCCACCAGTGCTGAGGCCAGAGCCTGAAATGCTCTCTGTTGGGCTGTCTGCCCAGAATGAATGCCCTCCAGGTATGCATTTGTTTGTTGCAAATGCCTCTCAACAACCTGGATGGCATTCAAAATGGTAGATTGCCCAACAGTGAGGGATCTCAGGACGTCAATAGCTGCCTCACTGAGGGCAGCAGGGCTGACTGGGGCAGGGTCTAAGGTGCCTGGGGCGAAGGAGAGGCCCACCCTCCTGGGTGAGCGGGCACAGGACACATGCTGAGGGGCTGCTGGGAGGACGGTGCTGGTAGGGGGGGTGGCGGCTGTACCTGTTGATGCGGTGGGCACAGAGGGGCCTACCACCGCAAAGGAGCTCCCATCAGAGAAGGAGGCGCTGTCGCTGGTGTATGCTCTTGTCCCCGTCATGGAGCTACCCTCGCCCTCCGTCCACTGGTGGCTTCAGACTCCGTTGCTTCACCCTCCAGGGCCAAGTGGGTTGCAGCTCCCTCCTGCTCCGGTGCCACTGCTCCTCCGCCAGATAATGCTATAGCACGCAAGAACAGTGAGACAAAACAAAAAGGGGGGGAAAGACAGAAGAAACACATGTTCAGTGCATGCATCACCATTACCGTTGGCGGACACAACACACAGGGAGCAGCCCTTTGCACTAACAGTTCCTAGCAAATTCACATGACCATGGGGGACGAGACCTAAGCGCAATTGCTGCACACCTGCTAGTCACAGGAGCCTGACTAGGTGTAGATGGCTATTACCAGTAATGGGGTTGGGGTGCCACAGAGCCTGCCTAACAAGGGACCTAGCCTACCATGTGCGCCCTGGCCTAGGGGAACCCACAGCCCCCTTCGACCACCCAGACACCTCGTAAAGCGCGCAGAGTCAGCTGAATGAGAGTGTACTCACCCCCTTGTGGCTGCTGTGATTCCCTCAAGCGCCCATCCAACTCTGGATAGGCCACCGCCAGGATCCAATACATCAGGGGGTTCATGGTGCAACAGGCACCCCTTCCACGTTGGGAGGCCATCCCCAGCTGGGCCTCCGTCTTCTTGCTCCAGCGGCGCAGGTCCTCCCATCTTTTACGGCAGTGGGTGCTCCGTCTATGGTAGACCCCCCAGGGTCCTGACGTCCTTGGCGATGGCACGTCAAATACCCTTCTTCTGCTGGGCGCTGACCTAGAGGAAAAGTGGAGTATAAATGGATGTTTCTAGCCCGTACATTTCATCTCACGCATTGCCAAACACCTCCCACCCTGGCCCAGACATACATACACACACAAGCCTGACATGCTGGCCCGTCCCCCTCCCCACCCTCTTCCATCCACGACACTCCATACACTCAGGTGCCATCCACCATGCTCACAGTGTACTCACCTGTTTGTCTGGGGGACCGTACAGTTGCGTGTACTGGGGGAGGATCCCATCCACCAGTTTCTCCAACTCCTCAGAAATGAAGGCAGAGGCCCTTTCCCCAGACACTGTAGCCATCGTTGCTTCCAGACACAGGTCACAGCAGCACTTGCAGTGTAGGCCCTCTCCTGTTGAAGGTCAGGTATCAAGTGAGGGAACTGTAAGAAAATGACGGCCACGTCCGCGGCGTGCGTACCGTCACCGCCGGCGTACATCGTCATTGGCTCCTGGGACCCATAGGGCCCAATGTTAACCAATGTTGATTGCGCATCGGTCTTCGATCACCCACCGCGACAGTGTACAACGCCAGCGCAGTTACCTCATTTCCCCGCCATTTCAGGGGGCCACATGGGATGGAAAAAAACTGCGTCACACTTATCTAGGCCTGGAATACAGACAGATTCCGGCACATTGCGATTTTCCTACATTTTAGCAAATAACATATTGTGATACCTAAGTGTTGGATGACCCTCTGCTTGCTGTTCTCCTCCATAGGGCACGTCCGCTGGGGCAGTTGATGAGATGGCGGCATCCTCCGGTGTACAGACCCCTGGTGGACCTGTTGACAATGGAAGAGAGACACATCATACAGACTTGATCGTGCAACAATCCTGGAACTGTGTGCCCAGTTGGAGCCAGACCTGATTTCAGCTATCAGCCATCCCACAGGAATCCCCCCCTCTAGTGCAGGTTCTGTCTGTACTCCATTTCCTGGCCAGTGGGTCTTTTCAAACAACAGTGGCCATGGCATCAGGGATGTCCCAGCCAATGTTTTCTAACGTGTTGTCCAGAGTGTTGTCTGCCCTGCTGAAACACATGCGCAGCTACATCGTTTTCCCTCAGGTGGAGGATTTGCCCACAGTGAAAGGTGACTTCTATGCCCTGGGACATATCCCCAACATCATTGGTGCCACTGATGGTACACATGTGGTATTTGTCCCCCTCCCCCCAGGAATGAACAGGTGTACAGAAACCGTAAAAGCTACCATTCAATGAATGTGCAGATGGTGTGTTTGGCAGACCAGTACATCTCCCATGTGAATGCCAAGTATCCTGGCTCTGTGCATGACGCTTACATTTTGAGAAATAGCAGCATCCCTTATGTGATGGGGCAACTCCTGAGGCAGCGTGTGCGGCTAATAGGTGAGGCCAAGGTCCCTTCACAGTTGACATAGGTGTCTGGGTATGGGGTTGTCCCTAAGGGTTAGTGTCTGTCTAACACTTGTCCCTCGACATTTGCAGGTGACTCTGGTTACCCCAACATGTCATGGCTACTGACCCCAGTGAGGAATCCCAGGACAAGGGCAGAGGAACGCTACAATGAGGCACATGGGCGAACTAGGAGGATTATAGAACGCACCTTCGGCCTCCTGAAGGCCAGATTCCGGTGCCTCCATCTTACAGGTGGCTCCCTATACTACTCACCGAAGAAGGTGTGCCAGATAATCGTGGCCTGCTGTATGCTGCACAACCTGGCTTTGCGACGCCAGGTGCCTTTTCTGCAGGAGGATGGGCCAGATGGTGGTCTTGTGGCAGCTGTGGAGCCTGTGGACAGTGAAGAAGAGGAGGCAGAAGAAGATGTCGACAACCGAAACAACATCATCATGCAATACTTCCAGTGAGACACAGGTAAGAAGATGTAACTGCTTCCCACATCTCATACTATTGGAGCTAGCATAAGTCTGTTATTTTCACTCAGTGTATGGACCCTGACTTGTTACTTTGCCTTTCCATTTCACAGATCTGGGTCCCACTTTGTGCCCTCTGGTATGTTTACTGCTGGCCTACAGCTGTGTTACATTGGTATGTGAACAAGTACATTGACATTGCTATATTCCAGAGGTTTTGCAATTACACATTAGTGGAAGCACAGACTGACTCCAGATTGTTTTGTGATTCAAATGTGTGTATTTCTGTGCAAATAAGTGGAGGGGGGGGTGAAATGGGTTGGGGTGATGGTGGAGGAATGTCCATGGCAGAGTCCAGTCTATTTGTTTCACAGGTGCATTGTCCAATGGGGCATAGGAAGTGGAGCAATGGCAGTTTAAGGTGGACAGGGTGACAAATTGGGACAGAAGGGTGACATTCAGGGGGGTCTTATTTCCTAGCGGGGGTCTTGGCAAAGTTCTCTGTCTTGTTCCTGGATCTCAGGGACCGTTTGCGGGGTGGTTCTCCTTCTTCAGGGGGTGGGGTGTGGTTGCCTGTTGTTCCTGTGGCGGTGCCTCCTGTCCACTAGCGCCGGCGGAGGTGGAGGGCTGTTCATCGTCCAGGCTAGTGTCAGGGGCCTGTTGGTGTGCCACTGTGTCCCTCCTGGTGTTGACAAAGTCTGCCAGCACCCCTGCAATGGTGACCAGGGTGGTGTTGATGGACTTCAAGCCGTCCCTGATCCCCAGGTAGTGTTCCTCCTGCAGCCGCTGGGTCTCCTGAAACTTGGTCAGTACCGTGCCCATGGTCTCCTGGGAATGGTGGTAAGCTCCCATGATGTTGGAGAGTGCCTCGTAGAGAGTGGGTTCCCTGGGCCTGTCCTCCCCCTGTCGCACAGCAGTCCTCCCAGCTTCCCTGTTGTCCTGTGTCTCTGTCCCCTGAACCGTGTGCCCACTGCCACTGCCCCCAGGTCCCTGATCGACCTGTGTTAGGGGGTTGCCTGGGTTCCCTGTAGTGGTTGACACACTGCTGATTGACGTGTCCTGGGGACAGAGGGATGGGCCACCTGGGTGGGTGCTGTGGTGGTGTTTCCTGAGGGGAGAGGTTCAGTGGTGGTTTGTGACTGTGTCAGGGGAACTAACTGTCCCAAGGTCCCTGATGGGCCGGGCTGGTCATCTTGATCCAGGCGTGCAGAGCTGCTGTCATCACTGTGGGCCTCTTCTGTGGGGGGACTGGATATGTCTGGCACCTCCTGTCTGGTGACATTGGGTATGGGTCCTGTTGGGGTGTAAATGCATAGTTATTGTATCTGTGTGTGCCATCTTGTGCAATGGGTGAGTTACCCTCTACTCCTGTGCTTGCATTGTTCCGTGGCCCTTGTGTGATTGGTGATTTTGGGACAAGGGTGAGTCTCTCTACTGGACATGCTTTGGTGATGGGTGTCCATGCATTGGTGTTACATGCAGGGCTTCATTTTGGGATGTTAGTGGGGTATCTGTGGGTTGTTGGAGTGATGGGTGTGAGGGTGAGGGTGGGAGTATGTGATGGCATGCAGGTGGGGTGGGGGGGATAAAGTAGTAAAGATTTGCCTTACCAGAGTCCAGTCCTCCTACTACTCCTGCGAGGCCCTCAGGATGCATGATCGCCAAGACTTGCTCCTCCCATGTTGTTAGTTGTGGGGGAGGAGGTGGGGGTCCACCGCCAGTCCTCTGTACAGCAATCTGGTGTCTGGATACCACGGAACGTACCTTCCCCCGTAGGTCGTTCCACCTCTTCCTGATGTCATCCCGTGTTCTTGGATGCTGTCCCACTGCGTTGACCCTGTCTACAATTCTCCGCCATAGCTCCATCTTCCTTGCAATGGACGTCTGCTGCACCTGTGATCCGAATACCTGTGGCTCTACCCGGACGATTTCCTCCACCATCACCCTGAGCTCCTCCTCAGAGATCCTGGGGTGTCTTTGAGGTGCCATGATGTGGTGTGGGTGATGTGTGAGGTGCTGTCTGTTGTGATGTGATGTGTTGGTGTGTGTTGTTTGAGGTGCGTGGATGTTGTATAAGTGATGGTGTTGTGTGTCTGTGGATGCTGGTGTTGTGTTAGGTAGTTTCTCTCTCTGGCCTTCTTTCTGATTTTTGGTTGTAAGGGTTTGTGGGTGATGTGGGTGTGTGCTTTATATTGGATTGGGTGTGTGGGTGTGGTGTGTGTATGTGTGTCAGGTGTGTGTATTTTGAATTGTCCAATGTGGTTGTGTTTTGTAAATGTGTGTGTATTTTGAGCGTGGCGGTGTGTACCGCCAATGGATTACTGCGGTTGAAAGACCGCTGCGTTGATTCGTGGGTCGTGATACTGTGGCCGTATTCCTGTTGGCGTGACGGTGTTGGTTTTGGTATCACCAGTTTATCACTGACCTTTGGTGTGGCGGACTTGTGTGGGTGTCTGTATTGTGGCGGATTCCGATCTGTGAGTCGTAATACCTGTAGCGGAATTCCGCTACCGCAACGGTATGTTGGCGGTCTTTTGCATGGCGGAAAGTGGGATTTACCGCCAGGGTTGTAATGAGGGCCATAGTGTCATCCGCAACAGATATAATTTAGATAGACATATCCCTTTTTTATCATGGGCAAAGTCAACTGCGTTCCATCAAGCAGTTAGGTTGGACGTTACAAACTTTGAAAAATGGGCTTGCTCCATGGAAGTACAATAATGGTATTGACTTGTTTGCTGCTTTTAATTTATACAAGGAACAACAGACAATGGCTAAAAGGGAAGCAAGTTTCACCATGATTCATATAGAAAAGTTAGAGAAGTTGCCTTTTACTGTTGCAGAAAGTCCATCAACGGTATGGCTTTTAAATGGCATTTATTAACTTGCCCATTTCCACTTTTCATTTTTCAAAATGCCTGAAACATCTTGCCATGGGCAGATACGAGTGGTTAGGTATAGCTGTATTAAAGAAGAGTGGGAGTTGCCCTTTGAATACAAGTGTCTGACCGGCGAAACAGAGGTTTTTCTCAGTGGAAGCAAATGTGAGACTACTGTTAGTCATTCAATGATCTGCAAACAGGTGTCCCCCCACACGAGAGATAGGAGTATCAGAAATGTGGCCTCACATTGTTACTGCTAATTTAAATTATGACAAGCTAAGCAGACTAAAGGCGCTACTTTTCCAAAAACAAATTGCGTTGACATCGGCTAGAGAGATGTATGCTCTCCAGATAGCAAGATCATCAGCCGAGATACAATCCCTATTAATTACCAACTTCCCGAAGCACTTTGGAGAGCTGGTATCCTGAATTTTCAATGCTTTGAGCACTACGGGGATTTTCCATTTCTTTAGGCTGTTGGATCTGGATCCATGTCCATCTTCCAGACTCTCTTCAGAGTCATTCCTTCATCCATCCATTCACTCTTTTCAAGTGTGGTTGGCGGCTTTCCTATAATTTTGGCGTTAATAGGCGGGATACTACTACTGTTGGTTCTGATTTGCATTGGTTGTGCTTTTCCAGCTAAGCGGAGTAATGGAGCCACTACCGCTAGCTCAACTGTACTGTGACCGCATGGTTCAGTTCTTTAATGCTCTGTTGCTGGAAGAGTTGGACCATGACTGGTCATTGTCATTCTGACCAGTCCTATGGTGTGTGCAGCCAGTCTTTCTCTGTGTATGGTGTCTCTTCGAACATCTGCCTACAGTGTGTCTTGCTGTTCCGCAAGTGCCTCCTGTGCACCAAGAACTGCTGATGTCCCCGATGAGAGTTGCTTCACGGTCATGCCCCTTGAGACTAAGGTTATTCGCAAGGCCACTTATAAGCCGCCCTTGGTGAACGATCTGGCTTTTTTTTGGCACAGTGGCGAGTGCCACTCCTGCAGGTGGACCTGCACAAGAGACTGCCCCGCACTACTGGTCCGTGGATCCAACTGCCTAACCTGTCATCGATCTAACATCTGACAATGTGGCCTCTTTCCTAAGGTCCTTTTCATTCAATGGCTTCGAAGATGCTCTTCAAGATCATGACTACGGTTAAATGGATTTGATGACTGGCTTATCTTACCAAATTCAAAGTCTGCATTTATTGCCCTTACTTTGGCCTGCTGTGCTTGTCATGGTCAACATTATGGGCCTGATTACAACCTCTGGCGGACGGGGTTAATCCGTCCCAAATGTGACAGATATCCCGCCCACCTTATTACGAGTTCCATAGAATATAATGGACTTGTAATACGGCAGGCGGGAAATCCGTCACATTTGGGACGGATTAACCCCCTCCGCCAAAGTTGTAACCAGGCCCTATAGCTCTTTGTATGTTTTTATCTATTTTTTATACGTGTTTAAAAAAAAAAATGTGGTCGTTTTAGTCCAGAGCATTTTAGCTTGGATTCATTCACCTTTAACGGCGTTGTCTTATGGCATCATACTTGTTCCGGCAATGGGGAGGGTATAGTGAATCCTATCTTATTTTAATGTGAAGCAGGAGTTAACGTAGCCTTCTGGCTTGCAGGTCTGTGCCCCTGTCACCCAGTGACTTATACCCTAGTTAGCTTGCTCTGTTTTAGCTCAATTATTTAATTCTATATTTCAAAGATGGCTACATTGTTTTTAGTTAGGACAATGTTTTAGTTTCCTGCTATCAGTGCCACTCTGCTAAGGCATCACTATCAGTGCCAGAGATAGATAAGATGTAGGTATTCACATTAGGTACTGTCCCACTTTGTGCTTTCGAGGAAGTGTTAGCACGTCTTGTTATATATTGTTTGGGAACAGACCTAGCAGATCTGTATAAATGCACCTTACATAGACAGATAGTCAGAGGGATTCCTACCAGATGCCAACACTGCTATCCATCCTGCATGTCACCTTGACATTGACCTAGTCTTCGTGTCCCTATGGAGTCTGAGCTAGAGACCTCATTCCAAGGTAACAAGGGTTGGGCAGTAGCAGCTTGAGGGCCGTGGAAGGGGTGCGGTGGGGAGGTGTGGGAGGGGAGGGAGGGAATAAACATTAAATTAAATTAAAAAAAAAAATACTTACCTCCTCCGCCGCTTTTCTGTCCCTCAACGCTCCTCTGCAGGCACAAGCTCCCAGCCTGCCCTGCGTCAATCCTGACGCTGCTCAAAGCAGCATCAGGATTGGCTGGGAGCACCCGGCTAGGGCGCTCCCAGGCAGACTGGGAGCCTGTGCAGGCTCTCTCCAGCGAGAGAGCCTACAGCGCATGTGTTTGGTCGCACCCAGACGGCCGGCCAAACACATATGCACTGTGAAGGGGGAGTGCTGAGCACTCCCCCTCAGTGCACGTCACGCTCATGGCCATGCCCCTTTCAAAGAAAACAATAATAAACATAGTTTATAATCGTTTTCTTTAAAAGGTTTTGCAGCAGCTGCTGCTGGCGGGGGAGGGGAGTGGGCAAAGCTCCTTCACCCAAACAGAGGAGCGGCCACTGGGGTTGGGGGACTCTTTTCATGGACATGGCATTGGCAGATTAGGTTTAAAACACCTAGCTCTCTTTAGGTGAGAGATTAGGTTCATCATGCTAGGGTATCAGGAGATTTTATATCTCTCATGTCATTTTATGTTATTACAGGATGGTGGAGGTCTGTGTATTAATGACTCACAATTCTGTTTCTTGCATTACTCATTATCCTTATCATTGCAGCCCATGCAACTTATCGTAGATTGCAGTTTTGTTAATAAAACCTAATGAAAACTTTACTGCATCTCTCTTCATGGCCTGCGTTTGATTGAGACATGTTGTTCATGTGAGAAAGGGGTAATTTGCGTTTAACGACGACACTCCCTGAGATGTTGCACTCTTGAGTTCATGCGTGAAGGCTGCCACAAATCACCTTTTACTGTTTGGGGTTTTTGGTGAGGTGCTGCTCGTGAGCCTGGAGGGCTGGGACGACAGTTGCGACTTGTTGTAAGACAGGCATAGTCGCCTACAAACATGAGTACTGTCATCCTAGAGCAAGAGTCAAACTACGACAACATGTAAGCTCTAGGATATTGGATGTGCGACATCTGGGCAGTACTTAGTCCGATCCTGCCCCAGTGTTGCTCACGATACACACCCTGAAGACACCTGCGCCATCCATGACATGACGGCCATCGTCGGATGATCTGAAATATAGTGAGTTTCACAAAGAGATCAACAAGAAATTCTGAATTATTTCAAAGTAAGCATAGATTCAGTGCCTGAGATGGGCGCAGTTTGGGAAGCATTGAAAACAGTGGTCTGTGGTGCATGCATTTAAAGGCACAACAGTCTGCTACATCCATTAAGCATCTGGTCGGCTTCACTTGAACGAGACATTAGTGCACGAGGAGCTCTGGGAGTCCCATACCGACCCGGCCATGTTTGAGCAGATAAGAGGGAAAAAATCTAATTATAATGAGGTAGCATCGCACGAGGTTCTGTTCTTGAGCAAAATGCTGAAGCAAGTAGACACCCCACCTTGTCTGGGTAAATCACTACTATAATTGCTGATGAAGCCCTGGGCTACTGCCTGTGATTATGAAGAGTTTTCACACCCACGTCTCCGCTTTATATGAATCTAAGATAAACTCAGGCGCAGAAAAATTTGCAGACTATTTAAATAACATTTTGTTGGCCTGGAGGGACGACTCGAGGCAGGCAATTACAGTCAAAGAGTGAATAAAAGCCTCTCATAAGGGAAAGCTTGTGGACCTGCTAGCTTCCCCAAAATAGTTTTATAAGTAATACGCTGATCTCCAGGTCCCACATATGCTACAGCTGTTTGAAGAATTATGCACAAAATACTGCCTCCCCCAAACTTACGGTAAGCAGTGCTTAATTTTTAAATGTAAAAACGTGCAGGTGCCCAAAGCCCTCCTCCTAAACATGCGGCTGCTACATTAACATGTGTGAGCACGGAATTCTGAGGCAGCGTAATCCTGAAGCCATCTCGGGCCTCTTAAATCCATTTACATCTACTCTCTGCCCTTTCAGCTCCCTTTTGCAGCTTTCTGCTTTTACCCTTTGTGACGCTTTTTCGTTTTTCTCTTCCTCCGTCTTTCCCATATGTGTCATCGGGACACACTTCAGTGACACCAATCATTAGTGTAAAAGGTCATTTATTTAGGACAGGATTTAAACCAGATTACATCATTTAACTTTTCAACGAGTACACCCCAACTTTAACAGAGCCCCAACCCTTTAAGATTTCCCCTCTCATCTTTTTTCAGTTCCGAACCCGCATTTAGCTTCCACTCCCCTAGACACTCCCCTTTTCCTTTCAAGCCCTACTTGCTTTGTGCATCCCCCACACTCTGATCCTTCACCTGCTTGTTTTTCCCTTGGGTGGCCAAGCCCACATCTGGCTCTCCTCCCTCCCCCATCTATTGCCAACCAGCATAAAACCACCCCGGGCAGAACACCTGTTCTCTGAACCACAACCTCTCTCCCCACAAATCTCCCACCAGTAACCTCAATTCCGTGAGATAATATGCATTACCCAACTGTGACAAATGCACGCCGTCCGCTCTGAACAGTGCCTCATCCTGTTCTGTGATGTCCTCATGCTTTGAAACTTTTATCCTATGTGACCAACAAAATACCCTCATAGCCCAGTTCAGTTTTTTGCGAGCCCGCTCCATGGCTCCATGTTTAACTGCCCGTCTCCAGGCTCGACGGGGTACAAACTCAGTCCATACCAAACAGGTACCATGCAACCTTTGTTTGAGGAGTTCCAGATCTCTCTGCATGTGCTGCAGCAGTGTGAGCCCTGATAGCTTCACAAGGTCATTTTCCCCCAGGTGAATCAGCAGCAAGTCAGGACATCCCCAGTTCGGCAAACTAGCAGTAATAAACAGAAGCAGGCTTCCCCACCTCATGCCGCTTTTACCCCACCAAAAGACCTCATGATGTCTGCTAGGGAGTCCCAGCGCCCAGCCGTAAATCTGTTTTTCTGCAAACTTTGCCACCCAGTGTATAAAGGAATGGCCAACCAGCCATGTTACCATCTTGTCCTTCTGTGGGCCAGACACACATCCTGTAAAGAAAAAGAACTGTAAAAAATTGTCACAGGAGCTAACCCCTTTACCCCCACAATTGATTCAGCTAACTCGCCCACATGGATGCAGTACAAAAACCTTACTCACATAGCGCTCACAGCATCTAGACTTCCATCTACCTAAGGCCCTAATCCTTGCCCAGTCCCAACCCAAATGGGCCGCCGTAGTGGCTGCCCCAATCCTGAATGAATGAGTACCATACTCCAGTGGGTGTTGACCTGTCCGCTTCAGTGCCATCCTTAAAACCTGTAACAACTGGAAGCTAGTAAGCTTCACTCCTGTCTTATGCACAAAAACCCCACTGTCTCCTGTCAGGCGTTGCATATCCCTAAAACTCATCCATTCCCACACCGGACACGCGGCCACATTCCCACCTCTGTCCAGCCATACCCATTTTCCTTTCCCCAACTGATCAGTCTTAGAGCACCTGAGCCAGATCCCCAAACGGTCCTGAACCTGCCCTGACCCTGCCCCAGCCTTTCAGCATCTTACCCAGCAAGTCATTACGCGCTGGATCCGAACCAAAAAAGAGTTTCCCAATGGTCGCAGGAGATAGACCTTCTTCAATCAGAAAAAGCACAAAACGTAACGCGCGTGACTCAAGCTCATCGTATCCCTGTAACCAGAAATTGCCTGCACACAACTCGAAAGATTGAAACTCCAACCATGCACGCCTGTAATTCCGCCGAGTGGATTCCGCTAAGGATTTCTTCACCAGCCCAGTGATCATCACGCCCCCCACTTCCAAATGTCTTCCAGGACCACAGTCTTGCTCTGCTCCGCTCCTGGTGCCAATGTGCGAAAACGTTGCCACTGTGAACGAGACAGTGAATCTGCAATCTTGTTGTATACCCCAGGTATGTGCGCAGCTTTAAAAATAACGTTCACTTACAAACAACAAAGCATAAACTGGCACAACAAGCGCAAAACTCTGAGATCCCTCGCTCGCTAACTGTTGACTAGTTCAACGACTGTAATATTGTCAACCCGAAAAAAACACTGTCCTGTTAGCTAGTTCATGCCCCCATACTGCCAATGCCACCAAAAGCGGAAAAAATTAGAGGAAGGCAATGCTGTAACCATTGTGTAGGCCATGATTCTGCGCACCATCTCCCATCCCAGAAAAGCCCGAAGCCACAGGCTCCAGCCGCATCAGAAAATATCTGTACTTGCCACACCATATCGGTGTCACAGAAAAACATGGATACCCCGTTGAAATCTGCCAAAAAGATTTCCCGCACCTTAATGTCCTCTCTCAAGCCCACTGATACTCGTATCCTATGGTGTGGCAGCACCGCCCCTGACATGGCTAACCCTAACCGCCTACAGAAGGTCCTTCCTCCCCTCACTACCCTGCAGGCGAAATTAAGGTAGCCCAGCAACTTCTGAGCAGTCCGCAGGTCAATCTTGCAGAGCATTCGCACAGCACCTATGAATTCCAAAATCTCCTTCACCTTAGGTGCCGGCAATCTGGCTACTAAGGCGTTCGCATCCAACTCTATGCCCAAAAAGGTTAAGACTGATAGCGGCCCTTCCTTCTTTTCCGGGGCCAAAGGCACCCCCACCTGCTGAGTTAGATCTTGAAAAGCCATCAGTGCCCACCCACAGGCCCCAGAAGTGGCTGTCCCTACAAACAGAAAATCGTCCAAATAGTGAGTCACCGTCCGGTGCCCACTCTGTCTGACAAAAACCCAATGTAGGAAGGTACTGAAGGTTTCAAAAAGTGTGCAAGAAATGGCGCAGCCCATGGGAAGCACCCTGTCGACATAAATGGCCCCGCCCAACTGCATACCCAGCAGATCAAAATCTTCCGGGTGTATTGGCAGCAGCCTGAAGGCGGACTGAATATCGCATTTTGCCAATGCAGCACCTTGCCCACACCCCCTGACCAATTTGATGGCATCATCCACCGATTCATATATCACCTTAGTGTCTTCAGGTGTGATAACTTCATTGACAGAAGTGCCGTCCGGCCAGGACAAATGATGAATCAGGCAAAACTCACCTAGGGCCTTTTTAGGCACCACCCCCAAAGGGGATATCATTAAATCTGCGCTTGGCCAATCGTAATAGGGGCCTGCAATTCAACCTAACAAAACCTCTTTCGCCAATTTGGCCCGCACCACCTGTGGCAGCTCCTTGGCAGACCGTAAATTGTCAGCTCATCTCCTCACCCGGGGACCCTAATAGCCCACCCGGAAACCTTCTCAGAAACCCCACTCTAACTTACGGGCCTTGCCAGAATCTGGATAAACTTGCAACCAGGGCAGTAGGGCCTGCAACCTAATTGGCGTAGGACCCTTTTGGCGCAGGAACGCCCTGCATGCCTCGTCCTTTGGATGCCCTCCATTGCTCTGCCGGGCTGGAGAGGGCAAAACATTGAGTGACTGGATGACGACCCCCGCACTTGGAGCAGACATGGTTAAATCTGCAGGGCTGCCGGGAACAGAAACCTCTATTGAAATTCCAGCATTCCAGCATGCTCCCGTGGTGGACACCGGGGGCCGAGAACCCATGCCGCCCCTCCCTGGGCGGGAAAGGCCTGAAAAGGCTTATAGACTACATACAAACCACTTGCAGTATGCTTAGATGCCGAGGATTGAGCTGACGCCATCCACTGCATCCACAATTCTGGGTCTACATCGCCCCATGGCTTATCCAGATTGATACTCACCCTAGCCCTGATTTCTTCGTCATAGCTCAGCCATGCAAAACCTCCAAAATGCATCTGTGCCTTCCGTATAATATCCATATATTTGAAAAGTGCTATGGCCCTATCTGGGAATTTCTCACAGTATATTCTGGCAAAAATCAAAAAGGCCGACGTCCAATTATCCATCGTGATTGGGACTCTTGGCCTACGCGCTAGCTCCCACTCCTCCTCCTTGGATCCTTCTTTGGCCTGTATGTCCCTATGTAGTAGCTTAAAAACGTCCACATACTCGTGTTTCCAAATTCTCGCTTTAGTTTTTTCCGCTATATGCGAGTCCAAGGGCATAGCCAAACCCATGTATGGGAGCCGCTTCTTGTGTCCCCCCCCTTCCTTGTCCTCTGACCCAGTGATCTCACCTGACGTCTGATTGTCTGTTTCAGTAACTGTTGTAGCCGTGACCTCTTTAGCTTTTGCTATGTCACTGGTCAAACACCTCCTCGTCATCCATCTCACACTTGTAGGTGACACCACCCTTCATTCTGGAATTAGCCCCAGAACTTTCCTCTGGGACCTCATGGCGCAAACCATCCTCGTGAGACCCACGCTCCAGCGGTGTAGAGAAGGCCGCCAAAGACCCCTCTAGTGCTTCAGACCAATGTGCAGGGGCCGTGTTCCGCCCCGTTGGTGTCACCTTCTTTCTGCCAGCCTCAGCTGCTGACATTATCCGACCTTTCCCAAAGTGGCCGTGTGCACCACTGGGACTTCCCGCACCGATCTGCCCTCCAGCCGCACAAGCCTCCTGGCCCCTCCCTTCCTCTACCTGTGGCACCCAGACCCAGCTACCAGCCCCCAAACCAGTAGGCTGGGGCCCCAACCCACCAGTACCCTCTGCTGGCCTCATAAACTGCCTGTCATGGGTCCCCGCCTCCACCCTGCCTCTACATATCTGTGCCCACCTGGCTTCAGTCTCCGCCATAATGTGGCGTTGTTCTTTGATCCTGGCCTCCAGGTCCCAAGTTTCAGGCTGGTCCCAGCGACTCAGCACAGGTCCCCCCGCTTTCGCAGGTCCCACTGGCCCCACTCCGGTCCCTAACTTGGGTCTTTTGCCCTGTCCACCCACTGTTTTGGCCTTTGCAAGCCCACCTTTCCCTTTCATTGCACACTTGCCTCTTTTCTTCACAGGGGGCCCGGGGCCCATGAGGGGTGCTGTGTCTCCCTTGGGGCAACACAAATCCAACGGGGCCCATAGGTCCTGGGCCCTGGCAAGGACTGCTTCCCCAAAGTATAGCTTGTGTCATGCTCTCCCCAACTAGGCAAAACTTGCTGGTCCCCTGGGGGGCCCATGTGTAACAACACTGGGGCCTGGCTCCTCCCCAGTTTCCTCTGCTGTATGTTCTATGCCCATGCACCTCTGATCTTTGGGGGGGAGGGCTGGGGGCACCTTGCACCCGACCCCCCGGTGTCTGTGTGCTCATTTGGGGCCCCTCACTGTCCCCACCCCCCTCCCGGTCCGGAGACGAACATTCGGCAATAACTGCCGCTACCCGGCTCGACGCGGCCCGCGTCGGCCGCATCATGCCGACCCAGGCCTGGTCCAGGGCACCAGGCCTGAGTATTTTGGCTCGGCCAGTTTGGCCGAGGACGCGAAGCGCGGCCCTTACTGCTTCAGTGTCGTGGCTTGTTGCCATGGCGCTGGAGCAGTAATAGCGGCAGAGTGCCGCGTATTCAATAACAAGCAAGGCCGAATGCCTCGCTGTTGCAAAAGTGTACTGCTCAATACTTGCCTGCACGATGGAGTAAAAAAAACCTGCTGTGGCCAAATTCCGCTCCATTTAACTATCGGCACGGAAAGAGGCCAATCCCTCCCCCCCCACCCCTAGACCCTTCCCCACAAACCTGCAGCCTATCCTGTCCATCTGCACCACTTCCTGTCCACCGAATGTGCCCGCGGAGAGACTAGAGTGAGTCTCTCTCTCCGCGGGCCCCTCCATTTTCTCACAGCAAATGTTTGAGGCAGAAGAATAAGTGCCGGCCCTCAAAAATAAGTGTCGGTGCTCAGCACCGGAAATAATAAGCACAAATTAAGCACTGATGGTAAGTCTAAACGACCACACTACTCATTCCAGGAAAACCTCCCAAGAAACATGAGTCATATCGACTGCTGTCCCTCACTAACTGTGATGGTGATTCTGGCTGAAGCAGACTCCTTCGATTCATTCCTGAGCTGACGTTGACGGATTAAGCGGTTTCAGTACCGGGCAATATAACTCTATATATCTGCGATCCAGAATCAAATCTCAATCCCATTCAGAGAGAAATCACTAGATTTGAAGGGCTATCTGGAATCACTACAAATTGGTTGGAATCTGTAACTTTTCCATTGATGAGTGGCCCTCCAAAATTCAAGTCAGAGCACCCACTGTTAAAGTTAAATACTTAGGCACAAGGTTAAATAAAGATAAATATGGTAGTGTCGTTGACGGGAAAAATTAATCTTTGGACGGAGCTCCCTTTATTTATGGCACATCTCATTGCACTACACAAAATTATAACCCTCCCATGAATGCTGTATTACTTTCACAATATTCCTATCCTCTCTCAAAGGCGTTCTTCTACTCAGTCTGCTCACTGCTGATCAGACTGGTCTGGGCAAATAGGCAACTGCAGCTAAAGCTGGACATTCTGTCATAACCATACGACCAGAGAAGGTACTGATCCTGACATGGAGCTGTTCTATTAATGTGCACAGATGTATTATGCTATTTACTGGTATCATCCACAACCTTATCTGGCACATCTTGCTGTAGAGATGGGTAATGCTGCTCTATCTCACCTGTGTAGTATACTGTGTCAACCACCACATAGAGGCGCGTCTGATATACACATAATCCACTGCACGGTGCAGGCTTCCTATAAACTGTGATATAGATGGTAACCGGAGCTGATATACTCTTCATCCATACTGCTAGCCATTCACCCTCGTATACCTTTAATTAGAGAGCCAAAAGCTAGAAGGCAGCCAATAAACTGAATAATGACATAGGGTGACCTATATCAAGAGGGTAGCTTTATAGACATAAATAAATGTATTCCTCCTCCAGATGGCCCACTACTGGCTATCTTTCTATACCACCAGTTGAGAGGCGCAACCAGAGCTATTATAACCTGCTTTTTGCAGGAACCCACTACTTTTAGGCCATTAGAGATATTGATAAATGCCAAACCACCAAACAGGATGGTACAAACACACCCTAAAGACTCTCCCAATACACACACCACACAAGAACCAACAATGCCTACACTCCCACCTTACACTACAGCAAACCCTAAAGTCAACACCCAATTGCATACATGTTTTTCAACACACGGTCACTCAGCAAACACACAACCAAAATATGGGGCCTTCTGAGCAGCAACCCACCCAATATCCTCTCCATCACAAAGACCTGGCTCAGCTCCTCATTGGCTCCCGACATTACTACGACAATACCAGTGGGCTATAGGATTGCTCGAAAAAACAACAGTGGAGGGGCAGGAAAATGGGATATTCGGAGACTAACTCCTGGTCCCGTCAATACCGGGTGAGAGTCTTGGCACAGGTTCATCTGCAATGACCGTCTGGACTCCAAATCAGCCGATGTGGCCCTACCATTAATTTTTGGAGGGTTTTGATCTATATTTGTGGAAATTCCCACCATCCATAGGATTAGGTACGTTACTAGGTCCTGATGAATCGCAAAAGTTAATTTTCCAGACATTAGCAAGAAACATGTTGACCCATTACATAGAGTAACACAGGGGACCCTGTGTGCTCCGTCTCTTATATGCCATTGCTCTCAAAGAGACAGTATTTGCACTATACCGATGCGTATTTTTATGGGGTTTGTGGTCATTATCCCACTAATTCCCCGTTTTCTGGTTTTTAATCTTGTCAGAGGTATGAACACAAGTATTAAAATTATTAGCAGTTACCTCTAGGCATTTTTAATCTCTTTATTTGCCAATCCTTCATTTATCTGTTTTTGACCGGCTATATTTGTTTCACAAAAGATCTCCGGCAAAGAGCCCCCTTGTGGGGCCTGTCAGGCATTGCAGCGCCGGCCTGACGAGGAGCTGGCCCTATGATGAAGCATGTCACCGGACGGTGAGTGAGGGCCCTTGCTTCGAACAGCTCTGGTTCTCATCTATGGACCAAGTGTTCTATCCGAAAGAAACCCATTTCTCTATATGGAACCGTGTGTAATCTTTTTTTGATTGACTATAGGATTGCTCAACAGGACCACTTTCACAAACCAGGAGGAAGACTCGCTTTCATCTACAAGGAATCCATCAAATGCACAACATTCACAGAGAACACCACCCCATCTGTAGAACACCTGTACATCTAAAACAAAAATTCACCCTGAATGAAACCCTTGCCTACCGCCATCCGGACGACAAGCTATCTTTACCAACCTCATCACTGACTTTGTTGCTCCACTTTCCATTGACTCCAGAGCCTACATTCACCTTTGTGACCTCAACTTTTACCTGGAAAAACGAAATGACCCCTGCTCCACAGCACTCTTCAAAAGCTTCAGCAACATTGGACTCACCCAGTTTGTGAGAGAACTAACACATACCTCAGGTCACACACTGGACCCCCATCTTCACCATAACCAACATCATCAAATACAACTTCACCACACAGCTCACATGGACTCCATCATCCACTTCCAAATCAACACACCTAAAGTCAATGCCCCTACCAGGTTCAGAACTCTTAGCTACAGCTGGGTTAAAATGAAAGAAGCAGACTGACTTAGCGCCCTCCGCACTTATTACACTAGCCCCACAAACAACCTTGAGAAGGACATCAGCAACTGGATCAAGAAATGCAAGGACTCCCTCACACCCAACAAACCCAACAAGCATAGTAGATGAAACAAGCAGGCCAGATGGTATGCAGAATACCTCCAAGACACCAAAAAACACTGTAAACAGCTAAAAATGAAATGACGAGCTAGGCATGACACCAATAACAGAAATACCTACAAGGCTGCACTCGGATGCTATCACCAGCAAATTAGAGACACCAAGAAAAAAGAACTAGTGGACCACATTTAAGGAAGCTCCAACAGCTTCAAGGAGATCTTCTTGAACGTCAAGGATTTCACCTTGACTTCAGCCACTGTCAACAACATTGCTGACTACCAGCAACTTTGCGACAACCTATCCAACTTCTTTCACAGCAAAATTGCAAGCATCTAACGCAACTTTGCACACAACCCAACCCTAGAGAACTCATTGCTAACCTATCCGCCAACAACTAAGATGGCCACCTGACCACATAGACAACCCTCACCAGAAACAACACAGAGGCAATCATGCAGACCATCCACTCAGTGGCCCCAACGGACCAATGCCCCCACCACATCTACAAGCTGGAAACATTACCAATCAGCACCACCCTGACCCACAACATCAATACCTCCATCATGTCCACCACTTTCCCAGATGAACAGAAACTTCCAAAAGTTAACGCCTTCCTCAAGAAACCCACAGATGACCCCAATCAACTGAGCAACTTCTAACCCATTTCCCTTCCCCTCATCCATCCAAAGTGATTAACAAGCAACTCACAACCCCACTTCAAACTTCACAATCTTCTATACAACACACAATCAAGACTCAGAAAGATTCAGAAAGAACCACAGCACCGAAACAGCACTCATTGGGGATATGGACACTCGAAATATCCTGAACCAAGGAGAAACACAGGTCCTCATCCTATTCGACCTCTCTGCTGTCTCTCACAACACCTTCATCATCAGACTACTCTGTGAGATTGACATCCAAGGATCCGCTCCCAAATGGATTTATTCCTTCCTCGTGGGAAGAACGCAAAGGGTGAGGCTGCCACCCTTCACATCAGAGACCAAGAAACTGATATGCGGTGTCCCATAGAAATAGTCCCCTAGCCCCACTCTTTTCAACACTTACATGACACCACTCACCAACATCGTCCGATCACAAAACATCACCGTCATCTCCTACATTAATGACACCCAACTCATCCTCTCTCTGACAGACAACACAAACACCAACAGACCAAACTTCACTATCTGCAGGACCGTGGTAGCAGACTGGATGCAAACCAACTCCCTGAAACTCAACATTAACAAGATGGAAGTTCTGATCTTTGGCAACAAGACCTTCCCATGGGATTCAACCTGATGGCCACTGGAGCTGGGACTAACCCTCACACCCAGAGACCATGCAAGAAATCTAGGGATCATTCTAGAAGACAAGTTCAACGTGATGGTGAAAGTCAAAGCAGTGTGCACCTCTTCCTTCCATATCCTACGCATGTTCTGAAAGATATTCAAATGGTTGCCTCAGAACACCAGACGGACCGTCATGCAAGCACTCATCACCAGCAGGCTGGACTATGGCAACACTCTCTATGCCGGAATCTCAAAACAACTCCTACACAGTCCCCAGACCATCCAGAATGCAGTCACAAAAATCATACTCTACCTCCTACGCCACACCCACATCACATTGCATGTCAGGACGCTTATACTAATCAACATAACATATTATCGCATAACATGGTAGAGATCTTAAATGCAGCAGTGCACTAGGAATCCTCTTTATGCATATATAACTCCAAAAGCGAGCGAGAAAGTATACTATTACTGGATAAAGTCTGTCAATATTTCTGCGCTCAAACATCAATGCTCACTCGGAGCAGTAGTTTTCATATGATTCACTTTAGATACCTGCATCAAACACCACTAGCCTGTTACAAGATTGGGCTGAACACAATCACAGTGCCTGAGATATGAGTTGGACACTGCAGATTTTCTGGAGTCAGTTTGGAACTGTCCTTGTAGTTCTAATTTTTGGAGCAGTATTGGCAATACTCTCACAGAAGTGGTGGGTGAGCATCTACAGTTGAACCCTGAGATCACATTATTAGGATAGGTGCAAAACGTCAATAAAACACACAGAAACCTGGTAGCACTGGTCCTTCTGCTAGCAAAAAGATTTGTAGCTAAACACTTGAGCAGAGGAAGAGCACTGGCAAAGGAAATGTGGCTTTCAGACATATGGAAATATATGCAAATTGAATGATAAATGGAAATATATGCTGATCTACAACCGTCTGCCTCCAGACCTAAATATATATAAAGTCCATTGCTTGTTAGCACTGTAGCCCGCTCCCTTGAAGCAAATGAACCGGCAGGTCACCAATGGTAATGATATCGAACTATTCTAAAGAACCAAACACACATATCTTTTTGTTTATAGTTTCTTATATTTATTCTAATTAGGGAAATGGGCACTCATGTCACTTTAGTAGTGGGTGATGGAAGGGTGAAACAGTATTACTATTAGATTGCTTATGAGATTACTTTTAATTGTGGTATGACGTGATATGTACTGTGAAAATATTGAAATAATTTGAGAGAGTGCTGAGTTTGGTTATTTTCTGTATTTTGTGAAACTCAATAAATAAACTATTAAAACAAATATTGTGTATACTACGTAATCCTGTCCATCTTTGGCCTAAGCCCAACCACTCCCTCCTTCCAGTTCTTACCTGAGCAGAAATATATTGTCTGCCACCTCTGCCAAGACATGGTGTTAATGCAGGGTGTTTTTCTGAAGGGACTAACTGCAGGTGAGCCTAAAAGTCCCACACAGGGAATATGTCACACGGAAAACAAAGTCCTTCTTATTCAGAGTGGAGGAGGCAAACCACCAAAGCAGGAATCTCGTTCTGCAACATGAAACAAAAAGAAAAAAGAGAGTGGAAAATTCAAGAGAAAGAGCTCATACATTAATGCAGGGTAAAGGGGGAGTATTTACTAAAGTAAGCAAAATGTACCAAGAAACTACAGAATGTCAATTGCTAACATTTTGGCCATCTTTCCAATGTATAAGTGGACATTTTCTTGGGTTCGGTGGTATGCGACTCCTTGGTGAACATACACTTAAAAGTGGGTTGTTGTGACTATTTTTTGTTAGAATACGTCCAAAAGTGACCAATAGGTAGCAGCGACAGTCGCAGGGCTGCTTTACATGACAACTTCTTCCTCTTAATTGAATGTCTTCTCCTCTCTCACCAGCAGGTATTGTTTTGAGGTGTGATTCCCACAAGTGTGTGCTGATTTTTCCAATGAGTCAGTTGGCTTATCACAATACAAAAGTTTGCAGTACCGTGCGCATTCTGCAACATGTAGCTCATGTAGCCTAAGTGCAAAAACGTCCCATACTCAGGAGGAGAAATTACCTATCAAGCCAATGCCAGAAGAACATGTTGAGGTGGAGCTAGGCAGTTGTGTTCACCTTTCTCTAGGGTGAGCTGAGACTGTAGTTGGGGTAGTGGTAGCTGCTGCAGGCTTTTGGCTTCTTGAAAAGATGGAAACGTGTGATGGTGGTGGTGCTACATGACTCAGAACAGGTTGAATAGAGGTGATCTGCACTTCCACTGTGCCAATCTGCACATGATGAAGAATCACAGATTCATTATCTTCCTCAGTGCAAAGGTTTTCAATAACTCTCCTTTTCCCTTGTCTTTTGTGGTCGTCAGGCTTCAATTTAGTCAATATCAGAAGTGTGGCTTGAAGAAGATGGAGGAGTGCTATTTTCATGCCTTGCAGAAGATAATGAAACTGCTCTGCTCCTACCTTGGAAGATAGGGTATAACAGACTATGGGGGTCAAGGACCACGGGAGCACCGGCAACAGGCTGGCGGTGCTCCCCAGGGTATTCTGACCGCGGCGGTTCAGCCGCGGCCAGAAGGGGAAAACCGGCGGTCTCCCGCCGGTTTTCCGCTGCCCTGTAGAATCCAAGCTGCGCCGCCATGGGGATTCTGACCCCCATACCGCCATCCTGTTCCTGGCGGCTTCGGCCGCCAGGAACAGGAATGTGGTATGGCGTGTCGTGGGGCCCCTGGGGGCCCCTGCAGTGCCCATGCCAATGGCATGGGCACTGCAGGGGCCCCCGTAAGAGGGCCCCACCCTGAATTTCAATGTCTGCTTAGCAGACACTGAAATTTGCGACGGGTGCTACTGCACCCGTCGCACATCCTCCACTCCGCCGGCTCCATTCGGAGCCGGCATCCTCATGGAGGGGTGTTTCCCACTGGGCTGGCGGGCGGCCTTTTGGCGGTCGCCCGCCAGCCCAGTGGGAAACCCAGAATACCCGCGGCGGTCTTTTGACCGTGCAGCGGTATTCTGGCGGTTCCCTCCAGGCGGGCGGCGGGGTCAAAATGACCCCCTATGTCTGCTGTTGAGTTTCCTGTGAAGATTGTGTTTGCTGCTGGGACAATTATCTTTCCGATACACTGCTATCAGACATGATGGCAGTCAATTCTGGGCTGAGAGACTGGTTCAGTTTTGTGTGGTGCTGGTGTTCCCGTTGTTGATCCTGGGGTGCTTCTCCCAACTTATTCCTGGTTAGTGAAGGGTACTAAAAGGACTCTCTATTGCCGGAAAGAAGATGAGGGCTTGATGCCTGTGGTGGCACTGGCAACAGACCTCTCCTTCTTACTGGCCACTTTCTTGGCATGAATCTCCTTCCTTGGGGCCATCTTCTTTATGAGCAGAAGCAGTTAGCTGAGAGGTCTCGGGTCTCAAGTAATTCACAGACCTCTCACTGTCTCAGTCCGTAATATCCTCTAAGGCACGTGCAAAAAATAGAGAAGGAAGGGATTGAGGCTTAGCAATTTGTGTCAGTGCAATACATGTATTAATCCCCATCATCATCATCCTAATGATATAAAAATGGATTCAATAAATATAAAAATACATTTGTGTGGAGGCCGTATCCCTATAGGTATTGGGACAGTGCTCGCTAAGAGGGACATTGCCAAGCATTGGACCTCTTCAACCCCACCGCCCAGGGCGAGCACCGATGGACTGGTGTACCAAACCCAAGGACATTGTTTACATGAACAGAGACTATCCACAAAAACACAAGAAGGTGTAGGGGAAATAGCATGCACACTATGGTTTGCACTGAGACACCACAGATGCATTACCAGATGTTTATGTATTTTAAATCATTCTTCTGGGAAATTATGGCTATTGTGTGGTTAAAGCAATGGTTATCATAAAAATAAATAGATATTAGTTGGTGTCCCTCCAGGGCCCATGTGGCCACTATGGGAGGCATGCAAAAATCATCTAAATTATTTGAGAAATAGTTGGTATCCCTCCAGTGGTCATGGAGCACCTATGGGAAGAAGGGGCATGCAAAAAAATCAAATACATTAATATAAAAATACCTGGTGTGCCTCCAGGGCCCATAGGATCCCTAGGAGGGCAGAGGACAGGCAAAAAAATCAAGTGAGTTAATTAAAGGAACAACAGCTGTGTTCTACAGACTACTAAAATCAGGCACAAATAGAAATAAATATACCAGGAAAAATATATCAGTGATAAACAAGAAATGAACAAAATTGCAAGGGCTTCTAATATCAATGCTCCTAGAAAATGGCTTTTAAAAGTGTATTCAGATGATTAATAATCAGAAAAACCTGCTGGCTCCACAAACTGGTGGTTGCCCCCCATGTGACATTGGCTAGCTAGAAATGAAGCAAGGAGAAAAAGGCCAAAATGGCCGTCTTTATGGGAGTGAGAGACACACACCACCCTCTCTCTCTCACACACAATAAAGCAACAGCAATTCATCCATAGCAAAATGGAAAGAATGAGAAAAGATTAAAATGAACTTTAAAAAATCCCAAACAGCAGCAGGCAATAATTATTCCTGCAAAATAATTTTGAAAGCTAGAGAGAGAAAAACAATTACTCAGCCATCTCAGGCAAAAACAAACACACACAAACAAAAATGGTGGGCAAACGAATAGAGAAGAACAAACATAAATGTCTGGATACATGGGCCTGGACTCCTGGACCACCCTGACCCTAGCCTCCAAGATGCACATGAACACAAAAAATATTCTAAAATTAGCATGAATACAGGGCAATTACGAAACCCCTAAGCACACAAGCAGTGAGAATGTGAAACACACATAAAAAATACATCCAAGTCATACAGCAGACTATGACCCAAAAAGTAAAACACATCTGCATCCTCTGGACAAAATTCACAAAAACACAAGGAAAATCATTAACACAGGTCTCCACCACCCAAAAATGTCCATTATTCCTTAACTTAGACTCCAGGCCATCAGGAAGAAACAAACAAAATTAAAACAAACATTTGCAATGAAAAGGGTCTCGCAATATGTCAAGTTGGAGCTATTAGCATTATAAACTCTTAACTGGACTTTTCTGCCCACATTAAATGAAAAAAAAATAGCGCGATCACGCTGTGTAAAACACAGCTCAATCGCGCTGTGAAATAAAGAGAAAAAGTAGTCCAGAAACCATACGGAAACATGGAGCCTCATATGCTTCCAGTAATTTACCGGTGCTTTTGAGGAGGGCTAAACACCGGAAAAGGCATGACGTATGCATGCCTTTCACAAATGAAAACAAGCAGATTTTTAAAAGTAAGCCCACGAACCAATGAAAGTGACTGATGTAACATGGGAGTAGCTAAAGAGAGATTAGAAGAGGGAAGGAGCGCTTTGCGCTCGCCCCCAAAAAACTAAATTTAAAACTTAACAACTATATTAATGCCTGCCAGCCCAAACATTTTGTAGAGAACTGCACTCAAATTTCTTGACACAGACGACAGATTTCAACTTCTAAAGGTGGGTGATGCAATAGAGATTGAAGACAAAGAGAGAGTGCTGATTTCACTCTAAAATCCAAATCCAAAATAACTAAGGAGTGAACAAAGCATAGGGAAGAGTCTTCAGGACAGGAATAAAAAGTTGATACACTATGCACAGTAGCCTGACTCTCTATAACATTTCTTCTGTGTGAACCAAAAAAACTAAGGCTCTGATTTAATTTTCATGGGCTGGCATGACGTTTCGCCCTGGAGATGGAGTAAATTACTTTGTCCCAATGGCAGAGAAACTGCCTGTCACATTTATAAAAGACCACCAAGCAGGCGGTCATTTATATTGCATTGGTAGGAGCAGCTCTCACGGCGGTTCCCATCAATGCATATCGTTGTTTGGTGCACAGCTGAGCTAGCACTTTTGAGACTTTTAGTATCAACATGTCAACACATGGGAGATGATGCATCAGGTGTTCAAACTAGGACATCAGCACCCATCCAGTGACAATCGGGGTATTGGAGTCGCTCTACGGCATGATTTAGGCAAGTCAATTTAATAGGCTTGTAGTCAGTGTATGCTTATTGGAGGCCACTTTGGTTGAGAGTTTGCCTTAGATTGGTGCTGGGACTCATCTTATGACAAGCAGTTACCTTGTGTGTGTTTTTTACACTATTAATGTTGGTTGTAACTTTGCTCTTCTCACAGAAGTTGACATTCTTTAGCAGCAACTATTGAGGGTGCCCCCGTGCTCACACACAGTGTGGTAAGTAGGGTTGTTGTTAATAAGGTTGAGCTGTACATGGACTCAGTTTACCTTTCTCTTTTATCCTAGGTGCATTAGTCAGATGGCCGAGGTCCTGATGAGACCTGACAACTTTACCCAGATTGAAAGCTCGATGCTCCCTCCCTTGGTTGTTTTATGACTGACTTCTAGAGGAGATATTGTGGACTCACACATACTGTCCCATTGTTATATTTGTTCCAAATCATCGAACAACCTTGGGCTTCGTACAGTGTTCTCTTACATGTTTGTATGTGTGTTCACTGTTTGAGCACTGTCCGACTATACTATTATTACAAAACAAAATAACTATGAGTGGAAATAAAAAGGGAAAGTACTTATTTTGGATTAATCTTAGAAGATATGAAAGGGATAAATGAGTTACATGGCTCGGAAATATACAAGCGGTCTTAATAGAAATGGGTCACTCGTGATAATTGTTGGAATCTAATATATTTACCGTGCTCACCGTGGGCATGTAGGGTCGCCGCCCATGTATTGTTCGGAGGTTTTGGAGCAAAGCTGAAGCATCGCTGATAATGGGGAGTTTTCCACAAATTGGAAGTTGTGGCCAAGAAACAAGTCTTACCCTAGGAAACACTAGGAGGGCATGCCTGATGGATCTAAGATGCCCTGATGGACCATACCCTAAACTTAAACTTTGAGGCCAAAAAACTAGGAGAGTTTGAATGTACAGCTCTGTGCACAATTACCTAGGCCTTAAACATTATCCTTTTTATCACCTGGAGCCAGCAGAGGACCTTTAAGGTGGCAGAGATTTCTTCTTTTTGCAAGGTCTGCAATTAGTCTTGCAGCTTTATTTTGAGCCAGTGAAAACAACCTGGAATATTTTCGGAAGAGGATTAATGAACAATATTTCTATGGCTCAATCAATATTGCACTAACGCATGGACCACTGTAACGTGGAGGCGAAGATCCGAACACAATAGTATCCTCTTTGGCACTTTTAGATGAAAAAATGCAGAGTGGTGATCATTTTAGCAATCTGACTTTCTAAACAACGTTTTTATTTTGTTCAATTATCTTTTCACTGGTTCAGGGGGCCCTTGATACTGACCCATTGTGACTGGCCAGAAAGTACCATCCTATAGAGATGATTCTATGGTGCTAAGCAGAACTTCTGTTTTGCTGGAGTTTAACCATAAGCAATCAGCTGACATCCACTGTCTTACTGTTGACAAACAGCCATTAAAAAGAGGGGTCATTGTCATGAAAGGATTCTTAATAGTCTAAACATCTTCTGGGTGCTGTCTACATACATAAAGTTGGGCACTACCCTTGTGGCCTGGGTTTGCTAGGGGTCTCATATAGGTATTTAAAAAGAAAAGGTGTTTAAATTGAAAGTTGCAGACTGGCCACTTCAAGGCTTAGGGTGTTGACCTAAACAAGTGACGGGGTAGCCAACCACATGCAATCTATCACATGAACAAGTTACTTTCCTTTGGTAATGTCCTCTTTGATAGACACAGGATCATCCTCAGGCACCAGGCTGGATCAAGAGATTTTGAAACCATAACTTTTACTGGTCCCAGGTGGCGCTGATCAGCATTGGAATCTGCGAGGATCCACAGTCAGTGAGGTCACATATTTGATAAACTGCATCAGCAGTGCCAGTGAAATTATTTCCACAATTTTGTTATTTTTTCTAAACACTACAAATGTCAAAGACAGAAATATCTGATCAAGCCACAACGTAAAGTTCTGTTCACATAGAAGTGGGGCGGCAAGAGAATGGTAAGTAATCTGTGAGAATATGTGTACCCATCAGAAGGAACATTACCAAAGGCAGGTAACTTGTTCTTCGGTAGAGCTATAAAGTTCAGGTATTGCCTGTGGCACTTTATCATTGGACTATAGACGTTCTTACCCCGGAAGTCCAAGGACACGTTTAATACTGTTCTTGCAGAGTCTGGAGCACCTATTGTAGAGTGGCCATCATGAATTTCTCTTTCCTTATAAACTTGTTGAGGAAACGCAGGTCGAGAATGGGTCTCAAGTCTCCCTCTTTTGGGAGATAAGCCAATATCTTGATTATATCCCTTTTCTGTGTTCATTTCCTCTAATTCATTACATAGATTCTTTCCGAAGAAGAGCTCGAACCTCTTTTATCAAGATGTTTGTGTGAGGGGAGACTGGGCAGACACAGGAAGTGGAATAGGTGGCAGCTTGGTCAGAAATGGGAGCTTATACCCATCTTCTGCAATCAGAAGGGGCTACTGGTCAAAGGGAATTTCCCTTCAAACCAACAACTGTGGCACGTACTGATCACTCACATAGAAATAGATCAATTTCAAGTTTTGGTTGTGGAGGACGATGAAGATATTGGAGGCTTCTGTCTTCCTCGACCTCAGCCGTATCATCAGTAAGGAAGAGAAGCCATAACTTGTCAAATAAACAGATGACCTTAGCAAAGCTCTGCATTTTGATGGCAGCTGTTTTCTCCAACAACTTTCCGATATACTGTAATAATGAAATTGAATTACTGTCTTCTCTTCCCTGCCCAACTGTCCCTGTCTGCCTTTCTAATCCCTCACCTCCTTCCCTGCTACTTGGTGGTCTACAATTGCTGCAGCAACATCCATGCACCTTACACCAGAGCCAGAAAGTGTTGGTGTAGATTTCATGGTGTAGATGTCTCGCTTATGGGGCATCCTGTGCCAGGAAATCCAGCCTGACTCAAGACAGATATGTTTAACTCAGCCTTAGCTAAAGATGGGTAATAGCAGGAGATCTTGCACAAAGTATGAATGAAATACAACTTTATATTAGAGCATGGGAAGTGCTTCGCCACCTAATGAGTCCACTCTTTTGTATAGTCTGTTTAAATTTGTGGCTGTGGGAGATCAGAAAAAATGGATACCTGATTAGTACTCAATTACTTAACTTTAAAGACATGCACCATGCCCCATTCAGAGAGATGGGCTTCCACCCCCTCTTCCATGTCTAGCAATTTTTCTGTTTCCATCTATGAACAAGAAACACCTGCACACACCTGTGTGCAGAACCACTGCTAGCAGCACTGAGTACATACAATTGATTATAAAACATAAAAGCCGCAATGAAATCACTTTGGACAATGATCTGTCTGAGCCTAAACTTACTGTGAACAGACCCTTGCTACTAACTTGAAACTGTGGTGTGTAAGCAAGTAAGCATGGTTCATGTTTTTCGATGGAATGAGGTAGAGAGGAAGTCTTCTGCTGACGATCTGGGAAACTTACTTTGGTGACCAATGATTGTACGATCAACATGAACCCACCACGGGTAAAGACAGAGACCTCATGAAAATTCAACGTGTGGGATACTGCGGAAGGTTTCAAGATAGTGTGGGGAGAATTGTAATTAATAGAGACCCAGCCACCACACATCTGTTTTTCCACTAGTTGGTAACCCATATTTGCTTCATGAAGAGATCACCTGCTTCAAAGGGGAGATCAAGGTTTTGTACCCATGCTTCTGGTGTCATTCAGGAATGTAACCATGGTTGTGCAAACATGATAATCCAACCCACCCTCTAGTTCAGAGTTGACATGCACACTGACGAAGCTCGGAATCTGCAGGGCTGGTAGACCTACTTCAGCCAATCTCTTCTCAAATGTCTTATTCAAACAGTCCTGGAAATGTTTAAGTTCTTAACAGATTTGAAGGTAGTACCACCTAGATACATATGATAGAGAAAACAGGCCTAGTTCTGAGAGAGCCTCTTCCACACCAGGGGCCATATGTACGAACACATTTTCCCATTGACACAGAATGGGAAAAACCCTTTGCTACATCTGGCCCCAGCGTTCAATACCTGACAACTGTTGTAGGGGTTAAGACAGGGGTTGATTGACTGCGGTTGGTGTTAAGTGGCCATATGCAGCGCTTTAAATGGAAATACAGAAGTCCAGGTACTCACTCTTTAGAGTACCTGATTGTTGCTTAGACCTGCCCGGGCTCTCGAATTAAACGTATTGGAGCAGAGCTGACAAGTTCAGGTGCTCTCCCTTTCAAATTGGAGAAGTGCAGGTACTCAGTACCGAGGAGTACCTGCCCATTCAAAGCACTGGCCATATCACTACCCTGCCAATTCAATGATGAGAGAGTATAAAACTTGACCTCACTATATGCTATGATCGCCTCACTTTTTGTGTCTCCCATTCCTGATTGTGCCATTTTGAGAAAAGTGAGTGTGAAGCAAAGTGTGGGCACAGTTTGCGCCCCCCAGGGCCTTCCATATAAATTTTTCTTGCAAAATGTGCTTTTGTCAGTATTTAGAGAGGGAGGTCTGCTAACTCACTTTTCTTGAGTTGTAGCTGTGTCACACCTACGGTGCGCCGCTTCCATTTCTTTCTGAATGTGCCCCATAATCTTTCAGGGTTTTTACTAACACTCACTGTATTAGCAAAGTGAACGGATCCTGGGAGAGCGCCGTGTATATTTGTGAATTCGCACTAGCGCCTGTATGCGCACATTTACCCAGACCGCTGTGAGTTTCCATATCTATACTGTGTAGAAACACATATTTGCACTGGCCGTCATACAACCACATGGGTTCGTGTCAGTAAAGCGCTGGGGGTAATTCAATCAGCGGCTGCTGAGCTGAGGTCTGTCGGCGCTGGGTGTGTGTAGGGCCCCACACAAGAGACAAACACTGAAGTCCCTACTCAAAAAGGAAGATCTTCCTGGAGTCATTCTGAAGTCATCCGATGACTTCAGCTGGGCTATTCCTGTAATTAACTGGTGAAGTCATCACAGGCCATCCTGAAGTATGCCTATAGGGCGAAATATTTAAATGAGATGACTCTAGAGTCATCAGAAAAACTACAGTAGGATGGTGTTGTGATGACTTCAAGGTGATGATCATTTACTACTGTAGGATGGGCTTCTGATTACTTCAGTGGAAAGCCTGTGATGATCTTTTACTATTCCAGGATGATTCCCTGATGACTTCAGGGTACGCTAGTATTGCTTCAGGATTATAATAGGATGATCTCAGCATGACTTCAGGATGGAGTGTTACTACACCAGGATTACTCCCTGATGACTTCAGGATGAGGTTTTATTACTCTAGAATGATAGCATGATGATTTCGGGCGGAGGCTGTTACTACTTCAGGGTGGTGCCCTCTTAACTCCTCGATGTAGTTGTTTTACTCCACGATGGTCCCATACTGATTTCAAGATGGAGGTGCTATGCCAGGATGATCGCAGAGTATTACTGGGTGAACACTTTTGTGAAAATTATAAAACGTGTTTTTGTGCGAAAAGCGTGGATTATGGTCACAGAAACACCAGAACGGCTTTGCAGGCAAACTAGAAAAAGGGGTGAAGTCCCTTATTTCCAAATATGGGAAAACACGTCAAGCTGCCTGCTTTACCTTGTGCTGCAAAATGATCCAATAACTCACTGGCTACCCACTGTTATTCTGAAAGGTTTTCCAGTGGCTAATCATAACTATCTAGCAACAGATACCTGTACTGATTGGTTGATGGGAACCAACTGGATGTGTATAAACAGCAAGCAGTGCAGTTGTTATACCCTTGTAATTAGCTTCTCAGAACCCATAATTGTTCCTGCCTACTCATTCCATCATGTAAACAATCTTGCAGCAACTCATTTTTTACTAGAGGATATAATTGGCTATTGGCGCCTTTTTTGTGTATCGTAATTGGAGGAGGAGGCGACAGAAAATGGCAGGTTCCCACTTACCATGCAAACTTCATCCAGACCCTCTCATGAGTGCTGTAGGATATGTACTGGTACTTCAGAATGATTTGACAATTGCTAAGATCCATGACTACCACTCATCCTATTACAACGTAAACACAAAGAAGTATTGTTAAGCTAATACACAGCAACAACCACAAACCCGGCTGTCACTTCTCCACTCCTTGTAGTCCTGCTTCCATATTGTTCTGTGACTCCTTCTGGTAGTAGTGGAAAGGCAGGAGAAAGTGAGTGATTGTAAGTACCTGCGATAATGCAACAGGTGGAAAATGTGTGTGGAGAGAGTCAAGGTGTCTAGGTATGTGTGACTGTGTGATCGGGATTTTGTGACGAACAGTGGTTGAGGCCTGTAACTGAGATTCAATGTAATATTGGGTACAGCAGAGCAGGATACTGCAATTCAATGGAGTTGGGTTTGAAGATATTGTAAAAGATTAATGTCAGTGGTGGGTGATTGGTGCTGTGGTGGTGAGTGGTTGGCAGTACCTGATGAAAGTGGCTTCATCAGATGATTTCTGTGGTTCGCGATCCTATAAGTGAGGAAAAGAAGTGTTGGTGTGACTCAAAGGTATTTAGAGTGGTTTCAAAAATATGGTGTCAGGGAACTTTCATACATTACTAAGTAATTGGTTGAAAGGCTGAATGCTGGGAGTGCTGAATGCTGGGAGAACAGAGTGAGCCTCTAAGTATCTTTGGATGAGTAGCCGTTGGTAGAGAGATGAACAGGTAGTGTTGTATGAAATGGTGGGCATGCTAGGAGTGGATGATAAAGTGAGGTGTAAATGACTATAGTCTGATTTAGAGTTTTGCCATTGGATTACTCAGTCACAAATGTGACGGATGTCCCGTCCACCATATTATGATTTCCATAAGCTATAATGGAATCATAATACAGCGGATGGGATATCCATCACATTTGTGACGGAGTAACCTCATCCTCCAAACTCCAAAACAGGTCCTAAGTATGATTACATGGTGCGTGTGAGCAAAGGCAAAGCAAGTAATGTTTTGAGTGGATACTGCGAGTAACTGAGCATGTATCTAACGCGACAGTGTTGTTTTGTGAATCTGGATGAATGGTGTGGGTAATATAGAGAGCAGTGAGTGATACAAGTAACACTGAGTAGTAGGAGAGGGGTTTGAGTTTATACTGTCCAAGGCCCCCCCGCCCACCTCCCACATCCAGAACTACAGGGGTCAGAGTTCTTGCAAGGACTTCCTCATTACACCAATATAAATTAGAAATCAAGTTGGACTGCAACCTATACACAACCCACTGAGCAATGGAAGTGTTTCTGGTAACGACCAGCCCCACAAGATAGGTTCAGCGACACAGTGGAAATCCAAACCCTCTTGCGTAAACAAACAACACACTCACAAAAGCACAAAGAAACAATACATGTATTTTAAAATGTTTATTTTAAAATCCAACCCAGTGCATAAAATATGAATGGTAAACACACAGGATGCAAAAAAGAAATGCAACTAACCATGTCACGATCAGCAAAACCAATACGAAAGTCTCTAACATGGATGTTTAGTTCTTTTCATCCTAATACCCTTAGGCTATTTCTAAGTACTGCACTAAGATATAAAGCTGTAAATAGATAGCCTATTTTCACGTTTCTTAAAATGGCTCACGCAGCATACTCATTTTCATTAATAAACAGCAACTCAG
The DNA here is from genome assembly GCF_031143425.1 of Pleurodeles waltl. Lineage (NCBI taxonomy): Eukaryota > Metazoa > Chordata > Amphibia > Caudata > Salamandridae > Pleurodeles > Pleurodeles waltl. Next base: position 1,379,754,047 of record NC_090446.1, on the reverse strand, counting down.
CTATTCTCCATTGCAGCTTGTCTAGAGCTTTGGTATAAACAGCGACTGGACCACAGCAGGTTTTCCAATGTTGCTTCAAATTAAGGCTGGTTGGTGCTGCAAACTGGTGTGACCTCTGGTGTGATATTGTTGTAGGAAGTCCCTCTCCAACTATGATCCAATACCTAGGTTTCTGTAGCATCTGATCCCCTATTTTATCTTATTTTGTGAAGATAAATGCAAGGCTTGCAGACAGTATAGCATCTAGAAGGCTAACAATCATGGCAACAAATTTGTCAAATTGATTCACATATGGATTAGATGCATTTATAACTAAAAAGCAAGTTAGGGCACACAATAAGTGGGCATGATGTTATGTGAGCCTAAATGGACACAATGCCAACATTTCTATGCATGTCTTAACAACTTCGCACATTCTAGGATAAAGATAAAAGTGTCTGAAACCAGAAAAGAGCTGCTACAGTGATCACAAAAGAGTGTGTTGTGAATGGTTGCAGACATGTTGTGAAGGGTGGGTATGGCAACTGGCTATGGGAAATGTTACATGAGATTAAGCAGATATATGGGAAATGTGTTACTGAATATGTGTTGTTACATGCTGGAGATAAGTGGCTGCTGCTGTACAAAGTGATGTGTTGAATGAGTAGTGCAAGTAGCTTAGGCAAATGTTCTGATTGATTATAGGTTTGCCGTATCAGATGTGAGCAGTAGGTTTTGCTGTGCAAGGCTGAAAGGGTATGCATCTGACTGTGGGTGAGAACTAACTGGTATGAGTGACTGGTTATGTTGATGAGTGGTGTTTAAAATGGTTGAGAGTGAGTAAAAGGTGTGAGCAAGTGGGTGAGGGTGAATGTCTGCACATGACTGTTTGCATAAATGAAGACTATGATTTAAAGAGTGCGGTTTGTGGGTGATAGTAGGACTGGTGTTGCAGAATAGCTGTGGGTGTATGTCAAAGTGGCTGAAGGTGAGTAGCTTGATGAAATGGTGTTTGGGTTGTGCTAGAATGTTGCTGACGTGCTGTGAGTATTGGGGTAGTGAATAAGTACTGTAAGTGCTAAAGAGGAGTGGTGTTGCAAGTGATTAGGAATGAGAGGTGTGGGGAAAGTGGTTCTGTGAACAGACAAATTATGAGAATGGCAGGACAATCTAATCACTGTCCAAGTTATTTGAGGATTTGTGATCTGTTGTAGAGTGGGCGAGATATATTGTGCTTGTGTGACAGTGTGAGTGATTAGTGATAAAAGTAAGTTCTGCTAACCATCTGAGTGCGAGTTATCAGTGGTGTGACACGAGCGCAAGCTGCATGTTGGTTTTCTCAGTGGATCACCGGTTTTACATGTGGCTGAATGTGTGCTGTGTTGTGAGGTTGAGAGTGATTGGTGATGGCATGGATGAGCGATATTGCATCTGGAAAGCGTTCTTAGTGTTGCAACTGAGTGGTATATGTGAATGATGGTAAGTGAATGGTATAAGCAGATAAGCGTTGCGGGCTGTATTACTAGTTTAAAGTGGTGCCACTTAGTAATTTTGCAGGTGGCAGTTCGGTATTGTGAGAGGCCAACTGGTATGATTAGAGTCCAGTGGTATACCAAATTAATGACTGCTTGCAGGGGTGAGTTACTATATGAATCAGTGAGACAAGTGATTAATGTTGTGAGATATACAAATGTTGCAGAGGCTGGAGGCAAATGAATGGTGGTGTGAGTAGTGTAAGCAGCTGAAAGTTATTATATGGTGTAAAAGGCAGCAGATAACCATGTGTGGTAAGAGATCAGGGGTATTTTGAGCAGGTGGTGTAAGTGGCTGTGTACGAGTTTAAGAGGGACATTATAATATGTCAATGTGTGTAGTTCAATGGCACAGTGAATGGTAGGCTTTGACTGCGTGCCATGCTCCAATATTGTTGTAAGTAACTAGAAAACACAAAATATTTGGAGATGAATCATACTGTGAGTGAGAGATACTATAACAAGCTGTGTGAAGAGGCAGTGGGCATGAATACTTGCAAGAGATCCTGAGTGCAGGCTGTGACAGGAACAAGCCAAGTAGCACTTACCCTCCTCTATGTTGATATGAGGCACTGGTCATGTGCTGTGGCCACTTACGTTATACAAGGTATCGCAGTCCCTGCTCTCTTGAGGCACACAGCTCTGCTCTCTGTCTTTGAATGTTGCTTTATAAGGCTCCTTTGATTTCAAAATGTAGTTTCAGCTTTGTATACAAATGTGCTGGAAGAGGACAAATACTTTAGATGGTTACAGAAGTACATTATAGGTTTTCTACAAATGAGCATTATGTACACCACATCTTGTCATGATTACTCCCCTGATTACACACACCATCCTGTCAAACCTCCCTTTAATCTCCCTCCCACCCAACCCCCTCCTTTTTGCAGCTCCCTTCTACCACCCATCCCATCATCAATTGCTGTCCTTCGGTGCCCTACATGCAGCCCAGATCTGATTGCTCACTCCCCTCATGCCTTAACCTGTCCACTCCTGATACTCAACCTCTTTTCCCTCTGGTCCTGCCACCAAACCACCATGCCATTATATCATACTTATCTCCTCCAGTCCTTCTATTCCCCCTTTCTGTGTCACCCAACCCCTGCCCTGACCAGTCGTCCATTCCCTCCTTTCTCTTGCTCCGCCTTTCAAACCCCCATTAAACATTCCAGGTTGATTCCTGTTATCTATATTGTGTCCCTTTAAATATCCGTTCCATCCTATCTGATTATCTCCTTTCCACTGTCGCCCATCAACTTTCACAGTTTGTCCCTTACGCCCTGCCACCTTGCTACGTCCTCAAAGCTGTGATTCATTCCGTGTATGTTATGTTATTGTATTTTGTATAGCGCCAAACTACCCAGAGGCTTCGTAGCGCTGATCCGTGTATGTCCCTTATGATATGCCATTCATTCACAGCCCTGTACTACCTCATATGCACCTGCTCCCACCAAGTCACCCCAACACCCATTCTTTCCCTCAACTATAATTTTCTTCTACTGTCACCTATCCCAGATACACTGTGTTACCTATTCTCCCAATTTCTACTGTGTCAACCTGTCAATTAAACTACTACTTGTACATCCCATGCCCTGACACCAGCCCTTCAGTTGCAATACCCTCCACTCCCACACTTTTTCATGAACCACACACTCTAAGATATCCATACCTGTCCCATCAGTCACCCCCTTTTGTCATCTGTTGTGTGGCACTGCCACACGCATTTGGCTGTCCAATCAGCCTTCTCTCTTCCATCACACACCTTCTCACTTGACATTGCAAAGATGATTCAATGAGGGAAAGTTTGTAGCCGAGTTCTGGTAGTCTTCAGGTCATAAGTCTGGATCCCCACAGTGCCAGCTTAGTCTTCCCTCCTTCTAAGATTGGTAAAATGAATACCATGCTAGAGTTAAAAAGTAACCTGTTATTTACAGCACTTGGAAACTAACACAACTACCTCTGCCATCTACCACCAGACATAGTTATCAAATGTTAATTAAGTTATATTGTATGATGATATCTGGGTCAGAAACCACACCATCATTTCTTCTGATCAGAATTCCATGTTATGTGATATTTTTGGGCCAAGGCTAACGCAGTGGGGTTCTAGTTATTTTAACAGACTGCTATATATTGGTATTGAAATCGGACAAACCATCAGAAAACAATTGCTAATATGTTTATGGAAGCTTCATAGAAGCGGATTACACATCTGTCTCTTGCAAAGTTAGTAACAGTCCCTTAATGTAAGAGGGGAGAACCATGAAAGACGGGTGAGAGAAGGATATGGAGGAAGGTGGTCAAGTGGGAGGGGGATTTGACGGAGAAGGGATGGTGAGGGAGGAAGAGAAAACTGAGGAAATTAAATTGAAAGGAACATTGGGGTGGAGAAGGGAAGGAAAAAACAAACAGGTGGGAAAGGAAAAAAAGAGGACAAGGGAGTTAAAGAGGACACAGTAAAGTGAGAAATATGCATACATGTGAAATGGGAAAGAGTAAATCATTGGTGGAATAGCACAAAAGGAGAGTGGAGGGAAGGGAATGGGGAGCAAAACAGGAGAGTGAAGAGGAAACGCAGACTGGTAGAATCTTTGGCTCTGGGGCTAGAGGTGTGTGTGTGTGTGAGACCAAGTTTGGGACTTTGGTGGGTCTGCAAGTCTAACAGTGTGTATGTGCTACATCTTGATGTCAGACAGAACGGTAAGTCCAGGGCAGCTTTTCACAATAGCTTTGCCTGTGGCAGGTATGGCAGCACTATCCCACAATTCTCAGATGCCAGAGAGACCCTTGCATATGCCATAGAACACGTTTGTGAAATATATAGGTGGCAGTGATTGTTATACTCTTTACTGTCCAAATTCGGTAGTGATACAAATGTGCATCATACCTGCAGGTTCTATCAGGTAGAACGCTTCTCTCCTCCTGCTGCACACTAACATATACAGAAGAATGAAAAACGGGGATGCATTACTTAAATGTTGAATGCACAATAATTACAAGTTTGCTGTTGCAGTGGAGTGTCTAGCAATCGAGAACACAACTACAGGTGATGGGAACACACAGGCTGTACAGAAATGAAATGCATACATGTTTAAAGGATTAACTTTGCAGATGCCTAGATTTGGGTAGATTTGTGTGTACTCCTCCACAGCCAAGCCGTGCGCTCAACTTCAGTTGCAACGTGAAATGAAAGCCCCGTTTCTTCACATAAACCAAAACAACGGGGGCTGCTACAGAAAGTTGCAGAGTTTAAAACAGACTCACCATAGCAAAGTAAAACACCCCACAATTATCATCTTACACGCATTTCGAACAAAGATCCGACCGGGCTGATTGCTGATGTCTTTTGCATAACTTCCTTGGAGCAACAGGTGCTGGTGCAACTTGATTTTGAGGCAAACAGAAGAGAGTCAAAAGTGCTTGAAAACGCGCCATAGTTAATCTCCGTAAAACATCTCCTGTCCTAAATTCTATGTCAGGACCGGAGGCTTCGTATTATGCTTCTCTCTCAATGCTTTATTTTTACAGCAGCCAATCACAAGAGAGTAACTAAAAAACAAAACATATCCCATCATTCAATGGAAGGCGTCATAACCATAGAGACCAGTACTGTATATAAGCTCACGAGGATAAAGGACTTCCTCTTTCTTTGCTGCTGCCGCAGCCAGTTAAGTGTTTTTCATATTCGATCTTATTTGGTGTTATTGTTAGCTTGCGCGCGCTCTTCGTTTTTGGCACTGTGGAGCGGGAGCGGGAGTTTCGCTAGAGGGGCTCTCCCCTAGCGAGGATCGGGAATCCGATCGGAGTACCGGCAGCAAGTATTTCATTTATTATTTCACTCACACGCACGCTCGCGCGCGCGCACACACGCACGCACGCTTTGGCGCGTGATTCATCCCGTTTGAATTGCCGATCGGCTCGTACTGCATTAAGGAGCCTGACAGCAAATTTCGGCGGGGTGCTCGCGGGCAGATTTCACCCGTTTTTTTTTTTTTGCATCCATTTAACCAACGCTGCGCTCAATACCTGGCCGGTGACTCCCACCTTGCTCTGATTTCAGGCTTGGTGATACTCCCTGACGCCCTGGGACCATCTGGTCGGCCCAGGGTTGAAACAATTTTGCATAGGCTTTGCCTAGAGTGCAGCAGGCTGCTCCCTCCACGCTCAATTGTATTTTGGTGCCTTATAGCCTGCTGGGGTTCCGCACTCCCCCTGATTGTAGTCCTGGGCTACTCTGATTGTAGTTACCCATACTGCCCTGAACATGGCGCAATCCTTCGCATATGACGAGGAGGATTCTTATGGCGAAGACGCCCCTTCTTTAGAAGAGTCCCTTGTGGGTGCCCTTGATAATAGCGTTCAGCTATCCGTTAACAAAGCCTTGGCCAAGGCTTTGGGACCCCTGACTCACCATTTTGAAAATTTTGCGCGCCAGAAGGGTTGGGTTCCCCCCATCCCTCCGAATCAAGATGCCCATAAAGACGCCCCTGAGAATCTCCCTTCCACCTCCAAGGGCAAGTCAAAAAGGCAAAAATGGGCACATTCTGAGCTGTTTGACAAGCTGGCCGCCACTATTAATTCTGAGCATGGTTATAGCTCACTCAATTTACAAGAGGTTCAGGATTCAGACTCCTCTTCTAATAATTCTCCAAATGCCTTGTCAGATTCTGACTCCGATTCTAGCGTCCACTCAGCATCTACTAAGCGCAAGAAGCGTTCTAAGACCAAACATCAGGCCCCCAAGGCGCCTCGTCTTCTTAATTTTAAGCCTGAGGACATTGTTCATCCTCGTTCCTCCAGCTGGACTCCCCCTCCAGAAGTAGCGTTGTACATGCAGGAGCATGTTAGAGCCGGCTTCGATAAGGAAGTTCGAGCGAGATTAAAGGCAGAATGCCCAAGACCAGAGCTGGAAGGCAAAGTCACCGATACCCCAGATGTAGACCCCACTATGGTGACTTTCCTAAAGAAGTGGGATAAAGACCCTAAGAAGGGCTTGGATCGGGCATGGAGATCATGCCAGGATAAACTTCTAGACCTCACCGGCCCACTAGCAAAAATCCTGGAGTTGGCTTATGTCTCTAAAGAATCGAATGCCCCTATTGATCCTGACATTCTCATGGGTTGGGCACAACGCTCCATCTGCCTTTTGGGGAATGCCAATGTGGCGATTTCATCTGAACGACGCCGTTCTATTCTTATGCGTGTCGATCCCCAACTCAACGAACTAGCTTCTTCGGAAGCGGGGCAAGCCGCACAAGGCCTCCTTTTTGGAGCTCCCTTCCTCAAGGATTTATCCAGATTTGCGGCTACATTTAGCTCCATGGATAAGGCGCAGCTTTCCCTTAAGAAGGTATTCAGGGAGACTCTTTTTCGTAGGGCCGGACGCGGTCGGGGCCGCTCGTCAGGCCGTTCCTTCTATCAAGGCCCCAGAAGAGACTCGTTCTCCCGTGGCAGGGGTTTCTACAGGGATCAGCAGGCAGACAACACCTTTTACCCCACACGCCCCCGCGCAGGGAGATCTCGTTTCCGTAGAAACGCCTACAAGGGTCAGCAAGGAAACTCCCAGGATGCCTCCTCTGCAGGTGAGACTTATTCCTTTTTCGGAGGTACTGCTGGGGGGCAGGGTCCAAACATGTCTGGGGGAATGGCAGAGAATAACCAAGGACCCTTGGGTGTTGGAAACCGCTCGAGGTTTCAAACTGGAGTTCTATCGCTCCCCTGTGCAACGTTTTATCCCTCCCCTTCACCGTTTTTCCCGTCCCGACCAAGAAATCATGAATTCGGAAATTCTTGCTCTTCTCAAAAAAGGAGCTATTTGTCGGGCAGACCCTCATCCTCGAGGGTTCATCAGCCCCATTTTTCTGGTGGAAAAGAAGGGCGGCGGTTCAAGATTAGTTCTAAACCTCAAAGATTTCAACGCCTGGATAGTTTACAGGCATTTCAAGATGGAGGGAATCCACCTCCTGAGAGATGTTCTTCAGGAATCAGATTGGATGGTTCGTTTAGATTTAAAAGACGCTTATCTAAGCATACCAATCTTTCCTCCTCATCGACGTTTTCTCCAGTTCTTCTGGATGAACCAATGTTTCGAGTTTCAGGTTCTCCCCTTTGGGCTTTCCTCCGCACCTTGGTGCTTTACCAAGATGATGCGCCCAGTAGTCGAATCCCTTCGGGCCAAAGGAGTTCGCCTGATCGTCTATCTCGACGATCTAATCATTATGGCTCAAGACCTGTTGATTCTCCGGGAACACTTGTCCTGGGCAATCAATCTTCTTCAGAGTCTGGGATTTCTCATCAATCAGCCCAAATCTTGCCTTGTCCCATCCCAGCAGATGGAATTCTTGGGGTTCCAAATAGACTCTATTCGTTCCCTTCTGATCCTTCCGGCCCAGAAGATCCGCAACATCAAGAAGGAGTTGCGTCTTCTGTTGTCGAAACAGTATGTGTCTTTGAGGAGCTTAGCCCGGATGGTAGGTCTTTTGTCATCCTCGATTCAGGCCATCTTCCCGGGCCCTCTTCATTACCGGGCCCTTCAACGTCTCAAAATTTCCCACCTTCAGAAGGGTCTATCGTACTCAGACAAGATTCCTCTGTCGGAGGAAGCCCGATCGGAGATCCAATGGTGGCTAGACCACATGGACGCTTGGAATGGTCGGGCGATATTCGGCTCTTCGCCAGATGTGATACTAGAGGCGGACGCCAGCAGGTGGGGCTGGGGAGCACGCTGCGGTGCTCTGTCCACGGGCGGTCGTTGGTCCCAGGAGGAACTCCGCCTCCACATCAATTGTCTGGAACTTCTGGCCGGTTCTTTTGCAATTCGGAGTCTGTCTCCCCTGAAATCAGACTGTTGCATCCTTTTGAGGATGGACAACATATCTGCGGTCAGATATGTGAACAAACTGGGTGGTACGAGATCTCCGATTCTTGCTCAGATTGCCAAAGAGTTTTGGCAGTTCTGTCTTCAGCACCGCATTTCAGTGATTGCGGAACATCTCCCAGGAGTGGACAACACAGTGGCGGATTGGAACTCCAGGTTTCTGCGGGATGGCAGCGACTGGAGGCTCCTTCCTCAGGTGTTTTGTCACCTCCACCAGTTGTGGGGTCCCTTTTCCATCGACCTCTTTGCCTCACGCCTGAACCGACAACTTCCGTTGTTCTTCAGTTGGAGGCCGGATCTGGAGGCGACAGCCACGGATGCCTTCCTTGAGGACTGGTCTCTCCATCTGGGATATGCGTTTCCTCCTTTCAACATGATTCCTCGAGTTCTATCCCAGGTTCGACGCCAGCGTGTAGGGATTGCTCTGGTGACCCCCCTTTGGAGAGCTCAGGCATGGTTTCCTCTAGCTCTCGAGCTGTTGTGCGACTTTCCGCTGTTGATTCCGCACCAGCTCAACCTGTTGCTGGACCCTCTGGGGAATCCTCATCCTCTGATGTTGTCAGGCCAGCTACAACTAGTGGCATGGAAACTTTCCGGAGACAATGGCTTTTGCCAGGTATTTCAGAACAAGCTTCAAAGCTTATCCTCCAGGCATGGTCCTCTGGTACACACAAACGCTTTGCCTCTGCATGGAAGCGTTGGGTTACTTGGTGTTCGGAACGGGATTCCGATCCCATTAAAGCAGATGTCAATCTAGTAGTCAACTTTCTGGCCTCCTTGGCAGCTGCAGGCCTCGCGTACAGATCTATTAACAATTATCGATCTGCCATATCGGCGGGCCATGTTCCGGTGTCAGGTAAACCTATAGGAGAACACTTTGTGGTTTGTAAACTGATGAGAGGTATCCGGCTTACTAATCCTCCCCTCCCGCGTTACTCCTCCCTTTGGGATGTTAACGCGGTCCTGTCATTTATTTCTTCTTGGCCTGACAATGAATTCTTATCTCGTAAACAATTGTCGGCCAAACTTACTTTACTTCTATGTCTTGTTTCATGTAAAAGAGTATCTGACATTAAAGCTCTGGATCTATCGGGAAGGAGTTTTACTCCTTCTGGGGTTTCCTTTTCGATTTCCCGTCGTACTAAGACAGGTACTTCTTCGATCTCCTATCCCTCTTTTCCTCACAATACTAAACTTTGTTTAGTTCAGTGTCTGAAGGCTTATGAAGCGTCTACAGAGGGATTCCGGAGAGACCCCGGGGGTCAACTTTTGATTGCTCTTAATAAACCTTTTAATCCCGTTTCCTCTGCTACTCTAGCGAGATGGATTAGGTGGATTTTGTCTGAAGCGGGCATTGACGTCTCCGTTTTTGGAGCCCATTCGGTCCGTGGAGCTATGGCTTCGAAGGCTTTTTCTCTTGGAGCCAGACTAGAAGACATTATGAGAGCGGCAGACTGGTCCGCTGAGTCTACTTTTAAAACTTTCTATTATAAACCTATTGTGGATATCGCGTCAATTGTGGTTAGTCAGCTTTGAACTAGCATAATACGAAGCCTCCGGTCCTGACATAGAATCAAAAATTTTCTAGCTTTCGCGTCAAGAATTTTCAATTCTATTAAGGACACGGAGGCGAGGATTATCCCACCCGGATTACAGAGATTAACATACTTAAGAGTTAAGTATTTTTTATGTTTTACTTTTCACTGTGATTGAATTTTATGCCCTCCCTTTGTATAAGAGTTTATGATCTCTTTTCCGTGGTCTATGACTAGCTTTTGTTTGTGTCCTCTAGGTTTTGAACAGAAACAATGAGGATCTGGACGTTCGTGGGATTCTCGGTCTGTTTTCCGTTGGATTCCTGGTCCCTCTTTTCAACGTGGTTCTTGGATTTCATTTGGATCCAGTTATTGACTGTTATTGACTGTTTTGTTGAATTTTGCTCAGCATCCGCAAAGAAAGAGGAAGTGCTTTATCCTCGTGAGCTTATATACAGTACTGGTCTCTATGGTTATGACGCCTTCCATTGAATGATGGGATATGTTTTGTTTTTTAGTTACTCTCTTGTGATTGGCTGCTGTAAAAATAAAGCATTGAGAGAGAAGCATAATCCTCGCCTCCGTGTCCTTAATAGAATTGAAAATTCTTGACGCGAAAGCTAGAAAATTTTTGACTTCCTTACCCTCAAGGTGATTTTCTCACACGGTAACGCAGTAAGTGACGTACTTCCGTCGCCACCGGATGTGCGTACCAAAGCGGCGGCTTTCTTTGAAGCTATTGACAGCAGGGTTTTTCTCATTTTATGAGTTACTTCTTTACAGGTCCCTTGAAATAAAACACCTTTAAACTTGTGTATGGTATTTTGGTGCACAAACATGCGCTTTAAAAACCGCAAAGGTCATTGGTGAGAAGTATGTAAAATAGTAAGTTTTGTACTGTGATATTTGCAGAGGCTGTTTTAGGTGAGGGTAGAAAAATAAATGTGTTGGGCAATTAAGGTGTGTTCCAGCAGGCACAAACGGGATCAAATTAAACTGCATTTTTTTGCTCAAAAACACATTGCATTGTGGGACTTGTATCTTCATTATTTGCATTATTTCTTGGATTAAAAATCCCAGAATGCAAAGCAACACATAGAAGCATCCTGTGCATTAAAAAGTTTTTAACCTCAAGTAAATGAGCACCCAGTGTATAAATATGTTTCTACCTCCCCAACCTTATTTGTAGGAATTGAGTACTTGCTTTGCTTAATTTTCTTTGTAACTTGCCCACCATTCCAGTTGCCAGGGCACAAGCCCTAAATTCTGTAGATCCCAGGAAATTAAATCTGTCAAACCCCCCTTTGTAATGCGCTACAAGCCCTGCGAAGTTTCCCAGGCCCACGCATGAAGTGCTGCTCTACTCCAGGATTTTTATTGAAATTCTGGCACTTGTAGTTTTGTTTATCCCACTATAAGACACGACTTCAAGTTCCAGAATTCCGTGGGGAAAAGCTGGACTGGAGTAGCACATCACGCATGGAGCTGGGAAACTTGGCAGCTATATGCTACGTATTTCAAGCTTTGCATTATGACTTCTCATACCTGGTTATATTGACTGCTGCTAAATATAGCATTCAGTTGCCCACTGCTGCTAGATCCGTAGGAGACAGAGTAACTGAGACTGAGAATGATGTGCAGTAAGCAGAGAGACTGGCTAATGCTCAGCATGAGTTGGACAGAGCCTGACTGGGTCTGAGGACGTAAAAGGCTGGCTGAAAGAGCTTGAGGCTGAAAGAGACTGAGAATGACAGACTCAGAGCGACTAAGATGAGGATAAATTGAACCAAGGGTGGCACAGTGTCTGGGACTGAGAGTGACAGATTGAGAGCATATGGGAATTGAGAGGCTGGGAGTGACAAAGTGAGAATAACTTGGAGGATGCCTGAGTCTTAGGCCCAGATTTAAGAGGGCCTAGCACCTCCTTGCCCCACATTAGCGTAATTTCTTTTTACGCTAATGTGGCGCAACAAGGCCAAAATTGCCGCACCAGATTTACAAAGTGGCGCAATGCATGCATTGCACCACTTTGTAACCCCTTGAACCACATTATGCCTGCGCTAGGCATAATGTATGGCAGGGGGGCATTCCCCCGATAGAGGGCTGAAATAATGGCGCAAAGAAATCTAAAAGAAAATCCTCTTTGGCACCATCTTCTAGGTTGGCAGGGGCTCCTGTCCTTCCTGGAATCTTCCGTGACTTCTGGACTTGGTCTCCTCTCTTCACAGGTCTTCAGGACAAGGAAGTCACCATTTGTTGCTTGCAGTCTTGCTTGGTTCTTGCAATAACTCTTATCACAACTTGTAGAGTGACCTGAGGAAACTTGCAGTACTTTACTCCTACTTCCTGGGCTCTGGGGTGGGGTATTTCACTCACCTTTGTGGTTTTCTTACACTCCCAGCGCCCCTCTACACACTACACTTGCCTAGGGGGGGATTTGTGATCCGCATTCCAATTTCTTAGTATGTGGTTTGTGTTGCCCCTAGGCCTATTGCTTCCTATTGTATTTACTGTTTGCACTATTATGTGACTCTTTACTTACCTGATTTTGGTCTCTATTGTATATATTGTGCATAATACTTACCTCCAGAAGGAGTATTGCCTCTAAGATATTTTTCGCCTTGTGTCACTAAAATAAAGTACCTTTATTTTTGGTAACACTGGGTATTGTCTTTTATTGTGTATAAGTACTGTGTAACCATGGTGATATTGCAGGAGCTTTGCATGTCTCCTAGTTCAGCCTAAGCTGCTCTGCTACAGCTGCCTCTAGACAGCCTAAGCTGCTTGAACACTGACTACATTTCACTAATGAGGGATAGCTGGACCTGGTGTAAGTACCTAGGGTACCCAATACAAACCAGGGCAGCCTCCTACAGGGGCCTTGAGCCAAAGGTATTTTGGAGACCCCTTTTTGGAACAGCTTTGAATTTATGATCCAGTTTCAGCTTTCATTACATATTTGGCCAGGTCACTGACAGTGCACAGACATACTCGTCCAAATTCAAAATATTTCTACATCTACTATTCATGGATAGAGACATGTTTTCAATATTGTAACAGCAGCAGCTCACTAATAATACTGCAAATGATCTCTGTGACACCCTACCTTTTCTCATATAGCATGTCATGTTTTGATCTAAAATAAAATAAAAATTATGGATGTTGCATGAAACATAACCACAACATTTCTCTGCAAAATGTCTGTAAAAGGCTCACACATCACCCACATTAAAAATAAATGAAAAAAATTAAAGGAAAACCATATTTAATATATTCTGTTTAAGTATTATTCAAGGGCATCATGGCAAGACTCTCTGCAGAACAGAGCTGACTCTATCAGGGGGCCCTCTGAAAGGCTGGGGCCCTGGGCCAGAGCCCACTTTGTTCATGCTTTAAAGGATGTAGGTTTCTTTTCTGATGAATGCAACTCAATGTATGTTGCTAGAAGATCCCTTTCGCCTGTGGATCCCCCAGGGTCCCATCTTGTTCATAGGGTCATTTTAACCTCCTTAAGGAGTCCCTTGACTATGCCACAAATCAACAACATCGAAATTCCCCAGCAGGACAATGACCCACAGTCATCCTGTGCCCTAGCCATCCAACACCTCAAACACTGTCTTTACCTCATCAAGATATGGATGTCGAACATATATCTGATGCTCAACCACACCAAAACAGAACTGCCACTATTTGTCAAGAACAACAAGCAGCAACTAGTGGAAATCTGGCACAGTGACATGAACATGGACGTATTTGAATCCCAACATTTGCTCAAGTCATTCAGATTTACTCTGGACACCGACTTCACCCTGAATAAACTGATTGCTAAGAAAACCAAGATGGCCAGGTCCATCTATCCATACTGAAGGAAGTGAAATCATTCTTAAGAGAAAGTGACTTCAGAAATGCTATCCCAGTTTTTGTCCTCTCACATCCAGATGGTTGTAATACCCTATTCAACACTCCCCAGATATCATACTGCCCCCAGCACCCCCCTGCTGTGCATCCTGTATGCTCTAGCATTCCTCATTGAGGACTCAAAAAATATGACCACATCCCCTTCTACACTGATGGAATTCCATTGGTTCCCCCTTGCCAGCTTGTACCATCCTCAAAGTCAGCTGGCCAACATGCTCACCACCTCCAATGACTCTCAGCACACATGTAGTCAGGACACCATCAGGCTGGAGATAATGTAGCTAAAAAAGAAAAAAACAATGCAGCAGGCCTGCTACATTTGTCCACGCAATACCTAGAATGACATCCCTAGCGCCATCTGGACCACCCCAACCATGCTTCAGTTTTGGAGACAGCTGAAGACACACCTCTTTAAAGAACACTACATCATGACATTAACAGTCCACCTCTACTGCCACAAGCCAGCTTTTCCTCCACTACAGTCTTTTGACTGTATTTGTGCCTTTGCTCCTGTACAGTGCTCCTCTATCTTTTGGCCAGGTTTGTGCTATATAAGCTTCATATAATATACACGGCCTGCGAGAAAATTGTATTACAGCGACATCATTCACTTAATTTTGGGAATTATGTGTTATGCTTGCAACACGAAATTGCACCTACAATTGATAAATTGGAATCAAATTATAACATTTTGAACATTTTATCACACTATACATTGTTAATAGCAGCTATTATAAATAGAAATTATGTAAATTGTGTTAAAGAAAATAAAATACAAAACTATTTACCTATGACTTTTCTCATATAGTCTTATGAACACACTGTATTTAAGTTTACATTTAAAGAAAACTGATTTAATACCTATATAGTGCTCACTAAGAAGTAATCAGCAAAAAAAACTAAAATCATAGAGAAAGTTGGACCTTTCTGCCAAAAAATGAAACCAACCATGGGGCATATTCTCGGGGTAATCAGCAAACCTGTCTCAAAACATCAGGGGCAGTTTCATCACGTTAAGAATAAATTATGCTTGTGGAATCATCAGATGTTTATTTGCAAATTACCCCCAAATCATCAAGAACAATTGGATCTGATGAAGTGATCAGATACTCAGTTTTAAATCCTCCTAAAATCAGTGGGAATAGTCACACCTTGTGAAGTAGTCAGATACTCATTTTTAAATCATTCTGAAGTCATCAGGAATAGTCACACCTTGTGAAGTCATCAGATACTCATTTTCAAGTCATCCACAAATCATCGAGCACAAGTTTCTAAACTTTGCTGATGACTTCCAGAGCTTGATGATGTCTGATGATGTGAAAATGACTTCTACAGTAGTTAGATGATCATCTGATGACTCTGGGATGGCTTCTAAAGTAATCCTGTTTGACATGGGGTGGCACAGTGTGTCGGTGCTTAATTTGAGCCAGCGGTTGCCGGTGGGCCCACCCACACTCATTTTTGGGAGGGCACTCATTCTTCCTCATTAGATATTTAGGGCCTGATTTATACTTTTTTAGCGCCGCGTTTGCGTCATTTTTTTATGCAAAGGCAGCGCAAACATACGCCGATTTTGCGTCAAAAAACGCCGCAAATGTGGCGCTAAAAAAGTATAAATATGGACCAATAGAACTTTGTAAGTTTGTGCCGCTTTTGGGTCAAAAAATGACACAAATGCGGCGCTAAAAAAGTATAAATCAGGCCCTCAGTGAGAACGAGAGAGAAAAACACACAAACCCGGAAGATGGAGGAAGAAAAAGACAAAACACGCCATCAAGGGAGAAAGCAGGAAACTGCGGGAGTGAGATAAAAGGGTCTGGACTGCGTGGGGTGGATTTAAGAGGCATGGGGGGGGGGGGTATGGGGGGGTTAAGGATAGTAGAAGTGGCGTTCCCGCGCGAGGTGTAATTGCCCCAGCCGCTGCCTTTTAGCAGAGCTTTGGGCACCGGCACTCCTATTATTACAAATCAAGCACTGTGCTCACTAGGCTCTGTGCTCACTGGAGAGACAACCCTTTCAAGACACTGGGGTGTAAATTACTTAGCGCAGCTGGTGGCCAGGGACTGGACTCATTTTTCATCGTCAGATTATGACGCAGAGCAAGGGGGGATGCAGAACGGGACAAGAAAACATTAACAAAAGGAGTAAGTGGGGTGAAAATACCCCCCATCATGGTGACAAAGAGACTGGAGGTGTCTGGCGGCAAAAAAAAGAAGAATGCGGCGGGATGGGGGTCAGCTCTGGGCAATGTGGGGGCTTATGTTACATCAATGTACGGGTCCCACGGCCATATTAGGGAACACGTTACACTGGCAAATGTGCATTGCACAAATATGTGAATATATCGTGAACTTTAGAGCAAATAAATGACCAGCAATAACCAGTAAATGAACAACTAACCTCGCGTTCCGGAATAGCTTGCTACTCTCTGTAAAGGGCTTTCAACGCCTCCTGAGGAGCTGTAAACGCTACATAAACCCAACAATAATTCCAATAAAGACTCCGAACAAATGATAAACACACTTCTAGTTATAGTCTGGCAGTACGTCCAGACCACCTTTAACTGGACTGGATGGGGGCCCCGAAATGTCCCCATCAAGGGGTGCGGCCCCTTTGAGAGGGGCGAAGTGCCTTGAAGCTGTCGGTAAAGACTAGGCAGCGCGGGGTTCTGCGGCCCCAGCATCAATGAGGCACTTGTCGGGATTTATTGTACCGCTTGATAAGAGCCCCGGACCCATTTTACTTCGCAAGATTTTAGGAAATTCTACAAAAACACATGTGCCCCCGTGGTTCACAGGGCGTGGCAGAGACAGAGGGACCACCCCGTAAGCCTTGCCGGGGTGACCGGTTCTTCCTCCCAAGATCTGAATGATTACAATTCTCGAATGCATTCTCGCCACTTCCTGCTTCCCAGCTGCCCCTCCCTACACACCACTGCAACTTGCAGAATGCAAGTACCTACCCTAAATGGAATGTACAGATTACCCCACCCTCGAGTGCGGCCCCTCCCTCAGGCAGTCATGGAGGGCTCTGTGGACACATCTAACTGCAGCCCGGGGGCGCGAGGCTCTCTAATCTCAGCACAGGGTGGGACTTTGTGTCTGAAATGTTCACGCAGAGATGGAAGCCTTAATGATAGGCCTCCGGTGGCTATTAGGCAACAAGCCTCCTCCCCCTTCGTCATTCAGGGCTCTTGCGGCACACATCCCTTCATATGGATAACAAGGAGGGGGAGGCACTCTAAGGGCAGGGATTGAAGGGTTTGCAAACTCACCCATGTAGCAATACATGAAAATATCCGCAGAGCTGCCAAGTATTCATGTGTGTGGTGTCTCTGTATTTGCAGTCTGTGTACAAATGACATTTACATGTCTCATGTCTTGCACCGTGAGGGACACGTGTCTGTCTCTTTGAGGAGCACTTTAGCAAACTGCACAGAAATAAAACTATTGCAATGCAGAAAGTTCCTTTATGGTTTTATTTTTGGAACCATGCATGCAGGAAAAACTAAAAGTCCAAAATTCATTGGAAAAATGACTAGATGTACTCACACATAATATATGTGTTTCCTGGATCACTAAAGCTGTCCCAATTCAGGTCGTAGTCTTCTTTCCCTCTTGTGGCTTAGTTCATAGTCAAGACAAAATGCTCACTCCATCTCATTAGGGACACTTTCAAGTACTGGGCTTTAGTGTGACAACCTAATGCATTCTGGGTACTGTAGTCTTGGTTAGTGTCATGTGGCCTAATCAAGCTAAGACTTGATAGCCACTATTTTTGTATGAGAAGCCCAGGACTAGAAACAGTGTTGGTAATAAAGTGGGGCAAAGTGTCCTTCGTAGCTGTAGGTCACAAGTTTCCAAAAAACGTTGAGGCAATACATTTCAAAAGTAGTGACGTCGCAGATGGTAGCCCATCGTTATGTGCACACAGCTTCCTCTGTTAACGAGTTTAACAACATGGGCAGTATCAAGCCAAGCGCTGGAGCAGGAGCCTGCAATCCACCCCTCAAGCAGCATCCTAGGGTAAGTGCCACACAAACCCATATGTAAGAATAAGACCTGTTTTCCTAGGTGACAGAACATGGCAAAAGGGGGATTTACATTGTGGTAGTGCAATAAAATAATTCTACATTAATACTTTCGGTGCATGTCTAAATAGGCTTCCAAACAGTGCAGCTGGGGTTAACTAGAAGATGTTCGATGGTTAGCACATCTGGCAGGCAGAATGGGTTCATCAGCACAGGAGGTGAGAGACCTCCAAGTACCTCTGGGATGTCCTATAACCTGAGGGATTTTTACACTCTATATGGCTTTGATACAGAGAGTTTAGGTCTGGTTAAGGATGTATGTTGTGTTTATGTCTGTGCGGATAAATCTTTGAGTGAACATCAATAGAAATAAAAAGTTGTTTTTATCTAGCATTCCATGATGAGCACCCCCAGTTCCTAAGCGCTGTAATAACAGGCATTAGCACTAACCCAATGGTATACTGACCTCGGAGATCTGCAATGCCGAGTGGGTCTTGCAAGGATACAAACCCGCTGCAAACAAGGCGTTTTCCCTGTCTCAGACCTGTGTGTTTACATCTAGAAAAAGCGGAAAACTGTATTGTCTGGGTTTACTGTGATCAAAGGCAACGAGACTTTGAGGAAAACAAAATTAACATCATCAGTGCTCTGCATTTCGCAATGAGATGGATTCGGATGTCTTTTCTGAGCGTCAGAGACAACTACTGACCTCTCCTAGACTCATGGTCACCCAGCTGGACTGCAGGCACTGAGGGAAACCAAATACTGAATGTCAGAGTCTCCTTGAGCACAACGTGGAAACACTATTGGTTACACAGATCGACCTACTATCGCTGATCAGAGGAACTCCCTGCTTTGCGTGACAAAATGGACCTGTGTGAGAATGCAGGACTGATTCACGATTTGCGTTAGTTTAACCCGTGGTGCGTGGTACCTGGCAGCACTCTGTACTTTAAATAACAAAAGTGCAAAATAGCTGACCCCGTTGTGTGTTCTCTCGCTCTGTCGCTCACAGGTGCAAACATACACACAGAAAAAACAACACAGAAAACAGCTTTAATAAATGTGTAACTTTTCAAATCAACACTTCTCTGATGTGTTCAGAGGAAGTGTGGGTGACCTCTGAGAGTTGCTTCTGGAGGTGAGATCGTCACGCTGCCACCATATCACGTGGGCCAAGGTCCCTCCAAGGAGTTCCTGGAAATAATACACGAATGGAAGCAAACCAAACCTGGGCAACTATATTTGAAAATCAAGGGAAACATTTAAAAAATGTTTCATCACTGCCAAAGGTAATAAAGTGCAGGAGACCGCAATCACTGTATTTCTCTTAATTTTTCCTGAATGTTTAGAAAGCAATCTAATTGAAATATGCAATGTTTCTTTCTGGCTCACCTGCATTGTCTTCGTTTACCCTTTGTGAGTCTTCAAGTCAAATAGTTTGCCCCCCTTACACAGTCTCTTCACACTTTGGTATTGGCATTTATAAAGGGCTGGTTCTAGTTAATGGTCCCCTTCACTCTAATACTTTGTCGTCCATACGTGTGCTAGTTGTCCTGCTCTAGGTGATCGTGCTTTCATTTCATTGGTACACAGTTCCTCATGCCCTTATTTCTGAGGATAGATTTTGTTACATGCAAACAATGATTATAAGGACTGTCCTCAGAAACCACAGATCAGAACCAATTAAAAGCAATGTTAAACCACAAAGCAGTATTTTATGGCGTAAAACTTGAGCACAAGAGGAGCAACAGAAAAGCAATCCAGTGTAGGAATTCTTAATTTACTAAGAAGTATTATATGGAGTCTACCCTGAAGCAACCGAGGAGCAACCATTGGTGCCACTGATAAACCACCACAGTGCACTGTGTGATGTTTACACAGGTGCAACAGAGGAGAGAACTGTTGGAGGCTCTAGTAAACCACCCATGATTATTACATGGACTCTTCCCAGAAGCCACGGAGGAGCGGTCCATTGGAGGCGCCATTAAACCATTACTGACTGTTCTACTGGGTCTACCAGGAGTGACAGAGGATCTACTGATTAGCCAATAACCACCAACTCACTGGGCACTGGTAAACCAGCAAAGGGAATTCTGTGTAGCTAACCGAATAGCACTGGAGAACTCAAACTGTTGGAGGCTTTGTGAAAGCATGAGGGGTATCATATTGAGTCAACGCAGGAGTGACATAGGGGGAATGCAATGGAGGCACTGTCTACCAACCAAGTATTACCACGTGGCGTCAGCTCAGGAGCAACAGAGAAGCCGCAGAAAGGCTATCTATTGGATGCAGTGTCAGACCAAAAGGGAGCATCATATGGGGTGCACTCAGAAACAACAGGAGCGCAACCAACGAAGGTACTGTTTAAAATCTGAGGACTATCACATGAAGTCCATCCATTGGAGACACTATTAAACCATCAACGGAATCATATATGGGGACCACCAAGGATCCAGTGGCGAGGGCTTAGGGAGGGACAAGAGAAAGGAAGAGACAGTGTTGATGGCCCAAGGCCCTACTGGCCCCAAATGGTGAAGATGCCATAGGAAGACGTCCTCAACCTTCTACCAATCACCTAGTCACGCTGGCTGGCTGCCTACGTAGGACAGGATCAAGCAGGTGAATGAAGGAGAGAAGGGGAAGGGACGAGGAAATGAAAGGGTCAGAGGGGAGACAACACTGAAAGAGTTCTTCTTATAGTACAGGCATGGGGCGTGGGGAGGGAGGAGGCAAAGAAAGGGAGGACTGGGAGTGAGGAAACAACAGGACAAACAGAGAGCAAATGATTGGGAAGGAGGGGGAGGGAAAGAAATAGGAGAGGGAAAAGGAGAAAAAGAAATACCAAATAAAAGAAGAGAGAATGAAAGAGTGAAAGAAGAAAGGAAGTAATCTAAACAAATATAGCACAAGTGTGAATCTTGTAAAAAGTTTGCTATACCTTACCAATTCCTGTTCAGGAAGTACACATTGATTGTCTCCTGTAAATCTTCACAGTAGCGGTTTTTATGTTTCTTTCAAAGAAAGGTGTGACTTGTCATTTAATTTGAAGAAGAAGGCCAAACAAGGCAGTCACCACAGAGACTTGCACTTTACCTTGGACACCAATAACCAAAAGATGCCTAACAGAATGTGAAGAAAAAACCTAGAACAATGTCACATGAGGTATTCGAATGGGACAGCGTAGCCAATCTCCACCCAGCAAAAGGGGCCATCTTCAAACAGTACAACACTCAGCCCAAGAATATGGCCCAAGCCACAAAGATGGCCCTAGCTATCTTTGTGTCAGACCTTGTGCAAGGACATGTTCTACAATTATTTACATAATGCATTTAAACTAAAAAGCATTTTCCTAAACAAAATCGAAATTTAACACAGAAAACTGTGTTTACCATGACTATGAAAAGTTGGTCTACTCCTTTAAAGAATAAAAGAACACAGACTTGACTTGCTTTTCAGAACCCCATTTAAAAGGTTTTGACACTGTCAATCATGCCCTCCTGTTGGAGCAGCTAAAAAAACAAACAGAACCCGCTGAACTGACTCCAAAATTGTTTGCATCCATTTAAGGGGGCCACATTCAGTGTTATAACCCTTATTCTTTTCTGGTATCTACCCTAAATGTTGACTGTGGTGTAAAACCAGAGATACTCCTTGTCATTAATTCATTTCGTTACTTAGTCAGAGACTTACAAACACTTTGCATCAGGTATGCAATACCTTTCTAATGCAAACCCAGAGCAGATTTTTGAGGTGGGATTTACCATCCAATGCAAATCACACAAAGTTATGTTACTTAGCATTAAGGGGGCGTGGCATGGGTGGTGCATGGGCATCCCAATGCTACCACTTAGGGTTTTGACACAAATCCCTAGCCACAAAGAATTGTCGACAGGGATTTGCACAAAATCCTATACTTCCTCGAGGCAGGGGCAACAAGAAGTGTGTTAATTTCTCCTCGTTTCCCTCCCTCTGCATTGTACTGTACGGCAAGCCTTAAAGCTGGCGCATAGAAGGCGTCCCCTTCAGGGAACAAATTTACACTTTAGAAAATGTAGAGACACTTGCACTATGGCGCAAGGGGGTCTGCGCTGGTGCAGGGCTGCCTAAAGTGTGCAAGTGCAGGGAAAGAGCGGAACAGTGGCACTTCTTGGTTGATATGGTGCTGCTCTGCTCCCTACATTTCATACAGCATCTTTACTCGCTGAGCTGCGTTGCCCTAGTTTATTTACTTTCTGCATTGCACATCTCAAAACAGGCACTCTCTGACCTGGTGCCAGGTAATCTGCACACTATTACACTTTCCCTCAGGTTACACTGTGCTTGTTTCTACACCTTGGATGAGTTTTTGCTGCTTTCATTTATAATGGAAGCACCTGACTGGATGCCAAAGTGGCTTGGGCTGGATGGCTTCCTGAAAAACACTCCTACAATACCTCTCAGCCTTTTGTAACAGCTTGGTGCAGAAGACTCTATATTTTAGTGGAAAACCTCTGCTTTTTTTTTGTTAACAAAGTATGGCATAATTTTACCTGTCAGCCATATATTTCACTCTGTGTATTTAGATTACACTGGACAAACAGGTTTTCAAGTGCTTGTAATATTTAACAAAGTTGCTTTTTATACACAGTGTTCTGTTATGCTTCACTCTTCTTCCTGAGGTGATACTGCAAGGGGAATGCTGGACGTATGGTTCAAAGAGTTAAACGTTTATTTTTTTAAGAAAGTGTTGATCAGGAGGTCACAGGTTCGATCCAGGCAAAGCCCGTGTGGAGAATCCGCAGTCATAAAGATACTACTAGTAAAATCCCTTTGTAAATAGCAAACAATCCTAAACTTGCATACATGTGTAAGCTTACCTTTGAGAATCAGGTTGTCATCATTTTGTCTTGTCATAGGTCTAACTGTGTACTATAAATTGGGAAATAGTAACATCTGTCACTATCACTGCATGAAGGCCGGTATAAAAGACAAGGGGCCAGATGTAGGAAAAAATCAAATTGCGACTTGCAATTTGCGAGTCTGTGCGACTCGCAAATTGCAAGTTGCAATTTGACATGCAGAAAGGTGTCTCAGACACCTTCTGCAACTCGCAATGGGGTCGCAAAGACCCACCTCATAAATATTTATGAGGTGGGTCGCAGTTTGCGACCCCATTGCGAGTATAGGCACTCGCTAACATGGAGGCCTGCTGACGTCAGCAGGCCTCCATGTTAGCGACCTGCCTTTTAAATAAAGTTTTTTTTTTTTTTTTGAAGTGCAGCCCGTTTTCCTCACAGGAAAACGAGCTGCATTTCAAAAAATCCCTTGGACCACTCCCTGCCCTGAAAAAATAATATGGGGTCCATTCACAAAGGGGAAGGGGTCCCTTGGGGACCCCTTCCCGTTTGCGAATGGGTTACCATCCACTTCAAGTGGATGGTAACTGCGACTCCATTTGCGACCGCATACGCGGTCGCAAATAGAATTGCATACCATTGCGAATCGCAAATAGGAAGGGAACACCCCTTCCTATTTGCGATTCGGAAATGCATTTTGCGAGTCGGTCCCGACTCGCAAAATGCATTTCTGCATAGGAATCACGCATTTGCGAGTCGCAAACGGCAAATTTTGCCGTTTGCGACTCGCAAAGTGCTTCCTACATCTGGCCCAAGGTATTGAAGCCAGAATCACCCAACAGCAAGGTGGGTTCAGAAGGTGAGACTGGTGGGTGAACATCCACCTAGGACAAGAGTCTCCTCCCGAAGGCAGGTGAGTTAGAAGTATGTAATTATGAAGGTGCCTACTGTTTAGCGTGCTAAAAAGCCGGCTAAGCAGTTATTAAATGTAATGAGCAACCCAGTTACTGTTTGCACTGTTGCTAGCATGTGTTAAAAGCCACTACTGCATTCCCACCTCCGCGGCCCCAGTCGTCATTCCTCCGTTGTTTGTAATCCATCCACGTGATCTTTCTACAAAACACTCACTGAGGGGCACCTTAAAAATGTCAATGATCCACAGTACTTACAAACTGATCTGTAAATCCATTGTGAAAACACAAGGATATTTGACAGCAGAAGGAGGCCTAGGACAGCATCATGTACTCAGCTACACTTGACACAGGCACTTAGGTCACATACATGCCAACATTTTGCAACTGGAAAGAAATAAGGGCCAGATGTAGCAAGCATTTTGCATGGTGCAAACTGCGAAAATCGCAGTTTGCGCCATGCAAAATGCCCATCGCGATGCACATTCACAATGTGCGAGTCGGTACCGACTCGCAAATTGTGAATGCGACTTGCAAATAGGAAGGGGTGCCCCTTCCTATTTGCGACTCCCATTACTATGCTAAATTGCTTTGTGACCGCGAATGCGGTCGCCAAGCAATGCGCAGTTACCACCAGTGTCACACTGGTGGTAACCCATTCACAAAGGGGAAGGGTTCGCCATGGGACCCCCTTCCCCTTTGTGAATGTTGCCCAAAATGTTTTTTCAGAGTAGGCAGTGGTCCAATGGACCACTGCCTACTCTGAAAAAACGAAACCAAATGGTTTTGGTATTTTTTTTATTTTGCAAAAAAAAAAAAAACTGCTTTATTTAAAAAGCACTCACAGACATGGAGGTCTGCTGACTTCAGCAGGCCACCATCCCTGTGAGTGCAGGGACTCGCTATGGGGTCGCAAAATGTGACCCACCTCATTAATATTAATGAGGTGGGTCTTTGCGACCCCATAGCGAATCGCAGACGGTGTCTGAGACACCGTTCTGCATCTGATTTTGCGAATCGGAAATTGCGAGTCGAACGGACTTGCAATTTCCGATTCGCAAAGTCAGAACTACCTACATCTGGCCCTAAGTTACTTACCTGTAACTGTAGTTCTCCAGTATTGGAAACTTTCGTAGATACACATGCTTGAATCCTTCCCCGTCGTCGAGATGGGAGTCCCCGGTGTTATACAAAAGCAATGCTCTAATGTACATATACATTACAGGCATTAGCCCTTTACATTAGTAACATATCACAGTCATTTAGTACAAATAGACCAAACTCCAGAATCTACCAATCAGGTTACAACACCCTCTAGCACCCTCCTGTGAGGAGCTGTATTCCCTCAGATTTTCCGAGCATTAGTGCTAATGGGAAGACCATACTGAGAAAATGAAGGTGAGCTGCTCAGGGAAGGTGAGTGGGTCGCATGTGAATCTATGAAAGTTTCCAATACTGGAGAACTACAGTTACAGGTAAGTAACTTATTTCTTACTCCAGTATTGGAACTTCCATTGATTCACATGCTTGAATCAGAATAGTAAGCAGTAATTAGCACATTTTCTGTAGTTGGACATAGGAACATTATAGCATTATAAAGCAGTGTTAGCACTTTTTAAAAGTTATGTTTGGCTATAAATATGATGATATCAGAATAGCAAGATTATTGAAAATGTGCCTTGGTGTAGTGAAAAGCAGATGGTAGGAAATACCAAATGGCTCAACTTCATTGTAGCAGATGTCTGAGTACTGCCTGTCCAACCGCTGCATCCCTGAGTGTTTCAGTATCCAGGCAGTAGTGCCTTGTGAAGGTATGTCCCGTTTTCCACCTGGCAGCTCAGTAGATGTCCGGCAATGACACTCCTGAAAATAGCCCACAGGATGTAGAAACGTATCTAGTTGAATGTGCGTGCACCTTAGAATCCAAAGGTAGACCAGCTTTCTGATGGCAATGTACAATTTTGCTTGTAATCCATTGAGTCTATTTAGTCATTGGGAACAGTTTTCTAGGGTCACTGAAAGCCATGAAAAGTTGGTTTGACTTTTTAAAAGCTTTCGTCCTGTCTAACTAAAACTTGAGACATCTCTTCAGGTCTAACGAGTGGAGGGATCTTTCCGCCGCCGTTTAAGGCCTAGGGAAGAATGTCGACAATACCACAGGTTTGTTAAGTAGAAAATATGAGGGGACCTTGGGTAAGATGTTCATTGGATTCGTGGTGCCTTGGATGAATAAAATCTCTAACCTATACAGACGTGTATTTGGAACTTTGATTGATACAGTATACTAAGGAACTGACTTTTATGGACTACTGTGGTGTGCCTTGGTAAACCAGTATTAACTGGCATTGGTAGGTCAAAGCGTGTGGCTGCCCTTTCCAGTAGGTTGTGAAACCACCTATATCCTCAGGAGATTGCACCAAAGGCAGTACAGGAGAGGCAGGTGCTGGAATTATATATTCATCCCATTCATCCTGATGGGTATGGATCTTACCCTCTTCACCTTCTTTGTCTGAAGACGTTTGGACTGAGTAGGTGCAGCATGAGGGGAAGCTCTTGGTTGAGGAGAAGGTAACATCTGCAGCTGTTGAAACTGCTGAGGGGTTAATGGGATTGCGGAAATTGTTGGTTGTTGTACAGATGGAGGTACTAGCGGGAAACAATCCCTGTAATCTGCCAACATCACTTGAAATCCGACACTAAAGTGGAAGGTAAACATACCATTTCCTGCTGTTGTTGTTGTGATTGTTCGCAATACTGTTGGTAATAATATAAATCATCATCAGAATATTCTTGACATTTGACATGTAGCTGCGAAAGGCTTCTAGTCAGCCCAAATAACCCATCTTCCTCCGAATCATCCTCATCCAAAAGTTGTGATAGTAACAACCTGGAAACATTGCTTGGAGAAGTGAGAGATGGGTTAAACAATGTTTTGCAAGCTTTTTAAGTTCTATCTGCTTCGTCAACGAGAAAAGAGGAAATGTAGATGGGATCTTCTTCCCAGTGATTACTTGGCCATCGATGAGAGGTGAATCGCTGTCGTCAACAGCGGTGGCATCAACAAGATGTTCGCCGACGGAGGCGTCGTCGACGGAGGCGTCGTCGACGGATGCGTCGCCGGTGAAGGTATCACTGACAGTGGTAGTGTCATCGGTGGAGTAGTCGACGGGCACTCTGTCAACGAGAGTGTTGACAGGAGGATGGTTGACGAGGTGTGCAGTTCGATGGAGATTGTATGCGCAGTGACAAAATGGGGAGTGCTGGCGAAGAAGTTGAAATGACCGTCGATGAGGACTCTGCGGAAGCTGCCGTCCACACAGAGACAGTGACGATGGTTGATATCATCGTCGATGCTAGAGCCGTCGATGAGGATATCGTCGATGATGGTGCCGTCGACGGTGCAGAGGCTGTTTTTTTGAAGGTGTGCTTAACCTGAAGAGGCGACGTTGAGGCTCAGAGAGAGATTCCTTTTTTGATTTTGATAAGGAATGTGGCCTCCTTGATTACGCCGACAGCGACAACTGTTTCTTTGAAGTCCTATGAGTTTTTGGGGAGCACTCAGATGACTTTTTCAGTGCCTTTTTTGGAGGTTCTTTGGTGGCAGTCGGGTCCTCACTATGGGGGTTATTCTAACTTTGGAGGAGTGTTAATCCGTCCCAAAAGTGACGGTAAAGTGACGGATATACCACCAGCCGTATTACGAGTTCCATAGGATATAATGGACTCGTAATACGGCTGGTGGTAAATCCGTCACTTTTCCGTCACTTTTGGGACGGATTAACACCTCCTCCAAAGTTAGAATAACCCCCTATGTCTCTTCACTTGTGTCTTGGTGACTGACATAGAAGAGAAGGCACTGTCACCATCAGAGACAGGGTAGTCCCTAGACTTCAACTTCTGCAGCCAAAGGAGAAGACAACCCTCTCTATCTTTTATTGTCTTAGTAGAAAATGTTCGACATATCTTGCAGTCTCTGGTCTTATGGTTAGGATAGAGAGAGTATACCCAGTCCTCATGTGGGTCATCTTCATGCAGGTAGCACAAGACCTGAAAGACCCCTTTTTAGGTGTCTCTGACATGGTTGTCAGTTTAAAGTGCCAAATAAAAGAAAGTTCAGCTTCTGTGTAGAAATGTAATCCAAAGTACCTTAGAATAAATTGTTCTGAGAGAGAGAGCTGATCAGAGCTCAGAGGAGACTCCTTAGCACGATGCACGGTGGAAAATCTGAGGGCATACATCTCCTCACAGGAGGGCTTTAGAGGGTGGTGTAGCCTGATTGGTGGATTCTGGAGTTTGGTCCACTTTTATAAAATGACTGTGATACGTTACAAATTTAAAGGTCCAATGCCTGCAATGTATATGTACATTAGAGCATTGCTTTTGTATAACATTGGGAACTCCCATCTCGACGACGGGGAAGGATTCAAGCATATTAATCTATGAAAGTTCCAATATTGGAGCAAGTGGGAGTTTCTGAAAAAATTATCAGTGAAATGTATTTTCACCATTGACATGTAGAACCATAGACAATTTCATAATGCCATTTTTGACTGTAAGAATCAAGAGTCACCTGCCTGAATCAGTTCTTTTGGCATGTATAAGGTCATGATACTGAAACACAGAGTCCTGGGAAAGGGCATGTTTTTAGTGCACACGGTTGCCTGGGATTACAACTTTGGATAACATTTTACAGCACATGAGAGACCTGGAACAGCAACGTATGCCATAGTTTTGTGGCCCACGCAGAGGCTTGGTAGAGCACATTAGGTCATAGTATTGAGACATGAAGAATGTCTAGGAAAGAAAATTAGGTTGTTTTTGTGTGGCTCCGGGTGAAGTCTGTGAAAAATAAAAAACTGTATCCTTGTTCTAATCTCAGCCACTGGCTGAGTTCTCACCACAACACCTGAGATAGGAACCAGTCATATGCCAAACACCTTTTGCCCTGTTCCAATAGAAACAGTTCAACCTGACTGTTAAGTAATATCCCCTCTGAACACACATACAAGCACAGGACCCACATATGGGTATTCCCATCCAACTTACGGCATCGCACTGAATAACACAAAAAGTGATGGGTGTAGTAGTTGAATGAATCATAACCACTGCCATTACTCAAGGCTAAATTCCAGTGTATCCTTATTTTACCACTATATCACCTCCTACAGGAGCCAGCACTAGGCAAATCGGTTTTGGTGCTGCTCTAATAGAAACTGCCCACACCAAATTTCCAGACGAGAGTGTGGCCTGGCACATAGAAATGCCTGCAAAATCTACTTAGGTCATAGTTGTGTTGAAAAGAGAGGCTGGTGGCAGTAACCTAGGTCATTGTTCTATGGCATTCTGTAAGGCTCCTTGACGTTGATATTTCACATTGACGTTTAGCCTTCGATGTCAATCGTCTATGCCGTCTCGCCGGTGAACCGGCACTCCTGGACGATGAGGCACTTCTTGAGGTTCGATGCCGGAAATGTACCAACAGTATATCATCTCCCAACGTTGACTGATGTCGCATCGGCGGTGAGCGTTGTCGTTTCCTCGATGTCGAACCAGCTCTTGACGGTGAACAAGTCGGCACCGTAGCTTGCCTTGACATCGATCCTCTTGATGTAGACTGGGATCAGTGCCTTCTTTGGCTTGAAACACATGTCTCAGAGCTTCCACGTCCGCTCACTCTGAAGTCTCACTGGTAGGCTGTGTTTCCTGGTGACATCACTCTTCTCTTCCTTAAAGGCGAATCTCCTCTCTGTCGTGCTGAGTGTACCTGGAAAACCTCCTGCAGATGTCACAGGTGTCAGGAAGATAGGATGAAGGTAGGCAGAAGATACAAACCTCATGTGGGTCCGTTTTGACCTTTTTTCTGCCACAGCGAGGACACTTATGAAACAATGAAGGCAATTTATTTGACAAAAATGCCTCCATTGTATTCCAATTAATAACAGAAAAAGAGAGGAGAAGATAAAAGACTTAGGCCCTCATTCTGACCTTGGCGGGCGGCGGAGGCCGCCCGCCAAAGTCCCGCCGTCAGGTTACCGTTCCGCGGTCGAAAGACCGCGGCGGTAATTCTGACATTCCCGCTGGGCTGGCGGGCGGCCGCCTTCAGGCCGCCCGCCAGCCCAGCGGGAAAGAGGCTTCCACGATGAAGCCGGCTCGGAATCGAGCCGGCGGAGTGAAAGCTGTGCGACGGGTGCAGTTGCACCCGTCGCGTATTTCACTGTCTGCACAGCAGACACTGAAATACATTTAGGGGCCCTCTTACGGGGGCCCCTGCAGTGCCCATGCCAGTGGCATGGGCACTGCAGGGGCCCCCAGGGGCCCCGCGACCCCCCCTACCGCCATCCGGTTCCCGGCGGGCGGACCGCCGGGAACTGGATGGCGGTAGGGGGGGGTCGGAATCCCCTCGGCGGCGCAGCTAGCTGCGCCGCCTTGGAGGATTCCAATGGGCGGCGGTACACTGGCGGGTGACCGCCAGTGTTGCCGGTCCGACCGCGGCTTTACCGCCGCGGTCGGAATGCCCATTGGAGCACCGCCGGCCTGTCGGCGGTGCTCCCGCGGTCCTCCAACCCGGCGGTCATGGACCGCCAGGGTTGGAATGACCACCTTAGAGTAAAGGTAGTGTCACCAATTCCTGACAAAAATGTTTTGAGAAAAAACGTATAAAAGGTCGAGCTCAGTGCCTCTTGGTCCTGTCAGCAGGAGCCGGAAAAAAGAACTGAAGCAACTGCCACCAGCTGGACATTATGGGATACTGGTGTTCTTAAAGGCACAGCCTCTATTTTAGACATATAATGGCATCCTATGAGACTAGTCTGCCCTGCTCTACCTCATCTCTATCATAGAAAATGGGTTTGTGGAGGAGATTTATACTGTTTCACAACATCTTAAATTATACTCATTTTTTATGTATTGGCCTTTTTTTGATTTTATGATGAAGAATTGGGTCACTCTAGTCTAGATATATAGGCTGCATTATCTGTCTTTTTCTAAGTGTCTTTACAGGCCTTCATGAAGAAAGGCAAAAATCTCCTCCTAAGAAGATATATTGAAGAACTGCTCCGGGGTCCCTGCACGCATGTGGGACTATTTGGTGGTTATGACTATACAAAGAAATTCCCTACGAGAAAATGGCAACAACTGAAGATTATGGGACAAGCACTATGCAAAATGGCCCTGGTATGCCATTCATTGATCCAACTTAGAGGAAAGGGTGACGCAGTCATCGGCTCTGTACTACTCACATCAGATATCAGCCCACCTGAACTCCCTTGAAGAGAAATGTAATGTCAGGTGCTGTCAGTGGGGCTAATCTGAGCATTACAGATAAATAATTTGATTCCCTTTCTATTGTTATTGCTATTCTCTGCATGAGAGCAGGACAATATTGTGCATAGCTTCCAGTTCCCCGGATCCATGCTTGATGACCTGCTCCAATCCGGGTTTTTTCCTTTGAATTCTAGGGCCTGTAGTCCTGGTTTTAGAATGGCGTGAACAAGACTACAAATACCAATATTTAAAGAACAAATCTGGACTGGGCAGCTAGTCATGCATGGTCCTGGAAAAAGTGGCAGGGCTGTGTGAGGGACTGCCTGGATGGGCACAGGGCTGGTCGGAGGAGGGCAGGCCAGCTGGTGGCCCAGATCCTCCAGTTGAGGTTGGGCACTGGGCTGATTGGAGGGGGGGCAGACCTCGTGGTTGTCTAGAACCTTCACCTGTATTTTGGGGGTGCTCTAATATTTTGACTGGTGAGGGGGTGAGCCCATTAATGGCCACAGGGTTTCTTGACAGGGACAGTGAAGTGAAATGATTCTCTGGTGATGATCTTAGAGTTTCTATATCTGCAGATCAGATTACTTTACTGTACATGCAGATTTTCCTCTTTACAGTTTCCAATGAACTTTTGTTGAGTCTTGCCTGGTCCCAAAATGGGATGTAAATAGAAAACCCATTATGTTTTTTCTGGTGATTGCTGTGCAGAATTTGTATTGTACCTATTTCTCCTGTGCATTTTATGTGTTCAATTATGCAAAGTCAGTGGTAAATGTTTGTCACTGCTTTAAGCAAATGAAAGCTACACCACCTGCCTGCCCACTTGCATGTGAATACAATAGAAAAGTCCCACCAGGACACTGCTATGATGTGTATGTGTATTTATTAGAGGTTGGAGAGCCACTGAAAACACAAGCCAGTCACGAACCAGACACTTGGTTCTGGCTCACCTCGAGGTCCTTTGTAATATTTCTAAACTTTCCTGAAGTGCCAAGTGTGCTTAGTACATTAAAAATAAATGTTGTCTTAACATTCACAAACTCTCTGACGTCTGTCCCTAAATTACAGAAGTTAATTGTGTTACACAGGAGCCTGTTACCCAGGCAGTCTCTGCATCTGTGGCTCTGCTGATCCTCCCTCTATTGGGCTCTGTGTCGCCATTTACAGAAAGGATTTGAAAGGACTCTGGTGATGCAGAGGACCTCCTTTCAGGTCTCATCAGTCTAAATGGATGCTCCAAACAGGCAGCACTCGAGATAAGAAAGCAGCATCTCAGTAGCAGGATCAGAGGCAGATATTCCGGCTTGGTGTCACCCTACAGGCCACACACAACATGCAGTTAATCATGCATGAAGCAGCAACAATCTACCCAGGTCAAGTTCAGTCTAACTTTTCAAATTTGCTGGGTGGGCACCTGCAGGAAGCTGGTGTGGTGGGTACCTATGGTACTTACAAGTTATACCAGCTGCAGGTATCCCCTCTTAGTGAAGTGTAGGCATTGTCCTGAAGCCAGGCTCTCTAGAGGTAGCTGTGGATGAGCAGCCACGGCTTATCTAGGAGACATGCAAAGCTCATGCAATACCACTGTGGTCACACATCACTTACACTCATGAAAGAAAACATCCAGTTGTACAAAAATAAAGGTACTTTATTTTTGGCACAAATCATCACAAATACTAGACAGGTGACCCACTCTTAGGAGGAAAGGAATACACTAAATATATACACTAGCACTCGGAAATAGGCATAGAAAAGGTTAGAAAACAGTGCAAATAGTAATAACTAATAGTGACCCTAGGGGGAGCTCAAACCATATACTTAAAGAATGGAATGCGAACAAGGTACCCCCACCTGGGTAGGTAAACTGTGTAGAGGGGAGCTGGGGGTATCAGAAAACCACAAAGGTAAGTAACACAGTACACCCCCAGTGACCAGGAATGCACGAGTAATACACTGGATTTTCCCCACACCACCCAAAGGGAGGAACTGAAGAAAAAGAAGACACTCAGAGAAGACTGCAAGAACACCACTGGTGGTTTCCTGAAGAAAGAAGACCTGTGGAGAGAGGGGACGAAGTCCAAGAGTCACAGTGGAGTCCAGGAGGAGTAGGAGGTACTACCCACCCAGCTGTGGATGCAGGACTTGGTCGACGGTACTGAAGAAAATGTCAGCACTGCAGCCCAGAAGCAGGAGAAGAGTTCATGGTTGATGCAGAAGATGTCCCACACTCAAAGGAAGATTGCAGACAGTTGTCAGTTCAGGATTTACACCAACAAGCCCTGGCAAAGGCAAACTCATGTTTAGTATAAAAGAGGTGCTGCTGTGGATCAGCAAGGCCCAGGAGGACTCAACCCAGGAGGAGGAGTTGTCATAGGGGACCCTCAGCATTGCAGAGAGTCCGCAGAGACAGCACCCACAGGAGTCCCACAAAACGGGGACACAGGAGTTGCTGAAGGAGCTCACGCAGCACTACAAAAGAGGATCCCATGCCGCAGAAGAACCACGCAGGAGGCTGTGCTTTGCAGGATGAAGTGTTGGGGGCTGGAGCTACACGTCTCCTGAAGATCCCTTGGAGGGGATGCAAACAAGCCTTGGCAGCTGCAAGAGACGCAGTGCACAGCGGTGCTGTCCTGTGTGGGAAGGCAAAGGCTTACCTCCACCAAAGTTGGACAACTGGCAGAGAGGGCCAAGAGGACTACTCCGGACCACCACCTGTTATGAAGGGTTTCCCCGCAGCTCAGCAGGAGAGGGGATCCACGCAGCCGGTCGTCACTGGTCATAGGTGCCTGTGGTTGCAGCAGAATGACTCCTTCACTTCAAGGGAGATTCCTTCTTCTTCTTTTGCAGGCTGAAGAGTTGCAGTTTTATGACAATGCACGGGTGAGGGAACTGTTGCAAAGCTGGCAGGAGCCCTGGAAACAATGTTGCTGAAGAGTCCTTTCTTCTTGAAAGCAGCTTGTCAGGTCCTGGAGGTTCCGGTCGGGGTGCCGGGGGACAGAAGTTGAAGCAGAGGCTGCAGAGGAGTCCTGCTAAAATCTTGCAAGCTGAATCTGAGGACTCACCCAAGAGAGAGACCCGAAAAATCTCTGAAAGAGGGGATTGGTCACCAAACCAGGTAGGGGCTCTGACGTCACCTGCCTGACCTGGACACTCAGATGCTCCCAGAGTTCCCTGCCAACCTTGGAAACAAGATGGCAGAACCCAGAGACCCTCTGGACCCTCCTGGCGTAGTGATTGACAGGGGAGTGGTCACTCCCCTTTCCATTGTCCAGTTTCACGCCAGAGCAGGGACTGGGGGTCCCCGAACCAGTGTGGAAGGGTTTATTCACGGAGTGCACATTGGTGCCCTTCAAAGCAAACCAGTGGCTCAGGGAGGCTACCCTTCCCAAGCTAATCACACCTATTTTCAAAAGGAGAGGGTGTTACCTCCCTCTCCCAAAGGAAATCCTTTGTTCTGCTTTCCCCAGCTTGATCAGATCAAGCAGCAGGATGGCAGAAACCTGTCTGAGGGGTGGCAGCAGCTAGGCTGCCCGAAAAACCTTGTAAGACTGAGGATAGCAATGCTGGGGGTCCTCTAAGGAGCCCCCAGAGTGCATGGAATCATACTTCCAATACTTGCAACAGTATTGAGGTATGATTCGGACATGTTTCATTGCAAACACGCCCAGGCTCGGAGGTACCATTGTGTAGCTGGATATAGGTAATGACCTATGTCCAGTACACATATAAAATGGCGTCTCAGCACTCATGAAGTCCAGTAAAAAGGGTATGGAGTTCGTGGGGGCACCTCTGCTAGTCCAGGGGTGTTCTCACACACAGGTGCCTGCACCCTGCCCTCTGGGCTGAGAGGGCTTACCATGGGGTGACTTACAGTGACCTGGTGCAGTGCCTGCAGAACCCTTTGCATGGGCTCTCTATGAGTGGCAGAATAACTGCTGCAGCCCCTAGCGATCCCCTGGAACCCCAATGCCCTGGGTACCTAGGTACCATATACTAGGGACTTATTTGAGGGGACCAGTATGCCAATTGTGGGAAGAAAAGGTTAGTAGCAACCACATTTAGAGGAGACAGCATAATCACTGGGGTCCTGGTTAGCAGGATCCCAGTGAACACAGTCAAGCACACTGACAACAGGCAGAAAATGGGGGTAACCATGCCAAGAAAGAGGGCACTTTCCTACAGAGCCTCTGTTTTTTTTAACGGTTTCACATGAACAGGCCAGGGAAATGGGAACCATCACAAGAAATTCAAAAACTGCCAGTTTGAAGTTGGTCCCAGTGGACCATATTTACTTAAAGGTTCCACCACCACCAGGAGACCTCAGAAGGTGCATGCAAAGAGGCGCAAGAAAGCCCTTGTGTTGTATGCCAGCAAGCAAGAGACCGAAACACACACACACACAAACACCTCCCTAAGAGCTGCTTAGCTCATCGTTATTTTTCACACACACAGAGGCCTGCGACAGCAACGTAAGTCATAGTTTAGTGGCACACCATCTTGAGCGCACACACTAACCTGAGACAACTGAGGTCTTAGTTCTGTTGCACACACAGAATTGTTTTGTGACATACACTTATGTACACACGCCTGAGATGACAGCTGA
Organism: Pleurodeles waltl; assembly: GCF_031143425.1. Classification (NCBI taxonomy): domain Eukaryota; kingdom Metazoa; phylum Chordata; class Amphibia; order Caudata; family Salamandridae; genus Pleurodeles; species Pleurodeles waltl. The sequence goes on along the minus strand of NC_090446.1, from coordinate 1,379,718,561 downwards.
GGTCCTAGTTGTGTGGCAAAACGGTGTGCAGTCATTGAAACTTACAGACTTTTTGTAGCGCATAGAATGACCTGAGGCTTTAGAGAAAAAAATGCCCTGGACAGCACCTTATTTCATAGATTAGTGGAACACACGAATTCCACATCAGAGCCTCTTCCACTCTTGAATTCGAAAGAAGCTGAAGCCTTTTCTTGTCAATAAACCAGCCTACAGACAGGACTAAGCACAGGCACCTGTGGTGCCAGGACACCCTTGCAGGTGATGGTGCGTGTTACAAATATTACTAATAATGCAATACACTGTTCCTAGGTAACAAAGGGAGACAGGACGAGTAATCTGGAGTCCTATTTAATAGGAGCAAGAGTCCTCACACACCCAAATGGGTGTCATGCTTCATCATCGGACAAGCTCCTCGTCAGACCGGCGCTGCAATGTCTGACGGGCACCACCCATCTGGGGGGCTCTTTGCCGGAGATCTTTTCTCGATGATGCCACTCTATCCCGCAGATAAGTAGGGGGAAAGAAAATGGGGAGAGTTCAAAGAAAGAAAATAAAATTGGCTCAGGACCCTTAATGAGTACTTAACTTTATTCTGTCTATGTGGGGTGAAGGCCAAGATTAAAATATTGATCAGGAGAGTGAGATAGAGATAATGCTCTGCCACTCTCTAACTGTATGTCTAATAACGGAGGGTCAAAAAACTGTAAGACCCTCCTCAAAATCGGGTCGACATGTTTCGCGTCTTTGTGGTCCACATGGATCCAATGACGCTTCTTCAGGACCTAGTGTAAAAACTTCTCCAACTACAAGCTAAATTGGCTATCACATATCAGAACTGACAGTCAAACAAAAAGTTATCGTCAGTCACTTACATGAGTCCATTATGACCCTTATTTAGTTCCTATTCGTCACCCTAGAAAAGATAAAAGCGTAAATTGTGTCTCAAAAATGTTCTCGATTCTGTTGAAGCAGAATGTACGATAAACTGTGTGGCACACGGTGATAGTGCTGGTGGTGACACACTCATGCCAAATAAACAGAGATATGCTTACCCTCCCACATTGAGTCAGGGCTTCATGGGATCACGCAGGCCAATGGCCAGGTTCGTTTAACACACTACTAGTCATATGGAAAAAATAAATAAACACACAAATAAGTAAATCAAGGGGCACGTGTGGATTAACAAAAATTGTGTAGATTAACAAAAAATGTCAGGAATTCCACCCTTACAACAAAATAACAAACTCCACCCTTATGGATAGTGGAGACAGTCCACAGATGCTTATTAGATGTTTGATAGTACTGAAAACATAATAAAAGGGAGTCCCTTCCCTCTATCAAATACATACTTGATCATCATTAAATAGTAGTGAGAAGAAAACATCATTAGCAGTCCATGCAGGGTATGTGGGATTTCTATGACATAAAAACACTTGCTATGTGCCCACTCAAGGTATCTCTGATTGGAAACGATCCACGCAGCATAAAGGTCAAGGACAAGGAGTGCCTTGTGACTGAAATCAGTCTAACAGTGTTAAAAATAAAGAGAAGCCGAAATCACTTAATAGTCAAACCTGGACGGAGGTCAGGCCTTCAGGGCAACTATACAGCGTTTTAAGTAGTTAAACTGTCACCGATTCGGTCGACATGCGAGCGTAAACCAGTGACGTGAGAGTGTCACAAAAAGTCAATACGGCGGTACACTTACTGTCAAGAGCCTGGCGACGGGCGGCTCCACCTAACCCTGGATGCGCTCCCGAAAGTGAAAGGGAAGCGCGAACCGGGGGGTAGAAATCCCTTTGGGCCCGGAAATTGATAGAAGCGTCTGACGCGCCAGTTGCTAGGTAACGGGAGTGCGTTCCGCGCTCGGAGATACTTGGTGATAGAAATGAATGACGGGCTCGTGGCGATCCAGGTTCAATGATAAATATAAAGCGGCGGCCATCTTAAAGTGAAGGGACTTTCATAAAGTCGGCTGTGGCAAGTATCTCAAAACACTGTGGTGGGAGTAGAGGGAGGGATTAGGGCCTGAATCATCATATGACAGTTATCTGTCATATTAGATAAGGTGCTGTCAGTGGTCATATTTTGTCTATAAACAACTCACATGTCTGGTGGGTCACCATGGCTTTTCTAGGTCCTGATACCTAGATCAGGAGGGGAAACTCGTCCAAGGGATGTCATCATTCAGTCCCTTGCGATGGGTCCCAAGTTTAAAAACCCATCGTTGTTCTAATTCAAAGAGAGACCCAGTCCCCTTCAGGGCACATGTCTGTAGTACAACCCACCACATGTCATCCGGGCTATGTTGTACCTCAATGTAATGCATGCTAAGCTTTGTTGAAGTTCGACCGCAACGGATGTTGCTGCGGTGTTCATTGATTCTTAGTTTAACTGCTCTTGTGGTCATCCCTACATATTGTAAGCCACAAGGGCAAGTGATCAAATATACACAGTTTCTAGTGTTGCAGTTGGTATGTTTGAGTAGCCGCCAGTTTCCAATGGGTGCTAAATCTAGCGTATCTATTTGTTTTGTAAGTGAACATACGTTGCAATTTCCACAAGGGTAGTGGCCCTTAACTGATGGTAACTCCCAGAGGGTCCCTTGTCTACTGGGCGCAGCCCGGGGTTTAGGTCGCGTGTGGATCAAAATATCTTTTAGATTGGTTGTCCTTTTGAAGGCAAATAACGGTTTTGAGACATTCTCACCACCACTACAGAGGATATCCCATCTTTTGTTAATGATTTTCTTGATGGTATTGGACAATGGTGTGAAGGTGGTAACACACGTAAGTTTATTTTCTGCACACCTGGTGGCCGTATGCAGTAGTGAATCTCTGTCACTGTACTTAGCTCGCTTATAGGCAGTATTAACCACTTTGATGGGATAATGACGGTCACATAATTTTTGCTTCAATTCTTGAGCTTGTATGTCAAACGAGCAGATGTTGCTGCAATTGCGGCATAACCGCAAGAACTGGCCATAAGGCAAATTGTCTCTGAGTGCTTTGGGGTGGTAGCTGTCGTATAGTAATAAGCTATTACGATCTGTAGTTTTCTGATAAGTGCAAGTCTTCAGTTTGCCTCTATCAATGCTGATCTCCAGATTCAGGAAAGGGATCATAGTGGTCGAGACCAAGGAGGTGAAATGTAAAAAAGGGTCCAAATTGTTGACCCAAGTCGTAAAGGCTGTTACCTTGTCGATGGGGCCCTGCCAGATGACCAGAATGTCGTCTATATAACGACGCCACAATTTGATATTCTCAGAGAAGGGGTTCGAATCAGGTAATATGAATCGTTTTTCAAAATCATACATGTAGAGACATGCCATGCTAGGAGCAAAGGTGCTACCCATCGAAGTACCTCGAATCTGATGAAATAGTAGGTCTTCGAACTGGAAAAAATTCTCTGTCATGGCTAGGTCAGCACAGTGCATAATAAAATGCACAGGGGTAGCCGAGTCAAGCGTGGCAGAAAGGAGGGCAGTTTCAACTACTGTTAAGGTGGCTCGTTGTGGAATATTAGTGTATAATGCTTCGACATCTAGGGTGATCATAGCTTGAACATTATCTGTGGCATTGATGGATTCTATAAGGTTAAGGACATCTTTGGTGTCTCGCAAATATGTAGAAGATTGCTGCACGAGGGGTTGCAAAAAATGGTCACAAAATATAGAAAGAGGTTCTAGGATAGATCCTATACCTGAGACTATTGGGCGACCCGGGGGAAGAGTCTTCCCTTTGTGAATCTTAGGGAGGCAGTAAAAGTATGGGATCCTCGGGTTCGCAGTATCCAGGAATTCTGCTTCTTTTTGTGAGATCCAAGAATTGCTGGAAGCCTCATTTATCATCCCTCTTATCTCTGCCTGGATTCTAGTTGTAGGGTCATTATTGATGCGTGCATAATAAGTGGAGTCACTCAAAAGGCGAAGACATTCCTGTCTATAGTCTTCAGAGTTCAATATGACTATAGCGCCTCCTTTATCTGCTGATTTGATGGTAATACTGTTGTCAGCTGCCAGTCTCTTGAGAGCGTCGTTCTCATTTTTGGGTATGTTAATGAAATTCTGTTTGGGTCTAAGTTTACTAAGATCGGTATTAACCGCCTTTTCAAATGCCAAAATCTCACACGGTATTGAGGTAGTAGGGGGCATAAATTTGGACGGTTTTTTGAGGCCCGAGTCTGGAGGGGCAGTACCAGTGGGTTTGTCTTTGAAAAAGGCCTGTAATCGTATTTTCCTAAAAAATTGTGCGAGTTCACATTGAAGGCGAAAGAAGTCTTCTCTCGGGGTTGGAACGAATCCCAAACCCCTATTAAGAACCATGGTTTCTTCAAGGGAGAGGGGTCTTGCAGACAGGTTGACAACTAAGTCTTTGGTTGTTGGACTCTGCCCTGGCTCCGCGTGACCATCTGTGGTTCCTCCTGAGCCCAATGGACTCGTCTGCCTCTTCCTCGCCTTCTGCCTCGTCCCCTGCCCCTGCCGCTGCCTAAAAAAGGCATATATGGTAACATGTGGCGGGGTTGATAGAAGGGGAAGGGTTGTTGCCAACCCAGGGGCTGACCCGGGTGATATTGAGGAAAGTTGAAATATGGTTGTGGTCTCTCATCATCGGTACTCCACCCGTCAGATGAAGAGCTGTGACTATATTTGCGAGGTCTTCTAAACGACGTAGAAGATTCATCTGACGAGATTGATTGAGTGTCGGCAGAATAGTCTTCCTTGATATAGGGATAGACTTTTTCTCTGCTAAATTTGCTGATGTCTTTCTGCAATTTAGTGATTTTTTGTTGTGTCAAGAATTCCTTTGACTCATTCAGTTCTAAATTGATTTCCGCTAATCGACTCTTGAATGCTGCGATAGAAACTGTGGTTTTCAGTGTGTTCTCCATAAAGGTGATCTGTACAGCCATGGATTCTGCTATCCGCCTGGAGGTGTTGATGATAAGTACCAACCAATCGCGGGTACATTTCCAGGCGATTTGAGCCCAGTCTTTCCTAAAGGCCAAGTCCTGTAGGAAAATCCGCGGCATGTTGGACACAAGTAGTCCATTGGGGGCTATATTGGCTCGCAAGTACTCTGTCATGATAGTCCCATGAAGTACTGTTTTGATCAAATCTCGCTTCAGCGAGGACAACTTATCCCATTCTGCTTTTGTGGGACCCGAAGGTCCGGCACCCTCATTTCCCAGAATGGAAGGGGTCTGTAGAATAGCTGATACGATGTCATCGTCAAAGCTTAGCCCCTGGAAATTATCCATCTTGGGGGAGTCTAGACTAGACTAATATATAATCCCACAGCAAAGCTGCTGTACTGAACACATCAAAAATACAGGGGATATGGAGGATTAAAGGTCCAGTGTATACCCTCCAATGAAAGTTACTAATAATGCAATACACTGTTCCTAGGTAACAAAGGGAGACAGGACGAGTAATCTGGAGTCCTATTTAATAGGAGCAAGAGTCCTCACACACCCAAATGGGTGTCATGCTTCATCATCGGACAAGCTCCTCGTCAGACCGGCGCTGCAATGTCTGACGGGCACCACCCATCTGGGGGGCTCTTTGCCGGAGATCTTTTCTCGATGATGCCACTCTATCCCGCAGATAAGTAGGGGGAAAGAAAATGGGGAGAGTTCAAAGAAAGAAAATAAAATTGGCTCAGGACCCTTAATGAGTACTTAACTTTATTCTGTCTATGTGGGGTGAAGGCCAAGATTAAAATATTGATCAGGAGAGTGAGATAGAGATAATGCTCTGCCACTCTCTAACTGTATGTCTAATAACGGAGGGTCAAAAAACTGTAAGACCCTCCTCAAAATCGGGTCGACATGTTTCGCGTCTTTGTGGTCCACATGGATCCAATGACGCTTCTTCAGGACCTAGTGTAAAAACTTCTCCAACTACAAGCTAAATTGGCTATCACATATCAGAACTGACAGTCAAACAAAAAGTTATCGTCAGTCACTTACATGAGTCCATTATGACCCTTATTTAGTTCCTATTCGTCACCCTAGAAAAGATAAAAGCGTAAATTGTGTCTCAAAAATGTTCTCGATTCTGTTGAAGCAGAATGTACGATAAACTGTGTGGCACACGGTGATAGTGCTGGTGGTGACACACTCATGCCAAATAAACAGAGATATGCTTACCCTCCCACATTGAGTCAGGGCTTCATGGGATCACGCAGGCCAATGGCCAGGTTCGTTTAACACACTACTAGTCATATGGAAAAAATAAATAAACACACAAATAAGTAAATCAAGGGGCACGTGTGGATTAACAAAAATTGTGTAGATTAACAAAAAATGTCAGGAATTCCACCCTTACAACAAAATAACAAACTCCACCCTTATGGATAGTGGAGACAGTCCACATATGCTTATTAGATGTTTGATAGTACTGAAAACATAGCCCCCAATGGACTACTTGTGTCCAACATGCCGCGGATTTTCCTACAGGACTTGGCCTTTAGGAAAGACTGGGCTCAAATCGCCTGGAAATGTACCCGCGATTGGTTGGTACTTATCATCAACACCTCCAGGCGGATAGCAGAATCCATGGCTGTACAGATCACCTTTATGGAGAACACACTGAAAACCACAGTTTCTATCGCAGCATTCAAGAGTCGATTAGCGGAAATCAATTTAGAACTGAATGAGTCAAAGGAATTCTTGACACAACAAAAAATCACTAAATTGCAGAAAGACATCAGCAAATTTAGCAGAGAAAAAGTCTATCCCTATATCAAGGAAGACTATTCTGCCGACACTCAATCAATCTCGTCAGATGAATCTTCTACGTCGTTTAGAAGACCTCGCAAATATAGTCACAGCTCTTCATCTGACGGGTGGAGTACCGATGATGAGAGACCACAACCATATTTCAACTTTCCTCAATATCACCCTGGTCAGCCCCTGGGTTGGCAACAACCCTTCCCCTTCTATCAACCCCGCCACATGTTACCATATATGCCTTTTTTAGGCAGCGGCAGGGGCAGGGGACGAGGCAGAAGGCGAGGAAGAGGCAGACGAGTCCATTGGGCTCAGGAGGAACCACAGATGGTCACGCGGAGCCAGGGCAGAGTCCAACAACCAAAGACTTAGTTGTCAACCTGTCTGCAAGACCCCTCTCCCTTGAAGAAACCATGGTTCTTAATAGGGGTTTGGGATTCGTTCCAACCCCGAGAGAAGACTTCTTTCGCCTTCAATGTGAACTCGCACAATTTTTTAGGAAAATACGATTACAGGCCTTTTTCAAAGACAAACCCACTGGTACTGCCCCTCCAGACTCGGGCCTCAAAAAACCGTCCAAATTTATGCCCCCTACTACCTCAATACCGTGTGAGATTTTGGCATTTGAAAAGGCGGTTAATACCGATCTTAGTAAACTTAGACCCAAACAGAATTTCATTAACATACCCAAAAATGAGAACGACGCTCTCAAGAGACTGGCAGCTGACAACAGTATTACCATCAAATCAGCAGATAAAGGAGGCGCTATAGTCATATTGAACTCTGAAGACTATAGACAGGAATGTCTTCGCCTTTTGAGTGACTCCACTTATTATGCACGCATCAATAATGACCCTACAACTAGAATCCAGGCAGAGATAAGAGGGATGATAAATGAGGCTTCCAGCAATTCTTGGATCTCACAAAAAGAAGCAGAATTCCTGGATACTGCGAACCCGAGGATCCCATACTTTTACTGCCTCCCTAAGATTCACAAAGGGAAGACTCCTCCCCCGGGTCGCCCAATAGTCTCAGGTATAGGATCTATCCTAGAACCTCTTTCTATATTTTGTGACCATTTTTTGCAACCCCTCGTGCAGCAATCTTCTACATATTTGCGAGACACCAAAGATGTCCTTAACCTTATAGAATCCATCAATGCCACAGATAATGTTCAAGCTATGATCACCCTAGATGTCGAAGCATTATACACTAATATTCCACAACGAGCCACCTTAACAGTAGTTGAAACTGCCCTCCTTTCTGCCACGCTTGACTCGGCTACCCCTGTGCATTTTATTATGCACTGTGCTGACCTAGCCATGGCAGAGAATTTTTTCCAGTTCGAAGACCTACTATTTCATCAGATTCGAGGTACTTCGATGGGTAGCACCTTTGCTCCTAGCATGGCATGTCTCTACATGTATGATTTTGAAAAACGATTCATATTACCTGATTCGAACCCCTTCTCTGAGAATATCAAATTGTGGCGTTGTTATATAGACGACATTCTGGTCATCTGGCAGGGCCCCATCGACAAGGTAACAGCCTTTACGACTTGGGTCAACAATTTGGACCCTTTTTTACATTTCACCTCCTTGGTCTCGACCACTATGATCCCTTTCCTGGATCTGGAGATCAGCATTGATAGAGGCAAACTGAAGACTTGCACTTATCAGAAAACTACAGATCGTAATAGCTTATTACTATACGACAGCTACCACCCCAAAGCACTCAGAGACAATTTGCCTTATGGCCAGTTCTTGCGGTTACGCCGCAATTGCAGCAACATCTGCTCGTTTGACATACAAGCTCAAGAATTGAAGCAAAAATTATGTGACCGTCATTATCCCATCAAAGTGGTTAATACTGCCTATAAGCGAGCTAAGTACAGTGACAGAGATTCACTACTGCATACGGCCACCAGGTGTGCAGAAAATAAACTTACGTGTGTTACCACCTTCACACCATTGTCCAATACCATCAAGAAAATCATTAACAAAAGATGGGATATCCTCTGTAGTGGTGGTGAGAATGTCTCAAAACCGTTATTTGCCTTCAAAAGGACAACCAATCTAAAAGATATTTTGATCCACACGCGACCTAAACCCCGGGCTGCGCCCAGTAGACAAGGGACCCTCTGGGAGTTACCATCAGTTAAGGGCCACTACCCTTGTGGAAATTGCAACGTATGTTCACTTACAAAACAAATAGATACGCTAGATTTAGCACCCATTGGAAACTGGCGGCTACTCAAACATACCAACTGCAACACTAGAAACTGTGTATATTTGATCACTTGCCCTTGTGGCTTACAATATGTAGGGATGACCACAAGAGCAGTTAAACTAAGAATCAATGAACACCGCAGCAACATCCGTTGCGGTCGAACTTCAACAAAGCTTAGCATGCATTACATTGAGGTACAACATAGCCCGGATGACATGTGGTGGGTTGTACTACAGACATGTGCCCTGAAGGGGACTGGGTCGCTCTTTGAATTAGAACAACGATGGGTTTTTAAACTTGGGACCCATCGCAAGGGACTGAATGATGACATCCTTTGGACGAGTTTCCCCTCCTGATCTAGGTATCAGGACCTAGAAAAGCCATGGTGACCCACCAGACATGTGAGTTGTTTATAGACAAAATATGACCACTGACAGCACCTTATCTAATATGACAGATAACTGTCATATGATGATTCAGGCCCTAATCCCTCCCTCTACTCCCACCACAGTGTTTTGAGATACTTGCCACAGCCGACTTTATGAAAGTCCCTTCACTTTAAGATGGCCGCCGCTTTATATTTATCATTGAACCTGGATCGCCACGAGCCCGTCATTCATTTCTATCACCAAGTATCTCCGAGCGCGGAACGCACTCCCGTTACCTAGCAACGGGCGCGTCAGACGCTTCTATCAATTTCCGGGCCCAAAGGGATTTCTACCCCCCGGTTCGCGCTTCCCTTTCACTTTCGGGAGCGCATCCAGGGTTAGGTGGAGCCGCCCGTCGCCAGGCTCTTGACAGTAAGTGTACCGCCGTATTGACTTTTTGTGACACTCTCACGTCACTGGTTTACGCTCGCATGTCGACCGAATCGGTGACAGTTTAACTACTTAAAACGCTGTATAGTTGCCCTGAAGGCCTGACCTCCGTCCAGGTTTGACTATTAAGTGATTTCGGCTTCTCTTTATTTTTAACTCTATTAGACTGATTTCAGTCACAAGGCACTCCTTGTCCTTGACCTTTATGCTGCGTGGATCGTTTCCAATCAGAGATACCTTGAGTGGGCACATAGCAAGTGTTTTTATGTCATAGAAATCCCACATACCCTGCATGGACTGCTAATGATGTTTTCTTCTCACTACTATTTAATGATGATCAAGTATGTATTTGATAGAGGGAAGGGACTCCCTTTTATTATGTTTTCAGTACTATCAAACATCTAATAAGCATCTGTGGACTGTCTCCACTATCCATAAGGGTGGAGTTTGTTATTTTGTTGTAAGGGTGGAATTCCTGACATTTTTTGTTAATCTACACAATTTTTGTTAATCCACACGTGCCCCTTGATTTACTTATTTGTGTGTTTATTTATTTTTTCCATATGACTAGTAGTGTGTTAAACGAACCTGGCCATTGGCCTGCGTGATCCCATGAAGCCCTGACTCAATGTGGGAGGGTAAGCATATCTCTGTTTATTTGGCATGAGTGTGTCACCACCAGCACTATCACCGTGTGCCACACAGTTTATCGTACATTCTGCTTCAACAGAATCGAGAACATTTTTGAGACACAATTTACGCTTTTATCTTTTCTAGGGTGACGAATAGGAACTAAATAAGGGTCATAATGGACTCATGTAAGTGACTGACGATAACTTTTTGTTTGACTGTCAGTTCTGATATGTGATAGCCAATTTAGCTTGTAGTTGGAGAAGTTTTTACACTAGGTCCTGAAGAAGCGTCATTGGATCCATGTGGACCACAAAGACGCGAAACATGTCGACCCGATTTTGAGGAGGGTCTTACAGTTTTTTGACCCTCCGTTATTAGACATACAGTTAGAGAGTGGCAGAGCATTATCTCTATCTCACTCTCCTGATCAATATTTTAATCTTGGCCTTCACCCCACATAGACAGAATAAAGTTAAGTACTCATTAAGGGTCCTGAGCCAATTTTATTTTCTTTCTTTGAACTCTCCCCATTTTCTTTCCCCCTACTTATCTGCGGGATAGAGTGGCATCATCGAGAAAAGATCTCCGGCAAAGAGCCCCCCAGATGGGTGGTGCCCGTCAGACATTGCAGCGCCGGTCTGACGAGGAGCTTGTCCGATGATGAAGCATGACACCCATTTGGGTGTGTGAGGACTCTTGCTCCTATTAAATAGGACTCCAGATTACTCGTCCTGTCTCCCTTTGTTACCTAGGAACAGTGTATTGCATTATTAGTAACTTTCATTGGAGGGTATACACTGGACCTTTAATCCTCCATATCCCCTGTATTTTTGATGCGTGTTACAAATACCATAACAGAAGCCTGGTAAAGCTTCGTTTTCTGGCATAAGGTTCGAGACAGCAATGTAGGCTGTAGTAGTGTGTCACGTCTCTGTGTCAACAAGTTAAGCTCATAGGTTTGTAGTACAGAGCTGCCCGGGACAGCGCCTTAAGGCAGTTTTTGCGGCACAGAAAGCGGGTGAGACCAAGAACTAAGGTTGATTGGATTAAGTTCACAAGAAGGTATTTGACTGCAAATAGGGTTTCTGTTTGGTGTCTCACAAAAGTGCGACTAACCAACTTGGGTCAGAATTCTTAACATACACGCACGTTTGGGACTGGGATGCTTGCGGCAATTGGTTTGTGCCACTCATAGATATGATGCCCAGTTTATGCACATTATTAAATGCGAATGCCAAGGAGTTACAGCGGTTCTACCGCTGACGGCGGCCTGGGATCGGCGTAACTGCAGAACCGAAGAGAGGCCGCATTGTAGGGGCACGAATCAGCAGTTCGAGAATAGCCCAATTCCCCGAATAGAACGCGCTATCAGCAGTCTGCGGGGCAAGGCGCGCGTGCAGCACTGCTGCTGAGGGAGTAAAACTCGTCCTGAGGGCACGGTGATGACAGTCCGAGACCGGGCCCTGCTGACCGGCAGCAAACCTGTCCTGTCACTCACGCACTGATCCCACCGCAACGCTCCCTCGGGAGCCCGCGAGACCCTGCCGCCATCCCCTGAGCCGGGGGCTCGAGGCCAGCTGTGCCAGGGCGGAGGGGAGATCATCTCCGTGTAGATGAAAAGCAGAGAGGTGCCAAAGATAGAACACACTCCGCGAAAATATGAGGCAGAAACTCGAGTGTCCCAAAGCCGACGCTTGATATGTTGCTGTCACAGTGGAAGAGGCACGTCCTCTCGGTAGCGCTGGGAGACAAGGTCACACAGCGAGTCTTGTGGGCAGCCGGGATTCTGAAAATAAGAGCAAGTGTATTGTCTAGAAGAAGAGGGTGCAAAAGGCAGAAAGCGGGCACAGGCGAGGGGATGTACAAACACCCTCGTCATTAGAACTTCTTTACTCACTTGGCGAGGTCACCTCATCACTGGAAGTTCTTCCACACAAGTGGAGACAAGCCAGGGCAGTGGCTACGCGTTCTTATCACAATAAGTGCTGCCCATAGTGTGAGGGGCAGACAGATGGTCTATAAATGGAATTAACTACACAGTGCAGCAAACTGTTTAGCTGTGGGCTGACCGTTTTAAGGCGATTATGGGAAAATGGGCAATTGCCCAGGTACCCCCACGTTTCAAGGGCCTCTCCGCTAAAGTGATCTGGACAGTCAGCCTTCCCTTCAACATTTTGCATAAAAACATAGGGCATATTTATACTTTTTGACGCAAAACTGCGCTAACGCAGTTTTGCGTCAAAAAAATTAGCGCCGGCTAACGCCATTCTGAAGCACCATGCGGGCGCCGTATTTATTGAATGACGTTAGCCGGCGTAAGCCGCCGGCGCCGTCTGGTGTGCGTTAAAAAAAACGACGTACACCAGGCAGCGCCGGCGTAGGGGGATATGGGGCTTGGGCGTCAAGAAATGGGGCAAGTCAGGTTGAGGCAATTTTTTCGCCTCAACCCGATTTGCGCCATTTTTTTTCACTCCCAACCCCCATAGAAATGACTCCTGTCTTAGCAAAGACAGGAGTCATGCCCCCTTGCCCAATGGCCATGCCCAGGGGACTTCTGTCCCCTGGGCATGGTCATTGGGCATAGTGGCATGTAGGGGGGCACAAATCAGGCCCCCCTATGCCACAAAAAAATAAAAAAAAATACACTTACCTGAACTTACCTTAATGTCCCTGGGATGGGTCCCTCCAGCCTTGGGTGTCCTCCTGGGGTGGGCAAGGGTGACAGGGGGTGTCCCTGGGGGCATGGGAGGGCACCTCTGGGCTCCTTCAGAGCCCACAGGTCCCTTAACGCCTGCCTTTTGCAGGCGCTAAAAAACGGCGCAAAAGCGGCCGTACGTCATTTTTTTTGACCCGCCCACTCCCAGGCGTGAATTTTGCCCGGGAGTATAAATCCGACGCACATGCCTCGGAGTCGATTTTTTAGACGGGAACGCCTACCTTGCATATAATTAACGCAAAGTAGGTGTCCACGCTAAAAAATGGCGCAAACTCCATGGACTTTGGCGCTAGACGCGTCTAACGCCAAAGTATAAATATGGAGTTAGTTTTGCGTCGGAATTGCGTAAAAAAAACACGCAATTCCGGCGCAAACGGAGTATAAATATGCCCCATATTCTTTTTACATCTGACAGAGGGGCGTGCTGGCATGCCCTACTGTAAATAAAAAAAATTCTAGCTATCGCCTCAAGAATTTTCTATTGTATTAAGGACACGGAGGCGAGGATTATGCTTTCTCTTTCTTTACTTACTTAAACAGCAGCCAATGAAATACAATTAACAGAAAAAACTACAATACCCAGGACACCTAATATCCTGTCACATGGTCCAATCACCATCCACGTCTTTGCTATAAGTCCTTTGACCTATGAAGTCACTTCCTCTTTCTTTGTTCAAATAGATAATGTCAACTTGAAAACGCAAACTTCTTACGCCAGCCCGAATCCGGAGTCATAAACTTCTTCTCCATACTGAAGAACCGAAACTTGAAAGGCTCCATGCCGGGGAACAACCAGTAGAACATATAACTCAAACTTCCCTTGAAGTTACGACTTTCAGGCATTCTTCTGATCAGAAGCTGTAACAATAAACAGGTAGGTAATATCTCATAAAATATACGTTATCTCAAACTTTATAAATGCATATAATGGGGGGGTTAAATGACAATATCACATCAGATATAGATATTAATTGATAATAAATATTGCATAAATACAATAAGGGAGGGATAATCCTCGCCTCCGTGTCCTTAATAGAATTGAAAATTCTTGACGCAATAGCTAGATTTTTTTTTATTCTATGTCAGGACCGGAGGCTCCGATTATGCTAGTTCAAAGCTGTTCCATCACCACACTAGCTACATCCAATACAGGTTTATGATAAAACTGCCGAAAAGTATTTTCTGAAGACCAATCTGCAGCTTTCATTATGTCCTCTAATCGAGAACCTAAGGCAAATGATTTTGAAGCCATAGCCCCTCTAGCAGAATGGGCCCCAAAAACAGAGGTATCAATACCTGCTTCACTCATCAACCATCTCATCCATCTAGCTAAAGTAGCTGAGGAAACTGGTTTAAAAGGCTTTTGTAAAGCAATTAACAATTGCCCTTTAGAATCCTGTTGAAATTCTTCTGTGACAATTTCATAATCCTTCAAGCATTGAACCACACATAATTTCGAATTTTCCGTATAAACCGGATATGATACTGACCTGCAATTCGTTTTGGTTCTTCTTGTCACTGAAAAGGAGACACCTTCCGGTGAAAAAGTTCTACCTGCTAAATCTAAAGCTCTGACGTCCGATACTCTTTTACAAGAGACAAGGCATAACAGCATGGTTAACTTAGCTGAAAGCTGTTTACGAGACAAATATCTATTGGCAGGCCACGAATCAAGGAATTTTAATACGGAGTCACCAGAACAATCTCTGTTTTCTGTCTCCGCACTTGAGCCAGGACCCTGGCAATCATCGCAAACGGAGGAAACGCATAACCCCGAAACTGGGACCAGTCCTGCAGAAAAGCATCTGTCTTTAGAGCATAAGGGTCTGGACGCCAACTGTAAAAATTTTGAATCTGGCAATTGAGACGAGAGGCAAATAGGTCTACTTCGCAATTGCCCCATTCCTGCACTATCTGGGCAAAAATAAGAGGATCCAACTTCCAGTCGCTGGAGTCTGATAGGTACCTGGAGTTCCAATCTGCTATGACATTCTGGTCCCCAGGTAGATATTCCGCTATGACCACTAAACGCTGAGTTAGGCAAAAATGCCAGAAATCTTTGGTAATCTCCGCCAGAATTCTGGACTTCGTGCCTCCCAACTTGTTGACATACCTCACTGCCGAAATATTGTCCATCTGTAGTAGTATGCAACAATCTGTTTTCTGCGGGGAGAGGCTCTTTATAGCAAAGGATCCCGCTAAAAGCTCCAAGCAATTGATGTGAAGGGATTGTTCCCATTCTGACCATCTGCCCCCCGTCACTAGGGAGTTGCAGCGAGCCCCCCATCCCCATCTGCTGGCATCGGATTCTATCACTACTTCCGGGCGAGAGCCGAAGATCGCTCTGCCATTCCACGCTTCTATGTGATGAAGCCACCATTGAATTTCCGATCTTACTTCGGTAGTCAACGGAATTTGTTCTGAGTAGCTCAGACCCTGTTGTAAGTGTCTGATCTTGAGCCTCTGAAGTGCCCGATAATGTAGTGGAGCAAGGAAAATTGCCTGAATAGATGAAGCTAATAAGCCCACTACCCTGGCTATGGTCCTCAATGACACAGTCTGAGAGGTCAAGACTGATCTCAATTCCCTCTTGATGTTGCGAATCTTCTGAGAGGGAAGAAGAAGTTGGCATAAAATGGAATTTATCTGGAATCCCAGAAACTCTACTATCTGAGAAGGTTTCAACAACGACTTCTGTACATTGATCAGGAAACCTAAATCTTGTAGGAGACTGATGGTCCAATCCAAGTGCAAGATTAGGACTTGAGGGGACTGAGCCATCAGTAGAATATCGTCCAGATATGTAATCAATCTGACTCCTTTGGTTCTGAGATATTCCATCACTGGTCTCAGTAACTTCGTGAAGCACCAAGGGGCTGACGATAGACCGAATGGGAGTGCAAGGAATTCTAGACATTGACCCTTCCATTGAAATTGTAGAAACCTCCGGTGCGGAGGAAATATTGGAATTGAGAGATAGGCATCTTTTAGATCCAGACGCACCATCCAATCCCCTTCTAACAGGATGTCTCTTAGCATGTGGATACCCTCCATCTTGAAATGCCTGTATAATATCCACTGTTTGAAATCCTTTAGATTCAAGACTAGACGATGACCTCCTCCCTTTTTGTCTACCACAAAAATAGGACTGAGGAAACCGAAAGGATGAGGGGAGGCAAATTGTACGGCTCCTTTGTCTAAGAGAGCTTGTACTTCTTTGTCTATAAAATCTTGATTTGTTTGGGAAAAACACATTTGTAAAGGAGGGAAGAGTTGTTTGGGGGTACTGACAAACTCTAGACGAAATCCCTCTACTGTTTGAAGAATCCACGGATCTCTGGATATTCGTTTCCAATTTATTAAGCAAGATGCAATTCTGCCCCCAAGTTTGACCTGAGAATAATGAATAATGCTCACCTGTGAAACTTGAATCTTGGATGGCTCCTTGCTGCCCCCTGCGCTGACCTCTGCGGAAGCGGGGACGACCACCTCTGTGTCTGGTGGAATAGAAGGTGGAATCCTGTTCTCCGTACCAACCACCTCTGCCTCTAGGGTAGTAGTTTTGGGGACTGTTAAAGGAGCTGCGGCCGGACATACGTCCTCCGAAACGACCGGCCCTGCCAAAAAGGCCTCGCTTGAAAACTTTCTTGAGTGACATTTGTGCTTTGTCCAGAGAAGAAAAAGTGGAGCAGAACTTTGCTAAGTCCTTGATGAATGAGGATCCAAAGAGTAGTCCTTCAGCTGAAGGTCCCGCCTCTGAGGATGCAAGATCCGATAGCTTGGGATCAATGCGCATAAGCACTGATTTCCTTCGTTCTGCCGAAATGGCACAGTTGGAATTTCCTAACAGACACACTGCTCTTTGTGCCCACCTGATAAGGACATCGGTGTCCACCGGGGTACCAGATTCCTTGGCTATATATGCCAGTTCCAGGATCTTGGTCAAAGGACTGGACAGGTCCAGTAGTTTGTCTTGGCAGCTACGCCATGAGCGGTCTAAACCTTTTTTAGGATCCTTAGCAAACTTCTTCATAAAAGTGACCATAGTGGGGTCTATCTCTGGAGTCTTAGAAACTTTACCCTCCAGATCAGGTCTGGGACACTCCGCTTTCAGACGCGACCTAACCTCTTTATCAAAACTTTTACGTAAGTTGGATTGGACATACTGTGCTACTTCTGGAGGGGGAAGCCAATTAGAAGATCTAGGGTGAATAATTTCTGTAGGGTCAAAGTCCAGGACTTGGGACGGGGGGGCATTTTCTTGATTTTCTTACTCGGAATCGGTTCGTCAGAAGCATCTGAGTCGTCTGAAGAGGAGGTTTTATCAGAGGAGGAGGTAGAAAGGGGAGTTCCTTTTTTCGAACTATAATTATGTTCACCACTGCGTTTTTTCTGCAGTTTCTCAAAAGCGTCAGCGTGGATAGCACTGACCTCTGCACCTGGTTCCAGATTTTTTGCTTTATCTTTTACCTTTTTTGGCTCTGGTTGTCCCTGAGACCAAGCTTGTGATCGAGCGATATCAAATATTTGCCCAGAGAATGGGCCTAGAGCTCTCACTAGTGCATCATTGACTAATTGTTGGACCCTGGTATCAAGGGCTTCCACCAGATCAACTTCAAGTTGATTGCCCAGCTCCTCTGGGTAGTATTCGGCTTCATGTTCATCCCATTGAGCCATGATGTGGTGAAGTAGTAATAACTTTGTTTAGAAAATTATTTAAACTATTTGTTTGCAGATACCAATTGGGGGAGTGCAAAAACCCCAAGTTCAGGTCAGGAAAAAAGGAGCCCTTGAAATAAAGTGTGGAGGGAGCGACCTGAAAGACACTCTAGGCAGAAGCCTGGTACTATTTTACAACCCAGTCAGCTTTGAGGCTGCTGGGCATCAGGGAGCAATTGGTTAGAAGGGAAAAGGAGACCCAAACGAGCACGCAGCACCACGAGTCGATCGATTTCTAAAACAGAAAGAAATCGGCTCAAAATGCGTGCGCGCGCATGTGCACGCTAAAAATGGAAAACAGACTGCTCGAGGGCAGCCCCGCTCCCGCTCCATAATAATATCGGGCTAACAAAGCTTGGCAAAACGCCCATAAAACAAAGCGCAAGAGCGCTTAAACTACTACAGTAACAGCGCGCTGAATCGCGACGCTTCAGAAACACAAATACACAAGCAATAACACTCATAAAACATCAATAATGTCGGAGAGAAAATAATCATGTACTTATCTGCTGTGAAGCAGCAAAGAAAGAGGAAGTGACTTCATAGGTCAAAGGACTTATAGCAAAGACATGGATGGTGATTGGACCATGTGACAGGATATTAGGTGTCCTGGGTATTGTAGTTTATTCTGTTACTTGTATTTCATTGGCTGCTGTTTAAGTAAGTAAAGAAAGAGAAAGCATAATCGGAGCCTCCGATCCTGACATAGAATCGTGAGCTCTCAGGTAGTAGACGACAACTACAAAATAATCTTTCTATCTCTTGCCCGTCACTTCATGTCACCTCTTCAACCTCACTCTTCTCTATTTACCTCTCTCTCTCCCTATCTCTAAACATCTATGTGCTTATATATCAACTCTCTAGCCTCTCTGCACCTAACCACTGTGTCCCCCCACACCCTGTATCTCTCCTCTATCTACTTCACCTCATTCTCACCCCCATCTCTTTACCTCACCCCTCAGACCTCTCTCTCTACCTCACCCCTTACTTCAATCCTCATTCTATGCCGGTCTGTCACTCACTACTTACATTTCAGTTTATTTCTGCCTCTGTTCCCTCTAACTCACCACTCTCTCAATACCTTACTCCTTCCTCTTTCATCCAACTCTTTCCATCACTCTGTCTCTATTTCAGCTCACCTCCACTACCCTACCTCTGTCTAGTTATGCATTTTTCTACCTCACCTTTCTGTTGCTTCTTGTCTCTCGACCTTACAACTCTATCTGGCCATCTCTCTCTCTCTGTTTCTTTCCACACTAAATATCTTCTTCCACCTTCCATCCATCTCTCTACCTTTATCTTTGCTTCTCACTCTCCTTTGCCAATCTCTTTTTATACCTTCTCTTTTTTTGCCCCCTCTCTGCCTTGCATCTTTCCAGTGCTCTCACCCCTTCACCGCTATATCATTCCACCTCTCCTTCTCTTGGCCTCTACTTCTCTCTAACTCACCACTCATTGTGCTGTACCCCTCTCTACTGTTTTCCTGGTGTTCTTCACCCACCGCCTCCTCTTTACAATTTCTTCTCCCTATCTCTAGTTCTCACCATCATTCTAAAACCTTACATGCCTCTATCCTTCTTTCCTATGATTGTATCTTTTCTCTTGCAACCTCATGCATCCCTTTATAGCTTATGGATCTCTCTACCTTACCTCTACCTTTACTTCCCTTCTCCCTCCATCTTACCCCTCTCTCTATACCGTTCTCTTTACCTCTCTGTTCTTCTCCTTTCTCCCACCCCTCGTATTCCTATTACTTAATAGAACTAGAGGTCACTGCCTGTACACCGAAAACACTCGCATCAGTCCTTCGAGTTTCACAGTTGCAAGAGGAGTCAGTTGTGAAGGCATGTATGTTTGAGATTACAAATAACTATTTTATGTTGCAATTTTAAGGACTATGTGCATGTGTCTAATTTTAATGGTATGCACTAGTCTTCTTAACAGCTACCAAGTCACCCTTACTGAGTCCTTCCTACAATTGCAGGGACAGGTTGGTTAAACACTGAATTCCACCTAAATTATTATTGCTGCCTGGCAAAAAAAATCTAGATCCAGGTGCAAAAGGGAATTACCTTATCAATGCTTTTCCAAACTTACTTTTAGTACTTTTTCATTAGTGCTGCAGAGCTTCACCTTTCAACTGCTTTTTCATAGCCCCTTTCTATAAGTTTAACATATAAGTCTATATTATTTGGCCTCAGGTTGGCTTGAAGCAGCTGAATATAGAAAATAAATGTAATGTTGTTCTGAATTGGTGACCCAAAGCAGTTGTACCCAGTGCCCCTAAGGTTCTTAAAATGTACCAGGAAAAAATATTCCAATCACAAAAAATGATCTCCCAAGGTGGGCCACGTTAGAGATGGGGAGAGATGTTCTTATAATACCATGTGCAATGTACTTCCACAGAGACACATTGGGGAAGCAGAGACACATTATAACAATAATTGCTTATGTTTGGACCAAAAAAAGTCCTTTGGATGGCAATGGACATGCACCCCTGCCCTGAGTGCCCAAATGGACTGATATCTGGATTCCTAATGCTGATTTTTGTGGTCAGAGGCAAACACAGATCATGCATGTCCACAATGACACAAGCCTAGCTCCCAGACTGTGGTCTTGTTGGGCTGGGAGGGGCGTCAATAGGGCTACCCTCATAGTGGTGGAAGGCTACCGCCTTTACCAAGAGTTAAGCAATAAAGCGCAGAGGTGGCAGCATGCCATGTAGCGATCAGTAGGAGTGAACAGGTCCTTTTTAACCTGTCACTGGAGTGAGTCATCACATGAGTGAGTCCTCAATCATTTTAAGGTTACACGGCTCTGTGCTTGTCTCCTCCTTGGCCTATATTGGTTTGTTTGTAGTGCAGCACAGCACTACACACAAGTGAGTATCTGTGCTGAGATATGTGTGCCTCCTGGGTAGGGTACAATACAGAGATAATGCAGTACTGAGCAGTGCATGGATGTTGAATGCATGTGCTTGGTGTATGTGTGCGTAGGAATGGTACAGTACACGAAGGATGTCGTACTGTGCAGCGTGTGTGGGTTGTATACATGTACTGTTTGTGAGCCTGTGCATGGTACAATACATGGAGAGGCCCAGGTTCCATTTTGGCATGTTGAAACATGGACAGGAGGTAGAGGAATCCCCTTGACAGATTTGTGTATTAGTGCATTCCTGTACTTTGGGTGTGACACAAACTGTAGAGGGGAGAGTCAGGCCTCCCCATAAACACTTCAAAGGGTGCTCTTGGATTCAGTGAGAGCTCACAAGGAAGGGGCCTGGGCAAATCTAAGGAAGGGAATAGGGCTTATAAGAGGACCATACAGAGTAGCGCTGAAGCCCTAGGCCAACCTACATATACATATCACTGTGGCTGGCATCCAGGTGTGAACTTTAGTCACTCCCATGGCCTGTGTTGTGGGGCTAACAGCTCTGGAGTCATGGATGGACATGCTTAGCCTGAGGAGATAATATTACAACAGATGCGTTCTTTCAACAATCATTATTACTTGATTAAGGATGGCCATGCTGGGCCTAAGGAGATACAAGAGACATTTTCTTACAAGTATCTGATAGAGACACCTGTCCGCATATTCCTTACCTCTGGATTTCATAGGCATCAGACTGGATCACGAAGATTTTTCAGTGCGCATTACCCCCTGTGCGCCGGCAGGTGGCATCGATCGGCTCCACACATCAGCATTATCCGTGCCGGAAGTAACATCTCAGTCACCACCTTGGCAGGCTGACATAATTTCTTTTCTTTATGCGGCAGTTATCTCTGAGCCAGAGAAGAAATACCCCTATGACATTATTTGACAGGCTTTTTTTTACGTTTTGTCCCAAAAAAATGTAAGGTTTACCTCCAGGTATGGCGAGGATGTCTCAGATGAAGACATGTTTTAAACCATGTGATACCTGTCACCACGCCATGTCGGTTAAAGACCCCCATTTGGTCTGTTTATGGTGTCTTGAGCACAACAATGACTTCAAGTTGTGCTCAAACTCCCAGGCCATGCACCGAAGGTTTTGAGTGATCGGCCCCTGAACCTGCTAGCAGCCCAGCCCTGTCACGCGACTCTTAGAAGGCCTTAGTCCTGATCAAGAGGAAGGTCATGGGACCACTCCAGGAGCCCCGAGTCCTCTTTTTCCCACTCCAAGTCATTGGGATATTCGGGAAACAAGCATATGAAGCACATTTGGCAGACACAATGGTGGAACATCAGCGATTGCGGCATGGTTCTGCAGAGCTGTCATCAGATTTGACTTCGTGCCCCCTCGCTTTTCTGGGAGCCGGAGCGATCCCCGCTCAACTTAAGGACTCTTACGATGCCATGTGCTGAGTATTTGCTGCATATTTGAGTGGGCTGATCCTTCCTGAGTGCCTTTTGGGACCCACGGGGCCAGGGAGGCATTATCGGGTTCAACGCCGGCTGCTTTGGCCTTGGCTCCGATGGGCCTCTGTGGATCTGAGCACTGTCGGTGCCTGAGCCCTATTCTGAAAAGCTAGGTCTTGGGGAAGAATGGGATTGATCACTGGACCCTTTAAAATACCAGCTAGAAGGCAAGGAATCCATGGGCAGGTATAAGGAACTGGGTGATGCCAATGGACTGGATACCTCTCCGATACTGGTTTGCCTTCTTCACTTACCATGGCTACCGAGGAGGGAGCATCATATGCTATGGTGGTGGAAAGGGCGGCTGAGGTCCTGGACCTCGAACTACCCTCAGTGGCAGTCAAGTCGAATATCTTGACAGGAGTGCTTCACCCAGGAGCTTCCTCATCTGAACCCCTTCTCCACTTTAATGATGTCCTACTGAGAGCCTGGTCCAAGCCTAGCACAGGGGCTCCTGTGAACAGGACAATTGCCCGCCACCATCTCCTTGCACCTGGGGACCCATCTTTCCTCACCCAACACCCCCCCCCCGAGGGCCTGGTGGTCTGAGTCTCGACCTCGACCTCATATTGAGCATTCCCTGACATTCTCCCAGAAAAGGAATCCAAGAGGCTATATGCCTTAGGCAAGATATTTTCTTCCACCAGCCTGGCATTGCGGTCGGTGAACCCTGCATGGTTATTGGGCAGTTATTTCCACACACTGTGGGATACGGTTACACAAATGCTGCCACCGTTCCCGGAGGAGGCCTGGGCTATTCTCTCTAAATCAATTTTGTTGCTCTGCCTTGAACCAAGAGAAAACGATGACAAAGAATGCAGCACTCTTAGTTTGAGTAATTAATTTATTAAAGGCACTTCCCAGATATCAAATAAAAGCACTCGAAAATATAACCATGAACATTTAACCTGAATGCAGTAAAACATGCGTAAATGCCAAAATACTCATAGCAGTTTAAACAATGACAGACAGAAAAAGTGCAATACATCTACAATGAATATATGCCGTCAATATATATATTTGCACAGCCAAGCTAGATAGTTAAGAATAAAGATGCATCACCATGGGGGTTGAATTCTACATCCTTGCCAACATCAAGCCAAGGAACCCTGGACGGCTGAGGCAGGAGGTCTTCCCAACATAGGATCTTGACCCTAAACCATGCATCCAGGTTCAGGCGAGCTCTTCTACCGCACTGCCACGTTTCCCCACCTTATATACCTTAAACAAACTCAAGAGTAAGATTCTGGCAATATGTCCCTCCCTTCAGTTGTGAAATTCTAGTGCTGGCTGTACTTGGTCTGCGTCAAAAACATACAAAGGAATGGTCTCTGCCCCAATGCACATTCAAAAGAAAGAGGAGCAGTACTTTTCCTTGATGAAAACATTCCCAGGCTGAGACTCTCTTATCACGTCTACCTTCCACATCCCCTGTTTTGTTTCCTGCACAGTGTAACCCGGTGCTGGTGAGAAAAAGTGCAAACACGTTTTATGTGGAAACAAGCTCAGTGTGGAAAAACCCTGCGCCACACATGCGATGATACAGTAAAGCACAAAAATTGAGTCAGTGGTCAAAATTGAGTCGGTGGTCAAATACAGATAGATAGCATTACAGCAGTCAAGAATGGGAGAGACAGAGCCAAGTTCACCATTAGGTGTGGTTTAGATACAATCGACTCGTTGGGCCGTGCGGTTTCCTCAACGGTGGTGCTTCAACGCCATGCCATGCCTGGCTGAGAACATCTGGCTTTTCAGGGGATGTCTCATGGACGTGCCCTTCGATGGTACCCGTCTCTTTGGAGACAAAACAGACTCGGGGCTGGAGCACTTAAAGGCACTTTAAGGCACTTTAAGGACTTGCGGGATACGGCCAAGTCCTTGGGCCTCTCATTGGCATCACATTCCCTTTAACCCCTTTTCTGGATATGAAAGGGGCATTCCACCATGCCAGCCCTATGCAAGCCACCGTCCTGTGCAAGCACTCCACACTATGCATGGGCGCAGTGCATACAGGTCCTGTGGGTCAGGTAGTCTGCCACACCTATCAACCCCTCTGCAGCTGCAGTCTCCAAGCCCTCCTAATTTTGCTGTACAAGATCATGTGCATCTAATTGGTGGAAGAATCCGCCATCATCTCCATCACTGGCAGTACGTAACATCAGACAGGTGGTTTTTGCAGATAATTCGGAGGGGCTACTCCCTTCCATTCAAAATCCTCCCCCATTCCTCCAACACAGGATCAGCTGAAGGAGGATCATCTACCATTGCTCCTCGAGGAAGTTTTGGCTGCCTTAGCCAAGGGAGCCATAGAGAGGGTTCTGATATCAGAAGTAGGCTGTGGTTGCTATTCCCGCTACTTTCTCATACCATAAAAGAACAAGGGTCTATAGCCTATCCTAGACCGCCAAACCCTCAATCTCCTCCTCAAAAAGAAGAAATTCAAGATGCTCACTTTGGCTCAGGTCTTGTCTGCCCTAAAACAAGGAGACTGGATGGTAGCGCTGGACTTGCAAGATGCGTATCTCTATATTTCCATCCTTCCTGCCCACAGATGTTACCGTTTGATTCACCGTAGGGCAGGAGCACTTTCATTTCACCATGCATTCCTTTGGCCTTGCCAAAACCCCTCTGGACTTCACCAAGGTGATGGCGGTGGTCGGAGCTCATCTGCAGAGGTTAGGAGTGTCAGTCTTCCCCTATCTTGAAGAATGTCTATTGAAGGTGGGCTCGTCCCAGGCTGTCGTCTCCCACCTCCAGACTATGGCGGACCTCCTACATTTGCTTGGGTTAACTATAAATGCGCCAAAGTCACACCTGGCTCCCTTTCATCGGAGCTGTGCTGGATACAGTGCAGTTTTGGGCTTATCCTCCTGCGAGCGAGTCCAGGATATTCAGGCTCTCATACTGATGTTTTAGCCTCTATCCTGGATTTCAGTGAGAATGACTCTGTGGCTGGTGGGCCTCATGGCCTCCTGCATCCTGCTAGTGAACCATGCCATATGGCGTATGCGGGCTCTGCAGTGGAACATGAAGTTCCAGTGGGCGCAGAATTAGGGAAATCTCTCTGAAATGGTCCAGATCTTGGAGGGAAATGCAAAAGACCTGCAGTGGTGACTATTAACCTATGATTGGGTCAGAGGCAGACCCCACTCCCTTCGTCAACCAGATCTCACAGTAGTGACAGATGCGTTACTCCTGAGAGGGTTTGGGCCAATCGGGAGAGGTGGAGATCAGAGGTCTCTGGCAGAATCCAGGCTCCACATCAACATGCTAGAGATCCTAGCTATCCAACTGGCATTAAGAAGCCTTCCTACCCTCCATCAAGGGAAGGCTAGTGTAGGTGTTCACGGACAACACCACCGCCATGTGGTACTGCAACAAATAGTAGAGGGTTGGGTTGTGGGCCCTTCGTCAAGAGGCCCTGCATCTCTGGACATGGCTGGAACAACAGGCCACATCCCTGGTGGTTCAACACTTAGCAGGTTCTCTAAACGCCTGGGAGGACAAACTCAGCCGCTAATGCCTAGCGGATGACAAGTGATGTCTCATTCCAGAGGTGGCGCAAGGACTCTTTCAGCAGTGGGGAGAGCCTTGGTTAGATCTGTTTGCCTCCGAAGAGAATGTGCAATGTCAGCAGTTTTGCGAACTGCACTTTTCAAGGCAGCTACTGCTCAGAGGCACTTTTCATCTAGAGTGGAACTCAGGCCTCCTGTATGCCTTTGTGCCCATACCATTCCTGCCCAGAGTTCTCAAGAAGTTCAGAACCAACTGGGCCCAAGTGATCCTTGTGGCTCCGGACTGGACATGGAGAGTCTTCTGTTGCAGCAACAGGAGAGGATCCTCCAACCAAACCTGTCAACTCTCTGCTTTCTTGAGTGGAGATTGAGTGGCAACAGCTGACAGCTTTCAAAGGCCATGAATTATATTATGTCATTTCAGCAACTAGGAGTCCATCTGCCAAGACTCTATATGCCTGCTGATGGAAGGTGACCGTGACGTCACTTCCAGTGCAGACGATAGCGACAAAGCCGCGCAGAGCCAATCTACGCCACCGTGCAGGGGTACTGCTCACACAAAAATCTTCCGGATCCAGTCTGACGTCTGGGAAATTCAAAGGTGAGGAATCTGCAGCTAGATATTGTTTCTACCAGACAATACATTACCGAAGGTAAGTAACTTGTTCATTATTACTTCATTAAGGATGGAGATGCTAGGCCTGTTGAGATAGATATTATTAGAGGCTTGTTTTGACAACAAGTATTATTACTTCATTAAGGAATGACATTATAAAACTATGGAGATATTGTAACGTTATGTTAGGTTAGTTTTTGTAGCACTCCATTATCCGTGAGGGTATCCTTGCACATTTCAGGCATGTGGAGCTTGCCTCTAGTGGCCTCACTTGAAGAGCAGGTTTTCAGCTTCTTGTGGAACTCAAGAAGTGATGAGGAGGCTCTAATGTGATGTGGGAGGTCGTTCCATGCTTTAGAAGAGAGGTGTGAGAAGGCACAACCTCCTGCTCTGCTTTTGCATATGGGTGGTACATGCGCTAATGAGAGTACGGCTGAGTGGAAGTGCCTATTGGGCTCGTGTAACTGTACATGGCTGTTCAGGTAGGCAGGACCCGTTTTGTTTAGTGCTTTGTATGTGTGGATGAGGAGCTTGAACTGTGCGTGCTGGTGTATAGTTAGTCACTATACTTCCCTTATGTCTGGTATGAAATGCGACCTGCATGGGATGTGAAGGCCCATTCTGGCCTCTGCATTCTGGACAGTCTGAAGCCAATTGTGAGTTGGTTGGTGATTGCTATGTGGAGGGTGTCCCTGTGGTCCACTCTGCTGTTCATGACGGTTTGAGTGTTGATTTTCCTCGTGTTGTTGGGTATCCACTTGATTATCTTTTTCAGCATCCTCAGGGAGTGGAAGCAGACCCCGGTGACAGTGTTGACCTGGGCGGTCCTGTCTAGTTTGCTGTTGATAATGGTCCCGAGGTTTCGTGCTCGTGTGTTGTGAGTGGGTCCTAGGTGCATAGGCCACCAGGAGGAGTCCCACAGCAAGACATCCTTTCCGAAGAGTACCACTTCGGTCTTGTCTTGTTAAGTTTGAGGAAGTGACGTGTGTTCTTACCCATTTTAAGGGACTTGTTCTTACAACAAGCATTATTACTGCAATACATATGAGCCTGCTGGGCCTGTGGAGATAAATGTTTTTAGAGACATGTTCTCACAAGAGGTACAGTTACTTCAGTACGGATGTACATGCTGGACCTGTGAAGATAAATACTATTGAAGACACGTTCTTACAACAAATATTATTACTTCAGTAAGGATGCACGTGCTGGACCTGTGGAGATAGATATTATTAGAGGCTTGTTCTGTCAACAAGAATTATTACTTCTGTAAGGATGGACATGCTGGGCCTATGTTAAGATTTTCTTTTCAGCGAAATGTCTTTAAAGCACTGAATTGCTTCAATTGGATGGGACACAGCGGACTGTGAAAAGATCACATTAACAGGAGTTACTGCACTGGAAGGGAAGGGTTGACGCTGTAAAGACTTGTTCTCATCAAGGGAGTGATCTTAGAAGATCAACTCCTTTCTCAGAAAGCGGTTTGCTGGGTCTTCTGAAGGGAAATCCCCTGTTATGTTTGTTATGTTGTTTTTTATGTTAGCAGTTTCAATGTAGATTTGAAGAATGCTTTTTTAACTCTTTTTTATCTCAAGGACACACAGGAAGAGACATCATATGACTTCTGACCCTAAATGGCAGAATGGTAGAAGCCAGAGGATGGGCCAAGGGTGGAGGTATGGGATGGGTGGAAAGGTAGAGGCTAGAAGGGGGACCAGGGGCTGAGGGTGGAGGCATGGGATGGGTGGAAAGGTAGAGGCTAGAAGGGGGACCAGGGGCTGAGGGTGGAGGCATGGGATGGGTGGAAAGGTAGAGGCTAGAAGGGGGACCAGGGGCTGAGGGTGGAGGCATGGTGTGGGTGGAAAGGTAGAGGCTGGAAGGGGGACCAGGGGCTGAGGGTGGAAGCATGGGTATGGGTGGAAAGGTAGAGGCTAGAAGGGGGGCCAGGGGCTGAGTGTGGAGGCATGGTGTGGGCTAGACGGGGGACCAAGGGCTGAGGGTGGAGGCAGGGGATGGGTGGAATAGTAGAGGCTAGAAGGGGGACCAGGGGCTGAGGGTGGAGGCTTGGGTGTGGGTGGAAAGGTAGAGGCTAGAAGGGGGACCAGGGGCTGAGGGTGGAGGCATGGGATGGGTGGAAAGGTAGAGGCTAGAAGAGGGACCAGGGGCTGAGGGTGGAGGCTTGGGTATGGGTGGAAAGGTAGAGGCTAGAAGGGGGACGATGGGTTCAGGGTGGAGGCATGGGTTTGGGTGGAAAGGTAGAGGCTAGAAGGGGGATCAGGGGCTGAGGGTGGAGGCATGGGATGGGTGGAAAGGTAGAGGCTAGAAGGGGGATCAGGGGCTGAGGGTGGAGGCTTGGGTATGGGTGGAAAGGTAGAGGCTAGAAGGGGGACCAGGGGCTGAAGGTGGAGGCAACGGATGGGTGGAAAGGTAGAGGCTAGAAGGGGGACCAGGGGCTGAGGGTGGAGGCTTGGGTATGGGTGGAAAGGTAGAGGCTAGAATGGAGACCAGGGGCTGAGGGTGGAGGCATGGTTATGGGTGGAAAGGTAGCTGCCCGAAGGGGGACCAGTGGCTGAGGGTGGAGGCATGGGATGGGTGGAAAGGTAGAGGCTAGAAGGGGGACCAGGGGCTGAGGGTGGAGGCTTAGGATGGGTGGAAAGGTAGAGGCTAGAAGTGGGGGGCAGGGGCTGAGGGTGGAAGCATGGGATGGGTGGAAAGGTAGAGGCTAGAAGGGGGACCAGGGGCTGTGGGTGGAGGCTTAGGATGGGTGGAAAGGTAGAGGCTAGAAGGGGGGGCAGGGGCTGAGGGTGGAGGCTTGGGATGGGTGGAAAGGTAGATGCTAGAAGGGGGGGCAGGGGCTGAGGGTGGAGGCATGGGATAGGTGGAAAGGTAGACGCCAGAAGAGAGAACAAAAGCTCAATGGAAGAAGCTGCCCCAGTGGTGTAGGTGCAACGGGAGCGGGGGAATTGATCAGTAGGGAGCTGGAGAGGGTTTCATCAGACGATGATACAAAAGAGGGTATTACTTCGACAAGGCGGGGCATGGCAGTGCTGCAGTGCCATGCTCTTGGCAGGGAAAGGAATTCCTTCACAGGACGAGGCACGCTCAGAACTCGTTCTTCGGGAACCAGGGCACCCTCTGACTTTAAGAAGCGGCCTTGGGGTTATTTCTTTTTCACACGACTGTTTGTGGAGTGCAGTGTCCTGCAGAATACACCCAGAGGCCACTGTTAAATCTTTAGCAGGAAAAAGCACAAGATAGGAACAAAAAAAAACTCACCGAGACATGGCAAGGGGCAGCTGCGGGTTCGTGCAACACGATACCGTCAGTGTACAGAAAGAAAATCGTGGCCTGCAGGCCATTACCAAAAGGTAGGCTAAACCAGGATTCCTCGGCTGGTGCAGTGCTTAATTTGTAACTAAAACCGTGCCGGTGCCCAAAGCCCTTCTCTTAAACACGCGGTTGCTGCAATTAAATGTTCCAACATGGAATACTGAGGCAGCGCAGTCCTGAAGCCTTCTCGGGCCTCGGCAATCAATTTACAGCCACTCCCTGCCCCTTCAGCTCACTCTTGCAGCTTTCTGCTTTCTCCCATTGTGACGCTTTTTCGTTTATCTCTTCCTCCGTCTTTCCCATATGTGTCTTTTGCTCGAAGTAAATGCTTGAAGCAGAAAGATAAGTGCTGGCCTGCCAAAATAAGTGTCTGTGCTCCGCACCGGAAACAACAAGTACAAATTAAGCACTGGGCTGGTGGCACTATGGAAAAGAAACTGCTGCTGATATATCTGAATGAAATTGCGTTTTAATTAATTCATCGTGCTGCATAGTGCGAACACAAACTCAAGTGCCTCTAAATGTTCCCCTTTTAATCATTATCGTGGCATCTTATTTTTTTCTGGTGTTTCATACAGCATAAAAATGTCACCTTTTCAAAAATATCCAAGCTTAAAAAATACAAGCAAGCACAGATATACCAAAATAGCAGGATTCTCAAACACAGGCAACTGCTGCGAGAAAATATGGAAGGCAGTGAGAAGAGAAGAGGGCCAGGATTTTCTTGTAATATTATGTTTTTTTTTTCAAAATGGGAAAAAGACTGGCACTGAATGGTATATGATCAAATTGAACAAAAGAAAAAGTTATGAGTAATGAATGACCTGACTGAAGGCAGCTGTGGGGAATCTGATAGATCTATGTTTTTTCATCAATGCATCCTGGGTTTGCTTCAGAGACCAAAAAAGGGAAGATCACACTGGACTTGAGTAATTAGGCCTACTACTGGATAAGAAAAGCTAGTGGTCCAAATTTTAACAAGCATTTGGAATGCCATAGGTCTCGCATTTGTTTGAGTTAGAGCTATTTGTGTTGTAAATGCATACCTGGACTTTTCTTGCCACATAAATTGGTCACCCCTGCACTTAATTTATTTCTGCTGCAGTGCACATTGTTTTTCTTTACTAAAAAATCTAACCAAAAACTTCAAAAATGAACACAGTGAACTTAAAGCAGACATATCTAGTAGTTTCCTGCTGAGGTGGATATTTTGTGTTTGAGATCAAAGTCGTTATCATACCGAATGCAATGTGATGCATTTCTAATGTTGATTGGGAGGCAGACTGCACAGCAGTTTGTATAACACTGAGTAGAGCTGCATTCGTCCGACCTCAATTCAGATCAGTGGGTGAAGTGATTCCACATATGGAGACTTAAGGAAATGAACAAGAATCTATGTAGCTGACTTTGAACAGACAAAACCACATGCTGCTCCCAAACTTCTCAATGATTAGCCATCAGCATACTGAATCAGTGCCAAGTCTTCTTAAATGCGTCTGTAAGAAAACACCTACAAATTTCAAATTCCATCTTCTCGTAAGCAGATGCTGACAAGCGCGCTTCGGGATATCCTCTGTTTTTCCTTTCTCTCAAGTGGTGAAATGATAACAGTTTTAAAAAACAAGGGACTGTGGCAGTAATGCAAAAGAGGCGGAGAAGAAATGTCCCACGGCAGCCGTGCGTGTCTCTGCAGCCAGCAGAGGCATAGACAACGAAACAGGACTATAGGGCGCTCGGGATCCATAACGCATTGATGCGGGATGGGAGCTGCGGGCCAGTGGCTCTGGTGCTGAGGCTGATCTTCAGAGCTGTTAGAGATTCAGCTGTTGCTTTAACTTTACTTTAGCTGAGAAACACACTCAGCAGTATTGTTGGAGGGGAAGAGGGTGGCTGGAACGACACAGGGAGAGTAAGTGTATCCCAGAAAACTCAAGCATTAACAAACAGCCACGCAGCATGAAGCGGCGAGGCAAAATAAAAAAGTAGGGCGCGACACTGAGGTATATGGCCGATTGTGCAATAATCCATGTAAAAGGGTCAGTCTACTAGGCGTAACAAAAAACAGCCTCAAGATGGCACAAACCTAAAGCATTTACCTACGAAACCAACTGAATTTTGAAAGGGAGGCCCAGGAAGGATTGAAGGTGATTGGTATGAGATGGGCGTGGTTAAAGCCCACAGAATAGATTACAACATGTCTAACAGCAGCGCTTGACCTAATAAATGGCATACTGATGTCCCTGTGTGGTCAGTGGCGGAGGAGGCTTACATGGCTGGGATGGGCACTGATGAAAAGCTGGTACAGAACATGATTCGGGTAATCTGACTAATGACCTGACTAATTTTTCCAGCAAGTGAGACCTCTTCCGAAAAATATTTTGTTTGCTGAAACATACATACAACCTGAATAGCAGAGCAGAGTGTAGGCTGTTGATGACGATGGAGGGTCTGTTATGTTCTGTGCATTTTCTAGGTCTTGCATTAGCAACTACCTTTTGTTTCTATTAAAATTATATCTAAACTTTACTTTTAGAGGCATTCAGTCAGCGTTCCTTGCTCAATGGTCTGTAATTGTGTCATTCATATTTCAATACCACCCACTACATCATGTAGCATGGGGCAACAGGTTAGCCCACTTAATCTATTGACTAACTTCACTGTGAGTTACAACATTCTTCCTTTTCACAACAAGCACGTCCACACACAAAGTAGTTTCCTTGAGGGTCTACTATGGCAATGAGTGTGTTTTGAGACCAAATATTATTATTGCCTATAGCCAGTGTTATTTTTAGACACAACACAATCTATACAGTTTTGCAAAAAATAGAAAACAAACAAAAAACAAGCACTGCCAAAGCCAAAAAGCTGGAGACAACACCAGACCTATAGGCTTTGCCAATGCTTGTTTACTCTTTTGTGGCGGCCCTGTAATAGTGTATCACCTGTGACGATACATATACTGTTGCATTGTTATTTTGGGGATCACCTGCTGTCTGTTTGCCTAGTTTATGCAATTCAAATAAAACTTCAAAAATTTATTCTGTAATTATTTGTCCGCACAGTATTTCGAACAGACGTACACAATAGATCAGTAGCTGTATATAGTTGTTTGAGCTAATGCTTTCCTAAAAAAACCATAGAGTGTGTGATGAGAATTATACATGCTGCTTGTGCTTGTGAATATGACCCGCTGTGTGAGGTGTGAGAGAATTTAGAATTAATCTTTGCCTTCGAGAATCAGAGGATGTTACTTTAGAACAAATCTGAAACCATGGATAGAGGGATTGGCCCCAACTGTTGGTGGAAGAGAATTCCAGTGGAGGGAGCCAAGCAGGTAGAAAGAGCACTATATAGATGTAGCACAAGGTGGTTTGGGTGCGGCCAGAAAAATGTAGGCGTCAGATCATAGGTTGCAGGTGAGGTTTTATTGGGAAAGTGTGAAATAAAGGTAATCCGGTGCTAAGCCATAAAGGTCTATAAATACAAGTGTTAGTAACTGGTAAAGGCCTCTGTTTTTGCACGGAGCCAGCTGTTTTTGAAGATGGTGCAGGCTGGCAAAGAGAGCCAATGAAGTCGCATTAGGACGGGGGTAAAGTGATTATATTTCTTCCAGTCCTGGATGAGATACCATTGTGGAGGCCGTAGATAATGGCGGTTACCACCATCCAGTCGCAAGATTACAAGGGCTTTAACAGCAGTTCTGAAGTTGCTTCCTGGAAGAAACATTTTCATTTTCTTTAGAAGGGAGAGCTGATACCAGACCATTATTGTTTGACAAACTTGTTCCTTGAGATTGAGGTTGGTGTCTGATATAAATCCAAGTGACTTGGCATTTGATGAAAGTTGGGGTTTGAAGCTCTCAAGGTTAATGTAATTGAGCTAGCTTGTACTATTTCTTCCTTGTTGTTCTGTTTGGGCTGAGCTTCAGGTCGGACCTGGACATCCAAGTTTCAATGGAGTGCAGCCAGTGTTTGAAGTGTTGAGTATCAACAATTATTGGCGAATCGTGAAGCTGGTATCTGTGAATGGAGCCTGAATGGCCTCCACATATAGACTGAAGATGGTAGGAGGCGGTATGAAATGCCAGGATCTCTGCTGGTGATAAGGATCTTTCGGGAACTGGAGGTTCCCATGTGAACAAACTGGCATCAATTTGAAAGGTAAAAGCAGAACCAGTGAAGGACATTGCCAGTGAATTCCATTCCAGATTGTAGGGTGTAGCTGGGGCTTGTCTGGTTAACTGTGAGGAAAGCAACTGAGAAGTCCTACCTTAAGCAATGAAAGCTTTATAAATGGTGATTAGAAGTGAGAGAGGTTCTCCATATACAGCTTTGATGAAGGGTGAAGGTAAGACATCATTTTCATAGAAAGTGTCTTTGAGGGAGTTGTGAATGTAGGCGAGATCAGTGAGAGTTTGGGCTTTGAGAGAAGACCATTGTGGGATTCTGCGAGTAAGATGTGGGTGAAGGAGGAGAAGCTGTTGGATATTCTTTAGTTTTTTTTCACTGAAGAAGAGGTTAATGGCAATCCACCTGTCTGTGAAGTGTGATATAGGGGTGTCAGGCAGGAGGCTGATGCAGTGTTTGACTGATTTGAAAAGTGCTCTGCTTAAGTTGGTGCCTTCATTAATGATGTTGGTATAGTAGTTTGCTTTGGCTGATGTGATTAACTGTCTGCATGTTGCAGGGAAGCACTTCAGTTGTTCTGTTTTAATTCCATTTTCTTTCCTGTCTATGGATGTAGCATTTATTGTCAGTGAGATTTTTAGAGTGTCAGGGTGCTGAAGGTGTTGGCTTGCACTTGTGTGTTTTCCTTGGAGAGTGGATGTGTCCATGGTTTAAAAAAAAAGTATTGACATTGTTTAGAAGGGTAATGGCATAAGACATGAAGTTGACAGGGCTCGAGATGAGTTCATGCATTAGGTTGTCAATGGAGAAGTCTTAAAAGGATCCGAAGGCTTGATCTTTTCTTTTGGGTTGACCTTGGTTTGCTGCTATGATGCTGAGCAGGGAGATAGGAATGGTGAGGTGCTTGTTCAGTTCAGGAGTATAGGTAGTCTGCAATGAACATTTGGTGCTGATGAAAAGACAAGTTTAATGGTGTGACCTCTGTGGTGTTGTAGGGCTTTTACCATGGGGGTAAGACTGCTTGTTTTTTTGTGGCAGCACCACCGCATGTGGATGACTGAGTCACACACATACTGAAAGCTGTCTGCATGACCTTCTTGGCTAGTTAGCAGCAGCTCACCCACGCCTGAAAAGTAAAGGTGATTTGTGGCAGCCTGACGCATGACACTCTGACTCTTCTGGGAAGTTGTTGTGGAACAGATCTTACCCCTTTTTCTCATTTGCACAAGCCTCTTGGATGCCTGCAAGTGCATACACTAGCACATGCATCTCGCTTGCGACACTCTGTTGTGTACAGTAAAGGGCTTAGAGCCCACCTGTTGTTTACCATTTGTTGGTTTGCGTGGCACTCTTCTTTACAGCCTTGTGATTTGTCAATCTAGGGCAAGTTTCATTTTCATTCCTCTCTGTGGAGCAGGGACCAAACACTGATTGATTCAACTTAATCAGTGCCTGTCCACTGCTCTCAACGTGATTGAGGTACTATTTTATTCTTTTTAACTTTTAGGGCTCTGCAAACAGAAGTCTTGTGATATGGGAAAAATATGCCCAGCAGGACAAACAAAATTGCAAAGTTTTATTTTTTTATAGCTAACTTTCTTTTATTTTGCCAAGCCGCCTTCTTACTTTTCCCATCATGTTTTCTTTTGTCTTTGCTCATGGGTGCTTTTCTCAAAAGATGGCGATTATCTTCTTTGAAATATTGCACAACAACATTGTGCAAAACACCCCAATCCACCCCACTCCAATCTGCCCTACTAAAATGTATCCCACCTTACCCCACACCAATCCACCCCACCCCACCCCACTCCAATCCAAACTGCTCACCCAATTCACTCCAACCCATCCCAATTCTCCCAAGCCAGCCCAATCTAAACTGCCCCACTTCAATTTGCCCCACTCTAAGTCAAAACAACCTACACCACTCCAAAACAATCTGCCCCACTGCAATCCAAAACAATCTGCCCCACTCCAGTTCGCCTCACTTCAATCTGCCGCACTTTAACCAAAACAATCTGTCCCACTCCAAATTGCCACACTCCCTTCTGCCCCACTCATAATCCAAAGCAATCTGCCCCACTCCAATCCACCCCACTCCAGTCTGCCCCACTCCAATCCAAAACAGATTGCTCCACTCTAGTCTGCCCCACTCCAATCTGCCCCACTCCAAAACAATACACCTCAATCCAATCCAATCTACCTCACCCAATCCAATCCATCCCAATTCACCCCACTCCAATCCACCCCACTCCCATCCAATCCACCCCACACCACACAACCCAATCCACACCATTCCAATCCACCCTAATACAATCTGCCCCACTCCAGTTGGCCCTACTCCAATCTAAAACAATCTGGCCCGCTCCAGTCTGCCTGACTCCAATCCAAAATAGTTTGTCCCATTCCAGTCCACCCCAATCCAATCCAAAACAATCTGCCCCACTCCAATCTGCCCTCACCCCAATCCAAAACAATCTGCCCCACTCCAATCCAAAACAATTTGCCCCACTCCAATCCAATTCAATTTGCCCCACTTTAATTCAAAATAACCTGCCCCATTTCAACCTGCCCCACTCCCCCGTCCCACTCCGATCCCAAACAACCCACTCAAATTAAAACCAATCTGCCCCACTCTAATCCAATCCACCCCACTCTATTCCAATTCACCCTACTCCAATCCACCATAATCCACACCACAAAAATTCAGTCTAGCTCACACCAATCCACCCTACGCCAATCCAATCCACCCCAATCCAGTCTAGTCCAATCTACCCCACGCCAATACACCTCACCCCGTCCTATTCGCCCCACTCCAATCCACACCAATACAACCCAGCCCACTCCAATCCATCCCACCCTACCCCAATCCACCCACCCCACTCCAATCCAACCCACTACAACCCAATCCACCCCACTCCAGTCCACCACAATACATTCCATTACAAAGCACCCCACCCCAATCCAATCTACCCACCCCAAATCCAATCTACCCCACCCCAATCCAATCCACTACAATCAACCCAATCCACTCCACCCTAATGCACCACTCTCAATCCAATCCATCTCACTCCAAACCATTCCAATCCACTCCACCACACCCCAATCCAATCCACCCCAATCCAATCCACCCCAATCCAATCCACCCCAATCTGATCCACCCCAATCAAGTCCACCCACTCCAATTCACCTCAGTGCAATGCACCCCAATCCAATCCACCCCACCCTGATAAACCCATCCCACTCCAGCCCACCCCAATCCAATCCACCCCTTCCAGTCAACCCCACCTCAATCCACCACACCCCATTTCAATCCACTTCACCCCACTCAAATCACCTTCACTCCACTCCACTCTACCACAATCCACCCAACTCTACCCCAATTAAGTCCACCCTACCCCAGCCCACCCCATCCCAGTTTAGTCTGGCCGCACTCCAATCCAATCCACCCACCCTAGCCCACTTCAATCCTCCCCACTCCAATCCAATCCACTCCAATCCACCTCACTCCATTCCAATCCATCCACCCCACCACACTCTAATCTGCCCCACCTCGATGCAATCAACTCCACTCCAATCCACCCCACTCTAGTCCACCCCAATCCAATCCAACCAAATCAAATCCAACACACCCCAACCCAATCCAAACCACCCCACCCGATCAAATCTATGCCACTACAGTCCACCACACCCCAATCCAATCCGCCTCACTCCAATCCAATCCACTCTAACCCACTCCAATCCACCCCATCTACTCCACTCACTCCAATCCACCACACTCTACTCCATTCTACCCACTCTGTCCCAATCCAGCCCAGCCCACTCCATTCCATTTCAGTTCACCCCACTCAATCCATCCAGTCAAACCCACTACAATCCATCCAAACCACCCCAATCCAATCCACCACACCCCAATCCAAACCACCACATTCCAATCTAATCCACCCCACTCCAATCCAATCCACCTCACTCCCAACCAATCCACCCTACTCCAATCCTACCCACCGACTCCAGTCCAACCCACCCCACTCCACTCGAATCCACCCTACTCCAGTCCAATGTAATAAACCCTACTCCAATCCAATTCAGCCAACCCCACCCGAGCCCTATCACTCCAATCCAAACTGCCCACCATAACCCAATCTAATGCACCCCTCTTGGGTCCTCACCAATCCCATCCACCTCACCCCATTTCAATCCACCCCAATCCAATCCACCCCATACCATTCCACCCCACTCTTACCCAATCCAATCCACCCCTTCTACTCCAATTCAATC
Organism: Pleurodeles waltl; assembly: GCF_031143425.1. Taxonomy (NCBI): domain Eukaryota; kingdom Metazoa; phylum Chordata; class Amphibia; order Caudata; family Salamandridae; genus Pleurodeles; species Pleurodeles waltl. Next base: position 1,379,680,456 of record NC_090446.1, on the reverse strand, counting down.
CCCCCACTACCTCAATCCACTCCAAACCACTCCATCCTATTCCATCTCACTCCATGCCACTCTACAACACTCTCTGTCACTGAACTCCATGACACTCTACTCCCTCACTCCACTCTGACACTTCATGCCACTAAGTTTTAGCCATGCTGAACAGCAGCCACAATGATGTACAACATGGCAAAACACATCGCCAAAGTCAATAGCTCTTGTATAAGCAAGATCTATTGGCTTTGCCAATGCTTGTTTCTGTTGTCGGCAAGAGGAACAGTGATACAGTTGGCATCTTAATTCCCCACAGTATCATGAGTTCTACCTTACCAAGCAAGAAATAACTTTTAATATTACGAAATCCAAATGTACTTATTTTGAAACGGCAAAAACTAATTGCATGTGTTATTTAGCCATGTTGCAGTAACATGCTGCTGTCTGCAATCTGCTCATCACACTCTGGTCCATATTTATACAATTGTATTTAGTAAGTTTGCGCCGTTTTTGCGTCAAAAAGCGGCACAAATGTGGCGCTAAAAAAGTATTAATATGGGCCTCTGTGTTTTGTAATCTTCATTCAACGAGTTCCCCATGCACTCAGTGCTGTTCTATATGTGGCGCTTCTATCATTGGATCCTCTTGCTGACATAAAAGTCAAAGTAAAGTGTTCTGATCCTCATTGTATTTAGGTTTCTCCATGCTGCATTTAATGCTTAAAACAAAAATACCCTTGAAGTTCCGCACACATTCATGCAGGTGCGCATGCACACACACAAATTATATCTTTAGCAGGTACATTGACCGACCTATTTTCTGAATTTTTGTATGAGAGACTGTCACCTGCAGATTACACACAGATCACTGCAGCCTCCTCATCACTTCCTCATCCCAGACCTTACATCATTAGGCACATCCACACCCTGGAGACAGGCACCCCTGTGTCTTGTGAACACTGAAATTACACTAATAAATATTCATGTACTCTGGATGTTGAATCTGCATAGAATTTGACTTAATATAAAAAATAGTGCACGACTTGGAAAATGTGTCTACTTGAGTGGCCGTCAGTGACCAGGAAGTGTCCTTATTAATCACTTATTAGGATGAAACGATGTGCTAATGTTTAGATTAATGTAGTAGTATGTTATATTAATGATTAATTATAAAGTATTTCTTTATTAATTGTAGGCCTTAAGTTAGCAAGGTTTTGGGCCTAGTTGCAAAGCCTCATGTTAAACTGTACCGTTAAGATAACATTTGTGAAAAATTGTTTGCCTGGAGAAATGAATACCTGATATTGTTCTTTTCCACTACGCTGACCAAACGTTAGTAGATGGTTTCTTTTCCCATGAGAACTGCTTGCTAGAAAATGCTGTATTAGCTATCATTACAATGTAAAGTTTAGAGTGTGAGAAAGCGATGTTCCCAGGAGCTAACAATGAATGCACTGACTGAAGGGCAGAGAGATACAAAATTGTTCCCTGACGAGTCCGACGATGAGAACAGGAGAAGATGAGCCAGTCATTGACAAGTGAAAGACAGTTTAGTTCTTAGCTTTGAAGTTCTACTTTCATTGGGCAAAATGTAAACGTATGAATCTTTGACCAATGCAACGTGGGAAGAGTTTTAGATGATTTTAACTTCGCCTGACCACACCGAAAGGGATGAGATTTATTCCCATTTCCCTTCTCCACCGATGAGGTGTACTCGCCTTGAGTCTGCTACTTAGAGAATTATATCTTTAACTTTATTGCTTAGACTTTGATGCTGGATGCTGATCCTTAAACTATGCTTTACAAATGGTTCGGATAGCTAAGAGTCCCCTGTTCTGAACCATTCTCTTTCATGATCCAATGCTGATGCTGACTGAACAGACGTCCAATTGACGAAGACAGGCGCAGCTTGCTGATCCATACAGAGGACTGGTATTAGTCAAATGTTATTGCTTGATGTAATTTGTCCTTTCTTTCTAGGTACCAACTGCAAATGCCATAGCTAGATGTTTTTCCAAATTTGTGTTGACTAACTTGTTTTGCATGAAGCCCAAACATGCTATTCTAATCTGAAGGTTAGAGAGGGAAGACCCTAAAATGCTACAAGGTTGCTATTGATAATTAATAGATGTAACTCAGTTGCTGAATCTAAATGTATACTATTTCCATAGCGCAGTTATTTTTGTTATTGATTTGTACTGTAATTCTAAAGTGCGTAAGAATTCATGCTTTGGTTAAACTGAGATTCGGTCAACCAGTGTTGTTTCTGTACGTATATCATTTGATTTTGAGTCTAAGTTACATAATATAAGCATTGTTAATATAGGGAAATAAACATTCTAAGTTTTACATAAAGGTGTGGTTATTCATGTCCAAAAGGGTCATGGTGCGTGGAATTATTGACTCCAAAGAGCATTGATCCTATTGATTGATATTGTTATTGATTTGTATCAAAATTGAGTCCTATGGTGGGATTTACTCTAAGCGCAGTCAAAAGGTCCATCGAACCTCTAACGCGTCCCCTTATGAATGAAAGATAAGAATCCAAATAAGGTCCGACACACTAACAGTCTACCTAAAAGAAAGAAATACAGTATAAACATTTGCGCTCTTATGTGCCTATAAAGGACCATCGCTATACAGAGGCGTGCTATTCTGTCTTTCTCCTCTAGAAGGCAATCAACCAAGAGCTTTTTATTTCTAGTTCTTGCTTATCTTTTAGTCAATCTATAGGCATTTTCTCCCTACTAACAGTTAGATTCTACTGTGTATTGTGTACCTACTTTTGTTGACCTCCTGGACCCTTGGTGGGCTTGTGGTCTGTGTTCTGCTGACAAAATGTGTTGCATTTTAAATTATACTTGTGCATGTTTACCTTTGTTATGGAGTTGAGGTTCCACTGTCCCGGAGGTGTTCTGGAATGCTTTCTTCAATGGGATTTTTCCAGTTGGACAGCTTGCAAGCAGACCCGTTGTACTGTGCTGCTCTTCGTCTTACAAATAGAAATGAAAGAACTCTTCTGCGCTTATCCTTATCTTCACACCATGCCTCTCTGCTGGGTTTTTTGTGACTGTGTGGTGCTGCTTACTTCCAATTGTAGGCCTGCCCTTCCATAACTCCCTGTAGGGCTTAGACCTGTGTGTGTAGTTGCTCTTCTTGAAGTCACTCTGAACCTCTGTCAAGTATGTAATTATGTAGCTCCTTCAGGCTTTTGCAGTTCGTAGTGGGCCTTCCACTGTGTGCTTCCAGCTCCCTTGAGACTGGGATGGCCCCGCTTGTTGTGCGATACTGGCGACCTCCTTCAGTGGGTCCTTAATTTTCATCTTGTTGGGGTGCATGTTGAGCTTTGGCTTACCACTGTGCTTCCCGACTGTGTATGGGGCATGTGGGATGGTGCCCTGTTGTCGTATTGCCCCTTGTTAGATGATTGTACACCCCAGCAGCTGTGTCTTTTGGGGCCTGTGTGTACTGTTCTAGTGTCTGGCCTGCCCTTCACTGGCTTCATGATGGGCTTGGGGCTGGAGGTGGGTTTATTCTTCTGGACAGTGCTGTAGACCTTTGTTGATGGAAGTGGATGCCCCTCCTGGACTGATAGGATGAGGACACTCTCTCTTCAGTTCCCTGCAGTTGTTTCCATCACTGGCACATAGCTGATGTTGGGGTTCAGGAATCCTTGATCCATGCCTGGTACCGAGTCCTCTGTTGCTGGAAAACGAGTGGCCTCTCTTCCTCCCAGAGACGCTGGCTGGTCTTGGGCTTCTTGTTCTACTCCCTGCCGGGAATGGGACAGCGTGCCTTATTCTTATGCCTCGTGTCCACTTCTATGCACCTACCTCCCTGCTGGAATTCACAAGGAGGTCGTTTTTTTCATTTTCGATCCTTTTTTCTCTGACTCCTGTCTGGGGTGGGATGATACTCCTTGTCAGAATACTGTCTGGGCTTTGGCTACTCCTGTCCTCCATGCTGGGTGGGAGCTAGTGAGTTGTGTGTCTTGGCAGTGGCTGTGACTAGGGAGGTTGTCTGGTCTTTCCTTCCCTCACATCATCATGGGTTTCGGGTGTTGGCACAGGGGTGTCCTTTATACACTGTCAGGCTTAGACGTGTCTGATTGGGGTACATTGCTGGGATGCCCATGGCGCTTTTACCCCACTCCTAATGTAATGGACTGTCTTCTTTGCTCCTAGTCTGTCTGCCACTGCACCGGGCCTGGGTTGACAATTCTGGGGTTGTTCTGCACTACAAATCAATCTGGCCAGCATGAATCCCCATGAAGCGATGACAAAGATGCATATGAAGTTACTGTACTTGAAATAAACCTTACACACATTCTACATGAGATTAGCAGCACGTGCACCTGGTCAAACACAAATAGATGTGCGAGCTGTTGATGTGACAGCATCCATATGCTGACCCAGCGCTTCAGCACCATCTGGGGCTCTACAAATCCAGGCTCTGCACAAGCAGAGATCACAGTACTCAGTGCATGCATAAGGGAATGCTGACTGGCTGACAGGGGCTCGGATATCTGATCGGGGCCTCGTATTTCAACTGCAACCCGCGAGGGTGGGCGAGCAGTCAGTCACACAGAGGCACATGCATTACACACTAAGGTTAGAATAATAAAGTTATCATTCACCTTGACTCATTATTGATGCTTTCAGCTTAGGCCCAGCGATCCATGTTTCCGAGCATGTGCTGCTCCAGTCCTGGTTATTTCTTTGCATTCTGGGACTTGTATTCTGGTTTATTCTATTATGAAACGAGCCTACAAGTCCCAGAATTCAAAGGAAATAAAACTGGAACAGCACCTCACGCATGCACATGGGAAACATGGCAGCTAGACAGACCTCTTGCTCAATACAAAACTTAATGTACTCTCCTAGCTAGTGGCCACAGGACCTTGGCTCTTTACCCACACCTGTGGCCAAAGTTAAGAACTTAGGGATCTTAAATGATAACAAACTTTCGTTTTGAAGAACAGATCAATGTTATCACCTCATCCTCTTTTCTCACTCTAAGGATCCTTAGAAAGGTGTTTCCCTTCATTTCCCAAGAGCTGCAAAAGATCTTGGTTTCTGCGCTTGTACTGGCTAAACTCGACTATTGTATTGTGCTCTTTTTTGAAATTACAAAAAAAAATCCTAGATAAACTGCAGACCGTGCCGGATGCGGCTTCCCGTTTAGTGGTAGGGATTCCCAGACATCAGTCAGCCCAACGAGCCCTAATCCAAGTCCAGTGGCTTCCGGTAAAGAAGCGTATTGATTTTAAAGCACTTTGTATTGCGTTTAGAGCACTGCATGATGCTGGTCCTGATTATATTAAACGCTGTTTCTCATGGTTCGTTCCTTCCAGACCGCTTCGTTCATCCTTGGCAAACAACATCGTTGTTCCAAGGTTTAGGAGATACAACTGGGGAGGCAGAAGTTTAATGTTTGCAAAGCCCAACTCTGGAACACTCTCCCCTCTAGTTTAAAGAATATGACAGAACATTTCCTCTTTAGGAAAGCACTCAAAAAATGACTTTTTAGTCAATAAATAGTTCATTTTCTGTTCCTTATTGCAGGTCTTTTTTTGTGATAACTTTTTAAAACAAATGTTAAAACCTTCTCTGATCTTCAGTTTTGGCAGCCTCTAGACGCTCCCGGGCTATAGTGCACTTTATAAATATTATTTTAATTTCATTTCATCCTTGCTTTGTGACATACTACAATGCTGTTGTATTGTCAGTCAAGATCTGGCCAGATTGACCGCAAAGGGATGGCAGGAAGGCCAGAGCTTCAGACGGATTGCCATGAGTTTGAACAGATTAATATGAAGTCTCTGCTCCTCTGGAGACCTGAGGACTCTGATCTCCAGATCTCCCAGATATGCATCCTACTCATGACTGATGAGTGGCAGAAGGACCTCCCTTGAAATAGATTTGCCTCTGTCACCAACCAGTTCTGCTCCACTCCACATCCCTGGGGATCACAATCTATCTAGTGTTGGAACTACTACCTTTGGAGGCAGTACTGAGGAGCCATCATAAACCAGGGTACATGTGTGACTAGGAAGTTAAAGAAAGCCAACAGACCAAGCAAGGGTAAGACCATCATAGCTTGAATCCAAGCCCCTTTCTAAAATATCTCAGTCAAATCCCGAATCCTGACACAGTTCCCCATGAGAGACTGCTTGCTCGTCTCCAATCCATTGGGATTGGCGGCCTAGCCCTGAAGTGGCTGACTTCCTTCTTGAATGACAGAAGTCAAGATGTTTGGACACCTCCATTTTCTTCTCCAGTCTGTGAGTTGGCAGTTAAAGTGTGTTGGACCTGGCACTCTTTGCAGAGTCAACTCCAAACTTTTTGCTTCCTTCCACCTATTTTTTCTGACCTGTTTTTGTTGGCTTTCGGACTCTGGGCACTTTACCACTGCTGACCAGTGCTAAAGTGCAAGTGCTCTCTGTCTAAATTGTATTTGTGATTGGTTTATCCATGATTGGTATATTTGATTTACTAGTAAGTCCCTAGTAGAGTGCACCAGAGGTGTCCAGAACCTCTATATCAAATGCCACTAGGGGGCCTGCAGCACTGATTGTTCACCCACATGAGTAGCCCCATAGAAATGTCTCAGACCTGCCACTACAGTGTCTGTGTGGGCAGTTTGGAACTGCCAGTTCGACCTGGCAAGGGTAGCCACTTGCCAGGCCCAAACCTTCTCTTTTACTACTTGTAAATCACCCCTAAGGTAGGCCCAAGGCAGCCCCATGGACAGGGTGCAGTGTATTTAAAAGGTAGGACATTTCTCTGGTGTGCTTTACATGTCCTGATAGTGAAATACTGCTAAAATCATTTTTCACTATTGCAAGGCCTATCTCTTCCATAGGTTATCACTGGGCTTGCCTTGAAATATCTTTTAAGTACAGTTTCCCATTGGGAGCAGATAGAGATGTAGAGTTTGTGGTCTCTGAGTTCACAATTTAAAAATACATCTTTTGGTGAAGTTGGATTTTAAATTGTAAGTTTGAAAACGCCACTTATAGAAAGTGGGCATTTTGTTGCTTAACCATTCTATGTCTCTGCCTGTGAATTCACTCTAAACAGTCACACAAAAGGAGCTGAGGTGTATCCTGAATATCCTGATGGGTCTTCCTGGGCTAGAGTGGTGGGAGGAGTAAACACTTGCACCTGATTGGGGTTGAGCCTGGGGGTTGGAGTGTGTCTGGGGCCAGGGCAATAAAGAAAAGGTCTTGTGCAATACAAAGACTTTCCTTTGAAGTCTGCCTACTTCAAAGGCAGAAATGAGAATAAGTATTGGGACTCTGAGACCACAACTTCAGAATCCTTCTGGACTGAGGACATTCTGCCTGGAAGGAGAGCTGGATGCTCTTCTTCATGGCAGATGGACTGCCACTCTGCCTGCTGCTTTGCTGTGCTAGCCTGCTGCTTGCTTGTCTGTCCTGGGAGTGAAAGGACTGAACCTTGCTTTCTACACAATGCTTTTTAAGGTTCTCCAAGGGCTTGAACTGAGCTTGCCTCCTGTTAGAAGTCTCAGGGACATCAAATACTTCATCTGCCAGTTCCTGGGCTTTCTGCTGAGAGTCCTGACTTGCCACGTTGTGCCAAATTCAGTCTCTGGGCCCTTGAAAGTGAGTTCTGGTGAAACCAAAAAGAAACCAAATGCATTGACTCCAGAGCAACTTTGGAACCGGTGTCATTGTCTGACTCTGCACCGGTGCCTGCACCAGGAGCTGTGGTCCCCGCTGAGTGGAATTACTGTGACCGATGCTGCAGATCCGACACTGCTGCAGTGCCACCGAAGTCCAGCCATAGCACGAGCCCTGACTGCTGTGTCCCCAACATCCGGGGCACCCGACTCCAACTCTGACGCAGAACCTGTGGCCCTGTGGTGTGATCATGACACCCTGAAGTCGACGCCGCATGTCTTCACCCGCTGGATTCATCGCCACCTCGCAACCAACACCGCATCACCTCCCCTGCAGCCATAAGTAACAGACGCCTCACCTCCCCTGCCTCGCAGTAAGAAAGTAAGGCACTGATGACTCACCTCCCCAATAGCAGTAAGGAACCGATGCCACACCCGCTCCAGCGATGCCTCACTTCTGCGACTCTGGGCAATGTGTCTGTTTCATCGTTTTCAAAGGTACTGTGCCGGGGGGGGGGGTTTGTGTGACTCCATGACCGGCCAGCACTCCCTTGCGATTGGCATCGGACTGTTGTTAACGACTCCATCAACAACGTCAGGATAACCCCAGTTGGAGATGTTGCATTTCTAAGAGCTATACTGATGTTTAGTCTATGAAAATTCGTATCTTTGCTTGTATATATTGGATTCTTGTCATTTTTATCTTGTTATATTCAGATATATATTGGCTATTTTGCTAAACTTGTGTGGAGTTCTTTTGTGGTTTTTCACTGTTTTACTGTGTGTGTGTACAAATACTTTACACATTGCCTCTGAGATAAGCCTGACTTCTCGTGCCAAGCAACCAAGGGGTTGGGCAGGGGCTATCTTAGCTGTGTGGCTTCTTTACCCTGATTAAAGTCAGGATCTCTACTTGGACAGGTTGCAGACCACTGCCAACTTGAGAGACCCCATTTCTAAGAGAGTGGCTCAAGGTTCGGCTCTTAGACCTACCTTATTCAATGCTTACCCTCCACCCTTAGCTGTGTTTGTTGAAACACTGAGGGCTAAGGTAAAATCATATGCCGACAACACCCAGCTGCTTTTCACATGTTAAAAGGTTGAAGAGCTCGATGGAGAGGTGTTAGAAATTGGGTTTTTGGTTGGCAGTCAGGTTACTCTCTGTCCAAGCAAGAACCCTCACTCTAGTCAGTGTAAGTCACACACAATCCAAAATTAGCCTGTGCCCACCCTCTGGTAGCTTGGCACGAGAAGTCAGGCTTAACTTAGAAGGCAATGTGTAAAGTATTTGTGCAATAAATCATACAATATCACCATATAGCACCACAAAAATACACCACACAGTGTTTAGAAAAATATATAATATTTATCAGGATAATTGTAGGTCAAAACGAATAAAGTTGCAATGTGAATTTGTAAAGATATCACTGAAAAGTGATATAAAGGGGGTCATTCCGACCCTGGCGGTCCATGACCGCCAGGGCCGGGGACTGCAGAAGCACCGCCAACAGGCTGGCGGTGCTTCCTGGGCCATTCTGACCGCGGCGGTAAAGCCGCGGTCAGAAAAGGGCAACCGGCGGTTTCCTGCCGGTTTACCCCTGGCCCAGGGAATCCTCCATGGCAGCGCTGCTTGCAGCGCCGCCATGGGGATTCCGACCCCCTTCCCGCCAGCCTGTTCCTGGCGGTTTTTACCACCAGGAACAGGATGGCGGGAACGGGTGTCGTGGGGCCCCTGGGGGCCCCTGCACTGCCCATGCCAGTGGCATGGGCAGTGCAGGGGCCCCCTAACAGGGCCCCATTATGATTTTCAGTGTCTGCTTTGCAGACACTGAAAATCGCGACGGGTGCCACTGCACCCGTCGCACCCCTACAACTCCGCCGGCTCCATTCGGAGCCGGCTTCATTGTTGAGGGGGGTTTCCCGCTGGGCCGTCGGGTGGCCTTCTGGCGGTTGTCAAAATGACCGCCATAGTCTCTTTCAAGCACAAAGTAGAAGAAGAGATACGTGTAAAAATGGTGTGTGCGTCGATTTCTCCCCAGCACACAGGGACTTGCATCGTTATTTTTCACGCGGGGAAGACGTGTGACGTTTTCCGACCGCGCGGACAGTCTCTTTCTGTGGGTCGCGGGGATTACCAGATGTCCCGGGTCTGTGCGTGGATTCTCCTGCTTGTTTTCCAGCTGCGCGTTGTTCTGCGGGGCTGTGCGTCAAAGTTTTGCTCTCACGGCAGGCGTCGCATCGATTTCTCGTCTGGAGGTCGGGCGGCGTTGTCCTTGCGAGGCCGTGCGTCGAAGTTCAGGTCGTCGGTGTGCAGCGTTTTTCTCACCGCGGAACAAGCTGTGTGTCGAAAATTTTGGTGCACGAAGCGTCCAAGTAAAAAAGAGAAGTCTTTTTGGTCCTGAGACTTCAGGGAACAGGAGGCAAGCTCTATCCAAGCCCTTGGAGAGCACTTTCACAGCCAGAAAAGAGTTCAGCAAGGCAGCAGGCCAACAGCACGGCAGCAGTCCTTTGTAGAAAGCAGACAGGTGAGTCCTTTGAGCAGCCAGGCAGTTCTTCTTGGCAGGATGTAGTTTCTGGTTCAGGTTTCAGCAAGTGTCTGATGAGGTAGGGCAGAGGCCCTGTTTTATACCCAAATGTGCCTTTGAAGTTGGGGAGACTTCAAAGAGTGGCTAAGAAGTGCACCAGGTCCCCTTTCAGTTTAATCCTGTCTGCCACGGCCCCAGTAGGGGGTGTGGCAGTCCTTTGTGTGAGAGCAGGCCCTCCACCCTCCCAGCCAGGAAGACCCATTCAAAATGCAGATGTATGCAAGTGAGGCTGAGTACCCTGTGTTTGGGGTGTGTCTGAGTGAATGCACAAGGAGCTGTCAACCAAGCCCAGCCAGACGTGGATTGTAAGGCACAGAAAGATTTAAGTGCAAAGAAATGCTCACTTTCTAAAAGTGGCAATTCTAGAATAGTAATATTAAATCCAACTTCACCAGTCAGCAGGATTTTGTATTACCATTCTGGCCATACTAAATATGACCTTCCTGCTCCTTTCAGATCAGCAGCTGTCACTTCAACAATGTATGAGGGCAGCCCCAATGTTAGCCTATGAAGGGAGCAGGCCTCACAGTAGTGTAAAAACGAATTTAGGAGTTTTACACTACCAGGACATATAACTACACAGGTACATGTCCTGCCTTTTACCCACACAGCGCCCTGCTCTAGGGGTTACCTAGGGCACACATTAGGGGTGACATATGTAGAAAAAGGAGAGTTCTAAGTTTGGCAAGTACTTTTAAATGCCAAGTCGAAGTGGCAGTGAAACTGCACACACAAGCCTTGCAATGGTAGGCCTGAGACAAGGTTAAGGGGGCTACTTAAGTGGGTGGCACAACCAGTGCTGCAGGCCCACTAGTAGCATTTAATCTACAGGCCCTAGGCACATATAGTGCACATTACTAAGAACTTATAAGCAAATTAAATAGTCCAATCAGGTATGATCCAAAGTTACCATGTTGAAAGAGGGAGAGAGCATATGCACTTTAGCACTGTTTAGCAGTGGTAAAGTGCGCAGAGTCTAAAAAACCAGCAAAACAGGTCCAAAAAGTGGAGGGAGGCAGGCAAAAAATTAGGGGTGACCACCCTAAGGCATGTCAGGTCTAACAAGAGGCTATCAAAATCTGCCTCTCTAATGTGTTCAACTGCCTGTCCACCAACCAATTAAAATGGAATCCTGACAAAACTGAGATAGTGTTTTTTTGGCCCCACATCGCCAGATTTTTGGAGGATTGTCTGGCCAAAGGACACCCCCTCCCTTGCCCACAACAGAGCACTGTAAAGAACTTAGGAATTACAGTTGACAGTGCCCTCACCTTTCAACCACAAATTCAATCACTGCTTGTTCTTGTTTTGGCTGTTAAACACCTTGATTTGTTTTTTAGCTTTTCTGTCTGTTGAAGCTAAGACAACGGTGATCTAAGCCTTGATAACTCCCAGACTTGATTAAGAAATGCACTAGACTTGGGCCTTCCAGAATGTCTTCTTAACAGACTTCAAGTAGTGCAGGATGCAGTGGTTCGAATTCTTCTTAACCTTTTCCCAAGAACCCATATAACCCAGCATCTGAAAGCGCTTCATTGGCTTCCTATCAAAAAGAGGATCCTTTTTAAAACCCTGGTTCATAAAGCACTACACGTCACAGGAGCCGGTTACTTGAGGAGGAGAATTTATGACTATGTCCCGCCCCTGGAATGTATGGTCATCATATGGTCGATTAGTCAGAAATCCAAAAATCCGACCGGGCCAGGACTGGGGGCAGATCCTTCTCTTACCTTGGGCTGGTCGCCTGGAACAATCCTCCTCTGGAGCTTCGCACCACAATTGAGCTATTCATCTTCAAGAAAAAATTAAAAACCTGGCTCTCCCGAACAAGCTTAATATGATGATCAGTGATTTTGCGGGCAGCCTTGTAATTAGCGTCTGGACACTCTTTGGAGTATATGTGTGTTCTATCAATCTCCCAGAAAATATTTTTAATCCTCTATAGAGGAATAGAAAGCCTGGAGCAAAGTGGTATCCAACAGTGCCCGTATGAACAGTAGGATCTGTAACACTCTATCTGAGATACGGACGGGTTGATGGAGAAGCCCAAGTCAAACTGCAGTGATGTTTTTATCAGCAAGTGATGTAGCACCATCTGTAATGGATTGGCTTTGAGGAGTCAATCGTCCAGGTGTAGGAATACAGAGATCTCCACCATTCTGAGATGGGCCACAACCACCACCATCACCTTTGTTAAGACTCAAGGTGCTGCTGTCAACCCAGACTGGAGGATAGCAAACCATTAGTGAGTTGACCCTACCATGAACCACTGGTACCTCCTGTGTGCCTGCAAGAGCAGTATGAGGAAAACCCGTCCTGCAGGTTGAGGGATGTCATACAGTCTTTCACTTCAACACCAGAAGAACCTGAGCCAAGGGTAACATCTTGAACATTTCCTTGTGAAAAAAGTTCAATAACCTGAGGTCTGCTGTCCTTCTTAGGGACCAAATATTACAGATATAACTCCCCTTCCCAAATTCCCTGCACTCACATCAACTTCACTACTCCCTTCTGCAGCAGGACTGCCACTTGTGGCTCCAGTACACTGAGGTGGTCGACTGACTGAAGGGTCTTGGATAGAGGGATGCAGGGATTGCTATTGGAAGAGCAGAGTATACAATTTTTCCATAATTTCCAGGACCCAATGATCCACTGTTACATCATTCTATATCTATGGAGAAGAGGATACTCACCTTCCACCTGGCTTAACATGATTCTTCACAGAAACTACAGAGATTTCCTCAGTGGCACTGAATAGGGAGACGACACGTGAGTTTGGTGGCCCAACCCTTGCCTCAACCCTTGTTCTGGATAAAAGAAGATTTCTGCTGCTGTTGCTAGCCAACTGGAGCATATTGTTGCTGTCTGTACTGGAAGCCACTTGTAAATCCCCTGAACATCCAAAAGTATTATAAGTCCTTTCCTGGGAAATGCAGCCCAAGTAATCAGGCAGTCACCCTCCATGCCTTGAAGTCCGCTAAGGCTGCATCAGCTGTTTCTCCAAAGAGGTGCTCACCATTGAAGGGTATGTCCATCAGTATATGTGGAATGTCTCTCAATATTCCTGTAGAACGTAGCCAGCCATGTCTGTACAAAGCTATGGAAGAGCTCATTGCTTGGACAACGAAGTCGGCAGTATTCTAGTCCACTTTAATTATGAGTCAGAAGACATCCTGGCCAACCTGTACCACTTGTACAAAGTGGCCTTTTAGATGGCCAGGCAAGTTGGGCACTATGATGGTCACGATATTCCAAAGGACATGAGAATAATACTCAATAGGCATTTGGCATTAATGGATAGCAATGTCAGGATCTCTACAGAGACCTCATTCTTACCTGTCCCTCACAGCGTTTTAGGTTCTCTGTCTGGAGGGAGAGTGGGAAGGTCTCTGGGTTTAGTTTGGTGGTACAGGAGACTTGACCACCAGGATCTCTTTTGATGAGTGTTTGAAAAAAAAGCTGAATCACACCCTTGTAACGTCTAACAACAGTACTGGTTACAGCTGGACCTTTATTTTCTCTTTGTCACGGTTCCTTTATGACCTCCAGGAAGACTTCATGAAAGGAAAGCAAAAGTTGCACAGAAGAAGTGGCTTACTGCCGAAGCTCGGTGGGGATATTTCGGCGTTGATCTACTGAGGGATGAGGCAACTCTAAAACCTCTGTCCCTTTTAAGCATTGCAAAAACAACAAGGTAATACAAGTAATGCTTGAATTAATCTCACCCACTGTGCCATTCAAGACTAAGGCCCTCATTAGGACCTTGGTGTTAAAATCCGCCTACCGCTGCGGCAACGGCCACCAAAAGACTGTCGCCGCGGGTACCAGCCGTCCGCCGTATTATGACCACAGACGGATTTCCACCAGAAGGATGGCGGAAATCCGGCTGTGGCCATGGCTGCGGATGGCGGTAAGGTGGTGCTGATGCCAGCAGCAGCGCCACACCAGTAGACCGTCGCAGACTGTATCATGACCCATGATACGGCCTGGCGGTGTTCTTCTGGCGGACGCTGCTGCTGGCAGTAGCGCGAAATCCCGTCTTCTGCTGGAGGACCCCCTGACATCAGGTAAGTCGGGTGCTACGACAGGAGTGTGTGTGTATGTCTGTGTGTGCGTGTATACTGGTGTGTGTTGCGTGTTGTGTGTGTGTGCATGTATGGATGTGTGAGTGTGTGTATGTTGCGTTGTGTGCATGCGTGTGTGCATGAATGTATGTCAGTGTGAGTGGATGTGTGTTTGAATGGATGTATGCATGCGTGGATGAATGTGGGTATTAGTGTGTGTATGCGTGTGTTCGTGTGTGTATGAAGGTGCATGTATGTCAAGCGGGGGTCTGGAGAGGGAGTGGGGATGGGGGAAACCTGGGGAGTGTGAGGGGGGCAGGGAAGTCCCCTATCAGTGGCAGGGAAGCGATTCCCTGTCACTGATAGTGCCTAACGCCATGGTTTTCGTGGCAGTAAGTAAGCCACGAAAACCATGGCGGTAGGCGGGGTCATAATCCTGCGGTCGGGCTAGTGACGCCATGACGGTTGGAGTGATAAATTGGCGGGTTGGCTGAAGCCAACCCGCCAATGTCATAATGTGGCGGTATGTACCGCCAGCCTGTTGGCGGTACTACCACCACATTACCACCGACCGCCGGGGTCATAATGACCCCCTAAGTCCTGCCTTCTGTAAATCAGTCTTGGTCCTGCTCCTATAGGAACAGTCTAGCTTGAACTGCCAGGCCATGTCCACTCCAGATGGGAAAACAAGGAAACTGACTAGATTCATCAGTGAGGTTTAGCTTGAGTCCTGTGGCACAGTGAGCACAGGACCTATGCTATGCCATGCTATGGGATTTATAAAGCCCATGGCAAACCGTAGGCATCCCAGCGGTAGTTGAAAAAGAGCAATCCACTGGGGCCAGTGGTACCCCTAGAGGGTCAGATCTTAAAAAGCCAGACTTTGAGTTGTTTACAGAAGCAAAGCTAATTGTCTATGGATTGGAAGGCCAGGGGAAGGGAATTCCAAAGTTTGGCTGTGTTAAGGCAGAAAGACAGTCCTCCACTTCTGCCTCTTCTGACGTTGGGAACAGTTGCCAAGTGGGAGTTGGTGGATCTAAGTAACGTTTTAGGGTTATAGGGATAACGTCGAATGGGTGTACCCCGTGCATGTAAGGCTGTATGTGCAATGCACAAGGCTTTAAATTCAATTCAGTGAGCTGCTGGGAGCCATTGGAGGTCCACCAGGCCTTGTCTGGTTGATTTGTATCGAGGAATACCCAACAGCATGCGAGCAGCAGCATTCGGCATAACTTGTATTTTCTGAATGACAACCTTGGGGGCACCTAGGTAAAGACAGTTGCTATAGTCTAGGTGGGAGAGAATCAAGGCCTGAACTACCAGCCTCCTCGCAGACTTGTGGAGGAGAGGCAGAATCTTGCAAAACAGCTAGCAGAAAGTTTGGTTACCTGGGTTTCCATAGAGAAGGATTTCTCTAATCAGACCCCTAGACTATTTATTGCTGTTTGAGGAACCGGAGGGGGCCGAGACATACCGGCCAGCATAGGGCCCGTTGAGGACCAAGATTATTTCCAATGATCATAAACTCGGTTTTAGCACTGTTCAGCTTCAGACAGGATTTATTCATCCAGCTGGCTACTAGTTCCAGGCATGGTCCCAGAGAGGGAGTTGGTGGGTCTGAGTCTGCGACTAGCGAGATGACCAACTTGGTGTCATCTTTGTAGGAAACAATAGAAATCCCAAAAGAGGTTACAATATCAGCTAGAGGTTGCATAAACATGTTGAACAATGTAGGGCTAAGAGATGAGCCTTGCGGAACTCCACATGTTATCGGCAGAATATCCGAGGAGCAGGCCTTGTCAAAAACTTGGAAGGAACTATCCTTCAGGAAGGAGCTTAACCAACTCAGGGCTTTCCCTTCGACACCAGCTTGGTGAATCCTATTCAGGAGAGTGGTATGGTCAACGGTGTCAAAGGCCATGCTAAGATCTAGTAGTATAATGGCAGCCAAACCTCCTTGGTCAAGTCTCCCTTAGGTGTCCTCTACCACCAATAGCAGCGCGGTTCCGAAAATTGGTTTGAGTGTGGTGTAAAAAGGAATGTGCCTCAATGAAATTAGAGAATAATTATTCACATATTTTTCTGTTACTTTGCTTAAGCCTTGGAGCAGGGATATTGGGAGATAGTTTCC
Organism: Pleurodeles waltl; assembly: GCF_031143425.1. Taxonomy (NCBI): domain Eukaryota; kingdom Metazoa; phylum Chordata; class Amphibia; order Caudata; family Salamandridae; genus Pleurodeles; species Pleurodeles waltl. The sequence goes on along the minus strand of NC_090446.1, from coordinate 1,379,664,051 downwards.
CAAGCATGAAGCATCAAGATTAGGCTTTTTCAAAATGGCTTTAACCACGGCGTGTTTCCAGGATTATGGGACCACTCCCTTCTCCAAGGAGAGATTAACCATTTCAAGCAGGGTAGGAAAAATGATTTATCCTTCCATGGTTAGATTTCTGGGAGGGGCAGGTCAAGTGGAGAACCCAATTTGGTTTTGCTAAACAAAGCTGCAAAATTATCCAATGTAAGGGGGGGTTCCAGAAAGAATTGGTGAGGTGGTCTTACTACTGATACTAGAGGAAATGGCGGTGGGGCTTTCTTCCACCTTTTAAAAGGAGCAATAAGTCTCTGACATTTTTGTCGTAAAGTAGGTGGAAAGGGCATTACATCTGTAATTGGAGGGTTCATAGAGTAAATCAAAGGGGTTGGGTTCTAGCAGAGTTTTAGTGATTATTAACATCTCCCTGACCTATTATTTTAAACATCTCACATGACACATAGCTGGGCATATCCCCTGTGCTTATAGAGTCTAATGCAGAAACAAAGTGATGGAAGAATGCTTGAATTAATCTAGGGCACTGGTCTGGAATGCAGCCCAAGTGATTGCAAGGCTGAGATTAATTAAATCATTCTTTCCATCAACTAGTTGTTGACACCCTTAGTGCGATGAGTAAGTATGCCCATACATGGTCCTGTACTCACTGTGCCATGAGACTCAAGCCATATCTCGCTGACTAGACCTAGGTCAGTTAAAACCGGTCCAGGGTGCTTTGTGGTCCCATCTGGAGGGGACCTGGTATGGCAGCTCGAGCTGTATTGTTCCTACTGGAGCAGGACCAAGACTGATTTGCATAAGGTGGGTCTGAGTCTAGAGTGGCACAGTGTGTGAAAAGCAATGGTCTGGAATGCTGCCCGAGTGATCACCAGCAGCTGAGATTAACTCAAGCATTCCTTTTAACACCTTGTTGTTTGCACCTTCTTATGTACAGCATGAAATAATGCCAACTCTGCTGGTTCTAGAGCCTTTGCTGACTGTCTGTCGATGTCAGTGGATATATTTAATATGCTTGTTGTATGCAGGGCTAGCATGTCCACTAATTCGGAAGATGGAAGGAATATCAGGGGATCACCCCCTTCCGTTTCTCTATGTTCACCTGATGACTGGCGTAGGTCGGAGACTGTCCCAAAATGATTGTCACAGTGTCCTAAAATCTATGCAAGACACTAGCACTTTCCACTGATCTTTTTCTAATAAGCATTGGGCCTCTTTCAGGACCTCTGGCGCATGACAGGCACTAGAAGAGGATCTTGAGCAGGAGGTGGACAAGGGGGCAGCAGTGGTGCAGTCAGCATTGGAATTGATGCCGGATGCACCCCGAGAGTGGGCAAGACACCCGAACGTCCAAACATCGGGATGATGTTGAACAGTGTCAGAAAGGGCATAAACAATGCCAGGGGGGCACTCAGACCCTGTGGTTGGTCCACAGGTATGCTTCTGAAAAGTACCCTTTGTGGCTCTATAGGGCCTAAGGGCACCCCAAAAGGGACTACTTCCAACCTAAACATGTCCAGCTTAGCCTTCATAAGCAGGGCTGGGTCCACACCTGTTGTTGGAAACACTAGATAAGCCGGAGTCACCACTAACATCAGCATCAGTGGTGGGGTGCTGGAATTATTATTGGTATCAGTGGTTGTGGGGCCGGGGGTGGCACCAGGGTAAACAGTGCAGGAGGGGCTCCTTGAGCCCCAGCATGTCCAGCTCCGGACAGGAGGATAAATGGAGTGAAGCTCGAGGAGGTGACTTATCTCTGGATTTTGATCACTTCATAGGAGAAGTGGGGTGTTTCTTCTTTTTCTTATGTCTCTGCTTCTTTTTGCTGAAGGATCTGGAAGATGGAGAAGATCGGTAGGGAAACCTTGATATTGTTCTGGTCATAGATGTAGATCTTGACTGACAACATCCTTGATGGTTACCCCTGGCACAGGCCATAAACATTTTGGCCTCCCTCTCCTTCACTGCTTTGGGATTCACCCGACGGCAGGCGTCACAGATGGAGGAATCGCCTCTGCATTATAAACACCAGAGGTGATTGTTGCGACGGTCCATGATGGAAATTCGTCCATTACTTACATTAGGCCACCGGGGTAGCATTATATAGAACAGATGACATCATCACAGCTCCATGTGAGATGCTGAGATGCAGCCACCACGTGCTGCTGCCATGGGAGAGCCATGTCAGTAGTTTCTGGATCCAGTCTGGCACCTGAGATATTTAAAGGTGAGGAATCTGTAGGTAGAAATATGTATCAGAATGGTGACTTTTGATGACACACCACAAAAAGCACTATTTCACTGCCCACGAGGCTGTTGTAGATGTGAGGGCACTTGTTTTGGTTTGGGACAGCACTAGAAACAAAGTAGTAAAGCAGAAACGAGAAAAATAAAACACCCTATCTTTGACACAAGGCACCAACTGACGTGAAAAACGAAAAAACACAGGGGAGTGGCCACTGGCCATGGTATAGGACGTGATTATTAGTGGTCCTGTGGGGGGTGGAGGCCTTGGGGACAAATATCCTGCATGTCGGTAGGCTCAATACAGCTGCAAAGTGGGGGCTGAACCCCAAGACACCTGGAAATAGGCTTTGCCAACTGGAGGTGTCCATCGGGTGGGGACATCTGCTGAGCGAGCATGAACCCTCCGAGGTACCAGGAAGTCAAGCTCGCAACTGCAGAGCTGCTGTGAACACCTCGTGCACTATGGCTGCTGTGGAAGACGGAGTGTGGCTTCGAGTGCCAGCAGGGTCCCCGGACATTGGGGCTGGACCGGTCGTAGGGCCCGGAGGAAGCGGATAGCTGCCCTCTAGGGGTGAACGCATCTGTGTTTGCTGGCGGCACAGAATGGCCAAGAAGGCGGCTGCTTGGCAGCAGAGGAATATGGAGAAATTCTGAAGACGGATACGATCGCCCAGGAATGCTAGGAGATGTCTGGGGGCCTGGTCACCACTGAGGGCAGCTTATTTTACCCCGTCGGGTCCCCTCCCCTTTCTGTGACCTGAAGGCAAGCGGAAGATTGAGGTGAGGCCGGGGAAGCTGGGAGAGAGAGTGTGGACCTGGGTGTGGCCTGGGACGGCTGATCTTGGCGGAGGAGAGGGGATATCAAAAGTAAACAAAATAAAGTAAGGACATTGATTGGTGACTTTCCCCCCTCAAAGGCCCTTCCCCCCTCTTAGGACATGAGCTTGGAAGCCAGTCGGGGGAGCTCCTCGGGGGACACCAGGTGGAGGCGCAACAAGAGGTCTGCATGTGCAGGGCGGGCTATGGGGATAGGCCACCCAGCATCTAGACTCTCACACATCCACCGAGCAGTGGGACACTGGTGTGGAGCTGGAGAGATTGAAGCCCTACTATCATTGGGACCTTCTGGGCACCTGAAGACGCTCGCACACTGGGTGCTTGAAAGACATTGTGCATCCAATGCCACTGGAGTGGCTAAGCAGTGGCACAGGACAGAGTGAGTGAGTGCTGGAGATGGTGGCTGAAGGTGCCTGGAGGCCCTCTCTATACCTGTCTGGGATGAACCTGGGCCCTGAGGACATCACTGAAATGCCTGGGGTGGTGACTGCAGGTGTACTGCCTCCACTGCCCTGAGAGGGACTATAGACGCCCACAGCCTTCCTCCGTGAGCTGTCTCTACCATACCCACTGGAAATGCCAACAAGCGTGACATGGCAAAGATAGGGAAGTCCTGTGTGGTCAAGGGGGGAGCAATAGACACACGGACGGTCACGTTGGGGGCCGACTAATAGGCAGTGGAAGGGGAGGCTGGCCTCTTAGCTACGTGGACATTGACCATTCTGGAGGCAATACAGGATACAAAGGTATCATTAGAAATACAGATTGTCGCAGTGGTGAATGAGATGGGTCTCCTGTGTGAGGATCACAAAAAGCTGGTAGACTGCACCAAGAAAAAAGAGGACCAAATAGTAACCAATTTTCTGAATGTAAAAGAGTTGACAGTGAAATATTCTGCTATGGAGAGGGAGGTAAGGGTGCTGGCCAATTGACTAGAAGATGCAGAGGGTAGGTCCCAGAGACACAATGTCAGACTGGTTGGAGACCCCAAGAAGACAGAAGGGCCAAATGTGGAGCTATTTTTGGAGGAATGGCTGGAAAAGAACATTCTGCAGGGCCATTCATTGCGGTTCTTCTCAGTGGAACGTGCACATAGAATCCTGGAATGCCCTCCACCGCTGAGAGGGGGGAGGGGCAATGCCCAATTATAGCCTGCCTGATGAAATTTAGAGACAGGAATATTATTCTACAGGTGGCAAGGAAGCATGGTCCCTGGTTAATAATAAGGCCAGGAAGTAAACCTATACCTGGACTATACGAACCTGAACCAGTGACAGAGGGGAGTGTTTGTGCCAGTCAAAAGGGCGCTATGTCAGCTGGATCTCAAATATCAACATGTTATCAGTGTAAGAGGCTTGGTCCTGGTTTGAACAACTGGGCCTGTGGTCAGGGCCCTGCCCCATGCACAAAAAGACACTGAATGATGAGAGGTGTCCTCCCGTGACAGAACACCAAATGTACTACAGCCTCCCCAACAAAGGAGCAAGTGAAGGTGGCCCAAGAAAAATCAGCATTGGAAGTTAAGAACTAGCGACTTTCTCATTAACAACAAATGGAGGATGCTGGTCTCAGAGAAGGAGGACAGTGGCTCGGACCAGACGGAGACAGAACTAGAAACTGAGGAGAAGCATCTGCCGGCGGTCACTCTCATGACGACTGAACATTTGGGATGCGAGTATGATCGGCCTTTTGCATGTAGGACGGACAGACTTCAGGAAGCAGGAGGAGAATAACATGAGCCTGGATCTTCACTGGTCATGGTGGGGGGGGGGGACAATGAAGTTTGTCTCGAAGGAGGAGGACAGGGGCTCAGACAAAGACAGAACTGGTAACTGAGGAGGAGCGTCTGCCTGCGGTCACTCTCATGATGACGGAGCATTTGAGATAGGGGGTATGATCGGCTTCTTGTTTGCAGTTCCGACAGATTTCAGGAGGCAGTAGGAGAATAACATGATCCAGGGTCTCGTTGGTCGTGGGGGGGGGTGACGGAGTTTCTCTGACTGCAGAGACTGTGAGGCAGGAGACATGGCCTACAGACTACCGTGCAAGATAGGCCTCAGGTTGCGCCTCAGAGACAAGCGCAAGGACCATTGTTATAATTGTGGATCAGACGTGCCATGAATTGGGGGGTGGTTAGTTTCAGAACCACAGCACAGTAAGGTAGGGTGGGGGGGTAGTGCTAGGGGTAATTGTTAGTGCATTGGGTCACCAAGACACAAAGGGAATCATGGGCTATGCACATTTTGAGATGGGATATATACGGAAAGTGAGGAAGATAAACATCCACCATAACACGGACACAGTCATTTATGTTGTTAACCTGGATCGTCCATGGGTTAATCAAAAAGGTGAAGAAGAGTATGGTGCTAAGGCCCTAGGCAGACACAACACAGGCATAGTGTTCCTGTATGAAACACACCTCATGGTTAGGCAACCTTGTTGCACGGGGAAGGATAAGTACAAATTGGTCCATTATGCACAGTACACTTCAGGCTCAAGTGGTGTGATGATCCTTCTTAAAATGTCCTTGTCTTTTTATGTGTCCCGCACCTGGACGGATGCCAGTGAGTGCTATGTGGTACTACTGGGGGAGCGCAAGGTCGAGGTTATGCTACTCATTATAATCTAAGCACTGCTGGGCTTTCGATCTGAAATATTCCAGAAGGTGAGGAATGTCTTACTGGAAGTCCCCTTCCCTGGCGTTCATGGTTATAGGGGGGTGACCTCAATCTCGCACAGGATACATGGCTCAATAGAATGAGCAAGAGGACAGAGAGAGGGAGAGAGACCCAAGAGAGATTGGAAGGATTTACACAGGCAATGGGAGTGTGTGATGTTTAGAGAGCTCTGCACAGGTGCGAGAGGGGTTACTTCTACCATTCAAATGCACACGGCATGCACTCTAGACTCGATTATTTTTTTTTACTCCCGGCCGGTCATTGAATAGGTTCATAGAGGTGGAGTGTCTGGCCAGGGGGATTAGTGATCACTCACCTTTGCGAGTGATGACTTGGCATCTCTCAAATAGGCAAGAGGTGCCTTGACTAGATACGGCCACCAAGCTCTATTTTGAGAAGAATAAGGGAATGGTGCTGAGTCTAATGTTGTGGGAAGTGTATAAAGCCGTGATCCAGGGAGTGATTATTACTGTAGAGATAGGCAATAGGAGGGAAAGTCTCAGTAAGATGATCACTCTGGAAAGAGAACTGATACAGTTAGAGAGGCACTATGCGGCTTCCCCTATACCACAGTTTAAAACTGACAAGGACTTTAAGAGGACAGAGTATCTGACTGTTGCTAGACATGAGGTGAAAACAACTTCCTAGCAAAATTAGAAATGCTTATACGAAGCCAATAATACAGCTGGCAAATTATTGGCGTGGATCGGTGGCAAGGAAAGGGAAGGAATGTAAGTGATGAAACTCCTGGCAACATCAGAGGAAATGGTAAGAGATAGCCAGCACATAGCAGAGGTCTTCACAGACTACATGGAATCATTCAACAGCACACAGTTGGGGGTTGATGAGGAGGAGGTGCTGACTTTTGACGGGGACTGTCTTGGACCACAACAGGCGAGAGACCTCAAGGCAGACGTATCGTCTAAGGAGGTGTCTCTAGCCATGGGACAGATGCAGGCGGAAAAGGCTGTGGCCCCAAATGGTTTACTGGTTGAGCTGTTCTGTAAACTCACCAAGAGAACAGTGGAGCCTCTCCAGGCTGCCGACATGGCAGCATTTACTGCAGGGGAACTGCTGGAAGATATGCGGATGGCGACAGTCGTTCTGATCCCAAAGCCAGGTAAACCCAGAGATCTGTGAGAGTCTTATCACCCGATTTCTTAGCTCAATGCTGATATAAAAATCCTGGCAAAGGTCCTAGCCATGCGGCTACGGGCGTTGGTAACTCAGTTAATGCACCTAGACCAAGCTCGGTTTATCCTGGGTGGTATCACCAGACTGAACCTGAGAAGGTTGCATAATGACTTGGCTGTGGCAGAGGCCTTGAGCGAGGATCGAATTATTGCCTTGCTTGATGCTAACAAGGCCTCTGACTCGGTGGAGTGGCCATACCTATTTGGGGTCCCGGACAAGATTGGCTTTGGGTCAGAATACATTAAGTGGATCAGACTGCTCTGTGACAGGCTGAAAGCCAGCTTGAAGGTAAATGTCCAAGCCTCCCAGGAGTTTTGAGTGCAGAGAGGCACAAGGCAGGGATATTCACTTTCGTAGATGGTGTTTGCTCTGGTGATAAAAGTACTGGCAGCATGGGCGCGGATTTGCCATAAATTGGGAGAAATCCCTGTTGTTCCTGGTAAGTGACTGGGAAACAGAAGGTGTGTTACCCATTCCACTCAGAGTGGCAACAAAGCGGTTTAAATACCTTGGCATCTGGATAACTCAGGATTCTGACTCGCACTACAATGCAAACCTGGGACCCATGCTAAAGGGGCTAGAATGGGATGTCAGACACTGACATACATTACTGGGAAAGGCAGAAATGTTTAAAATGGTGACACTTCCCCTACTGTTGAATATCCTTCAGAACAGCCCATATAAGAAACCGGGTGCTCTGTTCACCAAGGTAGGCACACTCACGCGAACACTTCTGTGGGCAGGGGGTCAACCCCGTCCGGCCTTGAAGGTCCTTCATAGATCCAAATACGAGGGAGGCATTGCTCTAACATGTATCCAAGAATACTATGATGCATGCACAGGTTGGCATGGTAAACGACTGGGCCTATGCAGACTAGAAGGACCCTGCCTTACATCAAGACACATTAGGTATGGGAGAGCCGAGCTATCTGCATGTGTTGTATCGGGGCAGACGATCATGGGGCAGGCCCGGCCACTAGGTTTGTAGTGGATGTCTGGAAGAAACTGAACTGGGAGATGGGGTGGGATACTAGACTGACTCCGAAAACACCATTGTGGGAAGGATCGAGATTGAGATTAGTGGTGGCACTGAGGGCTTCCAAGGCTGGGATAGCATAGGCATCCCCACATTGGCAGACATTTAGGATGCCAATGGGGTAGTGCCATTTGACTTCTTGAGAAAGGAATACTAGATGACAGAATCGCAATGGCTCAATTATGGCTAGTTGAGACATGCTATTAGGGAGTGTGCCTCCCAGGAGGAGAAGACCCAGGAAACCTCCCCATTGGAAGGGAGACTGTTGGACGGGCAGGTGGACAGTAAGCTAATCTCATTGACATATAGCATTATATTGAGGAACATACAAGCCCCCTTCTAAAACTGCAGGATAGATGGTGCAGGACGTGGGGGAGTTAGAAGAAGAACACTGGCAGATGGCACTGGGATTCCCCGGAGCGGTCACGATAAATGCCAGTTACCACCTGATTCAACTTAAAATTCTCCACTGAACATGTGACACACGGCCCTTACTGCACAGAATTGGTAGATTTGAGGCTGCGGGTTGTCTCAGTGGCTGTGGGATGGAGGGCACACTGCTGCATACACTATGGCGCTGTCCCCATCTGTGAGGCTTATGGGAAGGGATTCAGGGCTCACTAAAGGAAGCTAAGCTTGGTGTTAGAGCTCAGTCTAGCGATAACTGGGTTTATGGGGTCCAACAGATATAACAAGGTACCAGAAGATTCTAGCAAACCTGGGATGCATGGTGGCAAAAAGGGACATTGCTCAGAAGTGGGGTAATGGACTCCCCACTCCACCGCGACTCGGAGACAGGCATGGACCACTGTAAATTGGCAGAAAGAGCGGTATACAGGGGGCAAGGATGCCTGCAGAAATTTTACAAAGTCTCTCTTGGGCACGCATGATGGCTCAGTAACAGACACACACATACACTCTGTTGAGAGCTCGGGGATTGAGGGACGAGCATTTGGTTGGGTTCCACTTGTTTGGTGTCTGGACGTGCAGGGTGATAGCCAGGAATACTATTAGGGATAAAAGTATGTGTCTGTATGATAGCTCGTTTTATTTCATTCTCAGATGCGGGAGGCCTGCGGGTGGTTGTGGGATGTGTGGGGTGAATAGACATATGGTGTTGATGTATGGTGCTATGTTATGAATAAATAAACATTTAATAAAAAAACGAAAGAACACAAAGACGAGGAAATATGTGTGCAAGCTTTTCCTTAAGTGTGCATGTTTTCTGAATCACTAAAAATGTACTATTACAACTTCAGTCATAGCTCAAAAAAATGGGCAACAGACGCCCTACAGGGTGGTTTTGAAGGAGAAAATGTTACTAAATAAATACCCTACCATGAAAGGTTAGATTTTAAAAATATAGTTTAAATTTTCCTTCCAAAAGCACCTAATCGTGTGGGCTTGTCTAGACAGTGGCCTTGAAATATGTGGTCAGGCGAGTACCTGAAGCACATCATCATTCAAGGTATGGAATTTTTTGTTTTTTTATGTGACATACATATGCTCTGATAGGTGATAGCCCTGTGCACCTATTGTGTTGTCTTACTTTGTTTGTATGTCGGAACCTAAATTGCTTTTAAAAGCTTAATTCGGGTGACCAATAAACTATAATAACAAGCATACCAAACTGAAGAAGCCGAAAAGCCAGACTTGAATTTTCCAAGCCATAAAAGGGGCATATATTTACATGGAATTAGCGCATTGTCCCCGATTAGCCAGTTTCCTTGCATCACCCTGGGCCCCCCTAACGACACCATGGTAGCCCTGTATTTACAACACAGTGCACCATAGGGCACGTTACCATAATAGTGTCAACATTTTTGATGCTACTGTGATGCTTTGCTGGACTGGCGCCAGAAATGTTGACGTTAGTCCAGCAAAGCTCAGGAAGGCCCACAGGGAATAGCCTAGTGTCACTTTAACACCTGCCCAGGGCAGGCATTAAAAAATGATGCTAGAATGAGGCAATGAAATCTTGTAAATTTCACTGTGCCATTTTTTTGGGGCCTCCCTGCGGGGGAACGCCCCCTTGCATACATTATACCTGGCGTAGGTATAAAGTAGCACAATGGTTTACAAAGTGGTGCAATTATAGCATTTCACCACTTTATAAATATGGCACAGAGTGAGGGCCTGTTTAGCTCCACCGTAGAGTAAAAATTGAAGCTGCAGTGGCACTAAGGGGTGCAAGGGGCTTGTACAAATGTCCCTAAAAGCCAATACAGAGCAATGCTTGCTACTAGGAGCTGCCTGGAGAGGTACCTGAACAAATGGGCCTGAGAACACACTGTACAAGATGTGAAAGTGGATTTTACCTGGACAAAGTACAGTGATTTTCTCTGAAGTTGCTGCCATTCTGATGGTGCATTCTATACACACCCGGAAAGTCTCCGCTGGGATGCTGCTGAAACCGCAAAGGCAGTATGGGCAAAACCTATGAATCTATTTTACTTGCTTTTTGGTTATTTAGGGATTTGTTTTGAGAGCACCATGTCACTCTATAGCCTTGTCAATGGGCTTGACCGCAGATGGACAGTTTAAAGATGGGATCGAATACCAACTGTTGTTTGTCCTCTCATTGATAGCGTTGAGCTCTCAGAAGAATAAGAGGTTTATCCGGGCCACACGAATCCAGGGTGCAAAGTCTGTGCTCCACTTTCCTTATCTTCAAACCTGAAAGCTTTCAGATAGAGGCAAAATGGCAGTTATAATGGTCAGTATCATCATGCTTTTAACAGGCAGAACGAAAACTACAATGTCAAATTACTCCTTCCCAAGTTCTGCCCCATTACTTCTCTGAAATACCTCTGGTCAGCTTTAAAAAAACGAATTACTTCATCATGAGGTTGTGCAAGCCCACACCTGTTACTACTTCCATTATCATACATCAAGGGCACATCTAGGTGCTATCAAAAGGGACGAGGCCTACTGGCCATTAATGTCAGGCCTCAGCCTGTGTGAGGTAAGGGTAGCCAACCATAACACGTCTCCTTTGATGCACAGACCCCTAACTTGGATGTGCAGATGGCAGGGATGACATCATCCGGATTGGGACGGGGTGGATCAAACTTCTGTGTCAGCTGGTAAATGACAGCACCACAGAGATGATTGATTTCTATGCATCCTTGTCTCTTTGAGTGTGTGCTTGCCTCAACCTTATTATGCCACAGTTGACGCTGTAAAGTGTAGAAGCCAAAAGGAGATAGCATCAGCTTCCACAAGAAGGTCAGGTGATTGTCAGTCATTGACTTTTCAGTCCTGGGCGTATGGTTTTGTGGTTAGGTCTTGGGACAGCAATACTAGGCTGGAGCTCCTACTCCTTGTTGTATTTTGAAGTTAGTGATTAGAATGTATAAGGATTCCTTAGCAACAGGTATGGAATGGGAACGTCATGAAGGGAATGTTGGCATAGTTCAGTTGCTTTCTAGACTTGCAAGGGTTGGATGCATGTATCTGGATTTCCTAGTGTTCACCAAATAAAGAAAGAAAAGAAGAGAGATAGCAGTGTCTTTTCTTCACTCCTCATGCAGGATTTAATCATTGGTTTAATAGTGAACACATTAAGGGGGTGATTCTAACTTTGGCGGGCGGCGGAGGCCGCCCGCCAAAGTTCCCCCAACAGAATACCACTACGCGGTCAGAAGACCGCCGCGGTTATTCTGTGTTTCCCGCTGGGCTGGCGGGCGACCTCCAGAAGGCCGCCCGCCAGCCCAGCGGGAAACCCCTTCCCACGAGGAAGCCGGCTCCGAATGGAGGCGGCGGAGTGGGAAGGGTGCGACGGGTGCAGTAGCACCCGTCGCGATTTTCAGTGTCTGCATGGCAGACACTGAAAATCTTTTAGGGGCCCTCTTACGGGGGCCCCACGACACCCCTCACCGCCATCCTGTTCCTGGCGGTCAAAACCGCCAGGAACAGGATGGCGGTGAGGGGGTCGGAATCCCCATGGCGGCGCAGCAAGCTGCGCCGCCATGGAGGATTCCTCAGGGCAGCGGAAAACCGGCGGGAGACCGCCGGTTTTCCGTTTCTGACCGCGGCCATACCGCCGCAGTCAGAATGCCCTTGGGAGCACCGCCAGCCTGTTGGCAGTGCTCCCGCGGTAGTTCACCCTGGCGGTCAATGACCGCCACGGTCAGAATGACCCCCTTTATGTCATTGGGCAATTGACAGTCTTCTGTGAGCCTTAATTGTAATAAGATCACTTGCTTATGGTAGCATAAAATGCATACATATTATCTGCCAATGGGCTTTGTGATCTGGACACAAGTCAGTAAGTCTCTGGCCAAGTTTGAATTTCCCATTAGTGATAGATTAATTATAGGATCATCCTTGTTGGGCCTACAATCCTAGTTAGGGCAAGTCAATTACACAACATAAATTATCCAGTGCTCACCCTCTGGTAGCTTGGCACAGAGCAGGAACGCCTAATTTAGAAGACAATGTGTGAAGTATTTGTGCAACACACAATATTCACAGGAGGTACACCACAAAAAGACTACACACAGATGTAAAAAAATAAAGCTTGTTCATATGGTTAACTCAAGATCAGAATGATACAGATCCAATTAGTAATTGGTTAAATATTTGCTTTGCAGGATCAAATAAAACAAGGTTGATAATCGATGATGAGATAGAAGAGGCGGTGCCAGGGACTTCTCAGCACAAGTGCACATTGATTCCTCTTGGGGAGCGGTTGAGTGATTCCCAGGCGCGTTCACCAGAGGCAGGTGGGGACGGCGCGGGAACTGTGAGGCAGCGTGGTTTAGCAAGGCCGCTCTAGGGGCTTGAAGAAAGCAGGCTGCGAAGGTTACCAGGGCCACTCCTGGTGAATGAAAATGCAAGTGGCAAGATTTGGCAAAGCTGCGTGTGGTGACTGAAGCAGTGAGCGGCAAAGTTTAGCTATGCCACTCCGGGTGTTTGAAGATGCAAGCAGCAATGTTTGGCAAAGCCACTCGGGGTGATTGATTCAGCAACCAGCAAATTTTTGCAGGGCTGCTCCTGGTGATCAAAGATGCAAGCTGCAAAGTTTAGCAAAGCCACTCGGGGTGACTGAAGTAGCGAGCGGAAAAATTTAATAGGGCTGCTCCCAGTGATTGAAGATGCAAAGGTTGGCAAATCTGCTCAGGGTGACTAAAGTGGTGAGCAGCAAAGGTTTAAAAGGGCGGCTCTGGGTGATCAAATATGCAAACAGCAAAGTTTGGCAAAGCTGTACAGGGTGACTAAAGTAGTGAGCAGCAAAGGTTAGCAGGACCGCTCTGGGGGATCGAAAATGCAAGTGAGCTGCAAACGAAAGCAAAAGCCGCTTGGAGTCACTCTGGGTTTGCTGAATGAGTCTTGGGCTACTGGGCAGAGATCAACAGGCAGTAGGACGGCACAGCAAGTAAGGATTGCAGTTCCTGGGAGCAGTCAATTCTCGCAGAGATGCAATCCAGGCACACAGCAGTCTTTACTCCAGTAGCGTTTCCTTCAGACCAGAATCGTACTGATTTGAGTGGGTCATGAACCCAGTACTTATACTAAAAAGTGCCTTTGATGTGGGGGATGATTACAAACAGCTCTTGTGAAGTGCACAGGCCCCCCTTTCACATCAGCCTCAGCTCCAGACTATCAGTGGAAGGTAAACAGCCTCTTTGTGTGGACTCTGACCACTACCCTTTGAGGTGTAAGTGTGAGCCCTTCCCAACCTCCTCCCCAGGAACACCCATCAATATGCAAATAGATGCAGATGCACCTGAGTATTCTGTGCTGTGGGTGTCTGGAGGGAATGCACAAGTGTAGCTATCACCTAGCTCAAGCCAGAAATGGTTTGGATATGTAGGTGCACAGGGCAGTGAGTGCAGAGAAATGCCCACTTTCTAAAAAGTGGCATTTCTAAAGTAGTAATAACAAATCAGAGTTTATCAGTAAAGAGGATTTATTACTACCATTTTAATGGTACTAAACATGATGCAGCTACTCCTCTCAGATCAGGAATTCTAGCCTAAAGGTATTGCATGGAATTTCCAATGCTGGCCCATGAAAGGGGCAGGCCTCACTGTAATAAAAATGAATTTGGGAGTTTGTCATTACCAGGACATGAAAACTTCCCTTTTACTTACATGGCTCCCTGCCCTATGGGCTGCCTAGGGCCTACTTTAAAGGTGGCTTATTTTTTTCCATATTTCTTTATTTTGAACTTAAGAAGTCACAACCATGTGTAAGACTGCACATTAAATCGATTGTTCAGCCACAACACATCAATGCTTATACATGGAAGTTGTCATATATTGCGTTTCACTTGATATCCATTGTAATAAAGTCATACATAACAGATTGACTGGTGTATACCGATTGGATTCCTTCACTGGTATATATCTTAGAAAACACTGGTTAATATACTTATTCCATATTATAACTAAAGAATAAAATAACCTAAGGCATAACTAAACTACAATTAGCTGGGTGTGCATTTGGGGCGCAGTAGCAAAAGAAAGAGCATTCAGGGCACGTAATTTTCGGGACCATGAGGGCCTGCTCCCATTGTGCAACTGTAAGTTCCACACGGAGCGCGTCCTCCCAATACGTTCGGAGCAAAGTCAAGGGACATCTCGCCTCCATATGTAGAGCTTTATAAATGTTTGTAATCGCCTTCCTCTCGCCCCCATGTGTCAGCAGCGTCTGAAGCAATATCGATGTATCAGGTTCCCTAGGCATAGTATTCCAGTAGACTGCCGCTTGTCTCGTCACCGCCGCATATGCCATGAAAGTGCCTGGCGACACATTGAAATCATTCACTAAGTTATCAAACGGGACCAGCATGTGATCTTCGAATAGGTCTCCCCACTCCGCTATACACGCTGCTTCCCAAGCTCTCATAGATGGATTATGCAGAGAACTAGCACATCCCGGCACAGCCCACAGCGATAGTTGTGGTGCATATGGAAATTATTTTCCTGTTGTACGTGTGAAACCAAGCCAGCATTTCCTAGCAATTCTCATTAATAAATTACTATCACTGATAGAACCAGTAGGGTTTGATGACATTAACCAACCTAAGAGGCTACCTGAGGTTGCTGTTTGGTGTGTGGAGGATTATTCGTGCAAGTTGTGCCCTGCCAACCAGTGCATGGGCCACTGGGGTTGGGCCGCAATATAATAGTGCTCGAAATTCAGGGCCCCCAATCCACCCTCCGATGTAGGTGCATAGAGCTTGGACAACGCTACCCAGCTTCTACTTCTGCCCCATATCAATACAGTAAGAAGCAAACGCATCTCCACGAACCACTTCAACGGGGAGAGCCAAGAAGTGGTACAACAGTTGCGGAAGGATCAGCCTCTTAGCGATGGCTAGTCTACTCATTGGGGAGAGCGGGAGGGAGGTCCAAAATTGTAACAACGATCTCACTCCTGCCAGTACTTTGCCTATATTTGCATCTAGTAAATCCTTTCCCTTGTGGTGTATCCTAACCCCGAGGTATTTGATGGTGTCACATTTCCACAACAAAGAAGTGTTGGGCAATTGTACGCGTTGAGCCATAGTCAGGGATGTAAGAGGGAACAAGCAGGATTTTGACCAGTTCACTTTAAGACCGGATGCCCTGCCAAATTTTTGCAGTAACGCCATCAGCTGAGGCACCACCATGGCAGGCTCGCGAAGGTACACCAGAGCATCATCCGCGTCGAGCGAGATGACATGCCATAACCCCTCCACGCACAGACCCCACTCAGGAGCCCTCATTCTCAGAGCCCGCGCCAAGGGTTCCATTGCTAGCGTGAATAGAAGTGGGGACAGTGGGCAGCCCTGACGTGTTCCACGTCCGATGACAAAAGGCTCTGAGATTCTAGCACCTGTCTTCACCCGGGCTAACGGTGCCTGATATAGCAGAGTTATCCAATTCACAAATCTAGGTCCAAAGCCCATTGTTTGCAGGACCTTCAGTAAGTAGGCCCACCCAGAGTGTTGAATGCTTTTTCTATGTCCAATGAGGTCACTACATTATCCCCCCCTTCACACTCGCCCAGTCTATAATGGAAAACAATCAACGGAGGTTGAGGAAGGTGCTTCTGCCCAGGATGAATCCATTCTGGTCAGAGTGCACTAGGCCAGAGATTATGGGCATAAGTCTCTCTGCTAGTATACGACTTAAGATCCTGTAATCAGAATTAAGCACTGATAGCGGACGATAGGATCCCAGTAGTAAGGGATCCCTGCCCAGCATGGGGAGTACCACCAGCGTCGCCTCCCTCAAAGAGGCCGGGAGGATCCCCCCATCGTAAGCTGCATTATACATTTTCAACAGTTTAGGAGCCAGCGTTACCTGATATGTGGCATAAAATTCAATCGGCCAACCATCCCTGCCGGGTGTCTTCCCCCAGGCCATGCCCTTGTTGACCTCCTCTATTTTCGAAAGCTGTAAAGGAGCCTCTAGTGCCTCTCTATCTGCAGGGACACTCTCAGCATATGAAGGGGGCACAGAAACTCTTCCGCCACTGCGCCCTCCCCCCAAATCTCCGAAACTGCGTACAGAGTTGAATAATATTCATAAAATGCTGCATTGATGTCCACCTGTGTGTTCAGTAATTGACATTTCACGCCCCGTAGTGCTGTAATTGGTGTCTGGGCACGCTCCGACCGAAGCAGCCATGCCAACAGTTTGCCCGCTTTGTCTCCCTCTGTGTATTTGTGGGCTTGGTAGTCTAATTTAGCTGGGCAAATCTATCCAATGCCTGTCTATGGGCAATCCGCACTCACGCCAGGGACGCAACTACCCTCGAAGCCGTAGGTAGAAGTTGCTTGTAGTGTTTCAGCTCTAATTCTAAGTCCCGGAGCTCCCAACACAATAGCCGCGCCGTCCCGTAATTTGTTTTAATTGCATGGCCTCTCAGTACTACCTTAAAGGCGTCCCACTCGATCCCTGTGTCTGACGCAGTGTTATCGTTAAATTCGTAGTAAGATTCAATATGCTCTCTCAAGCTCTCCCTGTAAGTGGTGTCTTGTAATGCCATAACAGGCAGTCTCCAAGTTGGAATACTAGGAGGACTGCGGCTCCATTGTATCCCTACCTGCTGGGGTGAATGGTCGGATAAGGCGCGCCCAAGGTACTCCGCACTGGAGACCTTCAGCAACGCTTCCAGATTACAATAGACTAAATCAATCGTAGTGTGTAGGGTGTGTAGGCTTGGGTAGAACAAGTAGACCCCGTTGGTAGGGTGCAGATTATGCCACACGTCGTGCATTTGATTATGTGTGGCCCACAAGCGCAACTGACTGGGCTCCCCGAACCGGAGGGTGAGACCTGTCTAATTCAATGGAAAATCGCCTCCCCAGTAACATGGTTCCGCCGGGTTAAGGAGAAGGGATATGGACAGAGTCTGTAAAAATAAGGCCTGGTTAGCGTTGGGGGCGTATAGTGAAACCATTGAGACTGGTGATCCATCCAGTGTCCCCTCTAAGATGACATAACGCCTGTCTGGGTCTATCTGAGTTTTTTGTATCAACAACGGTACCCCAGGGGCCACCCATATCAGAACACCCCTAGCATATCTGGAATATGTGGTCCCAATCAGTGTCCCTCGCCATCGCCTGCACACCTGTCCCAATTCCGGTGCCATGAGATGTGTCTCCTGAAGCAACGCTTCCTGTACCTTGTGGCGACGCAGGAATTGGTAAACCCTGTGTCTCTTGCCAAAGCCCGCCAGTCCCCTAAAATTCCATGTTATAAAAGAGTATTGTGCCATTTAATCAGGAGTTAATATCGTGGGACGAGTCCAGGAGGTACGACCATGTAAACAAGCAATACTGGATATCAAACACCACCCCATCATATGTCGCCCCTCCCACAGTCCCCCCCACCCAGCCCAGAATCCATGCCGCACACTCATGCAATCCCAGCCAGAAATCCAACAAACAAACCCATAAAAAATATATAAATGTAACATTAAACAACTCTTCCCCGGCTGAGTCAAAAACTGAGGATCAGCCAATGGCACTGAAATGCTGCTACCCAAAGAAAACATTATTGTTCATTTATGAATACACCAAGGTGTAAAACGGGGGGGTGGAGGGGGAGAAACACATTCAGTACAGACAAATTACAGTAACCTGTAGTACTATTGATAAGTAAGAACAACAAATTAGCCCATCCCAGCCCATAGTGAAGCTGGCATTGTCAAGCCTTCCAATTATACTATGCGGGTTCAAAGCAGTGAGAACCACGCCACCCAGGCGCCGCACGTTATAGAGCACGTCTTCTGCAGTCTGCGGCGTCACCTTTGGGCCCCCGCCCAAGGCCGCCCTGAGCTGTTCCTCATCCAGACCCAGGGGAGTCTTATCCTGTTGCTCCACACTTTCCATCGATGACGACGCAGGGGAGCCCACTCTCAGTTCCACCTCTGTGAGCACCCGCTCCCGTTCCATGGTAGCTTGCTCCACGGTAGGGGCCGTGCGAGTACACCAGACTCCCCCAGGAGGGTCCCCCTTGACCTGTGCCTCCATGGTCAAGGGGGTAATGAAGATGACAGTGGAGCCATGCCGCTGCTTTCTAACCATGTCCAGGCCTCCTCTGGTGTGGCACAGAATATAGCGTTACTGTCTGTTATGATTCGGAGATTCTATGGGAATTGCAGTGCATATCTAATACTATGTTCTCTTAGCGTGCGCTTTACCGCAAGAAAAGAGGAGCTTTTGTGTTGCACTTCAAGAGTATAGTCAGGATAATGTGTACCTGTGAGTTGTTTATTCTCCAGGGTCCACCAGCGCGAGCTCTCTGCAATATGTAGTCTCTGTCCCTATAGTTAAAGAGTCTAACCACCACTGGGTGGGCCCAGGTGGAGGGGGTCCACCAGGTACCCTATTTGCTCTCTCCACTGAGAAAAAAGACGAATGTTTCCCTTGTAGGACTGATTGGGACAGCCACTGCTCCATGTAAAGATCCAAGCTAGGGCCTCCCTCCTGTTCCGGCAGACCCACCACACGGATATTGTTGCGTCGGGATCTACCCTCCTGGTCCTCGAGCCGTTGGCGCAAATGCAGAATCTCATTCTGTAAGTCCTTGATATGTTTGTTGGCGTTCGCCAGAGAGGGGCACAACTCCGATATTGTGCCTTCAGTGGTGGTGACTCGTTCCTTCAGTTTCTTATGCTCCTCACGCAATTGGCCCACATCGATATGCAGGGCATCTATTTTAGGTTCCAAAGTAGATTTTATACTCTGTACTGCGTTAAGGATGTCATCAAATTTCTGTGTGTGCGCCCCTTATCCCATAGGGTGCCTTGGACGAGGTCACCTCGTCCTACACCCGGGAACTGGGGGAGCGCTAGCGCTCCCCCCATGTGCACCCCACCCACCCCCCCCCCGAGGCAGGGATGGAAGGGGAAGCCCTTCCCCTTCCACCCCCGGCGTCCCCCACCCCCGTGACATCAGCGCGTGATCGCGTGCTGATTTGTCACAGGGCCTCCTCCCATCGCGCTGGAAGCCGAGCTTTGCATTTCTCTTCCAATCACGTGGGGGAGGCCGAGAGAGGCTTCAAAGGAAAGGCAAGTTATTTAAGGCTCTAGGCACCAGGGATATTTTTTTTTTTTCCTTTTTTTTGGTTCTGTTTTTTAGGAGGTGGGGAGCGACCCCTTAGGCAAGGGTCGCTCCCCTAGGGGGCAAATTATATTTAGGCCATTTTTGCACCCTTGGGGGCAGATTGGCCTATTTTTATGAGGCCAATCTGCCCCCAAGGGGGACAGAAACCACTAGACACCAGGGAGTTTTTTTTTGTACGTGAATTTCACGCAAGGGGAGCGACCCCTTAGGCAAGTGGGGAGCAAATTTATTTTATGCCATTTCTGTCCCCCTGGGGGGCAGATCAGCCTATTTTGATTAGGCCGATCTGCCCCCAAGGGGGGCAGAAACCACTAGGCACCGGGGATTTTTGTTTTTTTTTGTTTTACAGATGGGGACCGACCCATTAGGCAAGGGTCGCTCCCCTGAGGGGCAAATTGTATTTAGACCATTTGTGCCCCCCTTGGGGGGAGATCGGCTGATTTTAGGTCAATCTGCCCCCAAGGGGGCAGAAACCACTAGGCACCGGGGATTTTTTTTTGGCGCCAATGTCACGCAGGGGGAGTGACCCCGTAGGCAAGGGTCGCTCCCGGGGAGGGTTGAGGGTGTGGGGGGGGCAAATTTATTTTAGCCCATTTCTGCCCCCCCGGGGGCAGATCAGCCTATTGTTATTAGGCCGATCTGCCCCCAGGGGGGGCAGAAACCTCTAGGCGCCAGGGGAATTTTTTTTTTGTGTTTTGTTTTTTGTTTGTTTGTTTTTTTAGAGATGGGGAGTGACCCATTAGGCAAGGGTCGCTCCCCTGAGGGGCAAATTGTATTTAGACCATTTCTGCCCCCCTTGGGGGCAGATCGGCTGATTTTAGGTCAATTTTCCCCCAAGGGGGCAGAAACCACTAGGCACGGGGATTTTTTTTTTGCACCAATGTCACGCAAGGGGAGCGACCCCGTAGGCAAGGGTCGCTCCGGGGGGGGGGGTAAATTTATTTCAGGCCATTTCTGCCCCGGGGTGAGGGGGGCAGAAACCTCTAGGCGCCAGGGCAATTTTTTTTTGTGTGGTTTTGTTTTTGTTAGTTTGTTTTTTTAGAGATGGGGATCGACCCATTAGGCAAGGGTCGCTCCCCTGGGGGGCAAATTGTATTTAGACCATTTCTGCCCCCCTTGGGGGCAGATCGGCCGATTTTAGGTCAATCTGCCCCCAAGGGGGCAGAAACCACTAGGCACCGGGGATTTTTTTTTTGCACCAATGTCACACAAGGGGAGCGACAATGTAGGCAAGGGTCGCTCCGGGAGGGGGGGTTGGTGTGGTGGGGGGGCAAATTTATTTTAGGCCACTTCTCCCCCCCGGGGGCAGATCAGCCTATTATTAGGCCGATCTGCCCCCGGGGGGGGCAGAAACCTGTAGGCGCCAGGGCAATTTTTTTTTTTGTTGTGTTTTTTTTGGTTTGTTTGTTTTTTTAGAGATGGGGATCGACCCATTAGGCAAGGGTCGCTCGTCTGGGGGGAAAATTGTATTTAGACCATTTCTGCCCCCCTTGGGGGCAGATCGGCCGATTTTAGGTCAATCTGCCCCCAAGGGGTCAGAAACCACTAGGCACCGGGGATTTTTTTTTGCGCCAATGTCACGCAAGGGGAGCGTCCCTGTAGGCAAGGGTAGCTCCCGGGGAGGGGTTTGGGAGGGCAAATTTACTTTAGGCCATTGCTGCCCCCCTGGGGCCGGCTGATCTAGAGGCCAAAATCCACAGGAAGGCACTTTGCAAAAAACACCTCTGTTTTCTGTGAAAAAATGTGTTGTGTTTTAGGCCATTTCCTTTCGTGGGCGCTAGGCCTACCCACACAAGTGAGGTACCATTTTTATCGGGAGACTTGGGGGAACGCTGGGTGGAAGGAAATTTGTGGCTCCTCTCAAATTCCAGAACTTTCTGTCACCGAAATGAGAGGAAAAAGTGTTTTTTTAGCCAAATTTTGAGGTTTGCAAAGGATTCTGGGTAACAGAACCTGGTCAGAGCCCCACAAGTCACCCCATCTTGGATTCCCCTAGGTCTCTAGTTTTCAGAAATGCACAGGTTTGGTAGGTTTCCCTAGGTGCCGGCTGAGCTAGAGGCCAAAATCCACAGTTAGGCACTGTTTTCTGTGAACAAATGTGATGTGTCCACGTTGTGTTTTGGGCCATTTCCTTTTGTGGGCGCTAGGCCTACCCACACAAGTGAGGTACCATTTTTATCGGGAGACTTGAGGGAACGCTGGGTAGAAGGAAATTTGTGGCTCCTCTCCGATTCCAGAACTTTCTGTCACCGAAATGTGAGGAAAACTTGTTTTTTAGCCAAATTTTGAGGTTTGCAAAGGATTCTGGGTAACTGAACGTGGTCAGAGCCCCACAAGTCACCCCATCTTGGATTCCCCTAGGTCTCTAGTTTTCAGAAATGCACAGGTTTGGTAGGTTTCCCAAGGTGCCGGCTGAGCTAGAGGCCAAAATCTACAGGTAGGCACTTTGCAAAAAACACCTCTGTTTTCTTTAAAAAAATGTGATGTGTCCACGTTGTGTTTTGGGGCATTTCCTGTCACGGGCGCTATGCCTACCCACATAAGTGAGGTATCATTTTTATCGGGAGACTTGGGGGAACGCTGGGTGGAAGGAAATTTGTGGCTCCTCTCAGATTCCAGAACTTTCTGTCACCGAAATGTGAGGAAAACGTGTTTGTTTAGACAAATTTTGAGGTTTGCAAAGGATTCTGGGTAACAGAACCTGGTCAGAGCCCCACAAGTCACACCATCTTGGATTCCCCTAGGTCTCTAGTTTTCAAAAATGCACAGGTTTGGTAGGTTTCCCTAGGTGCCGGCTGAGCTAGAGGCCAAAATCTACAGGTGGGCACTTTGCAAAAAACACCTCTTTTCTGTCAAAAAATTTGATGTGTCCACGTTGTGTTTTGGGGCATTTTCTGTTGCGGGCGCCAGGCCTACCCACACAAGTGAGGTATCATTTTTATCGGGAGACTTGGGGAAACATAGAATAGCAAAACAAGTGTTATTGCCCCTTGTCTTTCTCTACATTTTTTCCTTCCAAATATAAGAGAGTGTGTAAAAAAGATGTCTATTTGAGAAATGCCCTGTAATTCAGATGCTAGTATGGTCACCCCGGACACATTCAGACATGTGCAAATAACCACTGCTCCTCAACACCTTATCTTGTGCCCATTTTGGAAATACAAAGGTTTTCTTGATAGCTATTTTTCACTCTTTATATTTCAGCAAATTAATTGTTGTATACCCGGTATAGAATGAAAACGCGCTGCAGGGTGCAGCTCATTTATTGCCTCTGGGTACCTAGGGTTCTTGATGAACCTACAAGCCCTATATATCCCCGCAACCATAAGAGTCCAGCAGACATAACGGTATATTGCTTTAAAAAATCTGACATTGCAGGAAAATGTTACAGAGTAAAACATAGAGAAAAATTGCTGTTTTTTTCACCTCAATTTCAATATTTTTATTTTTCAGTTGTTAATTTCTGTAGGAAACCCTTGTAGGATCTACACAAATTACCCCTTGCTGAATTCAGAATTTTGTCTACTTTTCAGAAATGTTTAGGTTTCTGGGATCCAGCATTGGTTTCAAGCCCATTTCTGTCACTGACTGGAAGGAGGCTGAAAGCACAAAAAATCGTAAAAATGGGGTATGTCCCAGTAAAATGCCAACTTTGTGTTGAAAAATTGGGTTTTCCGATTCAAGTCTGCCTGTTCCTGAAAGCTGGGAAGCTGGTGCTTTTAGCACAGCAAACACTTTGTTGATGCCATTTTCAGGGAAAAAAACACAAGCCTTCTGCAGCCACTTTTTCCAATTATTTTGAAAAAAACGAAATTTTCACTGTATTTTGGCTAATTTCTTGGCCTCCTTCAGGGGAACCCACAAAGTCTGGGTACCTCTAGAATCCCTAGGATGTTGGAAAAAAAGGACGCAAATTTGGCTTGGCTAGCTTATGTGGACAAAAAGTTATGAGGGCCTAAGTGCGAACTGCCCCAAATAGCCAAAAAAAGGCCTGGCACAGGAGGGGGAAAAGGCCTGGCAGCAAAGCGGTTATATAGCCATCACAGATGAATCTGGAGGGGCCACTGGGTCGCTCTGCTCCTCCAGCACACGTGGACCCTGCCCCGTCAGGTGCGGTCTGTCTGATTTATTGCGCCCCATCACCATAAATGTTGAGAATCCAAGCCACAGTCCGCTACTCTTGCCGCGCAAGGCACGTGCCGATCATCCAGGCCCTGCCCTACTAGCCAGCAATAGGTACTCCGTGTGGCGACTCAATGCTTGTGTCTTTGTCCCAACCACAGGGACCTCTAGTTAACTGGGTCACCCCCCTCCACAGCACATCCAGCCCCAGCGCCAGGTGCAATCTAAGCTGCATGGAGGGGGGAGGGAGTGCAGGGAAGACCCCGTCACGTTCCCCACAGGCAGCGTGCCGCACCACAGTCGCAGCACACGGCCGCAGGCCACCCACACGGCCTGCACTCTCCTCCTCACCGGTTGCAGTTGTGGCGCGATCCAGCGCCCAGGCAAGGCGTCCCTCTCGCGCTGCGGGACACGTGCTCACACAGCGCTGGGGCACGCCACCGGGGCTGCCCCGGTATTCTCTGCCGCCTGCAAAGGCCCCCGCGGTCCCTCTCTCCACGGTTGGCCTCCTCCAGGCACCCAAGGTGCTGGTCCTCTAGCCCACAAAGCCCCACCCAGTGCGGCCCCGATTTTGTTAGTCGGTCAGGGTTTCTTCCGGCAGTGGCCACGCAACACGAGAGTCGTGGGCGGTATACTAAGCCCCGGGAGTCACATTCCGTGCGGCTGGATAGTACGGCTGTCACGATCTTTGCAGGATGATATTCGGGCCTGGCGTGGAGTCAGATTAGACGTCCGCTCCGTCCGCCATCTTGGCCACCTACTTTAAAGGTGGCTTATATGTAAGAAAAGGGGAGTTTAGTGTCTAGCAAGAGGATATGAATGCCAAGTCAAAGAGGAAGTGAGACTGCACACACAGGCTCTGAAGTGGCAGGCCTGAGCCATGTTTACAGAGCTACTCAAGTGGGCGGCACAATCAGTGTTGCGGGCTGTTGGACTTTTGCTTATGCAGGGTCATCCCCAGACTTTTTTGCCTCCTGCCTCCTATTTTTTTCTGACCTGTCGCTGTTGGCTTTTCCACTCTGAGCACTTTACCACTGCTAACCAGTGCTAAAGTGCATATGCTCTCCTGTTTAAATTGTATGTAAGTGGTTCATCCATGATTGGCATATTTGAATTACTAGTAAGTCCCTAGTAATGTGCACTAGAGGTGCCAGGGCCTGTAAATCAAATGCTACTAGTGGGCCTGCAGCACTGGTTGTGCCACCCACATAAGTAGCTCTGTAATCATGTCTCAGACCTGCCACTGCAGTGTCTGTGTGTGTATTCTTACACTGTAAATTCGACTTGGCAAGTGTACCCACTTGCCAGGCCTAAACCTTCCCTTTCCTTACATGTAAGGCACCCCTAAGGTAGGCCCTAGGTAGCCCCAAGGGCAGGGTGCAGTGTATGGATAAGGTAGGACATATAGTAATGTGGTTTATATGTCCTAACAGTGAAATACTGCCAATTTCGTTTTCACTGTTGCAAGGTCTGTCTCTCTCATAGGATAATATGGGGGCTACCTTTAAATATGATTAAAGTGTAGATTCCCCTAGAGAGTAGATGGACAGGTGGAGTTTGGGACCCCTGAACTCACAATTTAAAAATACATCTTTTAGTAAAGTTGATTTTGAGATTGTGCGTTTGGAAATGCCACTTTTAGAAAGTGAGCATTTTTCTGGCTTAAACCATTCTGTGACTCTGCCTTGTTTGTGGATTCCCTGTCTGGGTCAGTTTGACAGTTGGGTTGTTTTTCACCTCACACCAGACAGTGACACAATGGGAGCTGGGGTGTGATCTGCATTTCCTGATTAGCCACCTCTGCTAGGAGGGAGGGGTGGAGTGGTCACTCTCATCTGAAAGGACTGTGCCTGCCTCTGACAATGCTGTCTCCAGCCCCCTGGTGTGTGTCTGAGGCCTTGCCTGGGCAAGGCAGGATTTCACAAGAAGGTGTGAGTCCCCTTTGAAGGAAGGTGACTTCAAAGACTAAAATGGGTATAAGAAGGGCACCCAAACTTACAAACTTTAGAAACACTTCTGGAATCAAGGGGAACCTCTGCCTGGAGAAGAGCTGATCGCTGAGGAACAAGTGCTGCCCTGCCTGTGACTGTGCTTTGTGGAGCTTTCCTGCAGTGCTGCTTCTGCCAGAGTAAGAGGGCAAAGACTGGACTTTGTGTGCCTTCCATCTTGAAGAAGAAATCTCCAAGGGCTTGATGTAGAGCTTGCCTCCTGTTGTTGAAGTCTCAGGGATAGCAAAGACTTCTTCCTGCCAGCACCTGGAGTCTCTGGAGAGACCCCTACTCTGCTCTGTGGTGCCCTTCCAGTTCCTGGGACCCTGAAAGGAGAGGCTGGCAGCCTAAGGACAAAAATACACGCACCGAGCGCCGTGCGGAGAAAAGATCGACGCGAATCCGATCGCGGCTGAGAAAACGACGCGACGCCGACTCCGCAGCTGAGAAACGACGCCGCAGGAAACGCGACCGGAGAATCGACGCCCGGAGCAGGAGAAACGACGCGCAGCATCGCTGACGAAGGCTGAGAGATCGCAACCAGCGCCGCGGGACTTTCGGACCGTCGCGTGGCTGGCTTTTTCGACGCGCCTCGCCGTGCCGAGCTGTTTTCGACGCATATACCCGTGCAGGGTTATTTTCGACGCACACCGCCCGTGCGGGGTTATTTTTGCCGCAAACCAGGTACATTTTCACGCTAGCAGCGCTAGTGTGTTGTTACAACTACCTAAAGACTCTTTTTATTTTAAACCTTTAAAAAATCATAACTTGACTTGTGTATGTTGGATTTTTGTCGTTTTGGTCTTGTTTTGTCTAGATAAATATTTCCTATTTTTCTAAACTGGTGTAGTGTCATTTTGTAGTGTTTTCATTAAGTTACTGTGTGTGTTGGTACAAATACTTTACGCCCAGCACTCTGAGGTTAAGCCTACTGCTCTGCCAAGCTACCAAGGGGGTAAGCAGGGGTTAGCTGAGGGTGATTCTCTTTTATCCTAACTAGAGTGAGGGTCCTTGCTTGAACAGGGGGTAACCTGACTGTCAACCAAAGACCCCATTTCTAACATTGGTGACCAGCGGTCGGGATTGGACTTGTATTTGTACTTGACATACAGTAATTAAGTGTACACTACTGTTTTGATCTCAGACCACTACGTGACCACATACTACTTGTCTTGTGATTCTGCTTTTTGTTCTCTGATGTCCTCCTGGAAGTATTGATAATATTTTTGGACTTTGTTTTTGGGTTGTGAAGCCTTTGCAGAATGGAAGTCAATTTCTGGCACCTATTTATGTATAAAAAGTGGCAGCTTAAAGCATTCTGCATGGAAAGGGGACTGGCTGTGAACAGGAAATCCAGAAGGGAGGATCTTGAGTCAGCCCTGTTTCAGTATGAATTGAAACGTTGTCAGGCAACACCACCAAATGAGTCTGAGGAGGATAACTACTCTGAGGAGGAGGATAACTACTCTGAGGAGGAGGAAACAGAAAGAGATGAGTGGCTCCTAGCTCGAATCCGGAGTCTGGAAGAGCTAGATGCAGAGCTTGAGAGGGCTGAGGAGGAGAGAGCCTTAGTCCTAGAAAAAGAAAGGATTGCAGCTCAAGAGCTGAGCTGTGAAGAGC
The DNA here is from genome assembly GCF_031143425.1 of Pleurodeles waltl. Classification (NCBI taxonomy): domain Eukaryota; kingdom Metazoa; phylum Chordata; class Amphibia; order Caudata; family Salamandridae; genus Pleurodeles; species Pleurodeles waltl. Next base: position 1,379,636,736 of record NC_090446.1, on the reverse strand, counting down.
TGAAGCTGGAGGCCATGAGGGCTGAGTCCAGTTCAGATGGTGGCAGCAAAAATCTTGTATCCAGTACTGCTGAAGAAGTGCACATGCCCAGAGATGTGGTGCCCTACTTGAAGGAGGGAGTTAACACACGCCAGGAGGTTCAGGGGTATGAGGTAGCTCCAGTGATGCACAGGGTCCCTGAGGTGGATTGGGGAACTGGCATGGGGAGTCATATTCCTACTGGTGGGAGGGACACTCTACTGACTCTAGTTGAGAGTGACAGGGAGAGGGGTTCCCCCCAGGTAGAAGTCCTGGTTATGGAGTGTGAAAACATCCCAGAAGAGTGTGGGTTGAGTGTCAGGGACAGTCAGGTACTGTCTCACCAGTCTCTAGAGGGTGATGTGGGGTGCTTTTTCAAAGCAGAGTCACTGGATGGTTGGGTGAAGGGTACTTTGGTTAATTCATGTGAGGGGCTGAGTGATGTAATTGCTGGAGAGCATATGTCTAGTCCTTATTTTCCAGAGCTATGCCAACACCAGGTGGAGTGTGAGTTCTCTGACCCCAGGGAGCTTACAATGGAGGCAGACTTCTGGGTGAGTACCAGAGAGTCTGAAGAGGCATTTGGGGGTGCTCCTGAGAGGAGTGGTCTAGGTAGTTCCCAACCAGGTGAGGTAGGGAAGGATTGTAGCGTCCCAGGTAGGTCCCAGTGTAGTGGGATGGGTGAGGGACCCCATGTCCAGTCTCAGAGGAGAGGGAATGGGGATGGGTTGAGGCCCAAGGTGCCCGAGATCCGGTCCCAGGTCCTGGAGGGTTCCCTGCGGGAACCCCAGGAGGGGAGCCTAGCCTGTACCATAGGGCCCTTTGTTGAGGGAGACCCCACAGTGTCAGGAGAACTTGGGGGGGCGGCTGTAGCCAGCGTCCCACCAGTTCTGGTGTCTGGCAGTACCACTCCTAGTGAGGGGTTGCAGAAGTCCAGACAGAGGGTTGAGGGGGGGTTGCGGACCCCAGTGGAGAACCTGGAGGGTCAGGGGTCAGCTCTGAGTGCAGAGCCCCCCAGGAATGACCTTGGTGAGACCATTTCTGGGCTGGGGGGAATCCAGACTCTGTCAGATGGGCAGAGGTCAGGAGACCTGCGCCAGCCAGACTCTTGTATGGCCCTTGGGGAAAGTGTTTCCCTTGTGGGGGGTAGGTGTGCCCCCCAGGAAGTCCTGGTGCGCCAGGCAATGATTCAACCGCAGGATGGTGACTCTGGGTTGGATGATCAGGTTCAGGGGGTAAACTCTGACCTGATGGGGAGTACGTGTGCTCCCAAGGAAGTCCTGGTGCGCCAGGCAATGGTTCAACCGCAGGGTGGTGACTCTGGGTTGAATGATCAGGTTCCGGGGGTAAACTCTGACCTGATGGGGGGTAAGTGTGCTCCCCAGGAAGTCCTGGTGTGCCAGGCAGTGGTTCAACCGCAGGGTGGTGACCCTGGGTTGGATGACCAGGTTCAGAGGGTAAACTCTGACCTGGTAGGGGGTAGGTATGCCCCCCAAGAAGTCCTGGTTTGCCAGGCAGTGATCCAGTCTGTGGGTACAGGCCCTGGATTGGGAGGCCAGGTTAAGGGTGTCCCCCCTGACCTGGAGGAAGGGGCTACTGCTAACAGTGCCCCTACCATGTTGTCTTCTGGGGGGGTCACTCCTAGTTGGGTGGTTCAGGACCCCAGAAGAGAGGGCAGGGGGAGGGAAGCCTCACCCCTGGCCCTGGTCCAACCTGAAGGTACAGACCCCAGGTTGGAGGATCAGTTGCAGGTTAACATCCCTGCACTGATGGAAGAATTGTGCAGGACTGCTTCTACAAGCACCCTGACAGTTTTTGACTCTGGGGGTGCCGCTTCTGCAGGGAGGGTACAGAGCCCCAGAGGGGAGGACCAGGGTCAGGTTGTCTTCTCTGACCTGGTGGAAGAGAGAGTGGTCAAAGAGTGCCAGGCACCTGGGGCTACCACCCCCCACTCGCCACAGTCACAGTGGTTAGAGAGGCCTGAGGTCGGGCTCTCATCCCTGACAGTTGTCTGGGGCCACTGTGGCTTGCTGTCCTGGTGGACAGAGTTGCCCCTGGGGGGGGGAGGGCGAGAGTCACACCCCGGGGGTGGAGTGGGCAACACCACTGTGTTGGCCCTGGTGGTACTATCTGCCCATTGCAATACATCTGTGAGCAAAGTAAAGTTAGGTGTTGCACAGATGGAGTCTGTAGATGTGGAGAAGGGTTCCCCATGGGTTAGCTTAGTGGGCCCTGAGAGTATGGACAGAGGGATCCAACTGGAGTCAGGAAGGCGTAGAACTGGAACATGCCCCTGCTGTTGTGGGCCTGGGTCCCTGTTCTATCGCCCCAATCAGGGAAGTACATCAAGGTATTGATTGTTCTCCCCTGGCTTTAGGCTGGTAGGGGGTCGTGTTGGACTTTTGCTTATGCAGGGTCATCCCCAGACTTTTTTGCCTCCTGCCTCCTATTTTTTTCTGACCTGTCGCTGTTGGCTTTTCCACTCTGAGCACTTTACCACTGCTAACCAGTGCTAAAGTGCATATGCTCTCCTGTTTAAATTGTATGTAAGTGGTTCATCCATGATTGGCATATTTGAATTACTAGTAAGTCCCTAGTAATGTGCACTAGAGGTGCCAGGGCCTGTAAATCAAATGCTACTAGTGGGCCTGCAGCACTGGTTGTGCCACCCACATAAGTAGCTCTGTAATCATGTCTCAGACCTGCCACTGCAGTGTCTGTGTGTGTATTCTTACACTGTAAATTCGACTTGGCAAGTGTACCCACTTGCCAGGCCTAAACCTTCCCTTTCCTTACATGTAAGGCACCCCTAAGGTAGGCCCTAGGTAGCCCCAAGGGCAGGGTGCAGTGTATGGATAAGGTAGGACATATAGTAATGTGGTTTATATGTCCTAACAGTGAAATACTGCCAATTTCGTTTTCACTGTTGCAAGGTCTGTCTCTCTCATAGGATAATATGGGGGCTACCTTTAAATATGATTAAAGTGTAGATTCCCCTAGAGAGTAGATGGACAGGTGGAGTTTGAGACCCCTGAACTCACAATTTAAAAATACATCTTTTAGTAAAGTTGATTTTGAGATTGTGCGTTTGGAAATGCCACTTTTAGAAAGTGAGCATTTTTCTGGCTTAAACCATTCTGTGACTCTGCCTTGTTTGTGGATTCCCTGTCTGGGTCAGTTTGACAGTTGGGTTGTTTTTCACCTCACACCAGACAGTGACACAATGGGAGCTGGGGTGTGATCTGCATTTCCTGATTAGCCACCTCTGCTAGGAGGGAGGGGTGGAGTGGTCACTCTCATCTGAAAGGACTGTGCCTGCCTCTGACAATGCTGTCTCCAGCCCCCTGGTGTGTGTCTGAGGCCTTGCCTGGGCAAGGCAGGATTTCACAAGAAGGTGTGAGTCCCCTTTGAAGGAAGGTGACTTCAAAGACTAAAATGGGTATAAGAAGGGCACCCAAACTTACAAACTTTAGAAACACTTCTGGAATCAAGGGGAACCTCTGCCTGGAGAAGAGCTGATCGCTGAGGAACAAGTGCTGCCCTGCCTGTGACTGTGCTTTGTGGAGCTTTCCTGCAGTGCTGCTTCTGCCAGAGTAAGAGGGCAAAGACTGGACTTTGTGTGCCTTCCATCTTGAAGAAGAAATCTCCAAGGGCTTGATGTAGAGCTTGCCTCCTGTTGTTGAAGTCTCAGGGATAGCAAAGACTTCTTCCTGCCAGCACCTGGAGTCTCTGGAGAGACCCCTACTCTGCTCTGTGGTGCCCTTCCAGTTCCTGGGACCCTGAAAGGAGAGGCTGGCAGCCTAAGGACAAAAATACACGCACCGAGCGCCGTGCGGAGAAAAGATCGACGCGAATCCGATCGCGGCTGAGAAAACGACGCGACGCCGACTCCGCAGCTGAGAAACGACGCCGCAGGAAACGCGACCGGAGAATCGACGCCCGGAGCAGGAGAAACGACGCGCAGCATCGCTGACGAAGGCTGAGAGATCGCAACCAGCGCCGCGGGACTTTCGGACCGTCGCGTGGCTGGCTTTTTCGACGCGCCTCGCCGTGCCGAGCTGTTTTCGACGCATATACCCGTGCAGGGTTATTTTCGACGCACACCGCCCGTGCGGGGTTATTTTTGCCGCAAACCAGGTACATTTTCACGCTAGCAGCGCTAGTGTGTTGTTACAACTACCTAAAGACTCTTTTTATTTTAAACCTTTAAAAAATCATAACTTGACTTGTGTATGTTGGATTTTTGTCGTTTTGGTCTTGTTTTGTCTAGATAAATATTTCCTATTTTTCTAAACTGGTGTAGTGTCATTTTGTAGTGTTTTCATTAAGTTACTGTGTGTGTTGGTACAAATACTTTACGCCCAGCACTCTGAGGTTAAGCCTACTGCTCTGCCAAGCTACCAAGGGGGTAAGCAGGGGTTAGCTGAGGGTGATTCTCTTTTATCCTAACTAGAGTGAGGGTCCTTGCTTGAACAGGGGGTAACCTGACTGTCAACCAAAGACCCCATTTCTAACACGGGCCATGAGTAGAATTTAATTTACAGGCCCTTGGTATATGGCATACCACTTTACAAGGGACTTACAAGTAAATGAAATATGCCAGTTGTGGAAACACCAATGTTACCATGTTTTAGGCGAGAAGCACATGCACTTTACTACTGATCAGCAGTGGTAAAGTGCTGAGAGTCCAAAGGCGAACAAATCAAGGGTACAAAAAATAGGAAGAGAAAGACAAAAATGTTTGGGGATAACCCTGCAGAAAGGGCCATTTCCAACACAACCCCTCTCCAGCCTAAAGCCAGTGGAGATCTATAAATCCTGTGATGGGCTTATCTGCTTGGGGCAATAGTATGTCTATCTTAGGATGGAAACAACCTTTTGTGTCACTGATGGGTTAAGGCACTCAGTGAGTCCTCCTATATGCACTTGGTCACTAAATTTTTGTTTGTGCATTGACTCCTTCATCCATTGACTCATTCTTGCATTCACCCTTTGACACAACAGCAATGAAATACAAACCCAACATCGTATACAAGATAAATCAAAAAAATACAAATAGAAAATAATGGGCTGCAATCCAAATACAGTCAGCATATGCTTTCAATGCTGAAAATAAACAGCAGCGATTTTGTCTTGAAATCGTATTCTACATTGTCTATTGTTGTTTTAATTTCAAAAGGTTTTATTGTTTTTAAAGGTCAACATCAAAACTCTTGTCTACCTTGATAATCTGTGAAACTATATGTAACAAAATATCTGTCTGCAGCATGTAACACAATGTGATAATAACCTACTGTTAACATCTTACTGGCTTTAACAAATGCTTTTCACAATAAATAATCTAACCTATTGCATCAGGCATAACGTTTTCCAATGCATCAATCAGGCCTATAGCTTATCACCATAACCAGCAGGGCCTGCTGTTTCGATGTAAGGTTTCCCACAAAAAACAACCATCAGGCACACAGGGTATAAAATTACAAAGGTATAGAAAATTACAGTTGGCTAAACAAAATGCTCTCTTTCCTAGGAGGGGTGAACAAGGATTCTCATAGAGCAAATCTTCTACATCCACAGTTGGGCTTGGGGGTAACCAACACCAAAACTGTTGCCTACTACAGTATTTTACGAAATTCCATGTAACAAAACCCTAATCTATTCAGAGTAATAACAATTAATCTTCACTTGAATTAACATTAACATATGCTTTTCACAATAGATATGTCAGGCCTACTTTCTTTTTATTAAGTTTCATAATAAACAGCCACCATAACTAACTCAGTCCTGTTGTATTGAGTATAAACTTTACCACCAGCCAAAAAGTGCAATACAAGCACTCATTTCAGTGCAAGTACACACATTCATGTCAATCAAATTCTGCACTTAGAGACACCAACATGAGAGTGTAGCCTAAGTCTCTCCCTTCAGGACTACTCTGTTTTTTTTGTTGGGGGGGGCTGATCACATAAGGTAAAGCGACATCTGACCTGTCAAGCCAGACCTAAAAACAAATGGCAACAATGTACTATGATTTTTATGATTTGAACATGAGGCATCTTTACACCAGTAGCGAAATGCTTGCAAAAATGTATGCTCTTCCTTTTTCACTTTCAAGAACAAATAAACAGAGGGAATGGAAATATGCAACAGAGGAACAGAGTATATCCTGTCCTTTCCATTCAGCTACTTTCCAATTCATTTTGCAGGCCTCTTATTTAGTGTTTTTTGTGACCCAAACATGCATAGTACCATGAATGTGGAATCAACAATGCTAGGGTGGCAACATTATATCACACATCCTTTAGCACTTGATGCCCTCCCTGGAATGATCAGTTGTAGCACATTTGGCTATCCTGTTTGTAGGCTTGTGTAAGACCGAGGAGAGGGACCTACAGAAAGGAAATCAAAGCTCTCTTTAATTCTTATTCCTGCTGCTGTAGGGGTACCAGTGGCAGTGCCAGAGGAACCGAAGGGCAACCCATAACTGATTGATAATCGATAATTGATGTCTATGCATAGCACATCCATTAGATCCAGCGTGAGTCCACAAAACTCATTTTATTTATTGAACTATGAGGGAAGCAGGGAATAATAAATAAACAGATTTGATGAACCGCCATCTTTGTACAAATACAATAGACAAAGGCACAATTACAATCATGGCATGATGAAGTCAGATGCTGATGCTTCTAAGCCCAATCCACAAGGTCAGTTGTGGGAGTAAAATCACTGTACTTGTGCAAATGGCTGGATTTATGAGTGAAAATCCATTTCTGTATTTCACAAAAGATGAATTTGCATTTGTAAAGGAATTTAGCAATGCACCATATAACGCCAGTATGCTGTAATGTAACCTATAAGTAAAATTTATTTCGCAGGAGTTCCAGGGCGGGGATGTCCTAGAAAGTTTTGGAGCACTCACAAACTAATTTGTCTGAATTCACAAAAATACTGATGACCATTTGCACTCCGGAAACAGAGTTTAACGGCCTGATTTAGATCTTGGTGGAGGGGTTACTCCATCGAAACAGTGATGGAAAGCCTGTCCACCGAATACAATAGAAAACAATGGGATTTAGATTTTGGCAGACGGGATATCCGTCACCGTTGCGACACAGTAACCTCTCTGCCAAGATGTAAAACAGGTTGCTACGCCTGTCAGTGGCAGGAATAATTTACTATCCAGGGTAAGAATGTTTAAGCAACACTACCAACATTTTAGGGAGGATTACAGGATGAGCTTTCTACACAAGGACAAATATTTCCCATCAGAAAAGTAAGAGTACAGCTTCACTCCTGACAAAGTGCAAGACCAATTGTACATTTCAAGCTTGATCCACAAAGCGTAGTGCAACAAAGCATAACGTAAGCTTCGCATGAGTACTCGGCATATGCTCATCACTATGTTTTCCTAATAAATAAAATCCATTCTGAAATCAATCTGCAGTCGGAAGCCACACTTTCACCTTCATGACATGCAGGGGATTTTCGGCAGAGCCTGTCCAGGCCCTGAGACCAACCCCCGCAACAGACACCCAAAGGTCATGTGCTGTTGACGTTTTGTTAACATAGGGTATTTATATTACTTTGCATTCAAAACAGAGAAATTCACTGAAAAAAATACAAAGGTTACAGGGACATTATAGTTAGGTTCACTTTTTATCCATACTTTCACCTTCATGACATGCAAACTAAAACTTAACACCAAGGTGGAAAGATGGGTATTTACAAGCAGACGGATCAAAAAAGTGAAAAGAAATCAACAAACAACACTGGCCTCCACTTGTGTGGTGACCGACAAGATAGTACCTGCCTTTGCAAAATCTGCACTGGGGGCCTGTAAACCTGCATGTTTTATATTCATTTTCCTCCTGCCATGATTAGTACTGTCCTTGTGGGGAGGAAGGCAAGCACAAACCCATCTTAAGTACTGGGAGTGCTTCTACCAGCTGATCTCAGCTCCTCTCCTCTTGCTACTGTGATCTGCAGACCTTTGGCAAGCAGCCCAAGGTTTGGGGCAGATACATAATTTCACTGGGAAAGCTCAAAATGTCCAAGGGGAGGCTAATGGAAGATATAACTCTGCATGCGTGCACCGAGAATGCTGTGATCATGTCCCTTTATGTGTTTAATTATTTGTTTCGTGGTTTTAATATAATGCTTTACATAGTAGCATTTGCATAAAGTAACAAATGGTAACATTAAACAAATATACAATGTACCACATGGTAATAAAATACTGTATAATTATGACATCTTGCTTTATTACCTACTGGCGATAGCCAGTAGGTAGTTATCGTTAGGACCAACTTTTCCAATAGAAGAAGCGTTTTTGTTTTGCTAATAACTTTGGCACTGTTTGACGAACCTTCACAACATTTTTAAAACTGGTGTACCGGTACCTTCAGCTGCTGTCTGGAAAGGTTCAGGGTGTTTCGTTAAGCGGGGGCTGAAAGAAAGGGGGGGATCCACTTTTGCCCCATTCTATCAATGGGGCATTTACAATCTTTAGATACAGCTACATACCAAAGAGATAAATGGCATTACACCAAATTTAGCAAAACGCTAGATCTTGGTCCTCAGATAGTGTTTTTATGACTTGGTGTAAATCTGTTCAGTAATTACAAAGTTATTAAAAGGAAAAGATATAGATATCTACAGAGATGAGTCAGAGAAAAAAGCAAGGCCCTGCCCTGATTAGCTGGCCACAACCTGAAAGGAAAGTTGGGGCCATCATTTTGATTCTTGGCTGGGTCCCCAGGGAGAAAATATAAATAAAACACACATAACGGGTCAGGATAGCGGTATCTTGACCCCACAGGACACATGGAGGGGTCTCTAAGGGACCCCTCGTGGGAAAAAGGTTGCCTTTTTTTGGCTGATCCAAATGATTTACCATGGCACACAGCGTGAACCCCCTGTGCAAATCCACAATGGATCCACGGATCCAAAGCCAAATGGAAAATAAACCTCACACTCTCACACACCATACCCGTGCTGTGCAAAGTCACTGGCCAAGTACAGCGTGGGGATGGGTGCAAGCAGGGGATTTGCAGCAGAGTCTGTCCAGGCCCTGCGATCAACCCATGCAACAGACGCCCAAAGGTCGTGTGCTGTTGTAGTTTTATTAACATAGGGTATTTATATATTACTTTGCATTAAAAACATAGAAATTCACTGAAATAAATACAAATGTTACAGGGACATTATAGTTAGGTTCACTTTTTACTCGTACAAAACCATATAAATTCAGCAGTTACAGGCATAGTTATACTTGTCTGAAGAAACTATAACTTCTGCAAGAAAGTAACTATAGGCCACAAGTTAAGGTTTCTTGGCATAAGTATAACTATAAGTATAATTATAGCTGCTGAATTTCTATGATTAGTGTTGGTAAAGCATGAAGCTAACTATAACGTTGTTTTTTTTTGTTGAATAAGGGATTATAAGAGGTGTTTAGTGAAAGAACAGAGGCTAATATATCCAGACATCAAAACATGAATTGAAAAAGAGGGCATTCCACATGTTTCAGCCAGTGTAAGAGAGGATGATTTACAATTATAAATTAGGATTTTCAGTTATTTCTTAGGATTTTCAGTTCATTATTAAAGGTGTCATAAAACAAGATTGTCCTAATGACAGAAGTTCCAACCCCTGGGAGCACTTCCAGAGAATTATTGTTTCAGTACTTTGCTTCCTTAGATTCTGTCACTGCTTCTAAGTAAACAATCACTTGCTGGGCATTGTATTTGGTGGTAACTCAGGCAAAGCTATAAGCCATTTCAGTGAAGTAAGAAAGGGGGGGGTGAGATTAAACATTCTGTTTCCCATAGCCTCTTAGCAGCTGAATACAGGGCTAATTTCAGAGGAGCTACACTCAGATTTGGTATTTCTTTTAGTAAGGTTTTTCCGTAGTCTAGTCTCGGCTCCACAAGTGTTTGGATTATTATTTAAAAAAATCTTGGTTGAAATTGTGCCCATCTTGCCATTGATTTATGTGTGCTGGTAGACTGGATTGAGGTCTTTATCTAAATAAACGCATTGTCTTTTTGCAAACACCGCAACCAAAGTACTGCAATTAAGTACTGAAAGTAAGTTTGAAATAAGGATAGCAGGAGAAACTACTTTTCAGTCTGTTACATTGCAGGTGATGTTGCAACACACAAGTTTGAGTATCCTTAAGGACATAAGCCACTTGTTAAGATTGGAGGCTCCTTAACATTCAGGGGTTGCACACAATGTGATTGGCCAGGTTTAGTCAGCTCCTACCCTGCCGAGTGCAGTCTCTGTTGAGACTTTCATTTAAAATCAGTCCCGGCTCTCAGCTCCTAAAAGGGGCGGGGTGGGTGTGGCGTGACGGGGAGGGGAAAAACTTACCTTAACTCGATGCGCGCCGCTCCTCCTTCTCTGCTGCCTTCTGCTGCAGGCACAGGCTCCCAGCCAGCCCTGCGCCAATCCTGACGCTGCTTAAAGCAGCGTCAGGATTGGCTGGGAGTGCCCAGCTAGGGCATTCTCAGGCAGACTGGGAGCATGTGCAGGTTCTCTCCAGCCCAGCAACATGGTTGGAGACAGCCTACTGTGCATGTGTGTTTGGCCGGCCCAAGACGGCCGGCCAAACACATATGCGCAAGTGCTTGTCACCCCCAATGCCCTGCCCCTTTTAGAAGAAAAAGATGATAAACATAATTTATAATCCTTACGTTCTCAAAGATTTGCAACTTCTGCCTCTTGGGGGGGGGGGTAACGCTTCTCCATCCATATGGAGGAGACGCCCCTGTTTAAAATGCTTCTCTCTGGCGCTCGAGCCTTGTCACTGCTGCATGCAGCTTCTTTCAAAGCCAGGCTCTCTGTGTGCTTCACTTCCAGTGCACTGCAAGCTGCTGCAAACCCAACACTTCATCAAACAAGCATTTGCAATGCAGTGGGTCTCTCATTTGCTCGAGTTGGAGCTGTTAGCATTGTAAACTCCTAACAGGACTTTTCTTGCCACATAAATTGAAAATGAAAAGTAATACAGTTTCACATAAGCGAGCGTTAACTAAACCGCCCCAAGGAGGGACAAACGTAAAGCATTTACCAATGAAAATGAAGGATTTTTGAAGGGCAAACCCATGAACAAGTGATAGTGATAGACGTGCGGTGGGCGTGGTTAAAAGCCCAGATACATACCAACACATCGGAAAAGCAGTGCTTGCGTGCTGCTATGCTCAACCTAAAAAGATGCACAACCAAGTTGTGGCGGCCATCTTTACCTGTTCGGATCCATTCAATGAGTTGGCTTAGATTACGATCATCGCATTTGAAGAACTATCAATCATTACGGTGATTGGCACACCTGTGTTAAATTACTTTTATTTACGGTCTCCAGGCAATTACATGCGATATAGAGGAATGTTTGTTCAGATTTCTGAGACCCTTATAGGGAAGCATTAGCTTGTGTGAATAAGCAGTATTCTGATGAACCGTCTGTCATGTTAGAAAGACACAATTTCTTTAAAAGGAAGCAGCTGGGGGACAAAACTGTGAGGATGATTTGGCTATGTTAAGAGGTTTAGCAGCTAAATGATAGATGGTAGCGATCTTGTTGTGTATTTAAGAGGGCAATGTGTTTTCAATTGTACAAATAAGAAATTTTAGGAACAAAATGTATCTTGTAAAAATGCAAAAAAGAGGTTGTTGATATAGCTAAAAGTATAGCGCGCTCAGTGGCATCATCAAGAATACTTATGGGTGATGGTAAGAGTAATGCCCAAGTAGCATTGCTGAATGAAACCAATAGTGTGGATGTGTGTGCTATTTCAAACAAAAACAATTTCAAGAGAAATGTTGAATAAAAGAGTTCTATTTCATGTTATAGATGTGGTTCCAAATTTCACGTGGGTAACAATTTGTGATGTCCAGCTCAAGGATTGAAATGTAATGGCTGTAAGAAAATTGGACATTTTTAGAGTGTGTGCAAGCAAGACTGTAAAGCCAAATGCCAGAATTAACCAAGGTAAATGCATTCGAAAGATATACTTGTGAGGAATTGAACAGTGTTTTACTGACAATAGATGCAGTAGAATGTATTCCCCAGAAAAAATGCAAGGGTTCAATATGTATTGTAGATATTGGTAGTGTTGAACTTAGGATTATGGCTGTTTTACGATCACCTATAACCATCCTATCAGAACTCATGTACAGGAATCTGTGTTCCAAAACCCACAGATATCAACCATAACATTTTGGTAAATACAATGTTATTATGAAAGGATATTTTTGTAGACATTCTTAAATTTTAAGTAAGAGAAAATGTTACTTAAGTATTTGTAGCAGAGAATGGTAGGAATGCCATGGGTTGGCACGACCAGGCCAGATTGGGCATTTTATAACGACCAAGACATGAAGAACCTGTCATTTTAGGAGATATGCCAGTGATGTCTATTGACGTTTTTTATATAAATAACGATGCAGATTTGTATTAATTGCTTAAAGGTTTGACAGAGTTTTCATTAAGTGGGTCGGGTGAAAGGATTCAAACATAGAATCAAAGTGAAACCCAATGCTGTACCAGTAATTCAAAAAGTCAGACAGGTGCACATTTCTGTCACAAAAGATTTGAGAGAATTATGGGAAAAGTATGCACGGATAATATAATAGCACCTGTGGAGTGATCAGAAGGGGTTTCTGGGGCTGTTTTCGGCATGAAACAATTGTCATATACACCTCTGTGCTGACCCTAGAGTGCTGAATCGCAAGGATGAACTGCTACCCACTTCCCAGAACCCAGGACATGTTGGTTAATTTGAGTGGTAGTAAGCATTTTTTAATCATAGATTTACGGTCGGTATGCCATCGGATTCCTCTGGCGAAGAAATCACAACCGTTGACAATGGGGCTTACATGCATTTATGGATGTCATTTGGGTTGGCCTCTGCCGCTAGTGTATTCTGACGCATGATGGATACTGGGTTGGGTTACAGGCATTCCAAGATGACAAGATGACAACCTGATACATACTGAGCCCATTAAACAGCATATGATAAAATTGAAATTTGTGTTGAAAAAACATTTGAACAAGGAACTTCAAGTAAAAAACAGAAAATACATCTTTATGGCTCATCAAGTTGATTACTTGGGTCATAATATAACATCTGAAGGTATTAAACCCAAATCGTCTTTAGTCAAAGCCATTAGAGAAGCACCTGCTTCGAAGGATAAAGATTCGCTTAGGTCTTCTTTTAGGGCTAAGCGAGTGTTATGCTAGATTTATCAAAGAATATGCATTCACTGTGCAACCTTTAAGAGAGTTATTGAAGAAAGTGTGTCAATATTCATATGGTCTCAAGTTCAGCAGGAGGCTTTTGATGCTATCAAGGGGCTCATTGTTAAGGCACCAGTTATCAAACTTTTTCCTCATAGAGAGAAATGTTTGATAACTGTGGATGCAAACTCTCATGGTTTGGCACCAATCATGAGTAAGATGGTGAATGGTCATTAGAAGGCTATTTCCTTCTCGTCAATGATGATGAATGCGGCTGAAAGAAATTACACTGTAGAAAGAGAAGTGCTGGCATGCTCATTGACCGCAGAAAAGTTTAGAACGTATTTGTGGGGAACTAGGTTTGATCTATGTACAGTTTATAAACCTTTGATTTACATGCTTGGAGATAGTTGTTCCAACAAAGCATTGTCAAGATTGAATAGACTGCATTCTTGTTTACAAGAGTTAAATTTTGACATAAAGTATTTTTTGACTTGCCTGTCTCGTTGCAGATTTTGGCAAGTGATGCATCCAGCCATGGTTTGAATGAAGATGAATGTGTAATGGTGATTGCAGATGCAGCAGAGTACTTCACTATTACTGAGAAATTTGTGGAATAAATGTAGCTAATTGGATTGGCCACTTTTGCAAGTCAAAATGTATGTTGTTAATGGTTGGCCACGTGATAGAAATATGAGTCAGGAACAGAGAGTTTTTGCACAAAGACAAGATGTGTATGTGCCTCCTGTTGATTTACAGGGGGAAATTAATCACACTGAAGAAAATGATGGATGTGATTGTGGAAAGGTCACCAACTGCAGGTCCAGAACAAGAATGCTACTGATTAGACTTTGAGATTACGGGCCTGATTACAACTTTGGGGGAGGTGTTAATCCGTCCCAAAAGTGACGTTAAAGTGACAGATATACCACCAGACGTATTACGAGTCCATTATATCCTATAGAACTCGTAATACGGCTGGTGGTATATCCGTCACATTTGGAACGGATTAAAACCTCCTCCAAAGTTGTAATCAGGCCCTATGTCACTTATTGAATCTTTACTCAATGGAAGGGTCGGATTTAGAACTTTTCCAATGTACTTTGAGACTGTGTCATTTGCTGCATCTTTTTAATATTTATTAAAAAAGGAGATGTGTTGTGTGCTCATTAAACTGCTTGTAGTGCTCTGTATGTATTAGGTTAGAGAAGCATTACTGTTATTTTCTTATTTAAGAATCTCTGTGTGTCATGTCTGTAACATTTTTATTTAAGAGTCTGCGTCCGACATTTCTTGCGGGGTTCTGGAATGTAGGGAATGGTTTGTGGCAGCTGAGAGACAGAGATTCTTCAGTATGGCCATGGGTTTTTACTGTGGAATACACAAGCTATTTTGTATATTTCTTGACTCTTTATGTTTTTTTCAGGATTTTCCTATTCTACAAGGGCCTTGCTGGTTGGTATCCTCCACGGAGACTCCTAGACTATGCTTAAATGTAGGCCAAGCCTGGGGACTCTGCTGCTCTCTCTGACCAGTGTGAGGCGGAAGGCATGTCTGCTTGGAAGAAGAAGCCAAAAGGCATCATATCAAGGAGGCTAATGGACTGCCAGCAGAGAAAAGGCCCACATGATGAGAAGCTCTTGAGGAGGGTGCCATAGGACTACATCCTAACAGCAATCAATTACTGTGCATCAACATCAAAAGGAATAGCTGTCACCTATTACTGTTGTGAGATGTCGACCTGATTCTGGAACCATTGGTATTTTGGTTCTAGCTTATGTGCACCTAGAGCTATCATCATTTGAACCTCAGCCATAACCCTAAGGCATGCATTGTCTCCGGTTTTGTCCTTGCTTATCTTATCACCAGTGGTAGGTTCTAATGTCTCCATGGGTGACAACACCACTGGAATTTCATGTCTGTAACTGGTCAGTTTTGAGACACAATTGTTGCAACTCAAACTCTTGCCCATTGAAAAGTATCCTTGGGTGTCTATGATTTAGTGTTGTTCTTTGGTTACACAATCCTATAGTCAGGAATGTTGGTTTGTCTCTGTTGCACTGCATAGTCAAAAAAGTGACTTTACCCATATCTTCCAATGGATAACATTGGCAGAGGCCCCAAAGTTAATTATTTTATAGCACTTTATCTACAACAGTGTTTGCAGTCGTTTTCTTGGCTAGAAAGGTGCTGGACACTTTTGATTTTCTTTGCCTATACTCATTTTATGTGTAGTATATTTTTATATAGAATATTTTTGCTTTGTATAATAATGTTCTTTGTTTTTATTGGCTTCTGCTACGCCGAAGAATTGTTATCTGCAAGCGTGTGAATGTGGTTCTCAAAAAGAAGTGGCAACTACTTTCTGGAATATCACAGTAAGCCGCCCTAGGAGGTAAGTACCCATTGAAGTGCAGGGGTAAGCCACGAAGTGCAGCCAGCTGCCCAGCAGTCCTTTTGTTCCCCTGAGGGAAGCTCCAATCACACTGACCCACTTGTGATCTGTACAAGTCTCAGTGTGCCCCCCACGGCCCGATGCACCATAGAAACAAAACCACAAACCTGTGGTTGTTCCTCCAGACTGAACTGTGCAATGCGTGCTAACAAGTGTGCCATGCGATCTTTCAGCCACATTTAATTGGACACGAGTATCTTAGAGCAGGGTCTAGGGACTTCTGCGGTTCTTCTATGAAATCCTGCCTCATGTTTCTCAAAGGATTTGTAGGTGTCCCATGCAAATTTTTTAAGCATAGGGTTTTTTGGGCCTGAGATGCGCCAAAAGCAAGCCCGTCTGCTCCTTTTCCACACCTGGACCGTGCCCAGCATCAGGACCTCTGTCTCTTCCACCCCAAGAAGATACACTGCCGTTGACCTCCAAGCCTTGGACCACGGATGCACCAACAACCACTGCTGCAGCTCATCCCCCCACTCTACCGGAAGACCGTTCTTCTGCCGACACTGCTGCCTCACCTGCATCACTGAAGCAACCAATGCACCTGACACATCGAGGCCACCACCACACAACTCAAGTGCATCCTACGCAATGTATGTTCACTAGTTAAACACACCACCGAGGTCTGGGGCACGATCTCCTCCCACACCCCGGATGTCATCTTCCTCAGAGAAACCTGTCTCAACCCCACCTCCGCACCAGGCATTGCCACCGCCATCCCCGAAGGTTACAAGATAACACAGCGGGACTGAACCAACAATCACGGAGGCGGAATCGCCATCATCTACAGGGAAACCATCCGCTGCACAACATCCCCTGATGACCCAACACTGGTAATGGAACACCTCAACTTCCAACTCCACACAGACAGAAAAAGCACCATCAGAGGCACCCCTGCCTACAGACCACCAGGACCATGCCCCAGCTTCTGCAACTCAATCCCAGGACTCATCGCCCGAAAGCAATCAACTTCGAGCACTACATATTCCTAGGGGACCTCAACTTCCACCTCAATGACCCCAGCGACTCCAACTCCACCGACCTCCTGGAAAGCTTGAGTAAAATCGGCCTCAAGCAGATTGTTGCTTACCCTACCTACAACACAGGACACACACTCGATCCCATCTTCACCTCCAGCGACAAAGTCAGGTACATCCACAACACACCACTCACCTGTTCCGACCACCACCGCACACACTTCACCATCTCCGGACCCACATAGAATATTTTATGATTGGGAAAAGCTGCTTTCCCTTATTTGCCAGCCTGTGCCACATGTCTAATGACCTTTATTCCTGGTCCTACTCTGGACACCCAGATGCTATATTTCACTGTGGGAGGTGAGGAGGGAACCCTAAGGACGCCAGAACCCCAACCGACTCCCTCACACCCTGCCCACTCAGCCGGCGCCAGCTACTCTTCTACCTCTTGCTCACCTGAAGCGTTGATGGGGTACAGGCTGTGGTGTACCCTCTGACTCTAGACACTGACACTGGGTGGTGGGGGAAGTACACTGTGTCATTTCCAGGGCTCTGGCCATCCCTGGGACAGTTGTTGGTGATCGCGGTGGCACTCACGGCTATGTTGGGCTTTTCCTCTCTGTGATTGGTCCTGGGACCCACTATTATTGCACTGAGTTTTTGGGAGATGGGGGCCCAGGAGCTTTTTGAGTCTGGGGAGGAGGGCCCACACATATCTTCTCCCTAAAAGGCTTTATTTAATAAAATATAGCAGACTCCCAGACCTGTTGGGCTGATTTTGACGATCTTTTGCTTGTCTTGATCCTGCTGGTGACCTCTAGCCACCAAGAGCATTCTTGAGCACACTTTGCAGGGAGCTGGTTCTTACGACTCCCTGCTCAACCTTCTCCTTTGCCTGGTCCTAGTGCTCCTCTATTGCTGGTGGGGGCATCTCGTGCAGCCCCTTTGCCACCAGCCAGCAGAGCACACTCCTGTTTGCACTCTCCAGGCTACAGATCCTGTTTGCTGACCTGTAGAGCACCCTAGGTAGGGGAGGCAGTGGAGTCCAAGGCCCATATTTATACTTTTTTAGCGCTGCATTTGCGTCATTTTTTTACGCAAAAGTGGCGCAAACTTGCAAAATACAACTGGCGCTAACAAAGTATAAATATGGGCCCAAGTGTTCACCTCAACTAGTCCTCAGGGGGCATACCTGGGTCAGAGCGACTGGCTGTGGAGAGACCCATCCCAGTCCTGGAGTCAGCTGGAGTCAAAGTTCTTAGTCCATCTTGCCAAGGCAAGTGGCTTCTCTTTCCAGTTTGTCATCCTTTGGCTGTTGTCATTTTCCAGGTCTAGGGTCTTCCCCAGTGTCTCTCCCAGGTACAAGTGTTTTTAATTGGTATATGGAAAGTTCCAAATGCCAGGCATCCTTGGCCAATCCTAGGATGCCACAACATCCCGCCACCCTTGTCACAAGTCTCCTGCATAGCATTTTGGGGCAATTTAACATGGCACCATCAAGTATTCTCTGGAAAGAACTCTTCTGAGGCCCTCGGCTCCAATCCGTAGCTGACATCGCTGCCAGATCCCTTCCCACTAAAACTTCAAAACTAGGCTCTCCTGTGTTGGCTTTAGAGGTCTGGCTTTCCTCCTTTTTTCAGTGAGCGAAGCTGACCCAACCCAGGTGCAGTGTTACAGGTAATCAGATGCAGATCCCCCCTTACCCTTTCCTATACTAGAAAAAGTCAATCACTGATAATTGCTCCTTCTGTGTGGAGTAATTAACTTGGTGCAATAGGGGAACAAAGGCCTGGAATATGATTATGAGCTGAGCCAGAGAAATATGGCAATTTCTGAAGTCCCATAAGATGTGGATTAAGCGGGTTGAAACATGCAAAATCAAACTTAGCATGCATGTTTTACCCCAGTTTGACATCTTGCTGTACTGCATAGAGCTAAGTTGAGTGAAACTGCACCTTAGAGCAGATTTCATCTACTTGTATAATACAGTGAAAGCACTACAGAGTTTCCAGCAAACCCTACTGATCTTTCTTTGAATGCCCAATAATATTATAAGGCCTACTCCAGGGCATCACCAATCCTTGTCAAGTTCCATCATTGTCGGACTGCCTGTGTACAATTACTGGGCTGCAAATGACTGTAGCCTCACACATGCAGCCCACACACGTACAGACACATTCAGTTATAATCAGCCTAGTGCCTCTTTTTCTTCCAGCACTTTAAAGGCAGACGCTGGCAGTTAACACACTTAGGGCCATATTTATACTTTTTGACGCAAAACTGCGCTAATGCAGTTTTGCGTCAAAAAAATTAGCGCCGGCTAACGCCATTCTGAAGCGCCATGCGGGCGCCGTATTTATTGAATGACGTTAGCCGGCGTTAGCCGCCGGCGCTGTCTGGTGTGCGTTAAAAAAAATGACGTACACCAGGCAGCGCCGGCGTAGGGGAAAATGGAGCTTGGCCGCCAAAAAATGGGGCAAGTCAGGCTGAGGCAACATTTGCGCCGCAACCCGATTTGCGCCATTTTTTTTTTACTCCCAACCCCCATTGACATGACTCCTGTCTTAGCAAAGACAGGAGTCATGCCCCCTTGCCCAATGGCCATGCCCAGGGGACTTCTGTCCCCTGGGCATGGCCATTGGGCATAGTGGCATGTAGGGGGGCACAAATCAGGCCCCCCTATGCCACAAAAAAAAAAAAAAAAATGACTTCCCTGAACTTACCTTAATGTCCCTGGGATGGGTCCCTCCAGCCTTGGGTGTCCTCCTGGGGTGGGCAAGGGTGACAGGGGGGGTCCCTGGGGGCATTGGAGGGCACCTCTGGGCTCCTTCAGAGCCCACAGGTCCCTTAACGCCTGCCTTTTGCAGGCGCTAAAAAACGGCGCAAAAGCGGCCGTATGTCATTTTTTTTGACCCGCCCACTCCCGGGCGTGAATTTTGCCCGGGAGTGTAAATACGGCGCACATGCCGCGGAGTCACCCTTTTTTAGACGGGAACGCCTACCTTGCATATAATTAACGCAAAGTAGGTGTCCACGCTAAAAAAGGACGCAAACTCCATGGACTTTGGCGCTAGATGCGTCTAACGCCAAAGTATAAATATGGAGTTACTTTTGCGTCGGAATTGCGTAAAAAAAAACGACGCAATTCCGGCGCAAACGGAGTATAAATATGCCCCTTAGGCCCTCATTACAACCCTGGTGGTCCTTGTTAAAGCAGCGGTAATACTGCCAACAGGTCGGTGGAAAAAAAAAATGGAATCACGACCATGGCGGAAACCCCCAACATAGACAGCCACTTTAACACACCAACCGCCACGGCGGTAGAAACAAACGCCAACAGACATGCGGAACACATGGTTCCGCCCACTGTATTACAACATGCCTATATGGCACCTTTTCCAGGGCGGTACCAACGCCATCAAAAGCACAGCGGAAACAGGACTTGGAATGGAAACCACTTACCTTTCGACACTTTACGAACAACCAGGACGCCATGGAGCCCGAACTACAGGTCCTGCACATGCTGGTCTACCTCCTCTTGTATCAGGAGCAGCAAAGACGCCGGTGATGACCATGGTGAGCACTGCACTTAGCACACAGGGGGGGGAGGGAAAAGAGAGTGACACACACATGCAACATGCAACAACCCCACCCACAACCCCATACACACAAATACATGCAGCAACATTACATATACATCCAGTCACCCCCTGGAAGAATGCAAGGACAAAATGAAATGATTGTAACAAGTGTAATCAATAAAAATCAGATAGGCCCAATTCAAAAATCAGTATATACAAATATGTACATCAACTACACAAGTCCGGATATTATTTAAATCATTGTCCGTGGATCAGTGTCCTAAAATGTATGGGCGAAGCCCACACAAGATACCTGACTCGAAACGGAGAGAACACTGCGACATCAGATGGAAAATAAACAGGCACCTGAGGGGGATGGGGGCATCTCAGTCGGATGAACGGGCGACACCACTGTTCCACGAGGGGGCTCCATGCCCACTTCTTTATCCTGGGGAAAGCAAAGCCACAGTCTCTCAAGTCTCTCCAGTGAGTGGTTTGCCCACTGCTTTATCCTGGGGAGTGCAAAGCCACAGTCTCCCAAATCTCTCCAGTGGGTGGTTTGCCCACTGCTTTATCCTGGGGAGTGCAAAGCCTCAGTCTCTCAAGTGGATAACAGTCTCCACTGGTTCTGGAGGGGGCTTTGTGCCCAGAGTGCTTCATCCTGCCAAGGACTGAGGTAGTGGATGTGAATCTCCACTGGTTCTGGAGGGGTCTTGGTGCCCATAGTGCTTCATCCTGCCAAGGACTGAGGTAGTGGATGTGAATCTCCACTGGTTCTGGAGGGGGCTTGGTGCCCAGAGTGCTTCATCCTGCCAAGGCCTGAGGTAGTGGATGTGAATCTCCACTGGTTCTGGAGGGAGCTTGGTGCCCAGAGTGCTTCACATGCAGTGTGGCAGGTCCCATTCCCTCTCCTGGGTGTGTGTGCCACGAGATTGCCTGGGAACAGGTAGCATGATACTTCATGGAGGCAGAGACACACTCTACCCTGTTGCGACTTTGCCTGGCACCTGGTGGTACAAACGGTGCTGGGAGTCATGCCTCATGTACGCTGGGCAGGGTCCAGGACGTCTCCTGCAGCCTCGGACGGCTGCCCACTGGGGATGATTGCTATGTCAGCTGTGGTGGCACTGTATGAGCACGTCGCAGGGCTGGTGGCGGTGGTTGCGGCGTTGTCTGTAGCGGAGGTGCTGGCAGTGGTGCATGTGTCTGCACCTGTTGAGGGACACAGCAGGATGTCTCCTGCAGCCTCGGACGGCTGCCCACTGGGGATGATGCTGGGGACTGTTGGTGAGGCAGCGGATATGCAGGTGGCAGTGCAGGTGGCGGTGCAGGTGGCGGTGTCCACCGCCGTACTGCTTCATGTTGGGGTTGACAGAAGTGGTGACTGTGGTCCCTCAGCCGGAGCCTCTGTGCCCTGTCCTGACCTGCTCTTCGGCTTGTGTCCCTTCCCCACTTTTGATGTTGCTGCTGGTGCCTTGCCACTGTCCCCTTCTGGCTTGGAGGAGCCCTTGCTTGCTGGTATGTGCGGCTTCTCCCTCTGGCATGTGGGCACCTTCTTCACATTGGCAGGTGGCGGAATGGCCTGCTCATTGGCCTCGCTAGGTAGCACACTGGCAGCCCTGATGGGTGGCGCCCGCGATGTGACTGGACTTGCTGAGACCACTGTGCTGGAGGATTTGGTGGCTGAGGTGCTGGGCTGGGACCTGGACAGCCTGGTCCTAGGGGAAGGACAGAGGGGAGGTGTAGGGAAGATGTCAAAGTTTGTGAGGAAGATTTTCTTAGACACACTGGGACGGGAAGATGGAGGGGGTTTGGGAGTGGAGGAAGAGGTAGTGGTTGTAGGAGGTTTACATTTGCTGAATTTGGGTGAAGGTGCATGGGCCGGAGGCTGTTGTGAGATGGATGGCTGTTGGGTGGGTGTGTGCCTGCATTTGTGTAGTTTGGGAGGAGGGCTCACAGACACACTGGGAGAGGACACAGGGGATGTGTGAATGGTTGTGGGGGTGGTAAGTGCACATGAGCGGTGTGTGGTGATGGTCGTGCTGGTGATGGAGATAGTAGATGAAGATGTAGTGCATGCAGGTGTGAATGGAGACGAGACAGGGAGGGAGGAGGAGGACGTGGAGGAGGGGGACAAAGTGGAGGCAGTGGATGTTGATGTGTCTGCATGGGGACGGTGCCTGTGAGAGTGCCGGTGGCATGTGTGGTGCTTATGTTTGCCATGTCCACTCTTGTGTGTTGATGAGCATGCATGCTGGTCTGATGGTGTGCTTGGGATAGGCTGAGGTACAGGGGATTGGGTCTGGGTGGAGGAAGTTGGACGGGGGAGGCTGGACACAGGGACAGTGGCTGCCATCAGTGCTGAGGTCAGAGCCTGAAATGCTCTCTGTTGGGCCGCCTGGCCAGAATGAATGCCCTCCAGGTATTCATTTGTTTGCTGCAAATGCCTTTCAACTCCCTGGATGGCATACAAAATGGTAGATTGCCCAACAGTGAGGGATCTCAGGAGGTCAATAGCCTTCTCACTGAGGGCAGCAGGGCTGACTGGGGCAGGGGCTGAGGTGCCTGGGGCGAAGGAGATGCCCACCTTCCTGAGTGAGCGGGAACGGGAAACTCGATGAGGGGCTGCTGGGAGGGCGGTACCTGTTGATGCAGTGGGCACACAGATGCCCACCACCGCAAGGGAGCTCCCATCAGAGGAGGAGTCGCTGTCACTGGTGTTTGCTCCTGTCCCCGTCGTGGAGCTCCCCTCACCCTCTGTCCCACTGGTGCCTTCGGACTCCGTTACTTCACCCTCCAGGGCCATGTGGGATGCAGTTCCCTCCTGCTCCGGTGCCACTGCTCCTTCACCAAATGATGCTAATGCACGCAAGGACAGGGTGACAAAACAAAAAGGGGGGGAGACAGAGGAGACACATGGTCAATGCCTGCAACACCACTACCGTTGGCGGATACAACACACAGGGAGCAGCCCTATGCACTAAGCCATGCACTGACAGGGCAGGGGAAAAGCACATGCCCATAGGGGACTCTGTCGAGAACCATATTATGCACAGCTGGAACCCATAGGAGCCTGACTAGGTGTAGAGGGCAAATACCACCTTTGGGGGTGGACTGGGAATGAGGCTGCAAATCAATGGATCTACCTTTGCGTGTCTGCCCTGGCCTAGGGGAATCCACAGCCCACCTCCCCCACCCAGACACCTCGTAATGTGCTCAGAGTCAGCTGAATGAGAGTGTACTCACCCCCTTGTGGCTGCTGTGATGCCCTCAAGCGCCCATCCAACTCCGGATATATGCCACCGCCAGGATCCGGGACATTAGGGGGGTCATGGTGCGACGGGCACCCCTTTCGCGTTGGGAGGCCATCCCCAGCTGGGCCTCCGCTGTCTTCTTGGTCCAGCGGCGCAGGTTCTCCCATCTTTTCCGGCAGTGGGTGCTCCGTCTATGGTAGACCCCCAGGGTCCGCACTTCCTTGGCGATGGCACGCCAAATACCCTTCTTCTGGTGGGCGCTGACCTAGAGGAAAAGTGAAGTTATAATGGATGTTACTCTCCCGTACAGTTCTTCTCACACATTGCCCACAAACCTTCCACCCTGGCCCAGACATACATACACACACCATCCTCACATGCTGGCCTGTCCCCCCGGTCTCTTCCATCCACGACACTATACAATCATGTGCCATCCACCATGCACACAGTTGACTCACCTGTTTGTCTGGTGGAACGTACAGTTGCGTGTACTGGGGGAGGACCCCATCCACCAGTTTCTCCAACTCCTCCGCAGTGAAGGCAGGGGCCTTTTCCCCAGACACTGTAGCCATTGTCGCTTCCAGACACAGGTCACAGCAGCACTTGCAGTGTAGGTCCTCTCCTGTTGAAGGTCAGGTATCAAGTGAGGGAACTGATAGAAAATGGCGGTCACGTCCGCGGCGGTGCGTACCGTCACTGCCGGCGCACATCATCATTTGCTCCTGGAACCCATAGGGCCCAATGATAACCAATGCTGAATTGCGCTGTGGTCTTCGACCGCCTACTGCGACGGTGTACAACACCAGCGCAGTTACCTCATTTCCCCTTGTCCCTCCTTATAAGTCAGGCAACCGCCATTTCAAGGGGCCACATGGCAGGCCAAATAACTGCGTCACACCTATTTAGGCCATGAATACGGACAGACAAAGGCACATAGAGAAAATGTTACGTTTGTGCTAAACAGCCTTGTGAAACCTATGTGTTGTATGACCCTCTGCTCACCGTTCTCCTCCATAGGGCACGTCCGCTGGGGCAGGTGATGAGATGGCGGCATCCTCCGGTGTGCAGACCCCTGGTGGACCTGTTGACAATGGAAGACAGACACATAATTATCACTTACAGACTTGATCGTGCAACAATCCAGGAACTGTGTGCCCAGTTGGAGCCTGACCTGATGTCAGCCATCTGCCATCCCACAGGAATACCCCCTCTAGTGCAGGTCCTGTCAGTACTCCATTTCCTTGCCAGTGGGTCTTTTCAAACAACAGTAGACATGTCATCAGGGATGTCTCAGCCAATGTTCTCTAACGTGTTGTTCAGAGTGTTATCTGCCCTGCTGAAACACATGCACAGCTACATCGTTTTCCCTCAGGTGGAGGATTTGCCCACAGTGCAAGGTGACTTCTATGTCCTGGGACATATCCCCAACATCATTGGTGCCATTGATGGTACACATGTGGCATTTGTCCCCCCCCCCCACAGGAATGAACAGGTGTACCGGAAAAGCTATCATTCTATGAATGTGCAGATGGTGTGTTTGGCAGACCAGTACATCTCCCATGTGAATGACAAGTATCCTAGCTCAGTGCATGATGCTTACATTTTGAGAAATAGCAGCATCCCTTATGTGATGGGGCAACTCCAGAGGCACTGTGTGTGGCTAATAGGTGAGCCTAAAGTCCCCACACAGTTTCATTTGCTGTCTGGGTATGGGAGATTCCCTAAATGTTTGGAGGATGTCTAACAGATGTCCCTCGATATTTGCAGGTGACTCTGGTTACCTCAACCTGTCATGGCTACTCACCCCAGTGAGGAATCCCAGGACAAGGGCAGAGGAATGCTACAATGAGGCACATGGACGAACTAGGAGGATAATTGAGCGCACCTTCAGCCTCCTAAATGCCAGATTCCGGTGCCTCCATCTGACAGGTGGATCCCTATACTACTCACCGAAGAAGGTGTGCCAGATCATCGTGGCCTGCTGTATATTGCACAACCTGGCTTTGCGACACCAGGTGCCTTTTCTGCAGGAGGATGGGCCTGATGCTGGTCTTGTGGCAGCTGTGGAGCCTGTGGACAGTGAAGAAGAGGAGGCAGAAGGAGAAGATGTAGACAACCGAAACAACATCATCATGCAATATTTCCAGTGAGACACAGGTAAGAGGATGGAACTGCTTCCCACATCTCATACTATTGTAGGACCTAGCATAAGTCTACCTTTTTACCTCTGTGTATGGACCCTGACGTGTCACTTTGGCTTTCCATTTCACAGATCTGGGTCCCAATTTGTGCCCTCTGCTATGTTTACTATTGGCCTACAGCTGTGTAACATTGGTATGTGAACACGTACATTGACATTGCTATATTTCATAGATGTTGCAATTACACATTTCTGAAAGCACAGACTCCAGATTGTTTTATGATTCAAGGGTGTTCTGTGCTAATAAGTGGAGGGTGTGTGAAATGGGCTGGGGTGATGGTGGAGGAATATCCATGGCAGAGTCCAGTCTCTTGGTCTCACAGGTGCATTGTCCAATGGGGCATAGGAAGGGGAGCAATGGGCAGTTTAAGGTGGACAGGGTGACAAAGTGGGACAGAAGGGTGACATTCAGTAGTGTCTTATTTCCTGGTGGGGGTCTTGGCAATGTTCTCTGTCTTGTTCCTGGATCTCAGGGACCGTTTGCGGGGGGTTCTCCTTCTGCTGGGGTGGGGTGCTGGTGGCCTGCTGGTCCTGTGGCGGTGCCTCCTGTCCACTAGCGCCAGCAGAGGTGGAGGGCTGTTCATCGTCCAGGCTAGTATCAGTGGCCCGTTTGTGTGCCACTGTGTCCCTCATGGTGTTGACAAGGTCTACCAGCACCCCTGCAATGGTGACCAGGGTGTTGTTAATGGACTTCAAGTCCTCCCTGATTCCCAGGTAGTGTTCCTCCTGCAGCCGCTGGGTCTCCTGAAACTTGGCCAGTACCGTGCTCATGGTCTCCTGGGAATGGTGGTATGCTCCCATGATGTTGGAGAGTGCCTCGTGGAGTGTTGGTTCCCTGGGCCTGTCCTCCCCCTGTCGCACAGCAGTCCTCCCAGCTTCCCTGTTATCCTGTGCCTCTGTCCCCTTAACCGTGTGCCCACTGCCACTGACCCCAGGTCCCTGGTTTTCTTGGGTTAGGAGGTTTGCCTGGGTTCCCTGTAGTGGTGGACCCACTGCTGATTGACGTGTCCTGGGGACAGAGGGATGGGCCCTCTGGGTGGGTGCTAAGCTGGTGTTTCCTGAGGGGGAGAGTCTGTGGTGGCTTGTGACAGTGGCAGGGGAACCGACTGTCCAGAAGTCCCTGATGGGCTGAGCTGGTCATCTTGATCCAGGCATGCCGAGCTGCTGTCATCACTGTGGGCCTCTTCTGTGGGGGGACTGGATATGTCTGGCACCTCCTGTCCGGTGACGTTGGGTATGGGCCCTGTTGGGGTGTAAATGCATAGTTTTAGTATCTGTGTGTGCCATATTGTGCATTGGGTGAGGTACCCTTTACTCCTGTGCTTGCATCATTGTGTTTGCCCTTTTGTGATAGTTGGTTTGGGGTCTGTGTGGGTCTCTATACTGGACATGCTTTGGTGACGGTGGTCCATGCATAGGTGTTGCATGCAGGGCCTTGGTATTGAGATGTGTGGGTTGTGATAGTGGGACATATCTGAGATGATGGAGTGATGGGAGTGAAGGTAAGGGTGGGGGTATGTGATGTCATGCAGGTGTTGTGGGGGGGATATGGTAATAAAAATATGACTTACCAGAGTCCAGTCCTCCTGCTACTCCTGCGAGGCCCTTAGGATGCATTATTGCCAAGACTTGCTGCTCCCATGTTGTTAGTTGTGGGGGAGGAGATGGGGGTCCACCGCCAGTCCTCTGTACAGCAATCTGGTGTCTTGATACCACGGAATGCACCTTCCCCGTAAGTCGTTCCACCTCTTCCTGATGTCATCCCGTGTTCTTGGATGCTGTCCCACTGCGTTGACCCTGTCGACGATTCTCCACCATAGCTCCATCTTCCTTGCAATGGATGTCTGCTGCACCTGTGATCCGAAAAGCTGTTGCTCTACCCGGATGATTTCCTCCACCATGACCCTGAACTCCCCCTCAGAAAACCTGGGGTGTCTTTGAGGTGCCATGATGTGGTGTGGCTGATGTGTGAGGTGCTGTCTGTTGTGATGTGTGGGGGGATGTGTTGGTGTGTGTTGTTTGAGGTGCGTGGATGTTGTAAGGGTGATGGTGTTATGTGTCTGTGGATGCTGGTGTTGTGTTTGCTAATCTCTCCCTCTGGGCTTCTTCCATAAAAGTCATTTTAAGGGTTTGTGGGTAATCTGGGTGTGTGTTTTATAGTGTTGTGGGTGTGTGGGTGTGGTGTGTGTATGTGTATCCGGTGTGTGTATTTTGATTTGTCCAATGTGGTTGTGTTTTGTAAATGTGTGTGTATTTTGAGCACAGCGGTGTGTACCGCCAATGGATTACCGCGGTTGAAAGACCGCCGCGTTGATTCGTGGGTCGTGATAGTGTGGGCGTATTCTTGTTGGCGTGACGGTGTAGGTTTTGATATCGCCAGTTTATCACTGACCTTTGGTGTGGCGGACTTGTGTGGGTGTCTGTATTGTGGCAGATTCCGAGATGTGGTTCGTAATACCTGTAACGGAATTCCGCCGCCTCAACGGTATGTTGGCAGTCTTCAGCACGGCGGAAAGCGGGATTTACCGCCAGGGTTGTAAAGAGAGCCTTAGTCCAATTACCATGAATTTACCATGAGTGACTCTGAGATAGTGAGACTCACCCACAGTGAAGGTCCAAAAAATGGGTAGTTATAAGTGATAAATCATGGTTGACTAAATAGGCATATCCCATGTGTTATATTTTATTTCCCAGCACATCTTGGTCAGTCATCTTTATGCGTTTGATGGATGAAAATGCCTGTAGTTGTAAGGATTGATGTGTTGCATGGAATTGTTTGGGATATGTCTCTATGTTATGCAAACATCACAACACATTCTTCACACGTATGCATGGGTGGCACTCATCACAAGTTAAGGCACTTTTCAATGTGAATAATCTTTATGACGCATAGAATGGGTGACAGGAAGTGTGCTGTAGAACCTTTTCATAATTTGTCCAAAAGCAAATTTGAGGAGAGAAGCATGTGCACAAAAGTTGTCCACTATGTCAAAATGTGGCATGTGATCAGGAGGCTGGCTTTCACACCCCTGATGGCATCGTCCACACCTGCAACTTATTGCGTTTGGCAGGCAAGATTGCACCCAGCAAGTGTGATCAGAAGTTTATTGGCCAGGGCGTGGAGTAGCTGAAGGACCTCATCACGGCACCTCCTTCCTCACTGAAATCCGGATCTTCATGGCTCAATTCCAATGTGTCAGCAGCAGCATGTTCCAGTCTTTTAAAAGTCTGTTTTGTTCCAGCTCGTTGGCCTTGTGGCTGCCCAAATAAGTGTCCATTGACTAAACAGATTGCTCAAAGTTAGAAACACCATGTCTGCTAAGAAAACTTCCTCCCACAGCTCAGGCCTGCCAAGGTAACCTTCTACACATGGGTGGGCATTTCTTACTGCCTATAGGTATGACAAGAGGTGGATGTGTGGAATGAAAGGGAGCTGTAATGTGGGCAATGGAGGGTGGATTTTGGCCACACCCAACCTGGGAAGTCCTTTGTGTCTGGAAAAGAAGTGAACAGGATCACTAGCACCACTGACTAAGTCGACCCAACCCAACAAGCCAAAACCCACACACCCCTCAAACAAGTCAGCTGGTACACCCGGAACTCAGCACATCAAAACGAAGGCGTAAACAACTCAAAAGAAGATGGCGCACCAGTAGGAACCACACCGAACGACTGTTTGAATCAGCCCTCAACTACTACCTCTACCAGGTCAAAGCAGCAAAAACGGAGGCCCTGAACCACCAGATCGAGAGAAGTGCCTACCAAGCCAAGAAACTCTTCATCGTCAGTGAGTTCACCTACCCATCACTCACTGAAAACTCAATCTCCTCCTCACAAGAACTCTGCGATGCCCTCACCGAGCACTTCCACAAGATAGAAACTATCTATAGAAACTTCAACCCCCAATCCTCTGACCTCCACAACATTCCATCAACCACCCACACACTGCATGGGAACAACTAAACACAGCTACACTTATGAACGCGATCTACTCGGCAGCACCTTCCGCCCAATGCCCCCACTGGCTTTTCAACCTCTGAAGAGGCGAGATCAGCTGCCAGCTCACTACCATGTTCAATGTCTCACTAACCACTGCCCCATTTCCCAAAGCCTGGAAACACGCAGAGGTCAGACTCTTCCTCAAGAAACGCTCTGCAGACCCCAATGAGCTCCAGAACTACTGCCCAATCTCTCTGTTCCTGTTCCCTGTCATTGTCTTGGAAAAGGCCATCAACCTCCAACTCACCGAACACCTGGAGAGAAACAACCTACTGGACCCGTCTCAATCAGGCTTCAGATCCAACCACAGAACCGACACAGCTCTGATCGCCGCAAAAGACAATATCTGCACCCTATTTGACAGAAGAGAATCAGCCACCCTGATCCTGTTCGACCTCTCCACAGTGTTCAACAGTCTCCCACCACAACTCACTGACAGACTATGGCAGATTGGAATCAAAGACGATGCACTTGGATGGACTGCATTCTTTCTCAGATGGCGCACCTAGAGAGCACTCCTCCCTCCCTTCACCTCACAAGCAAAGCACCCCATCTGTGGCGTCCCTCGAGGCTCATCCCTTAGCCCAACCCACTTCAGTGTCTACATGCCACCACTTGCAGACATCGTCAGATCGCACAGCATCAACATCATCTCCCACACCGATGATATGTCTCTCAAGTGCTCTCAGCTGACCCCACCTTGATGAAAACCAACTTCCACAACTGTATGAAAAACATATTTGCCTGGAAGAGGCACAACTGCCTGAAGCTCAACACAGACAAAACTGAAGTTCTGCTCTTCGGCAGACACACAGCCCTCTGGAATGACTAATGGTGGCCAAAGGAACTCGGGCTCACCCTCACGCCCAAAGATCATGCCCGCAACCTCGATATCATCCTTGCATGCAAACGTTCTATGAAATTTCAGGTCAGCATACTTCCACATGCTCCGCATGGTCTGCCAGGTTTTCAAGTGCCACCCATCCACACCAGAAAGATGGTGATGCAGGCCCTGCACTCTATGCAGGTATCAGAGCCGAACTCATGCAAAGACTCCATGTGATCCGGAACCCATCTTCAAGACTGATACTTAACCTGCCCAAGAGAATCCATATCATCTAGCACTTGAAGGACCTCCACTGGCTCCCGATCCAGAAGAGATGACTGTTCAAACTCCTAACCCGCACCTACAAAGCCCTCCATTACCAAGGACCCAACTTCTTCAACCACTGCCTGCACTTCCACCGACCTCCCAGGATCCTATGCTCCACACACCATGCCCTTGCACAGATACCTCGCATACACCCCTGCCCCTCCAGAGGACGCTCCTTCTCTCATCTCGCTGCCAAGGCTTGGAACGCCCTCCACCTTCACACCACTCCCTCTTTCACCTACTTCAGGAAAGGACTCAAGGCCTGACTCTTCAACTAAAATCACCTGCAACAAGTGCCTGGAGACCCTCTTGGGTGACAAGCTGCGCTCTACAAGTTTGACCTGATTGAACATCTCAGTTGAGCGGTTTAGTGAGAGTGAAACAGGAGAATCCTCTAAGGTATCCCTAGGGTGTGTGGGGTCAACGAGTGAGTCCTGTACTCTGCTTAAGAATGAACAGCTGTGCCTTTGGTCCATACACCTGCAGAAGGGGACTGGGTGCAAGTAGAGTACCCTGGATTACTTGGATGATGGCTGCAGATTGAGTAGTTGTCAGTCTCCAATGTTCTGCTACAGGGATACAATTTCCTCACGTAGGTGCCACCACTGATACTCAAAGTATTGGCATCAGGCTCCTCTCCCACAACTGCACTGAAGGAAAGTGGCATACTGATGAGTCAATAGACATGGGATGGTGAAAAGGTAGCAATATGTGGATTCAATCATACATGACTGTGTTATTTGTTCTCTGTTTCGGGAAAAAGAACATTTTTTATTACACAAACAAATGCTCTTCACACTAACAGTCAGCTCATTCACAGTAACATAAATCCACATCACTACATCTCTTGTGAGGCCACAGACTGATTCTAAAGGGACACTGAATACAGAAGACATATTGGGATGTTAGGGATAACCAATTGCTAGAAACAGGGTCTCTAATTGGCAGTGGTTTGCACCCTGTCCAAGTAGGGACCCTCACTCTAATCAAGGTAAGGGAGTCACATAGCTAAGATAACCCTTGCTCGCCCCCCTGGGTAGCTTTGCTCAAGCAGTTAAGCTTATCTCAGAGGAAGTGTGCAAAGTATTCGTACACGCACAGTAACACAGTAAAAACACCACAAAAGTACTCCACAAAAGTTTAGAAAAATAGCCAAAATGTATCTGAGTAAAACAAAACCCAAACTACAAAAATCCAACATACACAACTCAAAATATTAAAATATTTCTTTTTAAGAGTTTAAGCAAGTCTTAATCCATAAGAATCAATAGAAGTATCTCTTTAGCACAAAGTACCTGTGATGCATCAAAAACAAACATGATGCAAGGCCACAGGAGAGATGAGACCTCGGAAAAGCAAAGTGATGCGTTGAGTCCTTACTGTGCAGGGGAGGTGATGCGTCGATCCTTTCCTTGCAGGTGAGATGATGCGTCAGTTCCTTACTGGCCGGGGGGGGGTGATGCATCGATTCCTTCCTTGCATGGAAGGCAATGCTTTGATTTCTGGATACAAGGCCTTGTTTTCTTACTGCAGTGCGGGTCGAAGGAAAATTGGCTGCCAGGGACAACAAGTGGAAAATCCAGATGCACATTGTTGATGGGACTGGGGTAAAACAGGCGCTGTGTCGACTCTGCAGCAGCAAGGCAGATTCCTCGTTGATTCTTCAGCCGCTGGGTAGGCACTGTGTCGATTCTTCAGCTGCGAGACAGGCGGTGCATTGATTCTTCTAGTGCAGCACGTTGATGTATGGATTTTCTCCTTCAGATCACCTGCTTGCACTTCCAAGTGCTCAGAGCCTGGAGTTGGCAAGTCAGGATGCTCAGCAGAAGAGCCCAGGCACTGTAAGATAAAGCCGTTGATGTTCCTGGGATTTCTTAACAGGAGGCAAGCTCAGTCCAAGCACCCGGAAAACCTTTGGAAGCAGGAAAAAGAAAGCCAAGTCCAGTCCTTTCACTCCCAGGACAGAAGCAGCAAGCAGCAGGCCAGCACAACAAAGCAACAGGCAGAGTGGCAGTCCATTCTACAGCATTCAACTCTTCTTCCTGGCAGAATTTTCTCAGTCCAGAAGGATTCTAACTGTGTGGTATCAGAGGTCCAGTACTTATACCCATTTCTGTCTTTGACGTAGGCGAACTTCAAAGAGAAGTCTTTGTAGTGCACAAAATCCAGCCTTTCCCTAACCTGGCCCGAGACTCACTCCAGGTGGTTGGGGACTGCTTTGTGTGAGGACAGTGTAAGCTCCTCCCACCACTCTAGCTCAGGAAGATCCATCAGCCTGGTGATGGGCCATCAGGATATGCAGGACACACCTCAGCTCCCTTCATGTGACTGTTTAGAATGGATGCACATACAGCCCAACTGTCATCCTGACCCAGACGTGTATTCAGAAGACAGGCAGAGGCACAGAATGGTTAAGCAAGAAAAATCTCCATTTCTAAAAGTAGCAATTTCAAAATTACAATTCAAAAACCTATTTCACCAGAATATATATCTTTAAATTGTGAGTTCAGAGACCCCAAACTCCATATCTCTATCTGCTCCCAATGGGAAATTACATTTAAAAGATATTTCAAGGCAATCCCCATGTTACCCTACAGGAGAGATAGGTCTTGCAATAGTGAAAAACAAAATTAGCAGTTTTTCACTATTAGGACAAGTAAAACACATCAGCACATGTCCTACCTTTAAATACACTGCACCCTGCCCATGGGGTTGCCTCGGGCCTATCTTAGGGGTGACTCACAGGTAATAAAAGGACGATTTGGGCCTGGCTAGTGGCTGCACTTGCCAGGTCGACATGGCAGTTCAGACCTGCAAACAGAGACACTGCAATAGCAGGTCTGAGACATGTTTACATGCTGCCGTACCACTAGTAGCAATTGATTTACAGGCCCTGGGCCCACCTGTCCCACTTTACTAGGGACTTACTTGTAAATCAAATGCACCAATCATAGGTCAACCAATCACCAATTAAGTTTAGACTGGCACCACTTGCACTCTAGCACTGGTTAGCAGCGGTAGGGTGTCCAGAGTCCTAAAGACAGCAACAACGAAATTCAGAGCAGGATCAAAAACTGCAGGTCAGAAGCAAAAGGACAGGGGAAACTATGCCAATAGCTGAGAGGTCTAACATATGGCTGGTTCCTCACCCAGCCAACCCTCATATATATGTTCTGTTTTAATATTTCCCATTAGAATCCAACATCAAAAATGTTTGACTGTCTTCATGGAATTTTAACATCACCTGTTGGATCACTAATAATAGTAATGTACTTTCACATCCCAAAAATATTAATCCCTGAATACAGAGAACCCATCCGTCCCCATAAGAATTTTAAGTGGATTAGGCAAACCCAATGATGAAGCATGCCACCTAGGTTGGTGGGTGAGCGTCTGCATTACATTTACATAAGATCCACATATGAGACAACAAGGAACCTCCAAATGTAGGCATTCCCGTCAGTAATAAGCCTTACGTCCCGATTGAGCCTTTGCTTCACTAGGACCACAGCATTGTGTTTACCCTATCTGTGACTTACTAACCTGGCCTGCTTCTCTGCTCCACTGAGTTGCTCTTCCCTTTTATTGGAATGGTCTGAATCCTGCCAGTCTGCTTCTGTACTGATGAGAGGCACAAGGAGAGGCGGGCAGGATTTTGGTACTTGCCTTTTAGATTATTATTGCATATTGGTGTGTTCGTGGTTGCTGTTCAATTGTGGTCAGGTCTGGCACTCTTCCTATACCCCACATTTGAACTATTGTGAGCATATACATCAGTTGTGAAATATTCTATATAAGCTATGCGAAATGCGCTGTGTTTTCACAGGATTTTACACGCACAATTAGGGCCGTGTATTTCTGTTCGGGAAATCACACATATGCAATTCAATCCCTGATTTGCATATGCACATAGGAGAAAATATATATATATGCTTAGGTGAAGCAAACATTACAAACGTACTCTTTGTGAGTACAGAGAATTTTGAATTTTACAACTGGTCGTATACGGACATCTGTGCACTTTTATGAACCAACCATAAGTACAGCGTGCATGCAGAACCGCCATTATGTGGTTGTAAAAGGGAATTCACAAAACGTTTCTAGAACACCTGAAAACCTGCAACTGGTGTAGGCTGGCAAAATCCCTCTTGTCAATGTTTGTGAATGCTTAGAAATCATAAATCTCCTCCTGTGGGTGGGAGTAAGTATCCTGGAGAAGATTTACAGGCCCTCAGTTAAACCCTGACATTTAAGGCATGGGCATAACTCCCGCACTTGACTCACTCCAGGGTTGGCATCATGAAAGACAATCAAATACTTGTGTATCTTGCGCCCAGCGCGGCCTGCTTAAAATCATACACTTAACACCGGTTTATCATGTGGATAATTTTGGCCGCTTTATTACTGTGGACAACGTGCGACTGACCATGCTGGGTTACATTTTGTCATGTAAATCACTGCCTGTGAAATGCGTACTTACAACAATATACATTCAGTTTATACAGTGACTAATTTTACTCTCAAACTTTTACAACTTGCAGTGATTGGTGGGCCTTCAAGTCCTGGCCTCCTTTTGCCAAGTCTCCTTTTTTGGCCTTCTTTTGCTGGCAGTCTCACCTTTCCCTTTTGGGAGGGGGCTTGCTACAATAGCGTTTGTTTTACCTCATTGCTGTTGCAGGGGGTAGCTTTAAGTCCTTTGGATTAGGCCCAACTCGCTACCTATGCCGTGCCATCCGATCTGGCGGGTCTGGGCTACGAGTGCCGTGTTCCGCTTACTCCCCTTAGTTTGACCACATTACACCCTGCCCTGAGGCATCCCAAGGTGTGTTGTTTTTGTCCGCATACCCCCTTACTGGGTGCGTTTTTGGGTAAAACTTTGTTGAATTGATGTCCAAGCGCGTCGTCCTGGTCACGAACAAACGACTGTTATGACCCGCGGGGTTTAAATGGGCACCCCCGAGCCCCCATGTCGTGTTTCCAGGTAAATGCCATCGGAGAGTTTGAACCATATCAAACTCATCCAATGGCCCGCTTTGTTATTACTCACCCCCTCCACACTCCCCCCCCACCTTGGCCCTGGGGGGGGGGGGGGAGAGGGATGAGGCGCCTCGGATCATTTGGTGTGTGCCCTAAAACCGGTTTGACCGGTCCCTTCCGGGGGCGGCCTTTGCACAAGTGGGGAAGAGCCCAGGGTCTCCCCCTGCCCAGGGCCCCCCTTGTAAAGCGAGTGGGATAGTCTAATTCCTGCTATAATAACATTGTTCATAAGAAGCAATTTGAGAGCCAGATATGCTTTAAAGAATCTTAGGCCTTAAATTACTAAGGCCCATATTTATACTTTTTTAGCGCCGCAATTGCGCCGCTTTTTGATGCAAAAACGGCGTAAACGTATACAATACACTTGTATTTTGCAAGTTTGCGCCAAAAAATGATGCAAACGCGGCGATAAAAAAGTATAAATATGGGCCTAAGTGTTCACAGGGAAAGGTGAGGCAAAGCAGCACAAACTTTTGCAAGCATATTTATTTTTCAGTGCAGTAGGTATTTTTACTAAGCTAGGCTTTTGGCTTTACAAAAGGATCATTACGCATCTTTGCAGCAGGCAACAACATGGAGTAATGTTTTAATTTCTCATGTTTTCATGTCTCAAAACATTCCAGACTTTGCACGTGCACTGCAATGTACAGCACACACACACACACACACACACACACACAATGTGTGGCTTATTTAATAATTTGTCTAGGAATAGGATTTTGCAATGGAAGAGAATGCTTTCATTATGCTCGACAGCACATACACCTCTGCACCAGTTTCTACTTGGCTCTAGGCAGCTTGTTTGTGCTCGTGCACAGGTGTGGAGGGGGTTAGAAGGCCAATAATAATAAATACGACTCTTCAATGTTTTCTAACTGTTGAGGGTGCAGCACAAGATAGTCGAAGTTGTTCCACATAGGGGGGCCCAAAATATATCTTGCCCGGAGCCCGCAAATCTGTATTATTTCACGGCTGACAGGGCTCCACTGAGCAGAGAAAGGATTTTTGGAGACAAAGGTTGAAGTTAGTTTTTTTGTGTGGAGTCGAACACAGTGAGGTAATAAGGCAGCAGACAGGTACGGCAAAAAAATAGCGTCATAAACTGAATATAAGGCTTGCTGGATATGATAACTCAGGTTGGTTTGTTTGTCTGAGGGCTCTTTCGATACCGTCACGTCAGTCAGTCAGGCAGTGTACTCCCCTCGGGGTTAGGCTCATTATCGAGACGCTCCCGGCACCTACGCCAAGTGTGAATAGGTGTTACGGTAATTTACACATATAATTGATCCCACATCCTACATATTCCGGAAATGGCCCTGGAGCAGGCTCTGCCTGTTTAAGGTGCTGAGGACGCCGAGGAAGTGACTGGGCCTGTAGTCCCGGTAGGGGAAAGCCTGGCACCTGCTAAAGCCGCGACCGTCGTCGCGGTCAGGGCTCTCGTTTGATGTTGGGGCTCAGAGCCTTGGACGCGGTTCGTAGCCGGGAGAATGGCGGGGGCAAGAAGAGATGAGCGTCATCTTAGAGGGTTGGTCACATCTGGCCGCAGAAGGTCATTGAGCCTGCCTGGCCGGCGCGCGGAGAATGCCCGAATCAGGGGTTTATTTTTACATGCGCTAGGAATTCGTGTACTGGCGTAACTAAACCCCACTTAGAACCCTGCAGCGGCTGTCACCCCTGTGTCACTCTTGGGATTGTCAAACAAGGTGCTAACCAGGGCCGAAGAGAGCAGAGGCGAGGGGCTGGCTGGGGTGTGGTGGGAGTCTATGAGCAACCTCTAAATAATGACTAGAGGACGGGGGCGCTAGCTGCCTTCTCTTACAAGGACAGGGCGCCAGCATGGGCCTCAATTCACCAAAATGCCAGGTGTAGCGGAAGTGACATCACACGCCCTCTGACCTCCACTTATACACACATTCACACAAATTCACACTTACACACACTCACTCTTCCACATAAACACACTCTTACCCACAAGCACGCACAGAACATACATTAAAAATCATGTTTCATTCACTTCAGGTGCCATGGGAAGGGCACCCCATTTTTATCGCACCAATAGTGAATAATATCCTAAAAATTGACAGAAAACAAAGAGAGTGTAGCCCCAACTAATGTCTTGTGTTTCACACTTACACGCACTCACTCGCTCACATGAACTCGCTCTCACCTGCAAGCATGCACACAGCATACATTTAAGACCATTTTTACTTACCTTAGGTGCCATGGCAGGGCATATTCCAGCTAATTGCACCCCATTTTCATTACACTAATAGTGAATATTGTGCTATTTTTCACTATTACTGTATTAAAAAATTGACAGACGACAAAGAGATTGGAGCCCCAATTGACGTGCTGTCTTCCTGCACTAAACTGATTTCTTTGTGGACAGGGATCGCAAATGGCAAGCCTGTGGCCACAGCTGCAACCCTTGGTGGCCCCTAAATGACCATGATCGCCAGTGCACCTTCTAGTGCAAGGGTATGTGATACCAAAGTGTAATGCACCACAAGGATATGGCACCCGAGCAATGTACCCCTACTGCAAGGGTACGTGCTAACCCAGCATCACCAAGACAAGGCACCAATAAACCCTCTACTGCATTGGAACTCACAAACATTGTCCCAGGGGCCACAAAGTTTGGTCTACCATGTGACCGACGGTCACACTGATGTCAGTAGGGTAGGGGTCTTGGTGGGGGCAGGTGGTTGAAGCAAAGCATGTACATCTAGTAGCTGAACTGCACAATGTGAAACCAGAAAACCTGGGATTAATCCCAGCTTCCCCACTTTACCAAACTGTGTGATCCTTGGCAAGTGTTTTATTGCACTTTCCCTAATTTTTCTTTATTACCTCATATAAGATGATCTCGAAAATGCCTGACTTCAGGATGTGCGCTGTACAAAACCTTCTCCTGTGTTTGATTTAATAAACTATAATGTTGATCTTGTATAATAGGAACCCAGGCCACCCCAGGAGCGCCCATAACAACTGAATTGCCTCTTAGTTCACTAGTGGCAATATTGTCAGTGTCTGGGGAATAAGAATGTTTCTAAATTCACGTTTGAAAACTATCACTTTAACACAGTACTTCTCAAAGCACTGATATAATTTGATGTATTAAAGTGAATTGATTTTTCATGTTACTGAAATACATTGTTGGAATTTTGAAGAAACCTTATTATATTTTTGCACTTTGACTGCAAGACGGCTTTTAAAATGAATGTGTTCCTAATGTTAAGTGGTGGAGAACAACCAAATTACTTCCTTTTCTTTATTTTCAATTAGCCTGTATATTTTTTTTAATGCTGATGCTGAGTCGAATGAACAGCTGTCCAGTGCTGCTGTTGATCAGGGGCTGCATGTAATGGTCAGGGGGCCA
Organism: Pleurodeles waltl; assembly: GCF_031143425.1. Classification (NCBI taxonomy): domain Eukaryota; kingdom Metazoa; phylum Chordata; class Amphibia; order Caudata; family Salamandridae; genus Pleurodeles; species Pleurodeles waltl. The sequence goes on along the minus strand of NC_090446.1, from coordinate 1,379,597,440 downwards.
CATGCGATCCCTGGGCTGTACTTTGAGTATCACTGCTCTACTGCACAGGTACATGATAACACTACATTCTCCATCACAAGGATACATTCACCCTTCACAGCAAGTGTGTGTAACACTAATGTGAATTCTACCATAAGGACAGACACACCCATACAGTCTCTGCTGCAAGGGTGCATGTCACCACTGCATATTCCTGCTAGAAGGACAGGACACCCATGTACCATCTACTGCAAGGGTACGTGCTAACACTGCATACTGCATCACCAAGACAGGGCACCAATGCACCAACTACTGCAAGGGTACGTGCTAACACTGAATACTGTATAACCAAGACAGGGCACCAATGCACCATTTACTTCAAGGGTACGTGCTAACACTGAATACTGTATCACCAAGACAGGGCACAAATGCACCATTTACTGCAAGGGTACGTGCTAACACTGAATACTGCATCACCAAGACAGGGCACCAATGCACCATTTACTGCAAGGGTACGTGCTAACACTGAATACTGCATCACCAAGACAGGGCACCAATGCACCATTTAATGCAAGGGTACAAGCTAACACTGAATACTGTATCACCAAGACAGGGCACCAATCTAAGGATACGTGCTAACACTGCATGTTGTATCAACAGGACAGGGCACCAATGAACCCTGTCCTGCAAGAGTACCTGTGAACACTATAGTCTCCATCACAGTGACAGGGACACCAATTCACCCTTCACAGCAAGCGTATATTACACCAAGAACAGGGTCACCTGTGCCTTCTCGGCTACAAGGGTGCATGTCACAGTTGCATTTGCCTACCATAAGGACAGGGCACCAATATACCACCTACTGCAAGGGTACGTGCTAACATTGCATTCTCAGTCACAGGGACACTAGTCCACCTTCACAGCAACGGTATGTGACACCAATGTATATTGCACCACAAAGACATGGCACCCGTGCAGTGAACCCCCACAGCATTCTCAATCACAAGGGCAGGGACACCAATTCACAATTCACAGCAAGGTTACATGACACCAATGTGTATTCCACCTCAAGGATATGGCACTCAACCAACGCACCCTCTACTGCAAGGATAGGTGCCAACATTGCCTATTGCATCACCAAGCTGGTGCGGCAATGCACCCTCTACTGCAAGGATAGGTGCCAACATTGCCTAATGCATCACCAAGATGGGGCGGCAATACATCCAATACTGCGAAGATACATGCTTACAGTGCCTATTGCATCACCAAGATGGGGGGCAATGCACCCTGTACTGCAAAGAGACATGCTAACACTGCCTATTGCGTCACCAAGACAGGACACAATGCACCCTCTCCTGCAAGGAGTTCTCAGGCAACAATTAAAGTGCCTAAAGAACTCTGGTGATTCATGAAGAGGGATCCAACTTTTGTCTCGTGGCAATTTTGACTCATCTTAAGTAGCACAAAGGGTCAATATGCCTGCTGCAAAGAACGTGTACTATGTGGATCACAGAACAGTGTTTTGTGGGCACAGCTAAGTGGATTGCTGCTTTAGTCACAGATATCTTTTTATTACTGTGCGGATCACAAGCTACAATGGTAATCTAGCATAATGAGCTCTGAACTGTCATCAAAGAGCTGCATGCAAATTGCATGGTACAGGTTAGAAAGTTATGTTTTTCCTAGTCTTTCATTTTCCTAATTTTGCTAAAAAAAATTTGGGTAGAAATAAATTCTTATTAGCAAAGTCAGCCCTAACCACTGTGATACGTTATGAATCCTGAGGTTGTGCTTCCCTAGATGAAGCACTCTTAAAATGCCTACCAGTATGAATGACATGAATTCTACACCTTGTAGTCCCCTTTGCCTTACGTAACGTTTTCTATACACTGATTTACACACGTATGATTCATTGTCTGTGTGTGTGTGAGGTAAAGTGCTCCAACCACCTACACTGGTATGAGACACTATAGATCAAATGAAATATATGTAAGAGAGCGGCTATAGAGAAATGAGGGGCACTTTTGGAGGGTGATGGTGAGGAAATCATTGAAGAGCCCCAATAAAGATTGCTGTGTCCTGGTGCACTGCAAGGTCACCATTTACACTGCTGTAAAAAGTAATACACTTTGAATATAATGTGCTATAGAATTCACAGTTTTTGCAATTTTTCCCAACTTTTCTTGCGGGTGGTACCCCTCCCCCTACGATTCCCCATTTAGTGGGCAAGTTCGCTCGCTATGCACCGTATGGGGGCTGGTCTGACACAAGTTGCCAGGGCTGCTTTGGGTTCCCAGTCCGGACCTCAGCCGCAGGAGTCTTGCAGAGTGTGTTCCAGCCCTTACCCAGAGAATGTCACCACACCCGTACCCACAGAGGATGCTGATACTGTTTGATAGGAGGACCTTGCTGATGGCCCAGTATCTGATTCATGCTGCCATCACCATGGAAACCATTATTCGCCACCCAACACTTGCATATAAGGCTTAGCTTCCATAATCCCCTCCAGAGATCCCTTTTTGCTGAGACGGCCTTCGGCCTGGGCTGCTGTATTCTTAGCACCCAGGCCAGCTGGAAATGCAGCCAGGCTGGGCGCAAAGGTCCTGTTACCAGTGAGCAGCAGGTTCCTCGCCCTGCCCTCTCCATACCCTTCTTTCTCTCTTGACCCTCCTGCCCCACAGACCCTCTCGAGAAGATTACATCAGCACTTTCCAACTTGCCAGTAGATAGTAAAGTGGACCTGCGGCCTCAGCAGCATGTGCTCTGCACTCACTGCTGACAGCAGGACGAGGGGGGCAGACAGGGGACGTTGGCCCCTGTAAAGGGGGCGTGTGAAGGACAGCCGCCCAGCCTGAGAGATGCCAGGACAGCTACTGAATGCCAACCGCTGGGGCATCCTGTGGGAGGGGCTGTCTCCATAGTGCCCTCCTTGTTGCAATCTGCTGGTGTATCCGGGCTTCTATATATTGTTAGGCACATCTTTCCCCTACACCCCCACACTATGAGCCCTGTAATTGTGCCCTTTCACCCATTACCAAACCACTTTTAGAAGACTTGTGTGCTCTTCCTAACTTCACTCAAGGCCTATAAGAGTCCATTACGTTGTGTAGTCCTTTCCTCTGTCACCAGCCTTCCACACACATATTGATGAAATGATGCATTCATGTATGTATTGGGGGGTGTCTAGTGTTGTGTGTAGCCTTTCAGTCATGCCAGAGCTCTGTCCTGTAAAGTGGTGCAGCTGGAATGGGAAGCTACTGTCCAATGGTAAGTGACCAGGTGCCACATTCTTCAACACCCCATTTGCATGTGATCTCAAGTGAGGGTGAGTTTGAAGAGTTCAGTTTTTAGGAGTTTGCTCAACTTCATTTAATTGGGCTCCCGAGTCCCCATCCTTGAGTCCCCAGAGAAGTGCTCCTCTCTTTCATTCTCCTGTAGTACTGCTGATTGATCCAATGGGTAGACTTTGAGTCAAAGTTTCTGAGTGGGCTGTAGTGAGCAGTGAGTTCCTGCAGGTATGCAGGGTATTCGCCCTGTATACTCTGCGGACCGTCCACAGGGATGTGAATTTCATCCTGGCATCTCTCGGGACAGGGCGGTGATCCTTAAAGGCGAGTCTGACTTGGCCCCCTTAAAGAGGGTAAAGCACATTTTGGGTCTGGGGTACAGTGAGTTTGTTGGTGAGGCCATGATAGTTGATGCTATCGTAGCAGACTCTTGTAAACTTAATTCTGTACTCAATGTGGAGGGTTGGACAATTTTCTGAGGGAGATATGCGCACTGTTTGCCACAGAATTACTAGGGGCATAAAGGCTAGGTTGGAGTGAAAGATAATGTACACATTCCTTTCTTTTGGTGAAGTAGCCAGGAGATGCTCCAAGGTTTGTGGGCCAGACACAATACACAATGCAAGGAGCTGGGCTCAGAGTTTTCAATCACTACGATCTTAGTCTTGGTGCATTCATGCACATGAATCTTTCCTACATCCAGTTGAATACATGGTCTAAGCACAAACTGATACTGTTTTGGATTCTTTGGACTGTTTTGCAAATGGAAGAGGGTCGTTTGCATACATGTGCAAGTTTACTTGGTACTGCTCACGGAGGCGAGACAAGGGGTGTGCATTAAAATTCAAGAAAGGAAACAAAGAGTTTCTGATCATTGGGTGGACGATTTTGGGAATCCCATACTGACGTTTTGGCTGGAGACATTGTAGAGTGATTGGCTAATTGCAGTGGAGATCTAGAGATGCATTGGAAATGTCTGGACTTTGCAAGTAGCATAGTGTGCTCAAAGGTTTTGTCAGCCCTGGCAAAATCAAGGAGAATCTGAGGGATTCCTGATGTCATTCAGAGATTTGAGAAGTTCCTCCTTCATACTGTGTTGTGTAGTTTCGGTGCACCTCAGGTCAGAATCCAGTGTTTTGGCGTCAGCAGACATATTTTAGGGGACTAGGACTTATTTTTCAGCACGAGATGGAAAAGCAGAAAAAGGAGAAAGAAGGGGAAATAGAAAGATAGGAAAAGGATAATAAAGAGAGAAAGCAGGGTTGAAAAATACCCTACAAGAGTGGTATAAAATGGCACGAGGTGGCATTAAGGGAGGGTGGCACTCAGCAGCGCCGACTCCTAAGTAAATCTTTCTGCCCCCTTCACTTACTGTTTCACAAACTAGGCCAGAGGTCTTTAAATTGGGAGGTGCCCCGCTGTTGGGGGATCCTCACCTGATCCCTGGGAGGAGCCAGGCTCAGGCCAAGAGAAGCATCATGCTAATAACAGAGCTTTGGTTTAAGTAAAAAAAAGCCACAGTAGGCCTCTCTGTAATGAGTGATAACTTGTCATTTATATCCTGTCAAGAAGGAGGGGAGCAGCTGTCAAAGGGGAAAGGTCTCCAAATATTCCTCAGCCCCTCATTTCTAATAATCACACAGTGGATAATTGTATACTATGGTAAGGTCAGGCTAGCCAGAATAGTAATTTTGGCAATCATGTATTTGATTGCATATCTAAAAAGGGAAACATAACTTAGGTGTAATGTTTAGATATGTTTAGACATACTTACACACAGCTAAGTTAATAGGATAGTTGTGGAAAATATTGGGGTGCCTGGGGCAAGGGGCTGAATTTAAAAATCTGAATACCACTGAATTAGGCACTTTTAGAGTAAGCACTGATAACAAATCCGTGATTTTAAGCTGTTAGAAATGAACTGAGAGCTTCTGTTGAAAAATATTACCACTAAAACATAGCTGTAATTTGAATGCAGCAGTGCATGTAACACCCAGTGAAAGCCCGCTCCGCAGCAGGCAAAGAATGCTACAGCAGACCACAGCGGGATGACCACCTCACTCTATGCCATCATAAACACGGTCTCAAGCCTCAGGCTTTTAACCTGCAAAACAAAGGTTTCAGGTGTTAGTCTATTGACCTCATTGGAAGCAAAGCAAGACTATGGCGGCCAGATGGATTAGGTTGTTACATGGTATGTTATGTTATGTTAAGTTATGTTATGTTATGTTATGTTATGTTATGAGGACTTACAAAGCACATGGCTACCCAAAGGCCTCCCAGCGCTATACGGAAGTCTTCAAGACACAGACTGAGGGAAGGGAATTAAAACAGCCAGGTTTTTAGTAGACGACGAAAGAAGAGTTCATGGGTGGTCTGTTTACCAGGAGCGGCATCACAAGAACCGCTGCCCATGCCTAATGGCAATAAGGCGCAGGTGCCGCAGCTGCATAGCAATCACACTGTTTAGCCAATAGAGGCTGTACACCATCAAAATGGGGTAACAATATGATGGAGTGGGCCTCAGCAGAAGAGAAGAGTTTGAAAGCCATCAGGACCGATGAGACAGCTGAGGAGGACCAGAGTGAGTGGGCAGATATGATACATGAACTGACAGACTATCAGAAGAATGGAGATGAGTGAGGTATACATAACTGAGTACCGGCCTGGGCTGCTGGCGGAGGGTGGCCTGGTTGGAATCCTGCTTGATCAAGAGCTGCTGACGCCAGCTCCAGCTCCATCGCCGTCGGGACGAGACTGCAGCCCAGTTATGGGCCACACAGCGCAAGCGCAAGCAGTCTGCGATTGCGCTGTGTGGTCCATAACTAGGCTGCAGCGCATACACATTGAGCTCAGCTCCGCTGGCGGGGCTAGCGGAGTTTTTGGGTGAACTTCCCACTCCAAGTGGAGCACAGAGTGCCAAAAACTCCATTAGCTCCACCAGCGGAGCAGAGCTCGCTGTCCACCCCCAGTTATCCTATCTTGATATTTTGAAAGCCCTAACAGATAAAAGTTCATGATCTGGTTAACTTGCAATAGAAGTCAAACACAAATCTCCTGAGCTCTCCGTTGTTCAAACAGTATATCAATAAATAGTATATCTGTTTCAAAATGTAATCTGATCTTTGAGTTGGGAAGGACTTCAAAGCTAGATGGACAGCTCTTAGTTCCAACTCCTCTCTACAATGATTGGTCCCTGGTCAACCATTCCTCTTGCACCATCAGTTACCCCATGCGAGGGCTCAACTTCGCAACAATACATTTGTCACAAATGATAGAAGAGTGGATGCATTCCCGATGGGAACTTCATTCAACATTTTCTTCTCCTGGCTCCACCAGGTGAACACCTGTAGAGCTACTGGAGATAGACTGTGTCCTCCAAGTATTCTGTTCTCTTGTGCCACTGATCTTTAAGGCATTCTCATTTGAAGTTTGCATTTTGAGAATATAAAGATACATAATGCCACTTAACACCAAGAAGTAATCTGTGTGACTGTTGTTGGAGGGTTTTCCTTCATGAATGTGAACATGTTTCGGTGTGCAGAAAACAGTCTGGCTGAAAGGATTTGATTTTCTGACCCCTGGGTCCAGAACTGTCACTAAGTCTTACTTAGACTAGTGTCTATATTGATTTAATCTAGGTTATGTGGATGTCCATATGGATAGAATTTCATATGCTTTCTGAAAATCTTGAAGAACTTTCAGATGAGAGTGTGCATTAATCGGCCAGTTATCCGAATCTGGATATAAAAGCTGCCAATGTTATCTTACACTTGAAAAGGGTGTTAGAGCTGCCTTCAAGCCAAAGGACAGGGCTATGCATTGGTAGCTATGTTTATTTAGTTTACATTTATTTTATTAGTTAATAAAAACCATAAAAAAAGATAATAAAAATTCCAGTATGGTGATAATATCAGTCAGACTAAGAGCAATAAAAACATTTAACTCCGATAACCTTTTTTTGGACAGAGCGCAAACAAATATATAAAACCAAGTATATAAATTAAACCAATCATGAGCTTGAGCAAGTTGCAGGTGCAGCTGGCTACCCCAATTAAGATACGCATCTGCCTAATAATCAACATTATACTAAGTTAATTCTAACATACTAGCTAGATCTCCTGATGTGCTGAATTATTATGCTGAGGGCACATAATATTCCAACTCCATACAGGCCAAAATATCAGAAACTATTGGTCTTTCAATGAATTTACCCTACCCAAGACAACCCAGCACTGGCCCATCCCCAGGTTTGATTCACAAGCAGTTGTAATTTGCAAAATTAGGCAAAGGGTAAATTTAATATCATTAATCTAAAAATGCATGGCAATTACGCTTCAGCCTTAATAAGTATCCTGCCACTGACCAATCTTCAGTTTTCGATATTAGCAAATATAACGTGCAAAATTAGACATAAAGTGCGTATTCCGTGTTGATGCCTTTGCTAGGAGCTATCATATGCAAAACATGCTGAATAATTCAAACTTATGAGAGCCCAATATTAATATCTTCATAAGTAAATATAAAGTGCAAAAACAATGCGGCAAAGAACGTATTGCTCTGTCAACATTCAAGCCAGTTATTGTAGTATCTAACATCTAGACCCCATATTGTTTGTCAGCATGCCCTAGTGCCAGCTGAACTCCAGTACTCAGTGCTAGCATGATGTACCAGATATGCATGTTGTTTCACGCTTCCTGAGCCAAATCAAGATATCAGAACTGATGGATGGCAAATATCAGAGGTAATTAACATTCTGATGGATACAACTACCTGTGGATTCCTCACCTTAAGAATTCTCCCAATGCGCCAGCATTCAACTGACATTTTCTTCCCAGTTCTTCACATCGATGAGGACGTCACAATTGCACGGCTCCGCACGAGACTCCGTCTGACGTCATCGTGGCGATAAGAAGTCCTCACCGGCGTGCTGACGTCAGTTCCTTTTTTTCTGCGCCTTTGACGCTAACGGTTTTTCCTGTCTCTCAACAGATACTGTTTCGAAGGTGTTCTTATTGTACTAGTTACAATGTCTCCACCGAAGAAATCAGGTTTTAAGCCTTGTCATGAGTGCGGGGGTGCATGTCGGTCACAGATCCTCATGAGGACTGCTTGTGGTGCCTAAGCTTGGACCACGACGTGGAGGGGTGCGTGTTCTGCCAGTGGATGAACTCGAAGGCCTTAAAAGAGAGAGAGGCCAAGCTCTTCTTGGCAAAAGCTAAGAAGGGGCATAAGGGTCATCGAAGATCTAAGGCGAGGGACTCTTCCTCACATAAGTCCTTGAGATCTCATAAGAAGCAGAGCCGACCCAATTCTCAAAACCGTTAGGAGGTACAGAGTTGGGCCTGGGGATCCTCAATTTCTGTATCAGCATCCAACAACTGAGAGCTTGGTAGTGCAAGCATCTTGTTCTGCCCGATCTGCCCCTGGTTCATTTCCTGCTACCCCATCAGATAGAGAATCTAAGAGGATGGAGCAAGCAGCCAAGAAAGGTTTCTCCTCATGCAGTATGGCCTTGAAGTTGGTCAATGCTACCTTTGTGCTGGGGAGATATATTCATGCCCTGATGGACACGGCAATAGCTGTGGTGCTGAGCTTGCCTCAGGATGTGCAGGGGCAGTTTGATGAGCTCCTTTTGGACACTCAAGCGGTGGCCGAGCAGGTTATCCAGTCAGGTTTGGATACAGCTGATTCAGTTGCCAGGGCAATAGGCACTACAGTGGCGACCAGGAGGCATGCGTGGCTTAGGTCTTCTGGCTTTTCCACGGACGTTCCAGACAACTTTGTTGGACCTTCTGTTTGATGGCAAGAAGTTGTTTGGATCCAAAGCCAACTCTGTTTTGGAATGTTTTAAAGACAACAGGGCTACTGCAAGATTCTTCAGCATCCACACCCTTTAGATCTTTTCAGAGGTTCAGGGGGTTTTGCCGTGGGTCCTCATTTCGTGGAAGGCCTCAGTCCAGCATGCAACAGCCTGCCAACCCTCTCTATAGGTCTTATAGAGAGCGGGGGAGGCTTAGAACACGAGGAGCCACCCATCAGCCTCCCCCTCATCTTCTTCCTCTGGGGGAACCCAACAAGGAAAGCAGCCCTAGTTTTCTCTCCATCTTAGATCATGCTTCTCCCGTAGGGGGAAGGCTATTTCATTTTCTCCACGAGTGAGAGTTAGTCACATTGGACTCTTGGATGCTGAATATTGTGGGGAAAGGTTATGCCCTTCCTTTTCAGGAGTTTCCCCCTCCCATCCATCCCCATCATTCATTTTGCTCAGAATACCATCTCCTGTTGCCTAGCCGAGTTTGAATCTTCGTTAATGATTAGTTGATGCAACAAATGTGGTGAAACTTTCCAGAAACTGGACCAGCCTCATATTCAACATTTCATTCTTTGGAATCAAAAGACTCAATGAGGGATGGTCTACAGGCTCTGATCCCCAGTACATTAAATTTCTTTTTCTGCAGTTTTCTTCCTTGATTAACCAGTGCAGGACATACACAGACAACATGCAGCAACATTTCCACACCCCAATGGCATAGGCAGTATTCCCGCTTTCCACTTTGAACGTCCTCCCTCCATTTAGGTAGGAAATCTAACGTTGGAATATCTCCAAGTCCTAACCTTAGGAAACTCTGCTTTATTTTCAAGGAGTAAGAGGCAGCCAAAGTGGGTGATTCTTTACATGCTTTATAAGGTTTTAGCACCAGCAACACGTGCGACTGCTTAGATAACTCCTCCTTGTCTTATGTCCAGCTCTGGAGCTTAATTTACTTATTAACTGCTTTCCTAAAAGCTGAACCAGGCATATCGCAATCCCACAGGTTGCCCAGATCCAGCTGCTTTATGATTTTTTTCAGATGTTTCTTATAGTTACTATTGCCCCTCTCAAGATTAATTTCCAGCAAACTAGCCAGGTCTAGCAAACAATTGTTTTACTAGCTTAAACTCCAGTCTGACTTGGGCAGGTGATGTCAACCTAGGTAACTGGAAAACTTGCTTATATACTTTTACAATCAGTTTATCCAAAAGAGTGCTCTACACACCCCTCATTATTTCTGTGCCATTGGAAAGCGTGGGTAGTAACTTTGGTCTTATGACTGATGCCAACAGATTGAGGGTGTGCCCATGGATAGATCTTGCTAATGTTCCAAAGGCATGGTGAGTGCCCGAGCTTTATCCTTTATCACTTACCTGTGGGGTGCATACGAGCCTCTCATGTCTATCTTCACCCCTAAATATGTTTATGTGGCCGTTTCCTCAATTAGCTTTCTGTTTCGTTGCCATTTATGCTGGTTGGAAGGTCTACGATTAAAACAATCACTTTTGTTTTACTTTGATTTATTTCCTGACCATTGACCTTGGTATACCCCCTAGACTGTTCAGTAATCTTCGTAAACCTATTCTGGAGTTGCTAAGGAGTAGCAGATCATCTGCATATAACAGGTTGGACAGTTGACGGCCGCCAAGGGTAGGTGGATGTATGAACTGACTCTCTAGGGCTATAGAAAGGTCAGCAATATATATATTAAAAAGAAGTGGTGCTAAAACACAACCTTGTTTTAGGCCAAAGGTTGTTTTAACTGCCCTAGACAAATGGGAACCTTCCCCAAGCTTAATTTTCACCCAGGTATCAAAGTAAAGCAGTCTAATAGCATTCAGGGTATTCTAAGGTAGACCCCATCACTGTCATTTTTCCCAGAGATTGCCCCGAGGGACACAATCAAAGGCTGCTTTAAAATCAACAAAGCACATATAAAGTGGGGTCCCAGTTGCCTTTGCTCTATTAACTCTCAAATCCAACGCCAGAAGATTAGTTTATGTACCTTGATTCTTAATAAATACCAGTATGAATAATTAGTAAACTGCCATTATCTAGAACCCATGGCTCTAGATCGTGCAATGGGCACATGGAAAAATACTTAAGATCCATATCAAAAGTGCAATTAATTGATAGTTGCTTGGCAAGGAGGTCATGCCTCCCTTATAAATGGGATGAATTATTGATCCCGTCCAACTATCTGGAATGATGCCAGTTGCCAAGATCTGATTAAACATTGCTGAAAGGAAGGTTGCCAGTCTTGACTCTGATTGTTTAAACAGCGCTTGGGGTAGCCCATTGGGGCCGGGTACACAATCAGATCATGACTTTCAAATGATCTTCGTTATTTCTAATGATGTAACAACAGAGAAATTCTGTTCCTCGGGAATCCAGAGGCCCTTCTCCCGTAACCCAGGGGTGTTTTCTAACACTTTACTTTCTTTGTACTGTGATTTCAGATAATCCACTCAAGCTTCCTCACTTATGCAGGTATTATGGGCTGTTCTTGAGCCTTTTTCAATGTTATTAATAAGTTTCCAGAAGCATTTTGAATCCGCAGATGCTGATGAGTGCTGCAATTCAGCCCATAATGTTTCCTGCTATGTTTTTTAAAGGGCCATATCTCCCCTTTTAATTACTTCCTTTGTTCACGGAAACTACTTAAAAACATTTCATCCTCTGGGGATTTATGCAGTTGCCTCAACAGCTTATCAATGACATATTTTCTCTTACGCACTGAGTGTGGCATAGTTATTCCATTACATTGCCCCAAATGGGCTCCCTTATTCACTCTCTCAGACGAACCTTGGTTTGTTAATTCTATAGCGAAGACCTCCTACACAGATATCAGGTTTGTATTTCCGCTGGTCATGCACTCCAAACTGGCCACTGCCTCTGCAGCTTGGGCTTTAACTGTCTGAAAGCTCCATTTTAGTCCCTTAAGAGCTGATGCTGTTTCCTTGTTTCCTGCTTACATATAGTTGTCTGTACTTTAATTATCTGGGGATTATAGTTAATCTCCTCGCAAACAAAGACTCTGAACTCACTCAAGTGCTTATATAATAAGAAATTTACCAGCGTGTAGTCTAGATATGAAACTATATTTCCTGAGGCTCTTGTCCATGCTGGTGGAGAGTCGGCTGGATCCCGACCGTTCAATGTAAATAGACCAGATAGCTCACATGCCTTTACTAACTTGTCTCCGATCTTATCTTTTCCCACGAATGATGGCATGCTTTGACTTGGTACAGATCCAGCTATTTGTACGTATTCCTCACTTGGGTGATAAAACAGATTGAGATTGAAGTCACCTGAGACTAACCAATATGCCGGAACAGGTAAAATGTTTAGATGAAGCAAGCATGTTATGAAATTATCGGCTTGAACAATTTTTTTTTTTGGAATAATAAATGCATTAATTAAGATGAGAAGTTTGCGTATATTCTTTGCCCGGCCATCTAAACGGACGGAGAAGAAGGGCTAGTCATCCATGTGTAGTTCTGAGATCTTAACGGAGACGTTAATGTTTGTTTAAATCGCCAAGCCACCTTTTGCCCTTCCAAATATGCTGGGTTTTTCTGCAGGTTTAATGAATTCTTTATACCCAATAAGGGATATTCTCGCTTATGTCCATGATTATTGGATCATTATGATATCAAATGAGCCTAGGAATTGGGTGACCACTGGATCTTCCATTTTTGCCTGTAGATCCTCTATATTCGATGAGCAGATGCTCAGCTCCTCCTGTGGAAATAGGGTCTGTTGAGTTGCTCTTCAGCTTTTACGGGGCATTCCTTGTGATAACGCTGTGGGCAACCAGTTCCAATTATCCAGAGTCATGTCTTATTTGAATCTTCCTGTACTCCTCCTCTCTCAAGATTTGAACTCTCACATTAAACTGGGTCTCAGCTCCTTTGTTGACTTACCCCAGAGTTAAATTTCCTATTTGTCCCTCATAGAACAGACCATGGAACATCTTTTTTCCTATTAGGGCTTTGTTTCTCTAGTAATAGATATGAATATCTATCTCCTTGATAGGCGATTACCTCAATGCTGCATGCTTTCAGAAGCTTTTTCCTTTCCAGGATTTGGTCGGGAGACCCGAGGTCAAGAAACTGGCTGAAGTTGGATCCGATTGCTGACTCCCTCTTGCTTGTAGGAATTTTATGGTCAGGATATCTTCAGAGGTCACATGGTCTAGGTCAGGGAGAGCCTTTATTAGTTTTAAAATACTTGAGCAATTAAGTACATCCTGAGGACCTCTTGATTTAAATTCGGGAATCCAGAGTAACTGATGCCCCTGCTCTGGATCAATCATGATCTGATGGTTTTGCAGGATTCAGGTTTTGGTGAGCCGTGTGCCCTCCTCTCAATACTGTGGGGCAATTACGAGATGTGGGAACAACCTCTCCAGCTGTTAGGCCCTCAGGTATGGATCCTAGATGTCCACTGATCGGACCTTCCTTTTCCTCTGGGAGTGCTTTTATAGGTAACAATGGCCTTGACACTTGCAATGGCTGAGCAATCGTACGCACACCTTTTGGCTCAGAGCAATTAATTTTTGTAGTTTTTCATCAATACCAGAGATGAACACAGCCAGTGTATTTAAAAAGTCCACCTGGACATGCATTTTTTTTGAGTGATACCGAAGACCTGTAACTGTCACCTGCATCGAATTCAGGATTGCAACCCACATCTCAGTCATGGTGTTTACGACTGGGGGGCCCACAGGAGGGTCATTTACCTTTTACAAGGGGATGTCCTTTGAACTCCTACTGAGGTCTCCCAGTAACATATAGCTGTCTGTGGCTTGCCCCCTTCCACAAGCCCCTTCCTTAAGCCAGACAGGCTTATATTGATCGGTTCCACCACTTTATTACTCGATCTGTATGTCAGGAAAGTGTAGAGCTTGGACCTCTGGCTCCCTAACAGCTCCAGCTCCTGAATTTCATTGGTTTCAACATTAACTTCCTTGTCTATATCTGATTTGTACAGATTAGACAAGTTACATCAAATGTACTGTTTTGCGCAGTTTTCCATCATTACATTCCCTTGTATAATGGCTTCTTGTCCTAAAATTGACATCCCTGCCCCCACTGTTGGCACCGCCTCTCGGTTCACCTCCCTACAATCAACTCCAGTGAGTCCACCATACGGTTCGCCATACTGGAACTGATTTTTCATGGTCACAATTATTGGGGAGAGGGGAATTGAGGGAGGGGAGATTCACTTCTTGTTTCCAGACTCCTTTTAGACTGAGGGACCTAGGCCGAAAAAAGGGTGCCATCTGAGGTTTGATACTTAGGGCTATTTAATGTCCTCTTGTCACCTTGCTTGCTTGAGGCACAAAAATAGTCTTTTATCTTATGGCAGTCCAATTGACGAGCTACTATTTTCTCCTCCTCCTCTTTATTTTGATGTTCCTTCTGCAGGGCTGCCACCACCTCCTGGCCCATTAGCATGCCAGCACTGCTATTGTCTGTTGGTGAACTCCTGTTAGAGGGGCTATTTACACTAATTGCCCCTAATCACCTTGGAGTTTGGGCTGTGCTGTTAGTCGTCTTTTTTTGATGCAGTTTCATTTATTGTTGGCTCCCTTTTCCTCTTATTGGAGGCTAAAGGCTTGCTTCTTTTTTTACCTGATCTTATTCTTGGTAAATGATCAGGATGCTCAATGAACGGGATGCTCAAGTTTTTCAGAGATTACAGGAGGCTCAGCAATTCAACAGTTATTCAACAGTCCAGCAATCTAGTAGGAACTAAAGGCAGGTTTAGGTGGCTACAATGGTTACAGTGAGACACGACTGGGGGAGATCAAACCAAAGCACCAGAATGTACAAATTACCGCATATATAATGATGACCTTTGAGCCCTTGCCTTTTTTCAAGGGGGTAGGTGTTAAGGGCAGATAATGAGCAGGTTTCACCAGTCACCCCACAAGCCGCACCCAGTTCTAGCAGGGCTGCCTCTGAGGGGAACTGGGGCGCACACTCAGCTGCAGCCGCGTACGGCTGCCTCGCTCACGCTATTCTAGCTAGCCCTTACCGCAACTGGTGCTTCCACTTCTCAGGCTTTCTCAAATTTGCGGCCGCCCGCTGCCCGACGCCCCATGTCTCACATCTCACGGCTGCCTCATGACACAGTGGGGCAGTATATGATGCAGTATGGTGGTGGGGGGAGAGCCACTCCCACGGTGGATGGTAGATGATGGATGGACGGCAGTCAGTGGGCACACGAGACCCGCGCCGCCACTGAGCTGCCAAACTGCTCTGCTCGGGTGGGTGGACGGCAGTCAGCGGACACAGATGACACCTAGCCGCTCTGCTCTCTGGTAACTATGGTTATGGATCATAAAGCAAATAAACCTCCTGTGACGGGCTGGTGACAACAGACCAGTGTTGCCAGATTTTAAAAGCCTTCTATAGCCCAAAGCTGTTGAACGACCAGCCCAAAGTAAGCCCAAATGAACCGGTCCCAGCCCAAAAAGTAGCCCAAACTTTTAACACTGAACTAATGCAGTCGTAGGCTGAAGCAAACATTTTAAAGCATAAATCTAATTTCTAATGTAAGCAAATATGTGAAACTCACAGTGCCTAGATTATTCATTGCATTACACACGCCGGGCAAGTGCTTGGTTTCAGGGCAGACAATTGACTCTTTGGATTTGTCATGTTTTGAAATGAGGAATGAGCCAAAGGATGGCAACTCCCTCGTATTTAAGGTTAAATAAGAGGTATGCTCTAGCTTTCAAACTGGTTTTACAATAAAGCAACAACTCACCGATAACAGCAAAAAGTTATACATCTTAATGGACTACCCCTCATACTTACTCAACTTTTCATGCCAAACTCAAGTTTGTGGAAAGCAGACCCAATGCTGTTTTCCCTTTGCATTTTACAGTTCAAGTCCTGTTAATCCCAATATGTCAGCCCCAACATGCAAAGATAATATTTGCTACATTAGCTCAGTCATTAACCTATGATAATCAACACCCCCCAAATGGATTCAAAGCACAACCTTTGTTATTTTCACTGCCTTTCAGATGCACACGGTAGATAAATGTGAAATGCAAGTAGCCATCTAGCATTCCCAGTGTGTATCTGTAGTCTGCTC
This sequence comes from Pleurodeles waltl, assembly GCF_031143425.1. NCBI lineage: Eukaryota > Metazoa > Chordata > Amphibia > Caudata > Salamandridae > Pleurodeles > Pleurodeles waltl. The sequence continues at coordinate 1,379,581,246 of NC_090446.1, read as the reverse complement.
TACTACTGTTCTACTTTCTGGACTTTTCATTAAATGGGCAGCAGACCAACATTTCACTCATTTCCTGCCTCCTTCGGACGTACTCAGGCACTACCCCTACACTTGTTTTAGCGGGCTACCTCTACCCTGGACAGTGGAGGTCAACAGGGCCCCGCAGAAACATACATCCTTGTGTGAGGTGAAAAAGGCTGATTGTGTGAGGCGATAAACACCCTTCTGCAAATTGCTACCAGAGGCCAGAACACAGTAACCCAAACTCCGTGAACTTGAACTTAAATTATTGGTAAAGGCTAGTGTTTTGTGTCAAATGCAAGCAATGGCTACGCTGAGCAGAGCATGACTACAAGTGATGTCAATAATTTAGGCACTAAGATCATGTACAGAACCATGCAGTGAGGCTGTGCACTGACCATGTACCCTCATTTCGCTTAGCTCAGCCAATGAGACCACATTTGTCCATCTCTCCAAATAGTGGCCACCCATTCGTAGATGCCACTTTCAGTTGAGGGTCAAATGGTGCGTCCTTCTTGGTTAAGCATTTCAACTCTGCCAATACTATGTCCCCTTGACAAAACTGTGAGGATCTGGCTATTCTCCTGTCTTCCGATTCGTTTGTTTTGCTCTTTTTTGTGGAGATTACTCAGGGATACTTTGGTGTAATCCTGTTGGGAAATAAAGGTTACATGTTTCAGAAATCAAGCTCAAGGAAGGTAATATGGCAAAGGCCTAGCTGGAGCAGGAGACTGTGGAGAATGGGACAGTGGAAACTGAAGAGACTGAACACTAAGCCGCTAATACACTTTTACATTCACTTTCTGCTTACTGGTACACTTCCGAAGCATAAGGAGTAAAGTCTTTTAGAGGCATAAGGGGGTAAGGTCATTCTGACGTGGAGTCCCTGTCTGGCAACATGTCGTTGGCTGTTGTGGCTCTCAACTTCACACAAGTTCACGTCCATTTACTTGTTTCCCACGTTTGTTATCTTTTGCCTTACCCGTTCCCTTGTATTCACTCAAAAAGAAAACCGAATTTCACGAGAAAAAATGAGCCCAAATAGTCCTGAAGACAGGGGGCATATAGACCCGGTAGGCGGAGTGCCAGTTCAGTGGATCTTCCTTTTGTGTTGAGCTATGCCAGTCAGCCTTGAGGGGATCTCCCTGTGCTAAGTGCTACTGTGGGATACGTGGATGCAGAGCAGCGCTGAATGCCCAGGGATGGCCATGCTGCTGTCTGCTTGGTATTTGTTTCTAGTTGTTATAAACCCCCAAACTGGATGTTTGTGTTCAAAATAGAGAAAAACACTGGCCCTGGCACAGAGCTTTCTCTAGCAGAAAGCTAAAGGCATGGCTCTCAACTAACCCACCTTTGAGGGGTGATACCTATTCTGGAGAGGGGCGGTGGATCTCAAACCCACCCATTTCCCCTTTTCACCTGCCTTGCTGCTGTTTACTAGACATCCTCGCTGCAGTTCCGAATCTTTGACACTGGACAACCAGACTAACCGCTGAGTGTTTACATAGCCAGACGTTGACTGTGAAGCATAAGTTAGGCAATGTGTCAAAACAGTACTATTTTGTTAGAATCAATGTTTATTGAATATAAATATATAAACGATAAGAATGTTGATTAGCTCATCAATATCGTTATAAATATTTGTCAAAGATTCAGTTGTAACATGCGTTAAACGTAGGGCTTCAGATATTAGTACACTTGTCTGCAGTTGCTTGCTGCTTTTACATATAGCTTGAGTGTTGCATGTTTTTTTATTGGTGTTGGGGTTCTAATTCATGGAAGCCCCCAATGACATTAAGAAAATGATGTGGCGGCTCATCTGTGATTACTTACTCCACTTGAGATGCGAAGTCATAATGCCTGGTGCCAAAGCCAGCACCCAAAACCTGTGACGTCCGTTAAATGGATTTTCGAAGTAATCGTGGAGTTCCATGGCCTTATAAGGGAACTCTGTCTTCTACCCCATTGTTTTAAATGGTCACAGATCGCCTCTGTGACTTGCGATATCCGTAAAATGTACGGTTTGAGGTGCGTTATCTCATATACAATTATCAGTTGTTACATGGCGAGTGTAGACAGCACAGTAATGCTAATAATTACAAACTATGGATTTCAGAAAAAATATTGGAGTAGTTTAATTTTCACATTAGCTTGCACTGAAAGCATTGTGCAGTGTCCCGGCGTGTAATGCTTCCGCAGATGGTGTACAAGACTGAGTAGAATGCCGAGTGGTGTAGAAAACAATGAAGCTGAAGCTATCATACATAACATTTGGGAACAAAGGGAGAATTTGGAAACACACTGAGGGGGGGAATATTATTTCGATTTAATAGCCCCCTTTTCCTTTTAAAAGATCGGGCGACCCCTACAAGGAATTGAGCTAAAAAGAGTGAGCTAAAAAGAATCCGATTGTGCCTAGAATTTGTTCAAACAAAATCTGGGCGTGATGCAGAGTAAGGTAGAGTGAATGTGACGTTTAGAACGTTGGCTTGCAGCAGCTGGGTCTGAGGTAGGTGGGCAGAATATGATGCTTGGAGTACTGGAACGTGACCCTGGCAGTTATTTACTATTGGACGGAGGATAATTTCATGGTAAACACCTGTGCAGTAGATGCTTCACTTTTGATCTTGTTATGAGCTACACTGCTGCCTGTCATTGGGTTTCTTGCGAGGACGGACACTTCCCTACCTATCTTCTAACAGTTCCACTTGCGGGTGACTCCTCTCTCCCCATATACCGAGAGCAAAACAAGAGGAGGATTACTCAGTACTTCCTAGAAATTGGCTCCGATGTGTTCAGCACATTAATGTGGCTAAGACCGACGACTACAATAAGGCCGACAAAAAGTACTACTAAATACTAAAATATAAGCTTACCTTCTGCAAAAAGCTCAGCCTGTCCAACACGCCATCACTAAATGCCGGGAAATCTTCCAATCAGAGAACGACATAGACAGGATCCTACCAATCAGAACACCTCACTAGCACCAGGAAATAATATTTTCCAGTTTCAAGAAATAAACATGACTGTGGCCAATCGCAGACAACGTTCTGACGTGGGAAAATGTAGCGTTCCAATCAAACCTTGGAAACTAGACAAGCACCTCGGTCAAGGCACAGTCATCCACCAGTATCTCCGGCGGCGCCGCCCCGCCGCGATTTTAGCGCACACAGGGCTAAAAATAGCCCAACAATCGGGGTCCCGCAATTGGGTTTTTTTCCCGCACAAATGGGAAAAATATCGCCCATTTGTGCGGGAAACCGCCCAATCTGGCAACACTGCAACAGACCCGTCCGAGGAAGCGGAGCGGACTGACACTGCCGCCGCTAACTCGGAAGGGGAAGGTTCGACAACCAATTCCCTACGACTTCCAGAGCACCAAGAGAAGCGGCAGAGAGGAGGCGCCCCGCGAACTTACCAGCACGCTTCAGGAGAAGCGTGGCCATTCCAGGTGCGTCCCACTTGCTGGGACGGGAGAGGTGCAGGTGGCTGGGAGGAGGCTGCGAGACAGAACCAGCAAAAGCAATAGCAGGAAGAGGAGGAGGGAAGGAAAGGGGAAAACACAGTGCTCACAACAGCAGAAAGGGGAAAACACAGTGCTCACAACAGCAGGAAGGGGAAAACACAGTGCTCACAACAGCAGAAATGGGAAAACACAGTGCTCACAACAGCAGGAAGGAGGAACGCACAACTAGAAAAGAGTAGGTGATACCAAGAAGACAGTATGGAAGTAAAAGAACATCAAAGGAAGACCGACAGAGAGTTCAGACAAAAGTAGCTAAGGAAAATACCCACAGCAGCAAAGAGGAAGTCCAAAACAGGATCACAGGAAGACAGGGAAAGAGAGAGAGAGAGAGAGATTACAGAGGAGTAACCCTGAACTAGGCATCAGAAAAGAATAAAAGAAACAGGAGGGAGAGGGGAAAAGAACCAAACATAATCTCACAAGAGAGCAAGAACAGGGAAAGGGAAGACAGAAAAGAAGGAAGGAACGAGGTAAAGAGGATAAGCAACTTACCAGTCTTTTATCTTGTGTTTCCTCACATGTGCCTCCCGGGAGCTCTGGAAGAAGAAAGAAAAGGAAAAGAGAACCTGAAGCGCAGCTGTTACCAGAACAGGACTGAATACTACTGAATATCTTGCTTGCTCATAAAAACCACAACAAAATAAAACTCACCTGAACCAGCAATCTGCTGACTTTGGGGGTGATTCTAACCCTGGCGGTCGGTGTTAAAGCGGCGGCCAACCCGCCAACAGACTGGCGGTCAAAAAAATGGAATTCTGACCCTGGCGGGAACCGCCAACACAGACAGCCACTTTAACACTCCGACCGCCACGGCGGTACAAACAAACAGCGCGGCGGTCACCGCCAATAGCCAGGCGGCAGACAATGTACCGCCCACACTATCACAACTCACCAATCCGCCACCTTTTCCGGGGCGGGAGCACCGCCGATAAAAACACGGCGGAAACAGACTACGAACGGGAAAACGCACACCACTACGCACTCCAGGAGGAAGGAGGACAGCATGGAACCCGAATTAAACATCCTACCTGCTCTCGTCTACCTTCTCATCTACCACGAGTACGAAGTCCGGCGCAGACGACAAAGGTGAGTACTGCACCTACGACACACGGGAGGGGGAGGATGAAAGGTTACGGCCACACACATATGCGACCCCTCCACCCCCAACTATGTACACACCAATGCAGAGCAACAAGTCACAGTGACACCACCCAAACACCCCTGAAAAATGCTATGACATAATCAAATTTGGAATAAATATTTATGTACCAAAAAGCTCCTGAAAATTATCGTACAACCATGAAAGATATTTACAAGAAAACAAATGATATACACATCAGTGTATAACTGAAGTAACAAGTCCTGCACATCCTACGAATTCATCATGTCCGTGGACCAAAGTTTTGAGAAACAAGGGCAAAGCCCACACAGGAGACCTGAGTCCTTTGGAGAGAACACTGCAGGGGCATCAGATGTAAAAACTCCAGGCACCTCAGGGGTAAGGGAAGGGGGGGGGCACCACAGCCACATGAGTCCACGACGCCAGATCCACGAGGAGCCACCATGCCCACTGTACCATCCTGGGGAGTGCAAAGCCACAGTCTCTCAATGTCTCTACAGTGGGTGGGCTGCCCACTGCACCATCCTGGGGAGTGTCTCTACAGTGGGTGGGCTGCCCACTGTACCATCCTGGGGAGTGCAAAGCCACAGTCTTTCAATGTCTCTACAGTGGGTGGGCTGCCCACTGTACCATCCTGGGGAGTGCCGAGCCACAGTCTCTCAATGTCTCTACAGTGGGTGGGCTGCCCACTGTACCATCCTGGGGAGTGCAAAGCCACAGTCTCTCAATGTCTCTACAGTGGGTGGGCTGCCCACTGTACCATCCTGGGGAGTGCAAAGCCACAGTCTCTCAATGTCTCTACAGTGGGTGGGCTGCCCACTGTACCATCCTGGGGAGTGCAAAGCCACAGTCTCTCAATGTCTCTACAGTGGGTGGGCTGCCCACTGTACCATCCTGGGGAGTGCAAAGCCACAGTCCATCAGGTGGATGACAGTCTCCACTGGTCAAGGAGGAGGCATGGTGGGCACAGTGAACCATAAACAGTGCTTGAGACGGCGGTGCCCAGCGGAGCGGTGCTTGAGAAGAAGGGCCCAGCGGAGCGGTGCTTGAGACGGCGGTGCCCAGCGGAGCGGTGCTTGAGACGGCGGTGCCCAGCGGAGCGGTGCTTGAAATGAAGGGCCCAGCGGAGCGGTGCTTGAGACGGCGGTGCCCAGCGGAGCGGTGCTTGAGATGGCAGTGCTCAGCGGAGCGGTGCTTGAGAAGAAGGGCCCAGCGGAGCGGTGCTTGAGAAGAAGGGCCCAGCGGAGCGGTGCTTGAGATGAAGGGCCCAGCGGAGCGGTGCTTAAGATGAAGGGCCCAGCGGAGCGGTGCTTGAGACGGCGGTGCCCAGCGGAGCGGTGCTTGAGATGGCGGTGCCCAGCGCAGCGGTGCTTGAGAAGAAGGGCCCAGCGGAGCGGTGCTTGAGAAGAAGGGCCCAGCGGAGCGGTGCTTGAGACGGCGGTGCCCAGCGGAGCGGTGCTTGAGAAGAAGGGCCCAGCGGAGCGGTGCTTGAGATGGCGGTGCCCAGCGGAGCGGTGCTTGAGAAGAAGGGCCCAGCGGAGCGGTGCTTGAGACGGCGGTGCCCAGCGGAGCGGTGCTTGAGAAGAAGGGCCCAGCGGAGCGGTGCTTGAGATGGCGGTGCCCAGCGGAGCGGTGCTTGAGAAGAAGGGCCCAGCGGAGCGGTGCTTGAGAAGAAGGGCCCAGCGGAGCGGTGCTTGAGAAGAAGGGCCCAGCGGAGCGGTGCTTGAGATGAAGGGCCCAGCGGAGCGGTGCTTGAGACGGCGGTGCCCAGCGGAGCGGTGCTTGAGATGGCGGTGCCCAGCGGAGCGGTGCTTGAGAAGAAGGGCCCAGCGGGGCGGTGCTTGAGAAGAAGGGCCCAGCGGAGCGGTGCTTGAGAAGAAGGGCCCAGCGGAGCGGTGCTTGAGATGGCGGTGCCCAGCGGAGCGGTGCTTGAGAAGAAGGGCCCAGCGGAGCGGTGCTTGAGAAGAAGGGCCCAGCGGAGCGGTGCTTGAGAAGAAGGGCCCAGCGGAGCGGTGCTTGAGATGAAGGGCCCAGCGGAGCGGTGCTTGAGACGGCGGTGCCCAGCGGAGCGGTGCTTGAGACGGCGGTGCCCAGCGGAGCGGTGCTTGAGATGGGGGTGCCCAGCGGAGCGGTGCTTGAGAAGAAGGGCCCAGCGGAGCGGTGTTTGAGAAGAAGGGCCCAGCGGAGCGGTGCTTGAGACGGCGGTGCCCAGCGGAGCGGTTCTTGAGAAGAAGGGCCCAGCGGAGCGGTGCTTGAGATGGCGGTGCCCAGCGGAGCGGTGCTTGAGATGGCGGTGCCCAGCGGAGCGGTGCTTGAGAAGAAGGGCCCAGCGGAGCGGTGCTTGAGAAGAAGGGCCCAGCGGAGCGGTGCTTGAGAAGAAGGGCCCAGCGGAGCGGTGCTTGAGATGAAGGGCCCAGCGGAGCGGTGCTTGAGACGGCGGTGCCCAGCGGAGCGGTGCTTGAGATGGCGGTGCCCAGCGGAGCGGTGCTTGAGAAGAAGGGCCCAGCGGAGCGGTGCTTGAGAAGAAGGGCCCAGCGGAGCGGTGCTTGAGATGAAGGGCCCAGCGGAGCGGTGCTTGAGATGAAGGGCCCAGCGGAGCGGTGCTTGAGACGGCGGTGCCCAGTGGAGCGGTGCTTGAGATGGCGGTGCCCAGTGGAGCGGTGCTTGAAGAAGGGCCCAGCGGAGCGGTGCTTGAGAAGAAGGGCCCAGCGGAGCGGTGCTTGAGACGGCGGTGCCCAGCAGAGCGGTGCTTGAGAAGAAGGGCCCAGCGGAGCGGTCCTTGAGATGGCGGGGCCCTCTTCAGCGGTGCCGATCTTCACGGCGGGGCCCTGTTCAGCGGTGCTCTTCTGCACCGCGGGCCCTCTTCAGCGGTGCCTATCTTCACGGCGGGGCCCTGTTCAGCGGTGCTCTTCTGCACGGCGGGGCCCTGTTCAGCGGTGCTCTTCTGCACGGCGGGCCCTGTTCAGCGGTGCTCTTCTGCACGGCGGGGCCCTCTTCAGCGGTGCCGATCTTCACGGCGGGGCCCTGTTCAGCGGTGCTCTTCTGCACCGCGGGCCCTCTTCAGCGGTGCCTATCTTCACGGCAGGGCCCTGTTCAGCGGTGCTCTTCTGCACGGCGGGGCCCTGTTCAGCGGTGCTCTTCTGCACGGCGGGCCCTGTTCAGCGGTGCTCTTCTGCACGGCGGGGCCCTCTTCAGCGGTGCCGATCTTCACGGCGGGGCCCTCTTCAGCGGTGCCTATCTTCACGGCGGGGCCCTCTTCAGCGGTGCTCTTCTGCACGGTGGGCCCTCTTCAGCGGTGCTCTTCTGCACGGCGGGCCCTCTTCAGCGGTGCTCTTCTGCACGGCGGGCCCTGTTCAGCGGTGCCTATCTTCACGGCGGGGCCCTGTTCAGCGGTGCTCTTCTGCACCGCGGGCCCTGTTCAGCGGTGCTCTTCTGCACCGCGGGCCCTGTTCAGCGGTGCTCTTCTGCACGGCGGGCCCTGTTCAGCGGTGCTCTTCTGCACGGCGGGCCCTGTTCAGCGGTGCTCTTCTGCACGGCAGGCCCTGTTCAGCGGTGCTCATCCAGCAGGTCAAGGGAGCCAGACCTGGCCTGGACTCCCTGCTCAGTCGCCCTCGGACCGTGACGTTTATGGACCCTTCGGGGACGGACTCCTGGCCTCTTTAGTGTCCTCCTTCCCAGCTGGGATGTGACATGTGGGGTCCACCTTCTCCGCGCTCCTGCTGCCCTTCCGCTCCTTTGATGGGGCTCTCGGGCCCTTGCCTCCCCTAGATGGTGTGGCTGGTGAAGTGGCCGCACATTGCTCCTTGGGGGCAGCCCTGTCAGCCCTCGCACGGCGGCCCTTGTTTTTGCGGGTCCTCTTGCCGGGGGGGGGGCTGGACGTGTCCTTGCTGCTGATCGATGTGTCACTGCTGGCAAAGGGTGGACTCCAGAACCCATGCACAACAGTGACACTCGAAGCTGGGCTGGTGGTGGCTGCGGTGCTCTTGGGACTCTTTGCAGATGGAGGGGGGAGCTCATCGGAGGGAAAGAGGTCAAGATTAGCCAGGAAAAGCTTTTTAGGTCCAAGGTAAAGGGTAGGAGAAGTGGTGATGGGAGTGGAGGAAGAGGATGTGGTTGTAGGAGAGTCAGGTGTGCTGTCATTGGGTGAAGGTGCTGGTGCTGTAGGCTGACGTGAGGTGGATGGCTGTTGGGTGGGTGTCTGCCTGCGTTTGTGTGTCTTGGAAGAGGGGGTGACAGACACAGTGGGAGAGGACACAGGGGACGTGTAAATGGCAGTGGGGGTGGTGACTGCACGAGTGTGGACTGTACTGGAGGGTGAGGTGGTGATGGAAGCACTGGCTGATGTTGGGGTGCATGCAGGTGTGAGTGTAGACGTCACAGGGAGGGAGGAGGGAGACGAGGAGGAGGGGGACACAGAGGTGGTTGTGACTGCTGGAATGTCTGCATCTGTGTGTTTCTTGGGTGAGTGTTTGTGGGATCTGTGGTGCTTGTGTCTGGATGAGCTGCTCTTGGGTGTTGAGGTGTGTACAGGCTGGTCTGATGGTGTGGATGGGATAGGCTGAGGAACAGGAGACAGAGACAGGCTGGAGGCAGTAAGAAGAGGGAGGCTGGAAACAGGGACAATGGCTGCCATCAGTGCTGAGGCCAGAGCAGTGAACGCTCGTTGATGGGCAGCCTGACCCGAATGAATGCCCTCCAGGTACGCATTGCTCTGTTGCACCTCCCTTTGCACACCCTGGATGGCATTCAAAAGGGTAGTCTGCCCAACAATGAGCGTCCTCACCAGGTCAATGAGCTCCGCACTGAGGGCAGCAGGGGCAACAGGGGCAGGGGCTGAGGTGCCTGGGGCGAAGGAGACGCGCGCCTTCCTGGGCGAGCGGGCACGGAGCGTAGGCTGAGGGGCTGCTGGGAGGGCGGTGCTGATGCGCTGGGTGGCGGCTGTACCTGTAGAGGCGGGGGGCCCGGATGTTGCCGCCACCGCTAGGGAGCTCCCATCCGAGGACGTGTCTGAGTCGCTGGTGTCACCACTGGTCCCCGTTGTGGTGCTCCCCTCGCCCTCCGGATCACTGGTGCCCTCGGTGTCTGTTCCTGGGCCCACCGGGGCCTTGTGTCCTGCAGCTCCCTCGTGCTCCGATGCCAAATCTCCTCCGCCTGATGATGCTAATGCACACATGCACAAGAAGATGAAGAGAAAGGGTGGGGGGAGAAAAAAGAAGACCAGGTTGAGTGCATGCAATGTCAACACCGTTGGCGGAGAGGACAGACACAGGAGCCTCATGCACTAAGCCGCGCATTCGGGGTACACTACTCAGTACTACTGACTAGGACAACAGGCCAAGAGACGTCATACGCGCACATGGGTGATGCTGGACCATCAATGGCTGTACTTGTCACCCTACAGAGGTGGGGGCCGGGGGCACAGGGCCATGCCTAAGGGAGAGGACTACACTACAGAAAGCGCCCTGGCCTAATGTCACCCACAGCCCTCCTCCCCCACCCAGACGCCTCCACTGCGCAGAAAGATAGGAGAATGTGCTGATACTCACCCCCTTGTGTCTGCTGTGATGTCTTAAAGCGCCCATCCAATTCAGGGTAGGCCACCGCCAGGATCCGGGACATCAGGGGGGTCATGGTGCGACTGGCACCCCTCCTAGGTTGGGAGGCCATCCCCAGCAGTGTTTCTGCGGTCTTCCTTGTTCCGCGGCGGATGTCCTCCCACCTCTTGCGGCAGTGGGAGCCCCGTCTGTTGTGGACCCCCAAGTTCCGGACTTCCTTGGCGATGGCACGCCAAATCTCGATCTTCTGATGGGCGCTGACCTATTTGACATGTACAGGGTGGAAAGGAGGAAATCATCAATGACCTGCATGTTAAATGTGATTGGCCCCCCCCCACCAACTTTGCCATATGGCACATGCTCTCATCTGTCGTGCGTTGCACTCCTCATTCGCCCCCCACCCCACCAACTTACATCCACCCCAATCCACACAGGCATAGCCCATTCCATGTGCACCCGGTGTACTCACTTGTTGGTCTGGAGGACCGTAGAGTAGCGCATACTGGGGGAGGACCCCATCCACGAGCTTCTCCAACTCTTCAGACGTGAAGGCAGGGGCCCTTTCCCCAGTCGCAGCAGCCATTGTCACTTCCAGACCGAGGTCACAGCAGCACTTGCAGTATAGGTCCTCTCCTGTGGATGATCAGGTCTCGAGTGATCAATCAGCTAGGAAATGGCGGTCACGCCCGCGGCGGTGCGTACCGCGGCGGTGCGTACCGCGACCGCCGGCGCACATCGTCATTGGCTCCTGAAACCCATAGGGTTCAATGTTAACCAATGCGGCTTTGCGCCGCGGTCTTCGACCGCCTACCGCCACGGTGTGCCCCGCCAGCGCATTGACCTCACATCCCATTGTCCCACTTCACAGGTCAGGCAGCCGCCATTTCAAGGGCCTACATGGCTTAATTTTGACTGCGACACACAGGCCTAGGCCTTGCATTGCCACACATACACGCCTTTCAACCCATTGCCATTCTTTAACTGTGCAAGCTGTCTGTACGTACCTGTGGTTTGCCTGACTCTGTGCTCCATGTTGTCCTTCCTAGGCACCGTCCGCTGGGACTTGCGAGGAGAAGGACGAATCCTCGCGTGTACCGACCGCTGGTGGACCTGTCGACAATGGAAGAACGCCATATAATACTTCGATACAGACTTGACCGTGCCACTATCCATGAACTGTGTGCCCAGCTGGAGCCAGCCCTGATGTCCCCCATCCGCCAACCCACAGGGATTCCCCCTCTGGTGCAGGTTTTGTCAGTCCTCCATTTTTTGGCAAGTGGGTCATTCCAGACAACAGTGGCCATGTCATCTGGAATGTCTCAGCCTATGTTTTCAAAGATTTTGAGCAGAGTGTTGTCTGCCCTGATGAAACTCATGCGGAGCTACATCATTTTCCCAGAGGAGGGTGACTTGCCTACAGTGAAGGGTGATTTCTATGCCCTTGGACATATCCCCAACATCATTGGTGCCATTGATGGGACCCATGTGGCTTTGGTACCCCCAAAAGACGATGAGCAGGTGTACAGAAACAGAAAAAGTTATCATTCGATGAATGTCCAGGTAGTCTGTTTGGCTGACCAGTACATCTCCCATGTAAATGCCAAGTTCCCAGGGTCAGTGCATGACGCGTATGTTATGCGAAATAGCAGCATCCCCTATGTGATGGAGCAGCTACAGAGACAACGTGTGTGGCTAATAGGTGACTCTGGTTACCCCAACCTGCCTTGGCTACTGACCCCAGTGAGGAATCCCCGGACCAGGGCAGAGGAACGGTACAATGAGGCCCATGGGCGAACTAGGAGGATCATCGAAAGGACCTTTGGCCTCCTGAAGGCCAGGTTTAGGTGCCTGCATATGACAGGGGGATCCCTGATGTACTCACCAAAGAAGGTGTGCCATATCATCGTGGCCTGCTGTATGCTTCACAATCTGGCATTGCGACGTCAGGTTCCTTTCCTGCAGGAGGATGGTGCAGATGGTGGTGTTGAAGCAGCTGTGGAGCCTGCGGAGAGTGAAGAGGAGGAAGACTCAGAGGACGACACAGACAACAGGGACAGAGTAATAGAACAGTATTTCCAGTAGCACACAGGTAATAATCACCCATGCCATTTTACATTTCCTGAAAGCCTCCAGCATCTCAACTTTGTCGATTTCCCCCCAGAACTATAAACATGATGTTTGATTTTCCCTTCCCTTTTCTGTGCTGCATGAGCCACTGCGTGACCTCGGCTTGGTTGGCCCATGGACTAATGCTAAGTTACCTCGGTATGTGTAATTCACAATGTTAAAAATACGTAATTGATATGTAATGTGTCATACATTTGTAAATAAGACAGGCTGAGTCCTGATTGATTTCAGTGCAATGTGTGATTGATTATTAGTGCATAGATATTGGTACATGATAGTGAAACAGTGATGGGTGGGGGTGGAGTAATGTCCATGGCAGAGTCCAGTTCTCAGTCTCACAGGTGCATTATCCATATGCCTGTGGCAGGATGGAGCAGGGGCAGTTCAAGGTTTGACAGGGTGGCAATGTTGAACAGTGGGAGGACTTCAGGGGGTATGTGATGCTGGCGGGGGTCTTGACATCCTACTCTGTCGTTTTTTTTTATCTCAGGCTCCTTTTGCGGGGTGGTTGTTGTTCAGCAGGAGGTGGGGTTCTGGTGGGCTGTCGTTGTGGTGGGGCCTCCTGTCCACTAGCGCCGGCGGAGGTGGTAGGCTGTTCCTGTTCCTGGCTAGTGACAGGGGCCCTGTGTGATGCCACATGGTCCCGAAACGTGTCCTCTATACGGTTCAGGGCCTGGACTATGCTCCCCATAGCGGTTGAGATGTTGGTGAGTTGGTCGCTGAACCCCATGTAGCGTTGCTCCTGCTGTGCCTGGATCTCCTGGAACCTGGCCAGTACCGTCGCCATCGTCTCTTGTGAGTGGTGGTAGGCTGCCATGATGGTGGTGAGGGCCTCTTGGAGAGTGGGTTCCCTGGGCCTCTCCTCCCCCCCCTGTCGCACAGCAGCCCTCCGACTTGTCCTGTTTCCCTGGGCCTCTGTCCCCTGGACGGTGTGCCCACTCCCACTGCCCCCAGGTCCCTGTTGTTGTTGGGTTGGTGGGTTACCCTGGGGGCCCTGTAGTGGTAGACACACCGCTGCTTGACCTGTCCTAGAGACAGAGGCATGGGCCCGCTGGGTGGGAGCTGTGCTGTTGTTCCCAGAGGGGGTTGGGTCTGCAGTGGCCTGTGTCTGGGTGAGGGGAACCGACTACCCAGAGGTCCCCGATGGTCCGGGCTGGTCATCAGGGTCCAGGTCGACAGAGCTGCTGTCATCACTAGGTGCCTGTTCCGGGGGTGTGATGGACATTTCTGGTCCCTCCTGACCGGTGTGTTGTCGTTCGGGTCCTGCATGGGGTAAGAGGGTATGGTTATTGTTTCTGTGTGTGCATTAGCTTGCGTTTTATGGGTGCCCTTGTCCCCCAGTGCTGGCATTCCCTTGGGGGAGGTATTGTGAGGGTGTTTTGTGGGGGGGGGGGATGGGTATGTGCAGTGGTCATGCTTAGGTGATGGGTGTCCATAGTTTGGGGATGGCATGCAGGGGTTGGTGTTGGGTGGGTTGTGCTGCAGAGACATTCTCAGGGAGGATGTGTGCTGGGGGGTTGGGGGTGAGGGTGGGGGTTAGCATGCTGGGGGGGGGGGGTGAAGTGGTTCGCCTTGTACTTACCAGAGTCCATTCCTCCGTGTACTCCAGCGAGGCCATCAGGATGCAGGATGTTTAGTACCTCTTGCTCCCATGCTGTGAATTCGGGTGGAGTGGGTGGGGGTCCCCCGCCAGTCTTCTGCACTGCGATGTTGTGTCGCGAGACCATCGATCGCACCTTCCCCCGTAGGTCGTTCCATCGTTTGCGGATGTCGTCCCTATTTCTGGGATGCTGTCCCACCGCGTTGACCCTGTCCACGATCCGCTGCCAGAGCTCCGCCTTCCTTGCTATGGTGGTGTGCTGAACCTGTGAGCCGAAGAGCTGGGGTTCCACTCTTATGATTTCCTCCACCATGACCCGGAGTTCTTGGTCCGAAAAGCGTGGGTGCCTTTGTGGTGCCATGGGGTGGTGTGTATGAGGTGTGGGGTGGTGTATGTGATGATGTGTGTGTTGGTGTGTGGTGCTTTGTGCTTCTATGTGGTGTGTGTGATGTTGTGGTGTGCCTCTGTGTGTCTGGCTATCTATTCTCTGATGTGTCTCTCTCTCCTTCGTCTCTGGTTTTTGTTGGTAGGGGTTTGTGGGTGATGTGGGGGTGTGTTTTATATGGTATTGGATGTGTGGGAGTGGTGTGTGTATGTGTTTCAGGTGTGTGCCTTTCAAATTGTCCAATGTGGTAGGGGTTTGTAAAGGTGTGTGTATTTTGACCGCGGCGGTGTGTACCGCCAATGGAATACCGCGGTTGAATGACCGCCGCGTGGATTTGCGGGTCATAATGGGATGGGCGTATTTCTGTTGGCGTGGCGGTGGAGGTTTGGTCTTCTCCAGTTTACCGCTGGCCGCTGATGTGGCGGACTGCAGTGGAGGGCGGATTTTTGGAGGTTTTGCAGTTGTGGGTCAGAATGTCCGTGGCGGCTGGCCGCAGCGGTATTGTGGCGCCCTTCTGACCGGCGGTAAGCGGCTTTTACCGCCGAGGTCAGAATGACCCCCTTTGTGTCCTCATTGAGCCACCCGGTCACACCTCCTGTGTTTTATGATGTTTGCAATGTGTAGGTATGCACCTTGTAGGTCCATGGCACACACCCAATAATTCCTTTTATTAAGGGGTTTATTAGATGTACACCTTGCTGATTATTTTTTTGTTTGGCGATTTTAAAGTTACTGTAAGCCAAAATTCCTGCTTTCACCTTTATTTATCACCAAAAACACTAGTTGTCTATTCACTTGTCAGTCTGCTGTTACCACGCTCATCTATATCTGTATCAAAATCTATACCACCTGCACAGAGCAGTTCTGGTCCCCAAAAATATTCCTGCAGGGCTTAGGTTCCAAGACGAGCTGTCCTCTACTGACCAAGGAGGGTATGTGAGCTGGGAATGGCAGGCCTTACATTCTTCTTTTGTTGAACAGAGTAGGTCCCGAGTTAAAAAGGAGTTCCCGGGATGACTCTGACAGCTAACTTCCCAGCTCAGAGTGCCATTGCTGCCATAAGCATGAACATGAAGGAGAGACACAAAAGGAAAAAGACGTTTGCTCGCAGTCAAAAGTTTTGGCAAATGTCCAATTATCCATATAACAGGGTTGGGGACCAAGGCAGTAACAAAACCGCCCCAAGGAGGGACAAATGTAAAGCATTTACCAATGATAACAAAGGATTTTTGAAAGGTAAGTCCACAAACGAGTGAAAGTGATGGCCGTGCGGTTTGGCGGGATTAAAAGCCCACAATACTTACAACAGGTCAAAGCGCTTGCACGCGCGACCTAAAAATGGTTAGGTATGCTCCTACCTATCAAAGACCTGTAAGGTAGAGGCAGGGTACTGAAGTGACCCTGTGGGTTTTCACAACACTTATAAACTGTTTTTTCGTCTTTGGCAGGTTCTTTTTTGCTCTTGTTGATGGAAGGCAGATCTCTAATGTTGTTACTGCTATTGGTGTTGTTGCCTGTGCCAAAATGTGGCATTTATCTACTTGTGGGAGAAGCCTCTGCTTCAAGTCTTATGTTGGGCCCGGGGAAACCCTACTTCCCTAGTCTAAACAAGTCAAGAGTCTCACCTTTGTTTTTCATTTAATAAATCTCCTTATCTGAATAATATCCAAAGAGCATGTCTGTAGGGAAATGGGGATCATTGTGAAAGTGAGGTGGCATGCAACCATAAAAAATGCCTCCCAGTCACACAGTGTCAATAACCATGTGCTGACAACTCACTCTAGTGCTGCCTCCAAATTCACACAGATCTGCAAACTGATCCATTACATCACAGAGTACCAGGTTTCAGCAGACAAGGAGCCTGTGGAACAACAATGATGTTAGTCTTACAATATATCTACAGAGCCCATATGTCTGCTTTCTTCATCAGTGGTCAGTGATGTGGAGGAAGTACAATGGAATCCTTCTGAACGGTTGACACTATGGAAAAACCTGCAGGTGGACTCTCCTTCGAGAACAAATGGTCTCTGTCTGAAGACTTGACTTTTTTATCCTGCCTCTTCACAGCTCTGATGGAGGAAAGTGTCAGAAACACCTCTGTGGCATGTTACAAGGTATCAAGTATTAGACATACTAGATATCTTACCAGGTATAGGCTACAAACTCTAAAACATCTTGAGACTGGTAGTGGAACCTGTGATACAGAAGTGGCCATATTTACTTTCCTCGTCTCGCCTCTCCGTTGTCGATCTTGTAAAAGACCACAACATCATCAAATAGAGAGATTCTCAAAGGAACAGATTCAGGAATTTGAGAAGCTAGTCGTTATCTGGCCTCAACCAAGAATTAGTGTAAAGCCTCCCTCAATGAGATCTACCTTTTGAATGACCTGTCCCTATATGGTCGTATTTCCTGGAACTGTGGGACCTCTGCCCGAGGGTGTCTGCATGGTTGAAGCAGTGCTATGGGTTGTGGGTGCAGTGTGGCACCACCATTGGCTACAGCTGTAGTTGCTGAGGGGGAGGAGAAAGGTCATCATCTTGGAATTTGTTTATCATGCTATGATGATGGAGACAAAATATGTCTACTGTTAAAAGACTCCTAATGGCAGAGCCCAAATCTACGACAAAGTCTTCACCTTCTAAAGAGAACTTTATGGCGAAAATTGCTTTGATATCAAACAGACTACCAGCAAGGCCTTCAAAGTAAAATACATGAATGTCAAACTCCTCCATGTCGTATGTTTCAGAATCAAACAGAAGCAAATATAATGGCAATGGCACCGTGTTGGACTGGGCCCCTGTTACAGGGTCATCCCCAAACATTTTTCCTTCCTCCTCCTATTTTTCTGACCCTTTGGATTGACGTTAGGATTCTGGGCACTTTACCACTGCTGGTCAGTGTCATAGTGCATGTGCTCTCCCTTCTAAACTTTCTATGATTGGCTTACACCTAATTGGCACATTTAATTTACCTCTAAGTCCCTTGTATAGTGGTATCCCCTAAACCCAGGGCCTGTACATTAAATGCTACTAGAAGGCCTGCAGCTCGACTTGCGTCACCCACAGAAGTAGCCTTTCCAACCTGTCTCAGGATTGCTATCACAGGGCTTGCATGCACAGTTTACTGCCACAGGGACCTGGAATGCAAATTTACTTGCCTTCTATGGTTGGGCACTTGGAAAGTGGTATAGCCTCTTTTAATTTTCCTTTGGAAGCACTGTGGGCATCTGACCAGGAGCATGAGGAGTGCTCCAGTCCTTCAGCCCCTGCGCGGAGGAAGCGCTGTGTTCACCTAACCAGTGCATGAAGAGCACTTTCACCCCTTTTTTGCCTCAGTTCTTGAGAAGCTCTTTATGTGCATCCACCCCCCAGGTGCAGGAAAAATGCCCCTTTGTCCTCGTGGTTGGGCCCTCCCATGAGAAGCCATGAAGCTAGCACGGTCTAGCATGCTCCGTGTCGTGCCCCGGAAGGGGCACAAGCAGGAACTTAATTGTGGGAAGAGTTCACCACCGATACGCCAGGAGACTACTTCAGGAGAGGTCGGTAGAAGTCTCTAATGAGAGCATAGGTGGAGTGCGCTTCCCCTGGTGCCCCTGGAGGGACAACCTGGCTCCCCCTTTGCAGCACTGGAGTCCAGCAGCAAAGCTGCGACTCATCGGATGCCATCACTGCCATCAAGGACATGGCTCCCGGGTCGGAAGATACCCCGGGGCACCCAGAAAGGTCCCAGGCTTGAGGGCTGCACCGCGTGGTTGTGGGCAGCTGTGGTTGAGCCCTTGTGCTGTCCGGTTGGGGTTGGATCTTCAACGGAGATCCCTGCCGTCTCATCACAGAGTTTTCTTTTTGTTACCATAATTACAGGCACAGGAGTGTGGGAGCTCCAGTGCCTGATGGGTGGGAGAAAGGGGGATGTGTGCCTTACTTGAGTGACAGGGGAAGAAACCTTGACAGAAGTCCCAATCACTTGGCAACCCGCTCAGTCCTCACAAAGCTGCTGCAGAAAATTACTGTAAGATGTGTAGAAAGGTACTCTGGTGTTCCTGCAGGCAAGTATCGGTCAAATTACCATATTACCCATTATCTAACATGCACTGTGATTTCACTGTGAGTAATATATGTGATGTGCCTTGTTTAGTAACACTTGTATGGCATGCCCTGATGATGATGATGATGTGTACTGTTTTGTTTTGGTGCTTGACACATGCCGGATGGGAATGTTTCAATGTAGGTACATTCATGATGGTGTCTTGGCATCGCTGATATTGTATTTATGCTGACATGTGCATCGTTGGTGATAATGACAGCCTGATCACTGCTTGTGTTGCAGATACCAGTAACCTATATGTTTACCTGGCTAGTAACCTGTGTAGTGTTCTGACTACTGCTTGTGTAGCAGGGTATTACTGATACATGTCATGTTTGGTCTAATGATTTATAATGCAATATAGTTTATTTTTATATAACTTCTTGTGTTTTCTTTGTGGTATATTTATTGTGACACGTGTTTCTTTTGTGCAAACGCTCTACACATTGCCTCTGGGATAAGCCTGACTGCTTGTACCTAGCTACCAAGGGGTGAGCAGGGGTTATCTTGGGTGTGTAACTCCCTCGCCCTGACTAGAGTGGTCGGTTCTGCCTGGCTGAGGTGCATACCGCAGCCAACCAGAACCCCAATTTCTAACACACTGTTTCTTAGGTGGACACCTCAAGACGTCGGAGTGGTTCCTATTAGTTTTCTGTGTGGAAGTACAGACTGCATTGGCCCTTGGCTCGGGTTGAGACCCAGTGGCAGATGAACCCCTTCCGCAGAAGGTACAACTTAGCTCTCAAATGAGCTCCGTCTGTCTTTCAACTTTTTATAAAGTATCCTTAGGCATAGGTTGCACTCCTTACTGGTCTTAGATTTCGTATCATTCTGTTGCTTGCCAACTAGGGCCACAATACAATACACATAAATACATACAGACCAGAAGACAGCTATAGAAAAGATGTGCTCTCTCTACCAGGATTAATTCCACCTCAGGAAAAGCCATAATAGTGACTTAAAGGTCACTGAGCAGAGACTCTCCTTCGTAAATAAATAAAAATAAATACACAAGTAAATATGATAACAAAGGTGCTTTCTGACCCCCCAAAACGTGAAAACATATACCTTAAACGTTACTCAAGTGAAATAAATCACCTTGAATATATTTTATTAGTGAAATACAGGCCTACTGGGATCCTTTACATGCATTCCGAGAGAGTGGCGGTAGTGGATTCTTTTGAGAATCTATTCAAAATTCTTTAAAGTAACGAATGATGCTTTCATGAGCTATTTCCAGTTTTGTTTTTCTCTTTTTGGAGAACAGAGAAGTATTTTGTAGCATATATTGCTTGATTAATTCCGCTACAGGAAGGTCACTTATCAAAAAGAGCCACCCTAGTGCCTAACAGGTCGCTGTGGAGAGACTCTCCTTGTAAACAAAAACAAATAAAGAAATAAGAGCAAAATGCACTTTATTCCTTACTTTTATTCATTTGAAGTCCCTGCGCCGAAAGCATGGCTATGCATATTGCTGTCCCAGTAACTCCATCGTCTCAAAGTTATTTTAGGAAACATAAGAAAGGCAAAATGCGTAAGCATGTCTGATTGAGTTTTCTAGGGACACTGTAGCTTATGTAACTCTGACACCTTTGAGTCACTTTTTGGGACCCCTAGGAAACCTAATGAATCTCTATCACAGAAATGATCAGTTATGGGCAGTTTCTATTTTGCTGCGAGGTCTTCATTGTCCTGAAGTTCATTCTCCAGAATGCAGGAGATCCTGGTGTTCAGTGAGAGACAGTCAGTGTTCAAAATCACTTGATTTAGTTAGAGGTCTACTGGTTTTGGGGTCTCAATGCCATGATGGGTGGAACCCACAGGGGGTTCTCAAAGGCCTCTGAACAACCTCAGTACACAGATGAGGGAGCTGCAGCCCATGGGACCCAGGAGGCAGAGTCCTCCGACGCCAATAGGACCAGTGGGATGGAGGGGAGCTCCATGGGGGAGACAGGAGCAACTACATCCAGCTCAGATTTCTCCTCCAATGGATGATCCCTAGTGGTGGCGGTCCCCTCTGGGACCACCCCAGATACTGGTTCGACCGCCACCCCCTTACCAGCACCACCCTCCCAGTAGCCCCTCACCGAGTTGCCCGTGCCCCCTCACCCAGGAGGGGGGCGTTTCATCACCCCAGGCACCTCAGGCCCTGCTCCAGTTAGCCCTGCTGCCCTCAGTGAGGAGGCTATTTACCTCCTGAGATCCATCTCTGTAGTGCAGTCAACGATAGTGAATGCCATCAAGGGGCTGGCATCCCAGATGCAGCAATGCAGTGCCTTCCTGGAGGGCATTCACGGTGGCTTGGCGGCCCTACAGAGATCGTTTCATGCTCTGGTCTCCTCCCTGATGGCAGCCAGTGTCCCTGTTTCTTCCGTCCCCCCTCCAACTACCACTTCCTAGTCTCCTCACCCCAAGCCCATCCCATGCACACATTCTGACAAGCATGCACACAAAACAACAGACAAGACTCGCACAAACATAGGCAGCACACTTCACTCTACAAGCACTCACACAGCCAACACACAGATGCTCACACAACATCATCCACTGCCTCCACTGTCTCCCTCTTCTCCTCCTCCCTCACAGTCACATCTACACTCACACCTGCATGCACTGCATGAATAGTCCCTGAACCTGCCACCTGCACAGCCTTGCCCACAGTCAGCACAACAGCAGACCCGCAGACATGCACCCTACACACCACATGCGCAGTCACCATCACCACCACCTCATGCAGCACACCCACCTCACTTGCAGGCACCACCACAACATCCATCCACAAGACCTGTTTGACCTCCCCCACCGTGTCTACCCCACTCCAAAGACACACAAATGTTCGCATTCAGACCCCCAACAGCCATCTACCTAACACACGCACACTGTCCATGCACCTGCACCCAAGTCCAGCACACCTTTACCTCCTACAACCACTCCCTCTACTTCCACTACAATCCCTCCTCCCACAACCCGCCCCATTGGCCCTAAGAAGCTTTTCCTTTCCTGCTTTGACCTCCTCCCGTCCTGCCCGTAAGAGAAAAGTCCCACCCCCCAGCCCAGTACCTCCAGCACCAAGTCTGACCCTGTTCCACCCCCAAAGACTTTGGCTGCCACTAAGGGGCACATGATTGGGACTCCGGCCCCCCACCCCAAGCCCACTCCTCCACCCCCAACACGGAAGGGTAAAGTGCTGCCCCCTCCCAAACCGAAAGCCAAACCCAAGGAGACCCCTCCTAAGGCCAAACCCAAGGAACCCCCTCCCAAACCAAAACCCAAAGAGACACCTCCCAAAAGAAGCCCCCCCCCCACCTCCCTCATCCCCACCCCCTGAGGGCTTGGACTTTGCCCTGTGGGCTTATTTGAACTTTGGGCTGGCCACTGACCCTGCATGCGAATATGCATTGATGTATAAAATTTGGATTTGGGCTCTTCATCCAACAGGATTACAGTGGTTGGAACAGAGGTATGTGCCTTGGCTTTCTTTGCTCCTGGGTTCTGTTACTGTTGTTTAAATCTACAGATGGTTCTAGGTGTGTGTATGGTGTGTGTTGTGCGTGTCACTCTCCCCTCCCTCCCACCTTCACTTGTGTGCTAGGTGGCTGTACTCACCGTCGTCATCTTCGTCAGCGTTGGTGCTCCAGGATGGCCATGGCGTGGTACAGCATCAGGAAGACTTGCAGTTCTGGTTCCATGGCGGCAGCTGACTTCTCTGTGTCCCTGGAGGTGACTGTCTCCTTTTATATGATGTGTTTCTGCCAGGCTTTTGGTGGCGTTGCTACCGCCCCGGAAATCCTGGTGGTGTGCTATGTCATAATATGGTGGGCGGATCCTTGTCTTCTGCCTGCCTGGAGATTGCTACCACCGCGTTCAGTGTTCATACCGCACTGGCAGTTGGTATGGTGCATTGGCTGTCTATGGGAGGGATCACAGCCATGGTCATTATTTGGCAGTAATTACCGCCGGCCTGGAAACGGTACTACAGCCATCACCGGCGTGGCGGTCACCTGTCCGCTAATGTCACAATGACCACCTTAATCCTTAGAAATAAACAGTTGTCTCTTTGTTACACACAGTACCTGGTATGCGTCAAGAATAACAACGAACAGAGACCGCAGAGGAGGAGATGCATGGAAAAATAGGGTGTTGCATTGAATTTCCCAGTGTGACACAGACGATACATTGTTTCTTTCCACGCTGCAAGCGGTTTGACACCTAGGGACAATGCAGGAAAAATCCTTGACGCGCTGGAAGGCGGCACAGGTGCTGCGTCGATCTGGTAGGCAATAGGTCAAATTTTCTGTCGCAAGCCAGGCGCTGCGTCACATTTCCAGTTGGGGCTGCATCGTTCCAGTTGGCTGTGCGGCAATTTCTCAGTAGCAATGCAGGCTTTGCATCAATTTTGGCAGGTGATGCACTGATTTTCAACACACAAGGAGTTTCCTGAAGAGATGAAGTCTTTTTGGACCTCAGACTTCAGAAAACATGAGCCAAGCTCAATCCAAGCCCTTGGAGAGCACTTTTGGGGAAGGCAGAGTCCTTCTCAGCAAAGTCAGAGGCCAGAAGGGCATTAGGGCAACAGTGGGCCAGCAGACCTTCTCAGCAAAACAGTCCAGATGAGTCCTTTAGGCAGCCAGCCAGCTCTTCTGACATGGTGCAAGTGTAGGTCCAGAAGTGTCTGAATTGGTGGGGTAAGAGACCCAGTTTATATACCCAAAAATGCCTTTGAAGTGGGGGAGACTTCAAAGAGTGGTTTTGAAGTGCACAAGTTCCCCATTCAGACCAGTCCTCTCTGCCAGGGTGCCAGTGGGGGGTGACTAGTCTTTTGTGTGAGGACAGGCCACTGGCCTTTGAAACGTGTCAGGCCCTTCACCCTTCCAGCCCAGGAAGACCAATTCAGTGTGTAGATGAATGCAGATGTGACTGAGTGTCCTGTGTTTGTGGTTGTATAGGTGAGATGCTCAAGGGAGATGTCAACCAGCATTTACCAGACATTGATTGGAGACAGGCTGTAAGGCACAGATGGTTTTAAGTGCAGAGAAATGCTCACTTTCTAAAAGTGGCATTTCTAAAATAGTAATATAAAATCCAACCTCACCAATAAGCAGGATTTTCTATTACCGTTCTGGCCATACTAAATATGACCTGGATATCCCTTTCAGATCAGAATCTGCCACTCAAAAAGTATCTGGGGGGGCAGACCTAATGCTCGTCTATGAAAAGAGCAGGCCTCACAGTAGTGGAAAACAAATTTAGGAGTTTTTCACTACCAGAACACATAAAACACATATGTACTTGTCCTGTCTTTTACCTACATATCACCCTGAAGAAAAAGGGGAGTTCAAGGCTTGACAAGTACTTTTAAATGCCAAGCCAAAGTCGCAGTGAAACTGCCCACACAGGCCTTGCAATGGCAAGCCTGAGACATGGTTAAGGGGCTACTTATGTGGGTGGCACAATCAGTGCTGCAAGCCCAGTAGTAGCATTTAATTTACAGGCCCTGGGCACATGTAGTGCACTTTACTGGAACTTACAAGTAAATTAAATATGCCAATTGGGTATGAACCAATTTTACCATGTTTTAGGTAGAGAGCACACATACTTTAGCAAGAGTTAGCAGTGGTAAAGTGTCCAGAGTCCTAAAGCCAGCAAAAATGAGGTCAGAAAAAAAAGAGGAGGAATGCAAAAGGTTTGGGGTGACC
The DNA here is from genome assembly GCF_031143425.1 of Pleurodeles waltl. Taxonomy (NCBI): domain Eukaryota; kingdom Metazoa; phylum Chordata; class Amphibia; order Caudata; family Salamandridae; genus Pleurodeles; species Pleurodeles waltl. Next base: position 1,379,557,139 of record NC_090446.1, on the reverse strand, counting down.
CTTCAGAGAGGCCATTTTCAACTGTCTTTTTGTAGAAGTCCCTCTGGGCTTTACTTTCCCCCCTATTCTGCTCTTTGATTGCAGAAAAAAAGAGCAAACCTAGCTTCCTTGCATACTTTATTACACCAGAAAATGTAAGTCCTAATTCCAAAAGACTTATTAGTAGCCACAAAAAAGCAATCCTTTAACTCAGTAAACAAATATTGTGGATGGAGCAAATCTTATCTCAGCCACCCCCCAACTGTGATCCCTTCCCTCGATAAGGAGGTCCTTGATACTGCTTGCTACTGGGGTATACATTTGTCCCAGCAGTGACTGCCAATCCATCAAACTAGCCCATTTCACTCTGCGCCTATTGCTGGTCACTAGCAGTCTACAATTAAATAGTTCTCCAGTGCTAACCTTCATACATAGGGCAGGGCGGTCAACCTCAAGAATCAAAGCATTATGGTCACTGTCTTGTTGTGTCACAACCATCAAATTAATCAAACAGGGCCAAACACTTACATCCACTGGGATATAATCAATAAGGCTAATACAACTGCTTTTTCAATGACTTGCCGATGAATGGTAGGTGAGTGATGGGCCAGTAGTTGGCGAGGTGATCTGGGTACTGCAGATTCCTTTATGAGTGGGAAGATCTGACCAGTCCTGACAGCTTCTGGGAAGATGTCTTGTGTGAGGGAAGTGTTGACAATGGTACGTAGCTTTGATGAAAGACAATGGCAAGACATCATATTTATAAGAAGTGGCTTTGGGGGACTTGAGTATGTCAGCCAGATCTGGGAGGGATAGGGCTTTGAAGGCTGACCATTGCAGGATTCTATGGGTAGAGGTGGGTATGAGAGATGATGCAGGTTGATGGCATTGCACTTTTCTGTGGAGTGAAGAATAGGAGGGCCTGGCAGGGGGTTCATGCAATACTTGTATGTCTTGGACAGCATTGTGCTTCTGTTGGTGGCTTTATTGATGGTATAGTACTTTACTTTAGCCTTCATTATCAAGAGGTCATTTGAAGTTCTGTTTTTCTGCCATTTTTTACTGTCTGTGAATGAATTGTTTATTGCCTGCAAGGTCTTTAAAATGCCAGGGAGCTTAAGATTTTGGCTTGCACCTGTGTGTTGTAAATTGGGTGTTGACGTTCACATACCTTTCCAAACCTTTGTTGAAGTTGTTTAGAAGGACGTTGGTAGCAAACATGGCATTGATAGGATGAGCGATAAGTTTGAGCATTAGGTTGTCTATGGGGAAGTCTTTGAAGGATCTGAAGGTTTGTCTTCTCTTTTATGTTGACGTTAAATTGTTGGTAGTACATTGAGCAGGGAGATAGGTTGGGATGGCAGAGTGGGCAGACCAGTACAAATATATGGGGGGTTTGCATTGGATTGTTGGTGTTGTTGAGAAGACAAGCTCGCAGATATGGCCTATGGAGTGTGTTGGTTGTGTGATATGCTGTTTCACTCTGAGTGTAAAGGGTGAAGAGGGTGTTTTTTTAGCTCGCGCTGTCTGTGAGGTTGAAGTCACCCAAGAGGGTGGTATGCGCATGTTGAATGGATGAGGTGATGAGGAGCTCTGGAAATTCATTAATGAAGTCCTTTTTCTGGCCGTGTGGCCTGTAGAGGAGAAGGAATGTGCCGGTCTGAGTTGCAGAAAGAGAGAAATGGTATGTCAGCAGCTCCAAGGAGTTGAGTGTTACTTGCTTGCCTACTGTGCAGGACCAAGCGGATTTATGGATGACAGAAAGACCTCCTCTCTTCTTATGTGCACCATGGGAGCTGTAGCCCATGGGAAGAACGGTGTTTGGGATGTACATAGAAGTAGAAGTCTACCATGTTTCTGTGATGTGGAGCGCATCAAGCTTGTGACAGGTGATGGTGTCTGATGTGACTGATAAGTGGAGTAATGCAGAGCGAGTATTAATGAGCAAATGAGCTGTGTGTTTTGTAGTCTGAGGGTGCATGATAGTTAGTGGGTTGTGTATGAGGTTGGGTTCATGTATTGTGTGAATGCTATGTCACTGTGGGTTGTCTAGATCTGGATGTGATCATGGGACTGGCAGTGCTGAGTGATAGTGGCCCAATGCAGGACTCTGAAGTGCATGGGGGACCCAACCCTTTAGAGGCCCCAAACTCTTCAGGCGGGTGCCATTCAGTGGAAGCCAATACATACCTGTGAGATAAGGGAGACTCAGAGGCTCCTAATCACATTCTGCTGGGAACCCCATCATTTTGTGTTACACCACTACTGTGTAAGGCACTTGCTTATAACCTTATCTTGTAAGTTTCAGTGGAACAAGTGTTCTGGCTCAAGCGCTTCCAGGCCCTAACAGGACCAAAAACATCTGTGACCTACCTTTTGCTGGGCACACAGGGGTAATGTGATGCCCTGATGTGTTGATTGAAGTAGGGAAATTGGAGAAAGTGATGTCACTTCCTGTGCATATGGATGCTGGGAAATGAAGTCCTCTTGCTTGACTTCTTCATTTAAAGATGGTTTTGGCTGGAAAGCAAGTAATGCCACTTCCTATGTAGATGAGTGGTGGGAATTCCAGTGATTTCACTTCCTCTGTACATGGATGACAGAGAACAAAGTCCTCTTTGCTTGTCTTCATCTTTTAAATGAGGGTTTGGTGGGAAGCCAATGATGTCACTTCCTGTAGAGATGAATTATGGGAAATCTAGTGATGCCACTTCCTCTCTGCGGATGGATGACGGGAAATAACATCCTCTTGCTTAGTTTCTTCTTTTAAAGAAGGTTTTGGTTGAAACAGCGATATCACTTCCTGCACAGGAGGATGATGGAAAATCCAGCGAGGGCATTTCATGTGCAGGTAAATGATGGGAAATGCAGTGATGTCACTTCATGTGCAAACAGATGTCCTCTCATGCATGCACCTTGTTCCTTGTCACAACATCATCCCCATCAAAGCCCTGCCTAGCCCATGACTCTACTGCAACCCATGAACAATTGTATCCATATAACGATGGACTTTATCACCCTACATCCAAGATAGAAGTTCTAACGGAGCAATTACAATCAAGTCTGTCCATCCCCCCAAAAACTGTGACATAAGTACAGGCAAACAACACTCAACATTTTGCATTCTCATCACTCAAAGGAATCGCTGAACCTATGCACTCCACAAGGTATGATGTGATCCTCATGATTAAACCCAGAACCACCTTGCCTGCAGCCTGATCAATGTGAGATCCTTAAGTATGACCAGAACCCCCATATGTGACTTACCATTGGACCTTCACTTCATCATGGAAATGTGGCTTGGAGAGGACGCCTTTTCGTCACAAATACATTCCTAAGGGGTATCTAAACCGATTCAAAAATTACCAAAATAAGAAAACTGTTGGAGCAATTGCAAGATTCCTTAAAATCACTCTATAAATTGTCATCATAAAAGATCACACAGTATAGAGTATGTGTGGTGTTTATCCAATGCAACTTTCTCTGTCTCCTTCTCACTAATCTACCAACAACACTTTTCTAGATGCCCTTCTGGACTCTATCTCAAACATTATCACTGACGACCAAAATCTATGCTTTCCGTAAGCTTAACACCTGGTTTGACAACCCAGAAATGCATAAAACCACATACCTCAAGAAGTTACCGGACCAGCTCATTTGGCAAACACTATTTCTGATTAACTCAAAGTCCTTAAGGGACTTACCTTAGTAACAGAAAGCGTCTCTACCACCTAGAGTGATCATTACATCACTGACATTGACTTCAGCCTTTCCTTCGCAACCCATCCCTACCATTCTTTTACACACATATATTGGTCATGCTATGGAAAACTAAAAGGAACTTTTTTAGAAAACTAAAAGATCACACTAACTACAGTATATCTTGGATGCTCCAAGCTAAAACAAAGAGTTATTCAAAATCATCACTGAGTTCCATAACTAAGATTGCTACTACTCGCAGTAGCTCTGCAGCTCGCTATATGGCTATTTCAATAAAAAGCTAATGACTTGAAATCTAATTTTCAATTAGGAGTTGTCAGTGGCACTTCCTTCATGCATTTACCAAGCCCAAAACTACTCAACCAAAATTCTGCAATTTTAATGCTCTCTACAAAAAAAGATGCTATTGAAGTGATCAAATCCATTTTTAGTGCAGAGCCCCAGCTGATCTATGACCCCCAAAGATATTAAAAGATGTGCTCCTAGAATCACCTGCCAGTAGCCCAATACTTAAGAAACAAGACCTTAAGAAATAGACACAAATTACAGACCAATAGCCAATGAACCCATCCTAGGTCATCGAACAGCCTTCACACAAATCTCTGCTTTCATTAACCAGAGACTGGTTTCCGAGCCAGAAGAGAATTCGAATCAGCACTAATCGCAATTTGGCATGATCTCATGGGTACAGTCAGTTCTCATAGTCCTGCTGCCCTCAACCTGCTGACATTTCTTAAATTTTAGCACAGTAACCCATATGCCATTGCCAGTGGCGTAGCGTGGGTTGTGAGCACCCGGGGCAAAGCAAGTAATTTGCGCCCCCTAACCCATGGATTTTAGCACTCGCGAGCGCGCCCCCCCCCCCCAGATGTTGCGCCCGGTGCGGCCGGCCCCCCCTGCACCCTCCACGCTACGCCACTGGCCATTGCACAAGAGGCTGTTAGATATGGAACTGAAAGCATTGTCCTTAATTGGAATAAGACATACTTCTCAGAAAGTTCACGAATTGTCAAACTTCTCCATTTACTAAGCAGGTTGGCGTTCCCCAAGGCTGAATGACAACCTCTCCTTTTTAAAATATCCCAAGCCCAGAACCTTTGAGTCCTCAACTTTACTTGTTACAACCACGCTGATGACACCCGGATCATCCTCACGCTGTAAACATCATCAGACCCAGCCATGTCAAAATAGCCAATGCCTGAGGACAATAGACACTGGATGTGTGCAGAATCATCTGAAACTAAACTCCTCTGTAACAGACATCCTCACCTGCGGAGCGTGGCATAACTATTAGTGTTGGGCATAACACAGGTAATTTGCTGTAGTGTGATTATGTGAAAATGCAGCAAATTTAAGCAAGATTACAAGGAAACATGCAAGGATCGTAATCCTGCAAAATGCACCTTCACGTCCAAAACGAACCTGAGGATACGTTCTGCACTATGAACATAGTGTTAAATGCTGATGCTGATGCTTCTGCTCTGTTCCTGAGGTCTTGGGTAGGTATTTGCCCCCAAATTACACAAACGGATAGAATCGCATAATTTTCTGTAATTTTGTGACATAACAATAACGCCAAATTACCAAAATTACTCTGATTGCTCAGGTGTGATTCAAATTTCACCTAGGGTTCATAAATATGATCTCTACTGTATCACATAAAGAGATTGGACCGGTCTTATACATTTCAACACAAGTGAAGCATTTAGGAGTGAACTCCAACCTCTCTCTCAACGAAGTTTGAAGAAATAAGAATTTGCCACTAGAATCTTATTCAGGCTCTTCCCTCATGTCTTGGCCTTTACATTTCTAGTGTTGTCATGTATTGCATAGGCTAATTTGCTTTATATTGGACTCGAAAGACACCAAACCAACAAATTAAATCAAATACAAAATGGTTTGTGCATTACAGACAAGTGCTAAATCTAAGCAGGCACAACCACGTCTCATATGCCCTAAGACATTGCACTGGCTACCAGTGGTTAGAAGAATCACTATCAAATCTCTCAGCATTACCTAGTAGGTTTTCTGGCAAACTGGGTACATCTTCCTGAATCAAAACTCAGACTCTCCTGACTCTCAGAGCTAACACTGTACTGCTGTTGTTCCTCCTATTCATTAAAAAACCTCCAATAGGCAAGCAATCCTTCTCTGTACATATGTACATGCTTTGGAACTTGATCCAGGGCAAAATTAGAATAGTCTGCAACAACTTTGTGTTTAGAAGAAATACACCTCAGTATTTGCAAGCGGTGATTCTATCTACAACACCCCCTATATATATATATATACTCATATATAAAGCAAATATGTAGTAAATCCACTAGCAGAAAACAAACAAGCGACTTGTTTCGGCACTTCACCTTAGAAAAAGGCAAAGTGCTGAAACATGTCATCTATTTGTTTGCTGCCCCAATAAATATAGGGATTGATATAACCTTTTTGAAGTGCTGCCTCTCCAGTGTATATTCTGCAGTTTTGTTTTATACTGTTGGGGAAGTCGGGAACCCTATAAGAAATTTGCTGAGCTAAAAGGTGTTTGCGATGCTCCTGTGAAGTTGTGGTCGTGGAGATCTATCTATCTATCTATCTATCTATCTATCTATCTATCTATGAATGTATATATTTCAAATATTTATTGTGAATTATTTCCCATAATTCACAGTTCATATGCAGGATATTTAGCTTCCATAAACAAATATAAATATAAAATGTAAAAGTTAAACAGCATTTTACTAGTGGTAAAAAAAAATGCTTTCACTATGCTAGTGGTGCTCTCAGACCATTAATCAACCTCACAAGCTCACCCTTGCAGCCCCTTCCTTGATGCCATCTCCCAATGAATCCTCCCCTCTGTGTAAAAATAAACACTGTAACCGCAGAACCTGGTCAGCAGAAAATAACATGCCTAACACTGAAACACACTACTTTCATAAATGTCTCATCTTTATGTTGACAATGTACTACAAAAAAGCATATTTTAGAATGCATGTTTAATTTCCTTACAATGTGCTTTACATACAAAAAAAATGATTTACAACAATGCACATTGTTGCATAAAGCACAATATTAGTACATTATCCCAAATAAAAACACGTTTCTAAAACCATTGACAGATATTTCTTTACTCTCCGGCAAACAAAAAATACTAAGCAGGTGACACTCGAATATTCTAAATCTTTCTTAAAGAATACTGAAAGCAATAAATAAATCATGTATTACATTTTTTTTTAAAACAGAACAAGTAATGTGAACATATATTGCAGTCTTGGAGTTCAAGAGATAAGAAAGCTCCAAACAAATACCAATGCAATACATGGCACTATAATTTGTAATATGGCATATCAGAGTTTGCCAGATTGCTATACATAAACAAATTACTGTTTATTCAGAAATAGGTTTCCCTTTGACTAATCATTTAATCAATTATGACAGTACATTTGGGCCCAGTGTCAACTAAGACTACGACTCTGAAAATGCACTCATTTGTGAAGTGAAAACCCAGCACTGAAAATCTGGGGCATGATTGGCAAAGGTATTTTTCATCAGCAAAGTACTTTTAAAACCAACCACAGCTGGATATTTGCCTGTAAGGGCTTTAATGGTGATCTTCCAGGAGAAGATTGTTTTACTTATATGAAAGATTACCCCATTGTTGCATAATATTACTTGGGAGTAAACTTTTCTCAGACCTGTAGGGAGTGGGCAGATCAAGATGTGGTTTGCCATGTAGGTTTGTGAACATCCAAAAGGGCATCAATTTGTGAACATTCACATGCATCAATCTAGCACTCTCCTACTCAAGAGATGAGATTGTGATAGATTTACATTAGTAAAGGCAGAAATAAATCATTGTTCACAGTGGTAAGAGGAAGAGAGCAGAGGAAGGGACTTCTTCACATGTGAAAAGTCTTCCCCTAGTGAAAAAAACAGGAAAAAGAAAAAGCGTGCACTTTCACAGCAGAGCTGGCTGTTCCCGGCGTGGAACTGTACTGTACGGACCATTTTGCATTGTTATAAAGGTAACGCATACATGAATTCACAAGAGTGCACTTGGGCTATTTTTACAGCCTATTGGCCTATTTTGGTGAGCTGACAAAGAATAGGTGCTCAGTTCACTCTGAAAGTGAATGAGCAATAAAGATGTCTTAAAATCTTGTTTTCATCTTGTCACATTTGCTTTGTTTTCAAAGACAGCCATCAAATGTCAGCTTATCTCTTCTTACAGTTTGATGCCTATTTTATCCTGGAGGTTATTATTCACCTTTTTTTCCTCAGGCTGCAGTTAGAGGATTTTGTAAAGTGAACTGTCTGATTTCAGTTTTTTTCTAACACACACAGAAAGAAGTTGTAAATTAACAGTACAGCATTTCAAAATACATTTCAGTAGTTAGGAAAGCATATTTTTTATAAGTTTGGGTGGAGTTGACAGAGTCCTACTCTGCAGAATTCTGCAGAGTTGAAAAAAACTCCGTGCAGTGCACACGGGACAGGCTGGTGCACAAGAGGCCTGAAACGGCAGCTTTCTTTCGCTTCCTACGGCCCTGGTCTGAATTCAGGCTAGGGCCGTAGGCCGTGAAAGCTGCCTGGCCTGTTGTGCACCGGCCTGCCCAGGAGCAACCCGCAAACCCCTAATTTTTTATAATTCTAAGTGATGGAAACGAAGGGCCTGATTCACAAAGGTAAAGTTAGACCAAAAGTCTAACTTAGACCAAAGGTCTAACCTTGTTACCTTTCGGTATTTACAAAGGTAAAGTTAGACCAAAAGTCTAACTTAGACCAAAGGTCTAAACTTGTTACATTTCGGTATTTACAGAGGTAAAGTTAGACCAAAAGTCTAACTTACATCAAATGTCTAACTTTACCAGTTTTCGGTATTCACAAAGGTAAAGTTATACCAAAATTCTAACTTAGACCAAACATCTAACTTTACTACTTTTTAATATTCACAAAGGTCAGCTACTACCAGTAATTGTACTACTAGTACAGTTAGACTTTTGATCAAAGTTTACATTTATGAATTCCAAAAATTATTAAACTTAGACTCTTGGTCTAAGACTTTTGGTCTAACTTTACCTTTGTGAATCGGGCCAAAAGATTTTAATAGGATGAAAACAAAGCTGAACACTTCGCTTGGTGATGTGCAAATGATAAATATTTTTGTTGAAACCCAGTTTCCACATATTATTGTTCATATGCTATATAATTTTATCAGCAGAACTGCATGTTAGAGGGAAAGATTGTGGCCATTTCAATGGAAAATGTAGTCTGCTTCAGTAATATATTTATTAAAAGTGTGCTTTTAAACATGAACTCAGAAACATTTCTGCCCCCTCCCTAATGACAATGCTATTGGTGACCTAAGAGGCAGGTCATGTGTACCATATATATATATAGGCTTGGAGCAAAGGTTTAGTCTATTAAATCAACAAAAGGGGTTTTGTGCAGCAGAAATGCTGAACTCACATATTCGAAGGTGCTTTCATATGTGAGAATGAAGAAAAAGGTGAATATGTAAAATAAAATATCTGCCAAGGATCACACAATTTGAGACTAGTTTACTGGTCAACAATATTACAGGTAGGTCGAGTAGATTTTCTGGTCTGGTAACCTTTTTACAATTTTTTTAGACCTAAAAATATGTGCGGACATTCTTCATGGTTGAATGTTATAGCTGGCTCCACCATTTTTAAATATGCTCCTTTGTGTGCCCCCCAAAAAAAGAATGTTTAAAGATACCACTGGAGATCCGCTATGAGCATAGATAGGAGCCTCCATTCATTCATCGATTTCCTCCTGCAACCCCTGAGGTCAGGTCTGCCATGACCCTGTGATCATACGTGCATGCATTGCCTCTTGCAGTCCCTAAGGAAAGGTGTGTCATGAATCTTTGATCCTGTACTCATTGGTAGCATACTTTATTCCCTGTAGGCAGGCGTGTATTGAATATGTGATCCTGTATTTGTTGATTGCCTCCTGCAACCCCAGTGGAGAGGTCTATAAAGACTCTGACGGCCTCTTGCATCCCATGAAAACAGGTGTGTCATCACGTTTTAATCTGCCATATCACAGGCAGAGGCCTGTAAGAATTGTGTGATCACTGCATTCCTTCAGAGACCATGTTAATTTGATTCTCGAGGCAGAGGTCGGCTGGAGCATTATGATGCCTGCATTTATTGATCACACCCTACCATCCCATGCCTCAGGAAGGGGCCTGGCTGGACTGTAATACATCCCTTCAGTCATCATGCCCTGCATCCCATGTTTTGTGGAAGGTCCATCAAGTCTCTCCCTTCCATTCCAGGCATTGAGGAGAGGTGTTAGGATTTGCTGACTGCATCCACTGATCACACCCTATGGTCCATCCCTCAGGCAGACATCTGTCAGGACTTTTGAACCCTGCATTCAATAACAGGCCAATAATCTTTCATATCTCAAAAGATGCCTGTAGGGACTTTAAGAACCCTGCATCCATTGACCACTCAATATACCCCATGCTTCGAGCACAGGCACGCATCCACATACAGATGCTGCAGCCAGGGTATCTTTGACAGAGCTCTGTTGCGACTTCATGACCCTGCAACCGGTGATCAAACCGTGCACTTTTATAACCGAGGAAAGCATCTGTAATGGCAGAATAATTAATACATTCAATAATAATACCCCGCCCACCCATTCCTCAGGTAGAGGTGTCTGAGGGCTTTGTGATAGTTACATTTGTTAACACACCATGCACCCTATGCACCAAGGAACGATCAGACTAACTTCTGTGACCACTGATCACCCTCTAACCACCCCTGGCTCAGGAAGAGGTCTGTCAGCATTTCATGACCCATGCACTCCATAACACAATACACTCTCATGGCCAGAGCAGTAGTTGGTTAGGATGCGGTATTCTCTGCAAACACTGAAGGCAGTCTTCACCCGTACATGGATCAGATACAGCAGAGGTCTGTCAGCAAAACGTGACCCCTTCATTCGCTGTATGTCCCATGCACCGACACGTCTCAGGCAGAGGTTAGTCAGGATCCCTGCATTTACTACTCCCTGGCTGTACAGCTATGTCTCGGGTAGAAGTCTGACAGCACTCTATGATCCCTTCATTCGCTGCCCTCCCTGAGGTAGAGGTCTGTCAGCACTGTAAGCTCCCTGCGTTCACACATCGCGTCCCGCAATGCCTTGTCTCAGGCTGAGATTTGTCAGCACTCTATGATCCATGAATTCACTGCTTGTGGTTTACACTACCATGTCTCAGGTAGAGGTCTGTCAGCACTCTGTGATCCCTTAATTTGCTGCCCTCCCTGAGGTAGAGGTCTGTCAGCACTGTAAGCTCCCTGCGTTCACACATCCCGTCCCTCATTGCCTTGTCTCAGACTGAGATTTGTCAGCTCTCTATGATCCACGGGTTCACTGCTTGCTGCCCACACCACCATGTCTCAGGTAGAGGGCAGTCAGCACTCCATACCCCCCACCACTGCTCTCCACCAGTCAGCGGTCTGTCAGAACTGTAGGATCACTGCACTCACTACCCGCTGCAAATACAGCCATGCCTCAGGTAGGGATCAGCCAGCACTCTATGATTCCTTCATTCGCTGCTCTTTCCTGGGTAGTGATCTCAGCACCGATCTCCTCCTGCAATGCTGTGTCTCAGACTGAAATCTGTCAGCAGGCTTTGGTCCATGGATTCACTGCTTGCAACCCACCTGCACTGCCATGCATCAGGTAGAGATGTGTTGGCACTCTATGATCTCTGCATTCGTTGTTTGCCCCTGCAACCCCGTGTCTCAGGCAGAGGTCACTCAGCACTCTATGGCCCCTGCATTTGCTGCTCTCCCACAGTTCCTGTCAGAACTATGGGATCATAGCGTCCACTACTCTCTGCCTCCACCACCATGTCTCAGGTAGAGATCTGTCAGCATTCTATGATCCCTGCATTTGCTGCGCTCCCTAAGGTAGAGATCTGTCAGCCTCTTAGGGTCCCTGCATTCACTTATCCCCTCATGCAATGCCTTATCTCAGGCTGAGATTTGGCAGCACACTGGTAGTCATTCCAGGGATTTACTGCTTGCAGTCTACACTACCATGAATCAGGTAGAGGCCAGTCAGCACTCTCTGATCCCTGCATTCGCTGCTCTCCTGCAGGTAATGCTCTGTTAGGACTACAGTATCCCTACATCCACTACTCGCTGCCTGCACCACTATGCCTCAGGTGGGAGGTCTGTCAGCACTTTATGGTCCCTGCATTCACTGCTATCCCTCAGATAGCGGTCTGTCAGCACAGTAGGATCCTGCATTTACTACTCTCCCTCAGGTAGCGGTCTGTCAGCACCGTAGGACCCCTACATGCACTACTCGCTACCTGCACCACCATGCCTCAGGTGGGAGGTCTGTCAGCACCCTATGATCCCTGCATTGGCTGCTCTCCTGCAGGTAATGCTCTGTTAGGACTACAGTATCACAGCATCCACTACTCGCTGCTTGCACCACCATGCCTCGGGTGGGAGGTCTGTCAGCAATCTATAATCCATGCATTCACTACTATACCTCAGATAGCGGTCTGTCAGCACAGTAGGATCCCTGCATTCATTACTCTACCTCAGGTAGCAGTTCTGTCAGCACCGTAGTATCCCTACATCCACTACTCGCTGCCTGCACCACCATGCCTCAGGTAGGAGGTCTGTCAGCACTCTGTGATCCCTGCATTCACTGCTATCTCTCAGATAGCGGGCTGTCAGCACAGTAGGATCCCTGCATTCATTACTCTCCCTCAGGTAGCGGTTCTGTCAGCACCGTAGGATCCCTACATCCACTACTCGCTGCCTGCACCACCATGTCTCAGGTGGGAGATCTGTCAGCACTCTATGATCCCTGCATCCTCTGCTATCCCTCAGATAGGGGTCTGCCAGCACAGTAGGATCCCTGCATTCCCATTCTTCTCTCTCAGGTAGCCGTCTGTCAGCACCATAGGATCCCTACATCCACTACTCGCTGCCTGCACCACCATGCCTCAGGCGGGAGGTCTGTCAGCACTTTATGATCCCTGCATTCACTGCTATCCCTAAGATAGCGGTCTGTCAGCACAGTAGGATCCTGCATTTACTACTCTCCCTCAGGTAGCGGTTCTGTCAGCACCGTAGGATCCCTACATCCACTACTTGCTGCCTGCACCACCATGCCTCAGATGGGAGGTCTGTCAGCACCCTATGATCCCTGCATTCACTTTGTCTGTCAGCACAGTAGGATCCCTGCATTCATTACTCTCCCTCAGGTAGTGGCCTGTCAGCACTGTAGGATTCCTGCATTTAATACTCGTTGCCTGTACAGCCACGCCTCAGTTAGAGATCTGTCAAAAGTCTACCGGGCATTGGCCATCACAGTATGAGAGGCTGGAATGGTGGTGGCCTGCTTTTGTTATTGGGGGCCAGATTTGTAGCAGTGCAGCCCTTTCAAATGCACTGCTGAGTTTCTTCTATATCCAACAGTTTTCATGCAACAATAAAAGTGCCAAGATAACTGCTGATTAATGTACCTGCTGGAGAGAGGTCGTGGTATTGTCTAGTGGCAGTTTTGACTCACCTAAGGTGGAGCAGAAGGTTAGTATTCCTTCTGCAAAGAACGTGTACTATGGAGATCAAAGAACATTGTTTTATGTACATAGCTGAGTGGGATACTGCTTTAGTCACAAAGCTCCTTTTGTTGCTGTGCAATTCATAAGGTACAATCAAAATCTGGCACAGTGAGTTATGAACTGCCATCAAAGAGCTGCAAGCAAACTGCGTAATACAGGTTAGAATGCTATGTTTCTCCCAGTCTTTGATTATCCCAATTTTGCTAAAAAGGGTTTTTTTAGGTAGAAGCAAATTGTAATTAGTAAAATCAACCATAACCATTGTGTTATGTTCTGAATCTTGGGTTTATGCATTTCAAGACCAAGCGCTCTTAAAAGATGCCTACCAGCATGGATGACGTGACTACAACACCTTGTAGTTCCCTTTGTCAACATTTTCTATACATGTATTTACACATGTATGATTCATTGGTTCTGTGTCTGTGTGTGATGTAAAGTGCTCCAACACACAACGCTGGTAAGAGAGGGGATATAAAACAAATTAAATACATGTGAGGGAGCGGTTATGGAGAGATGAGAGGCAGTGCTAGAGGGTGATGGTGAGGGAGTCATTGAAGGACCCCACCAAAGATTGCTGTATCCTGGTGCAGTGTAAGGTAATCATTTTCTATGCTTTAAAAACGAATACAATTTAATATATAATGAATGTGTTGTCGAATACCCCGTTTTTGCTATTTTCCCCCAAATTTCTTTTGGAAGGGGGGGGGAGCGATTGTAGTGGTCAGGCTCGCTATGCACCCCATGGGAGGAGGCCTGACAAAAGTTGTCAGGGCTGCTTTGGGTTCCCACTCCGGCATTGACTCTATGGTTGGTGCATTTGAAGCCCTTCATACCTGCGCCGACGTGTCTCGGGCAGAGGTCTGTCAGCACTCTATGTTCCGTGCCGCTCATCTCTGCAGTGCCACGCCTCGGGCAGAGGTCAACCAGCACTCTATGGTCCTTTGTGTGCCTTCGCGTGAGGTCTGAGAGGTAATAAGTGAACTCAACCCCCACCTTACTCACATGTAAGCCCGTGAAATAACTGACTACGTCCTATAAAGGGGTTTATCATCCCTCGGCTCTTGTTAAATGAACTAGTTGGTCTAGGTAAGCGTTTTCTACTAGATGAAACAATAGCCGACTGTTTTATTCAACAGTTACGTACTTCGCCAGGTTTCCTAACTGCAGCTTGGGCAGCTCTGGCCGGTAGGCCACGCCTCCATCCCGTTCTACATTCGTGCACCTGTCTGGTGGCACATCTTTGAGGTAAGTGCAGAAGGGCAGATTTGGGAAGAGGGACTGTGAATGCACTCGGTAACTTGCTCTTTCTCTGGTTACAATTCAGTGCACTGTACTGGGACCGGCGAGATCTAAATATAGTTATCCAATAGCGACGTGGCGTGCTTACTATTAACGTCTCCGAGGGCTGCCTCCGATAACCTTTCACACAGAGTGAGATTCAAATATGGTCATGCAGGGGTGCGTGTCATCACTGCTTTCTAATTTGGAGATATGGAAAAGTTGGGAAAACTCCCACCCTTGCAGCCATTGGCTGGGAAGAACGGGCTCTCTTGTTCGCAGCTGGCACCATCAATCATAGACAGATCCGTGCATGGGTCTGGCGTTCAGAAGGCTCTTTCATTCCTCACTTTTGTCTGTCTCGGACAACTTTGTCTCCCTCGCTCCCGTGTGCTCCGCACTGCTGGATATTTTCCTGTCAAGAACGCTGGACCGATAGGAAATATACGTATGCTTCTTGGAACTGGTGTACTCTGCTGGATCTAGCTAGACCTTGCCTCGAGGATTTGTCTTCACTGTTTCTGGGCTTTGGAGTGATTGTGCTGAACAGTATTATTTGGAGCAACATAAGTTTTACTTGGTGAAGGGACGCGGGCAGTCCGCACATTTATCCAGGATGGCGTCCCAGAAAGTCTGGCTGATTTGTTTACTTCTCACATTCGTATGTTCACTTCAGGTGAACTTAATCCCTCAAGTTCAAGGACAGGCCACAGGAACACATGATGATGATGATGATGATGACAACAATGAGGAGGGCCATGAAGACCAAGGTGGAGCTGATGATGACGATGATGATGGTGACAACGATGATGATGATGATGATGATGATGATGATGATGATGACGATAATGATGACGATGATAAAGATGATGATGATAAAGATGATGACGATGATGATGATGACAAAGATGATGATGATGACGACGATGATGATGACGATGATGATGATGATGACGACAATGATGATGACGATGATGACGATAACAAAGATGATGACGACAATGATGATGATGATAACAAAGATGATGATGACGATGATGATGACGACGATGATGATAAAAATGATGATGATGACGACGACGATGATGATGATGATGATGATGATGACGACGATGATGATGACGACGATGACGATGATGATGATGACGACGATGATGATGATAAAGATGATGATGATGATGATGAGGACGACGATGATAAAGATGATGACAAAGATGATGATGACGACGACGATGATGACGATGATGACGATGACGAAGATGATGACGACGATGAGGATAAAATTGTAAAGAAACTTGAAGATGATGATGAAGATGAAGATGATGATGATGATGATGATGATGATGATGATGATGATGATGATGATGATGACGACGAAGAAGGTAACGATAGCTAAAACAATGCATACATTTGGAATAGGGATCAGTTCTCCTGAAGGTATTTATTCCTATTTTGAATTAAGGAACTTTGGTGGAAGAACTAGAACTGTTGTTTGTGTTTAAGAAAATGTCAGTCACCGTGTTACCTTGTGCTTACATTAATATCAAACATTTGCTGCTCACAAAAGCATACCAAACCTCTGGCTATTAAAGCAACAGTATGCCGCTGTCAGGAACAAGATGGCTCACAGTATCTCACATCTATCCATAGTGAGCTTTTCAGCAACTAGCCTCTAGACAAAGGTGTGCTGCCTGCTATTGTTGGTTACGATCTAATAAAACAATCTGGAGAAAGAAATGGAGATAACCTTGATATGAACTGGACTGGACTGGATGTCTACTGGAATGAACTGGTTCTGTGATGGCATGTACCAGGAGACTTTGCAACTGAACCTTAAAATGTGTCAAAATCACTGGGGAAAATAAATAGAACTGGAAATAATTCCAAAGGACAACTAGGGGACCAAGGCACAGAAACCAACACAAAAGGGACGGGGTATTCTGGGTCAACTGCAAAAAATAGAAGGCAAAAGAAATGTGGACATTTTCAAAGACTTCTCTGTGTACACGCCAGTTCACAGACAACCACTTCACCAGTAGACCAGTTGGCCAGATCTATCAAGTCTCAAATGATTCCCAGGGTTGCCTAGTCACCCCGTCCCGTGCCTAAGCCTTGTTTGCTGCAGAAGCGCCTTGTGTTTTCTTCACATGCTACCGTGCTTGTTGGTCCCCTGCAAATGTCTGAACCTGCTGGGTCTGCCAAGTAACTTTTCCTTCCATTGGGTTAATGCGTAACTTGCCTTCCATCCAGACTCTGGACTACTTTGTACAAAATGATTTTTACAATATTGAGCCATCCCATCATCTCTCCCGGAAACCTGTGCTAGAACTATAAATCTGGACTTAAGATATCAGGTCCCGCTTACTGGGGCACGTGTTCAAATTCTCAGGGATTTTTCAGCCCTGTGCTCTGGTGCTGATGCCTGAAACTGCCCTTGTGCAGCTGTCTTAGTCAATGTCTACTGACCATTTTAATAAATGCTTCACAAAGCATACCTTCCACCAAATCTGGATTCTCGTGTTTGTGCTTGCAACTGTTTTGGGAAAGCCCAACATAAGTTTTTACTAAAATTGTATCATTTTACTCTTAGCCTGGAGTCAAAGTGTTTTAGTGACACGGACTGCATTCATGGTGCAGTGCTTTACTTCTGCCAGAGTGAGACTTGTTAACATTTTTAGACTCAGCTAGAATGAACACCATGAGATAATCTGGAAATGCGCAGAGTGCTACTGAAGTGAACTAGCTAGAAATGGGGTCTACCTAGGTGACAATTCCAGTTGACCAGTTACAGACTGTTATACTGGCAGCATTTGCAGCATATGGGTTTGTGGACATCTGAAACATCATGTTAAATTCTGCTGATAAAATACAAATAACTAGCAGGCAGCATTGGAACCATGCATCAAGTTGAGCTGCAACAGAAATTGTCTGGAGGTTTCTTCGTAGAATTTCTGCAGATGTCCAAAAGCCAATATGTTGTCAACTGGATCAGGAGGGAACTATGTGGAACTGGTGAACTAGAATGCCGACACAGTTGGGAAATTAGAAAATGCAAGAGAATAGGAGTGTATCAATTTCAGGATTGATGTTCGTGTAAAATCTTGGGGGGGGGGGTGATAGAGGGGGTACAAGTAGTAATATTTAGGATACCTGCAACTTAGAAAGCATGCACAGCACTGCACCTCTCCATTAGATCTGCCTTGTGCCTAATGCTAGTTGCAATGACACTGGTCTGTCCACCACCCGTGGTTGTACAGGGCATTCACTTTAGAAATGCAGTGTAGTGGGACAGGATGGTGAATGTCATGTGTGTATGTGCGCGTGCGGAGCACTGTGCAGGGTCTAAGGCAAGGAAGCAGCCTATGAGTCATTGGGAGGGTGGTTGAGTTCTGGAAGCAGAAGCTCTATTCTTACTACGTCACTATGCTTTGTTGCAGATGCAGATGCCTGGTCAATGAGCGCATATTGTAAACAAAAAAAACTTGTGGTTTTAGGTAAAGCCTGCAGGATTAAGAACGAAAGGGTAGTCCTGCTAGTAGTCTGTAGCCACAGAAAAGTCTGTGTAATATGTACAGTCACGCAGAGCTTCGTGGTATTGTCAAAGTGATGAAAGAGTTACAACATAGAGATGAAGCTGTTGCTGTTTTGGTCTTGTGCTGGCTTGGCTCCAGGTGCCTCCAGGGCTTACTAGGGGCCTACTAGGCAGGAATGGCACTGGGGGGTGCGAGAGGGTGTGCACTGCTGCCACCCTGCGAGGCACATGGGCAATTGTGCTCCAATAATTAGTTAAAGGGACAGTTCCAAGTCAAGGGTACACTCTTTAGTCAGCATATTCTCAAAGAAGAAGTGCATCTAGGCGCTTTAGTGAAATCTGATACAAATGTTAACAACAGTTGACAATATTAAAGGGGCTCAGTTTTGAGGGATAAACCTCCTCTACTCTGGGCGAGGGAGCGAAAAGACGCATATACTGTTACTATTCTTGGGCTAATTTGGTATATCTAATTACTCTCCAGGCTCTGCTGGGGCAGTTATTTTCGTACATTGCTCATGTCGAATTTCCTTTTATTCGTGAGTACTCTGGAGTTCGGGCACCGCGTGGCACCCAGGCCCTGGGGAGGCGTTGAGAACCAACATGCCATTTTCTATTAGTTTTTTAAAAATCGTCAAGCTGGCCAGACGCTGGGCAAGTGCTGCCCCGCTCTGTTCGCAGGTCTCCTTAACTGTAAGGAATGGGTCGCCCTTTAAAAGGCACACCGCCATACCACTGAGAGCCAGTCAGTAAACCGCAGCCCTGCGGTAGTAGACACATATAGCGCCTAGGTCAGCGGCCGGAAGGCCCGGAGACTGCATTTCAGCATTGCACTATATGTTAGGCTAGAACCTTATAACATAGACACGAGGCACGCTCAGCAAAATATAAATCATCACCTCTTAAAAACCGATGCCTGCTGACTCGCACTGGGTGTAAACGCGCTGCTTCAGGGAACTATAATCGCGTTCAGTGCACTTACAGACAACTGAGATGGGAGGACAGCGCCACCAACAGTCGTCTGCAATGTTGTGCCCATTTCTAGAGAGTTCTTTTGGGGTGCTGTGATTACTTCCCGGGACATTATTTTCAGGATTGTGATACTTTCTGGAGATATTATATGCAGCACTGTGTCCCGGCAGCCCCTTGTTTCGTGTGCTCTCTAAGACACCATTTTGTGTCCATTCTTAGGGCCTTCATCCTCAGTATTATGTCTTGTTCTGGAGGCTCTACCTCCAGAATTGTAGCATATTCTAGATACTTGATTTGCAGTATTTTGAAATGATTCCTCTGACGTATGCCTGGGGGCCCCATCTGCAGTACTTTGTATTTCAGGTGACCTCGTTGGCAGAATCGTGTCTATTTCTGGAAGCCTTGTCAGCTTCACTGCCTTAGAACAGTGGGTTACCTCGCTAAACAGAGATGCGTGTCAGTCAAGATGGTGCAGACTCTAAACTACGGTTTGGACGGGAAGACGTTCAGCCACGCATACGTGTATCAATTGGATGGTGGGGATGAGAGAGTTCTACACCCGGATACAAACCAGTAGGCACGGGCAGTGTGTTTCCCCAGATGTGTATCCCAGTAGAGTGTTTGCATATCTGTGGGACGGGACTTTGGTAGAGACATGATGTAAATAGGGGAGTAGAAAACTGGGAGAGGCCCGGTTTACCTGATGTCGATTTAATGTCACTTTTTTTTTTTACCATATCAGGGATGCTATACACTGCTGCGCTTCAGGTAATGAAGGAACATGGTGTTCTGTTAATGAAGGTTCGAGAACTCATGTTTAAGACAGGCTACAAAGAAAGGGCTTGGCATATACGGAGGAGAAGAGGGTAAAGATCGGGGTGGGGGAGCCCTGTAAATTTGGCCTCATTTCCTATATTTCAGTTGGCATGCTGGCTCACAACTTCAAGTCCAGACAGGTACTGAGTGGCAGAATGACTGACTCAGCCTTCCATCTAACCCAGGGTAATAAAATGTGCCCACTCCCCTTTTGACTGATAAACGATGTTATTATTATTCAAGGGCCAAGACATTGGGATCCAAAAAGTAGCACGTTTGCACCCGAATCAGCCGCTGTAGATTTACGTTCTACTTGCAGATTTACTGCATTTTGGGATTCACAAATGTTCCCAAAAGTACACCTAGAAAGCTGCACCAGGAACAGCTTTCCGGGTATACTTCTGGGAATGTTCTATGGCTCTTCGCAAGGGTTCTTGATCCCACTTGGATTGAGTTGTCCACAATAGAGCATGATGCACAGAGGAAAAAACGAAGCCCTCTGCACAAACACACATTTTTCCGCTCCACCACACTGAGGGTGATCCCTTCCCTTTCCCATCCTGGAAATTGAGTTACTCCATCCTCTTGCTGGAGTAAATCTCTGACCATTGCCAGTGTGGCAAGGGGACAGAGAGGAATTTTGAATGCCCCCAGAAATACATGTGTCTAAACTCTCAAGGTAAACCACACCTTCAAACGCTGATTTTCTGCCCCTTCTTAGGATTCACAAGTGCTGATTTCTTAATACTTGTGGTTGAGAATTCCACACCCATAAACTTGTATACTCCTGACACTTCTTTCAGCACTTACTCTGTCCATCCATTCCTACCTCCCTTCTGCCATCCATACCTTACTTTTTGTAGCATGTCAGTGTACCGAAAAATTACAGAGCTCCTAGAACTTTACCAATGACCCTCTTTTAGACCTTGACACTGACAAGCACCTATGTTAGACTCTGTGGTCCACATTATATCCAGGGGCACTGGAATTATGCAGCATGGTTGAGTAAATTATGCAGCAAGAAAAAGGCAAATTATGCGGTGTAATGAGGCCCTTTTTCAGAAAGTATTACTACATTATTTTGTCATTTTTACACTTGTTAACACTGTTTGGGCATTGGTTACACATCATTAGTACAATTTTAACACCCAAATATAGCAACAAGCAATAGAAATGGGACCTGTGAACCTTTCCGAAAGGGCCTTCTACTCTGCAGCAACTCATGTCACTGCATTATTTGTCATTTTTCAACCGTTTGAGCAAGACATTTTTTAATTAAACTCTGCAGATTATGCAACAGGTGATGAATTATGTGGCAAATGCAACAAATATATAATTATGCGAATAACGCCGCAGCCGTACAATCTCATAATTCCAATGGCCCGATTATATCCAATCCTCCCATTTTCTTTAGCTTAATTAGCATCAGATCTCCATGAGAATTAGGGCTGCTGGCACTCAGTTTTCATTCCTGAGAACATTTCTACTTTGTGTTAAACTTAAGTAATTAAATATTTTTTTTTATAAAGTGATGTAGTCCATTTAGACCCAAGAATTAACATGCAAAACAACATCTATTTGCATATTGAGGTGAGCCAGGTTGCCTAAACCTTACAGAACATCCAGTAGCATTACCAAAGATCTTCCTTAGCGCTACAGAACCATGAGGCTCAGATGGCAAAAAACCTGAATTTAGACCCCACTGACTAGAATAGTTATTGTCATCATTTTATTAAATGCGCCCGTTTTGTTTAACATACTGTGAATCAGACTGTGAGATTGTGCAGTCTACCTGCCCTTAGTTTTAATTTTTGTACATATTTTAAACATGTGCCAATTCTGTTTTGTAAATCAATGCTCAACATTTGCGGGGCACCATCAAATATGGCTCGCCTCTGAACAAAACTAAACACAGACATACAATTTAGACAGACCACCATAACTCTAATGAATAAGCATCTCACAATCATAAAGGGCATCCTGATTCAAAAAGTCATGCAAGACAACACAAATGGTTGGAATTAGTTATACAAATGCATGCAATGTTGCATAATATTTTTTTCAAGGCCGATTTAGCTCAATTTATAGGAGGTGAGTTCTTCAAACCTTATCCTCCAAGACGTGGAACACTCTTCCCACCCACCTGCAACAGACACAGGACCTACTTACCTTCAGGAGACATCTCAAGACATGGCTGTTCCAGCAGTAGCAGCCCCCCCTCCCTTCAGCGCCTTGAGACCCTAATGGGTGAGTAGTGCGCTTTACAAATACTCTGATTGATTGGTTGGTTGATAGAACCTTACCAAACTACAGGGCGTCCAAATTTGTCAGCACATTTCAAAATATCTACAGATAGTCTTTCTTCAGTTGGCAGAAATAGTTCAAATCTGCAGCCAAATTCAGAAAATCTGCATAATCGAATGTGGATAAATGTAGATCCCAATTTTTCTATTTAATAGAGAAATGAAGAATTGAAACAGAATACCTTAGACAGCAGTCACTGTAGTTCTTTATTTTCTACACTTGCTTACAAAGAAAGAAACATAATATAAATATTTCTGATTCAAGCTAGCTTTGAGGCAGGCAAAACACGTTTGCACGTCATGGGTGCTTTCAGCCAAACCTCATTTCCCAGCTTACTCCACTGAGCATGCTGGGATTGTAGTTTCACTTTATATATAAATATAGGCATGCAACTCACAATATACTGAGTGCAACTGGCCGATTTTAACCTGCTGATTAGAAGTATATATACCTACCTCGTGGCAATCCTCTAAATTAACATACCTTTTCAAAATAAATGTATTTTTTTAATGTCACATTGTTTTCCGCAGTGCTTAATTTGAAAAAAAAAATGCTGGCGCCTAAATTTTGCCTAGTAGCCCGCGCGCAGAATAACGAGGCCGCATAGTCTTGATTCCACCTCATGCCTCTTTAATTCAACACTAAATGGTCCCTATTTCCCTATCTTACTCTTGAAGTTTGTTTTCGTTCCTGCTTCCCCCCTTATCAATGCTTTTCCATCTTTTTCCCCTTCTTTCTTCTTTTGTGTTTTTCTCTCTCTTGATGTGGGCCAGAGCCTGTTGAGAAAATATAAGTCCTGGTCCCCAAAAATGAGTAGTAGCGTGTCCCACTTGCAACCACCGGCTCAAGTTAAGTACTGGTTTGGCGTCTTTAGGGTCTAAGGGCCAGATGTAGTAAGCTGTTTGCATGGTGCAAACTGCGAAAATCGCAGTTTGCGCCATGCAAACAGCCTTCTGCGATGCACATTCACAATTTGTGAGTCGTACCGACTCGCAAATTGTGAATGCGACTCACAAATAGGAAGGGGTGTTCCCTTCCTATTGCGACTCGCCTCGCAATGCAGAATTGCTTTGTGACCACGAATGCGGTCGTAAAGCAATTCGCAGTTACCACCAGGTTCACACTGGTGGTAACTCATTCTTAAAAGGGAAGGGGTCCCAAGCAATGTTCCCTGTAAGGCGCACGCGCGAGCGCGCGCGCACCTTTCCTTCCCCCATCGCGCAGGCCCCTTTGGCAAGCGCGCACGTTGTGCTGTTATCCAATGTTCCACCATTCCTATACTTTGTGGTAGTTTATATGCGTTATCACTTTCTAAGCCTAAATAAGCCTTTTAGAGCGATATACGTGCTCCCCTAAGGCAGATAATGCTCATATTTGAATCTGGATTGAAGTCAATGAAAATAGCGTTTAAATGCCGCGGGGAGTGTTTCAAACATCTTTTGGCGTGCTTTAGCATACAAGCGAGCAAGTGATATTTGTCTTGGAAATGAATGGTTAATGAGCTAGGAAATGCTTCAGAACAGTAGAAAATGTGCTGTTATCAAATGTTCCACCATTCCTATAGTTTGTGGTAGTTTATATGCGTTATCACGTTCTAAGCCTAAATAAGCCCTTTAGAGCGATATACGTGCTCCCCTAAGGCAGATAATGCTTATATTTGAATCTGGATTAAAGTCAATGAAAACAGCTTTTAAATACCGCGGGGAGTGTTTTAAACATCATTTGGCGTGCTTTAGCATACAAGCGAGAAAGTGATATATGTCTTGGAAATGAATGGTTAATGAGCTAGGAAATGCTTCAGAAAAGTAGAAAATGTGCTGTTATCAAATGTTCCATCATTCCTATACTTTGTGGTAGTTTATATGCATTATAACTTTCTAAGCCTAAATAAGCCTTTTAGAGCAATATACGTGCTCCCCTAAACAGGTCATGTCCTTGGGGTGTGCAACCAGGTCACAAAACTGCCTTGATGCCCTATTGCATGGAGCAATGATATCCGTTTTTTGCTTTAGTGGTATGGAGAGGCTAATGCCAAAGATCTTGGCTAGTTATGCGCTGCGCGCGCGTGAATGGTCAGTTTCTTGGCGCACGTATCCTTGGCTGCAGCGCACAGAGACCACACACTGCCGCACACAGTGGAAAAAAATTAGAGGGAACATTGGTCCCAAGGGGACCCCTTCCCCTTTGTGAATGTTGCCCAAAAGGTTTTTTCAGAGCAGGGAGTGGTCTACTCTGAAAAAACGAAACCAAATGGTTTAGTTATTTTTTTTATTTTGCAACTCGTTTTCCTTTAAGGAAAACGGGCTGCAAAATAAAAATAAAAAAAATGCTTTATTTAAAAAGCAGTCACAGACATGGAGGTCTGCTGACTTCAGCAGGCCACCATCCCTGTGAGTGCAGGGACTCGCTATGGGGTCGCAAAATGCGACCCACCTCATTAATATTTATGAGGTGGGTCTTTGCGACCCCATAGCGAGTCGCAGACGGTGTCTGAGACACCGTTCTGCATCCGCATTTGCGATTCGGAAATTGCGAGTCGCACAGACTCGCAATTTCCGAATCGCAAATGCGGAAGTTGCTACATCTGGCCCTAAGTGCTTTAGAAAGCAGATTTTAATTTAAGGAAGCTCTGTTCTGGAGCCACTAAAAAGGCACAATTGTTTGAAAGTGGAGTTTAACAGCATGCACCCAATGGTAAATCGACCATGCAGCTTTAGGGCACTAGACTGAACAGACAGGACATTTACCTTTATTGATTTAGTAAAATATTTCAATTTTTAGGGACGTTCCAAGTCCCATCATCACAGGCTGCTGCTCTGTTAAAGTGTTATTTCTGGCCCAAATCAGCAATAAATCTTCAATAATTTGTTTGAAAAAATAATGCTAGGTAGGAAATGCTAGCTGGGATCAGCAACCCACAAACTCTTTGTGAGTGGAGAAAATCTAGGAGTATTTGGAGCTGTAACAGCAAATAAAGGAAACGTTTCAGAGAGGCCTTTATGTGTATGTGCAGTAGTACTCCGGCAGCACCACTTCATGGACTCATAAATGCCTTTGAGAATTGGCGCCAACTGTTCTAAAACTGGAATAAAATGGGAAGATTCAGGGATTATTCATATACAATAAGTACACATAGAAAGGCGCGTGCAATCCTTGCACTTTAACACACAGGGAGTTAGACATTTTGGAGCTGCCCCATAGGCTCCAACGTATAGGTGAAGATCAGTTCTCTTTTTGTCCAGTGGGCGCATGTGCACACCTTAGTGTGTCTTAGAACATGAAGACATTTGTGTCTACCGGAAACTAGTTTTCTTCTCTGTATCTACCTCATGCCAGCTCTGATCTACCAACAGGGGCAGTGAAAAGGCAGCAACTGTTTCTATAGTGACTTATGTCAAAGTCACAGAACCTGTACAGCAGTGATACTCAAAGTACAGCCCGGGCAGTTTGTGCCCCTCCTGACTTTTACATGTGGCCCTCTGGTCAACAGCACCATTGGGCTGCTGTTTACTTGATTTAGCACTAACTTTCAGTAAAATGTTAAATACAGGGGCAAGCATTTATTTACTGGTTAACTGAAGTTAGAGAAAGGAAGTAACTAAGGTGTCCTGCACCAGTTAACTTTAAGAACACCTTCATTTTAAAAGACATCTTGCAAACACTTGTGTAAAAATATGATAAAGTCTCTTCAAAATTCAAAAAGTGCATTTCATTAACATGCACAGGTGTTTCACCTTAGTGCATCACATCAGTGCATTGAGACATATTTTTTAAAGAGGTAGGTTTCAAACAGGAATTTAGAAACTTTCATGCCCCCCGCCCCTCTGACAACAATACAAATGGTGAACTAAGGGGGATGTAAGTTGTTATGTGCACCCTCTGAGTGGTCTGTGTTTCTATTATAGATGGAAAATATTTTAGTTTATTAAATCAAAAACAAGAGGTTTTGTATAGCTACTTCCTGACACCATGTATTTCAAGGGCCTCTTGTATATGTTAATGAAGAAAAAGGAGGCAAATTGAAATAAAACAATTTGTCACACAATTTGGTCAAGTGGGAAAGCCGGGATTGAGCTCAGATTTTCTGGCTTCACATTGTGCCATTCACCCTCTACACGTGCATGCTTCGCTTTCACTACGCCTGCCTAACACACCTCGCCGGTCCTCCACCCTGCGGCCCTCAGTCACACCACAGACCAACGTTTTTTGCGCCTAGGAAATTGTTTGTGAGTGCCCATGCTGCAGGGCTTCAAAAAAGAACTGTTATGCATGGATGCAAAAAGAAAAATATAGCCTCTACTGCCTAGCATAGTTTTTCTCCTGAATTGTCTAGTGCCCCACATAATCTCCTACTGACTCCAATCTTTTTAGAGGGTCACATTTGAGAGACAGGAATTTATCATGCAAGTTCAAGCCTGTTTTTCACGTATTAGATGATAAGTCACAGGAAGCGCATAGATGCCATGACCACACAAAGGACTTGGGGAACAGCCCCTACCACTTTCTCACACCATCCAGTTCAGCAGAAGGTTATAAGGAGAATCATTGCTGCCCCTCTTTGGAGCAGCCTCCACTAAAACTATCCACAGCACAAAACAAACCTAATGGGACATATCAACAGAGGCCATCGAAGGCTCGAGACAATTTTTACCAAAGAAGTATGCTTCAATGTTCAGACTTACTACTCGCAGAAATTACTTACAAAAAGGCCATTAGCAGTGCCAAGAGGCCGAGTCATTTGCGAATGCCGGGCTATTCAGAAACAAATTGAGCAATATGGCATACAACAAGGGGAAACTAAATATGATGTGTTTTGTTTGGGCATGATGGATGTTCACAGTAAGACGATTTGTACTCTATCAATAATTTTTAGGTCTTGCTTGCAAGTTCTGTCATCGAAAGTCCTCTTGTGGGCCACTGGAAAAGCCAACACTTTCCTAATGCTTATTTATATAGAGCTTAAGGTCAGCATTTATCCATTTTGCTTTGGTAGGTAAGGGAAGTGATGATACACAACACAAGATGTCCAGCATCACACAGTGTCGTTGATTGGGGCTATGGCCATAGAGGTTACTATGCTCAAAGTTTCTCAGTTCTCCAACTTAGCTCCTAATACACGTCTTTGCCATTTCAACGAAATGTGTGTAAAGCAGCAGAATCCCACATCTGCAGATGGTGTGCACGAACAGCTACATCATCTGACAGGCTGTTTGTATTTTGCCTGATGCATAGGAGCATGACATACAAAGCACATACATAGACTTATGCAGAAAGAGCTTCCGTGAACACAAACACCAAAGCCCCTACTGTCGCGTATGCATACTGACAACATAGGGGCATGCACACCGGTGCAAGCAAAGATGCAGACACAACTCATATACATGAACACACGCCCACTTGCAAAGCTGCCATGTGGCCCAATACCGTGTTTTTAAGCTAAGTCTTATAATGTATTGGCCTACCTGGCTGATGTTTTCACATTTGACATGGGTTTCGTGGCACCTATGTCCATGCATAAATGCATACTTGAATGGCAAAACAAATTGGCTGTTAATGAGAACTGTCAGGTTCAATTTTCTACTCAAAACATATGTTTAGAGTTTGTTATGTAGGCAATCAATCAATCAATCAGTCAATTTATAAAGCACGCTACTCACCCGTCAGGGTCTCAAGGCGCTGGGGGGGTGGGGAGGGAGCTACTGGTCAAATAGCCATGTCTTGAGTCATTTTCTGAAGGTCAGGAGGTCTTCAGTCTGGCGTAGTTGGAGCGGTAGGGAGTTCCAGGTCTTGGAGGCGAGGTGAGAGAAGGATCTTCCTCCGGTGGTGGTGCAGTGAATGCGGGGGACGGAGGCGAGGGCGAGGCTGGCAGAGTGGAGCTGGCGGACGGGGGTGTGGAAGGTGAGTCTGTCGTTGAGGTAGGCCAGACCTGTGTTGTGGAGGGCTTAGTGTGCAAAGGTGAGTAATCTGAAGGTAATCCTCTTCGATACAGGTAGCCAGTGTAGTTCTCTGAGGTGGGCAGAGATGTGGTTGCGGCATGGGCCGTCAAGGATGAGTCGGGCGGAGGCGTTTTGGATACGTTGCATTTTCTTTTGTAGTTTGTAGTTTTGTAGTTTGTAGGCACGACAGGGGGCACAGGAGAAGGAAACCTCTCACCCCCATAACCTCATCCTCTTTCTTGCAGACACCCAGCAGGTCTCGGTCCATCCCTCAGCCACTATTGCCTCCCACCCACCAAAAGTTTTCCACCCTCTGCTTATTTCTGCCTTCATCGCCCTATGTTCTATGCCCCAGATAATCATGTGATTTATATTCTTCTTAATTGGTTAGTGTTGCAGCCAGGTTCACAATGTGCAAATCTCTAATTACACATTTTGGCAATTTCACTTATTTCTGTTAGCTTCTTTCCTAGAAATTACATGTGTTTTGCATCTTGAAACAAAGTAGACGAAGAGCAAGCTTCCCAAGCTGTCATTAAGAGTGGCCTGGTTGGAGGAGTTATGTATCAGTTGGAATGAAAAAAAACCATTGGCATAGCCAATACGTCTCGCCTTTGGAACCATAGAAGTGTTCAGCCATGCAGCACATTATCCTGGTTAGTTCTATTATAGCTTAATTCCTGAATATGTGTAAGGCCATATTAAGCCAAAATTGAATCCACTTACATATAAAAGTAAACTGCACACAAAATAATACGTATATGCCAAATTACAGGCACGTGACATGTACCCCTCAGTTTGCACTACTGTCAGTAGCCCCTGGGACAGCAGAGCTATTCTTAGTTTACATACATCCTGGTAGTGCGAGAGTCAGCAGAGCTACCCCACAGTCAATGCAGATCCGCATCAGGTTATACTGCTCTTATCAAGGCCTTAGACAGAAGAGCTACCTCCTTGGTTGCACTCCTCCCAGTAACATTTCATACAACAGAGCTATCAATTGGGTTACATCGATCTCATCGATGCCTGAGCCAGCAGACACTGGAAGTCCTTCCAGAGCTCTCATGAACATCTGGGTCAGCAAAGCTTCCTCTTAGGTTACACAGATGTGGGCAAAGCCATGGGCTGCACAGCTGTTTCTTAGTATATATACATATCTCAGTAGCAATTATGATAGCAGAGCCGTCGCTCAGGTGACACACCTAAGGCCTGTGACAACAGAGCTACCCCTGGGGTTACAATGCACTCTGTGACTGCCAAGACTGAAGATCTGTCCCTCAGCTTCCATTGTCATCACAAACAACTGAGAGAGCAGAGCAATACTTAATTTCCAGGTAGGTAGTACGAGAGTCAGCAAGACTACCCTAAATGCGTCACAGCTCTCATTAATGTCTGCGTCGGCACAGATCTACCTGAGGCTACACTGCTCTCATCAGGACCTTCAATAAAAGTTCCTTCTCTGGTTGGTAATCTCTCAGTAATGCTTAAAACAGCAGAGCTATCGACTGGGTCACGTCACTCTCATTAATGTATGAGACAGGAGAGTTCTATCAGAGACCCCAAAGCTTGTGTCAACAGTTGGGACAGCAAAGCTATCCCCCAGGTTACATGGATTTTATGATTCCAGCAACAGCTGTCCCTCGCAGGTAGGCGTCAGGGTACACAGCTGTCACTAGGCCGTAAAACAGCAGTGCTATACCACTGGATACTCTCGGGCTACACATCTATGAGTAAGGGTTGAGATTTCAGAGAGGTCCCTCAAGCGAAACAGCCCTCATAATGTCATGTCCTCATTTGTAAAGCGCTCAGAAGCACCTAAAGTGGAGTGTTCCTTCAGGTTACATATCCTGCGCTCAATGGTTAGATTCTAGAAAGATCCGCAAAGGGACCCAGTTGCCAGTAACACTTGAAACAGCAGAGCTGCTTGTTAACCAATGCCAAGGCCACTGAAAGTAATAAATTTTGTGTCCACAAAGTTTTCCACATAATTATGTAATTGGCCATTCCCACATGATCCAGCAACCGCTGCATAATCTGCAGATTTTTACAAAACATGTTTGTAGCTCAAAAGGATGAAAAGTCTCTAAAACGACAGGACACCAGGTGTGACGCAGTGGATGGCCCTTCACAAAGGTTGAATGGTCACATTTCAAATTCTTGTTGTATTGTTGTGTTAAACTACTACAAATGAGGTGAAGCCTGCACCCGGACACTGATGGTAATGTGCAGACATGACAAAATAATTAAGGTAAGCTATCAAAAAATTGTCGCACAAATGACACATTATCTGGTCTCATATGTCACAGCTAGCCTGTGTTAGATTAACAATCTCTCTCTAGCAAGCCTGTCTGTGCCCGTCCGCGCCCTGCCAAGACCAGAGTCCAGGAATGCAAAGCAGGTAACTCCCAAAAGGCTAGTTTATTCAGCCCCTCAACTTTCAGCCTTAAGAAAAAATATTTTGCATCCCTGTAAGCACACTTTAAATTTGGATACCCCCACTATATCCTGTAATATGTGTCACTGGACTCCTCAGCTTCATTCCCTACCTAAGCTACGGAATAGTTTAGAACAGGTTGGCAAACTTCTGTTAGTCAACTGCTGCTCCTTCCCTGCTCATAAATTCCATATTCACTCACTATTACCTGACTTTGCCCCTGAGGCTATATTTTGAACATAAGCCTGGATATCTGAGGAGTCTTCTCCCAACATAGCCATGGCTCTACCCCAGGACTATCTAATCCTTCGATTAGATAGACCCCAGGACTATCTAATCCTTCGATTAGATAGACCCCAGGACTATCTAATCCTTCGATTAGATAGACCCCACTCCAAGGGAGGGAGAATTGCAATTATTTATAAAAACACTATCAAATACTTCACTCAAACTCTGGCTATTTCCGATTGTGAAAGTCTATTCTTCTCTTTAGCAATTAATACCATCTTTACTTTTTCTGGAATACTGATTTATCGACCTCCGGGTCCTGACAGGAAGTTCCCAGGAAGTTCCTTCAGGCTTTACCAGAAGTGATAGACGATTTTGCTTGTAGGAATTCTAATTTCACCATGTTGGTTGTTTTTAATATTCATGTAGACGATGAACACATAATTCATGGAAAACTTTGCTTATGGATCTGGCAGCCTTAGATTTGGCACAGCTGATTCTTGGACCCACTCACATTAAGGGCCACACTATTGACCTAGTGTTCAGTAATCTTTTAAATCTATCAGCCCTGCCCCTTCTTCCCTTGGTGTGGTCTGATCATTTTTTAATTTCGTTCACACTTCCCACAATCTCTGCACCTTTACAACCTCTATCTAGCAACTCAACCAGGTGTTACTGGTCCAAGTTAAGTCGTAAAGACTGGACAGACACTCTAGAACTTTATCGCCCTTCCCTCTCTAACAATGAGCCTCGGTCAGCAAAGCTATCTAATAAATGGATATCAAACTCCGTTTACACCATATTAGCGGCTAAGACTGTTCATAAAACCGTCCGCACTAAGAAACCTTCCTGGTTCTCCCCAAGCTGCAGCAGTTAAAAAAGGAGTGCAAGCAGCTAGAAAGGAAATGGAGGAAAACCTATGACGATGTCTCTAAATGCGAATATAGAAGAGCGATCAGATCTGATCATGCGGAAATCAAAGCCGTACAGGGAACATTCTATTCCTCTAGAATAGTACAATCTTCTAACTCCCCTGAAGAGATCTTTTTAATTTTTAAAGAACTGACTTAGGATCCCTCTCTAAGCATTTCAGTTCAAGCCTCTATAGAGCATAGCAACAACTTAGCAGGCTTCTTTCAAGAGAGAATTCTTGATATTCTACAAACTTTTCCCCATAACCTTTCCCAAGAGGCCAAATTGATTCCCCAAGATGCATTCTATCCTCTGAGAGCCACTCTTTCAGTCCCTGATGAAGGATCAAGTAATGAACCATCTAAGTACTATAAAATCAGGCTCTCCCCTTGATCCTGCTCCACTGTCTATATTGGCTTTAGGCTCGGACGTCATAGTGTCTGTCCTAACCAAGGTTCTTAATAACTCTCTTACATCTGGTCAGCTTCCACAGTGTTGCAAACATGCTGTTATTAAACACCCTACTCAAGAAGCCTCGGCTTGATCCGACTTTATTGAGTCATTATAGACCAATTTGCTCTCCTTCCGATAGAATCCAAAATCATTGAAAAACATGTCAATAAACAAGTTACAGGTTTTCTTGAGGATTATAATCTTTTGGACCATACACAGATGGGCTTTAGACCTTTACACAGCACTGAAACTGCTGTTTTGGCTGTCAGAAAAGATTTCTGTCAATGCCTGGATTCAGGCGGATGCGCAGTAATCATTCTATTCGATCTGAGTGCCGCATTTGACACTGTAGATCACAAGATACTGCTACATAGAATATCTAAGGAGGGATTTCTAGGGACCTCCTTTGAGTGGCTTTCCTCCTTCCTGAAGGATAGGACCTTTCAAGTATTGGATCGGTCTTTCTTCTCCAACTCTTTGCCCCTTAGTTGTGGAGTGCCGCAGGGCTTCTCCTTAAGTCCCACTCTTTTTAATATCTATATGTCCCTTTTGACAAAAATCATTGAACCCTATGGACTATCCTTGGTATCCTATGTTGATGACACTCAGCTGGTCTTTTCCTTTTCTACCAAGGCTAACTTAGAACAAGCCACTTTATCCTCCTGTCTTCTATATGTTGCCAGATGGATGGCAGATAGCAAACTCAAGCTCAACCATGGAAAGACAGAGGTTATGATGGCTGGGAATACCTCCTTACTCAAGTCTTCTCCTCTAGTTACGGATTGGTTTAAAGAACTTCCCCCACCAAAAGAAAGTATAAAGAGCTTGGCTTTCTGGCTAGACTCACATCTCACAATGGAATGTCATTCTAAAAAACTTGCAGCCACCTGCTTTAGTCTTCTAAAAACTCTTAGAAAAATGTTCAAGCTTCCTTCTTTGTCCGCCAAAAGACTCTTTATCTAGGTCCTCATACTGTCACTTTATGACTATGGGAATGTTTTGTTCCTGAGTTCCCCTTCTTATGTCCTAAAGAGACTGCAGGTGGCGCAGAATGCTGCTGCTCGCCTACTTACGGACACCCCTAGACATCTGTGTGCTTAACCCGCCTTGGCCACTCTTCACTGCCTTCCTATTGAACAGCGCACCATCTTTAAAGCCATGTGTTTTGTGCACCGAGCCCTTCAAAACAAGGGCCTGGTCTTTCTCAGACGAATTGTTACACCCTACATCCCTCTGAGAACACTCAGATCTTCATCAGCTTTTTTAATCGACTCTTCCTGTGCTAAGAAATCCAGGTGGGGAGGTAGATCCTTTGCCTGTAGAGCAGCCAATTTATGGAACTCCCTCCTCCTTAGAGCTTCGCCAAGACACTTCCAAATTCTCCTTTCGTAGGAAATTGAAAACTGCACTGTTCTATAGCCTTGATCCCATCATCTAGTAATCCCTCATCAGCACTGGGAGGCTTTCTGGTAGCCATGCGCTTTAGAAATTCCATAAACTAAACTAAACTAAACTAACAAGTGAACAGCAAACCCATCCACAGCACTAACGCCTTAGACAGCAGAGCAGAGCTATCTCTAATGTTTGATGGCTCTCACTGACATCATCTTTGCCTTAACACTCAATTCCATTCAAATCAATCAGACCTGCTTTGTTGACACTTAGGCCTTCTTCTGACCAGCAGGGCCACGGTGGCGGTTTCACCGCCAACGGGCTGGCGGTGAAGGCTGCCACATAATGAGTATGGCAGGTTGGCATCTGCCAACCCGCCACATCCTCGCCTGTACCGCCAGGGCGGTTGGACCCGCCGGGCGGGCCAATGAAGACTGCCAGTGGTATTTGGAGCCGACTTTCCACCAGGGTTTCCACCATGAAAATCCTGGCAGAAAGGCTACCGGTGACAGAAAATTTCTTTCCTGTCACCGGCAGACGACTCGCCCACCACCACCCTGCAAGCCCAATATCCCTCCACTCCCCTCCATACCAGAACACCCCCCATCAGAACAGCATCCCCACCACCCTTCTAGTGCAGTTCCCACACCCCCCTTCTACGGCAGCACCCCCCACCACCCACTCCGCATACACTCATTCACACAACTCACACTCACAAGCATCCATACATGCATACACTGACAAGCATCCATACACGCATACACCGACAAGCATCCTTACACGCACTCACCTCAACATTCATACATGCACTCGCTTCAATATTCATACTTGCACTCACTTCAACATTTATACATGCATTCAACCACGCATACACACATACATTCACACACCCATACACACACACACACACACATGCATACACACATGCATACAGGCTCACATGCAGACAACACCCACGCACACACAACACTCCCCACCTGCCCACCCCCTTCCCCAGTTGGACACCCGACTTACCTTGTCCGGCGAGGAGGTCGTCCGGCAGGAAATGGGCGCTTCCACCGCCGGCAGTGCCCCGCCATCAGGACACTGCCAGGCCCTATTACTGCTCGTAATACGGCTGGTGTAGTCCTTTTGGCGGGCGAGTGGTAGAACCGCCTATACGCCTCCAACTGCCAGCACGACTACTGGAGGATTTCCGCCCAAAATGTGGCGGAAATCCTTCAGTACTCGTGATCTGGTGGGCGGAAGACCGCCACCACTGGCGCTCTTCTGGCGCCCGAGGCTTTGGCGGTCTTGGAAAAAGACCTCCAAAGTCAAAATGAGGGCCTTAATTCTGTTTCTAACCTCTCCCACTTCTTGAAGGAAGGTGGATCTGAGCATTTCGAAAAAAGCCCTATGCTGCTGCCTCTGGGAGCCTCCCGTCTCTGGAGCATCAACGCTCCTGAAGCATGCTATGCTACTTCAGGAGTTCAAGCCTATCTGAAGTATGTTAATCCCTTTCTTACACATACCAGTGTAGTGATGTCCAACTCTGGAAACAGTAAGCACACGCGCACACAACTTTAAACAATCAGACACACACGAAAGGGTGCACACAAAACCCACACAGGCACACGCAAACATAAAAGACCCCCTACGCAACCGACACAATACAACTCCACCCAAAGCATACATAATTTATTCAGATTTTAACCCTTAAGATATTAACCTTTAAGAGCACATCTGTAAAGGAAGTCAACAGACAAAACTATTTAGAGACAAGAGCTGGGAAATGCCAACTCTTCTGTCTCCTGCCTGGTCTAACATGTAAAGTGTGTTCATGTCATTCCTACAGCAAAACTACCTGCTATCAAAGTCAAGCCTGCATTGTATCACTGCAGAGGACGCAATTAACTGAAAAACACACTTACTTCATACTTGGGAGTGCAGTAAACCCACACAGAGAAATCAGTTACTAAAATGCGTTAAAGGAAGGTACATTTTGTCGTTGCGTCACTTCGGCAAATACTTTTATAGTTGGCCTTGATTTCAATAAGGCCTCAGCCCAAAAATATATATTTTATAACGCAGTTAAAATGTGTTCACTTTTCATACTTTTTTCTTGACTCTCACTTCACAAAACGCAAATTTGCATTTCAAGACCACTTCAAAACTACACACTGCCACATCAACACTGCATCGACTAAGTACATTCTTTGCATGATGTCAACATTACCCAAAAGATTAGCTTTAAACTATGATGTCATGTTAAGGCACTTATATTGTCAGAAAAATAATAGTTTAACAACATTTATTGAAACAATTAACCGTCTAGTTCTTTATACAACGTTGTCACGTCCTACAAATACTGCAAACAGACATACAAATGTAACATATGTCAGTGTGAGGCCAAGGCTGAACGAACTCATAAAACTTGTTGATGTTTTGGCAGGACGCAACTTTGCCACAACTCATAAAAACATGTGTTGGCTTTGTCACGACATGCACATCTCCTTACATCAGACACATGAAGTTTGCGCCTTTAATGACACAGAAAGCATGACCACAAAAAGTCATTTGGATTCTTTCACATCAGTAATACTGAGCAATAAAAATAGGTTTATTACATAATCACCCTTCCCTCACCTCACTCACCAGAGTAAACACTTGGGCGTTGCACCAACCCGCCTCCTCTAAATATACATTGTATGGTTTAATGTGACTTAGAAAGAAGTCTCACATTTCTAAAGGTTTTGAAAAAAACATTTTGTATCCATATAGCGCCTGTAATCACCATTAACTCGCAGTAACGCTTCTTTGCGTTTCACCTTGCCTCTGAAGGAACACAGAACTGTCCCAACTGTTTGATTCGACTTTCTGGCAATGTTTGCATCAAATGCTTCCAATTTAGGTCACCAAAATATTAATTTATTCTGACTGTGGCAAAGGGCTCCTCCGGGGAATGGAACGGAATGGGCCCCTGTATAATACAGATCCTGATTACCATGAAGCGTGTCTGGGGGGAGCTGGGACTCCCCCACCCCCTTCCCATGGCAATTGCTGCGTTTGACATAAAGGTGTAGGGTAGGCTGGGGCGGGGTCACATTGCACTTCATGGAATCCAACCTACATACCACTTCTGTGCGAGCAGCTCGCACGGGCAGGCAGACGTCAATACTCTGTTGCATTCAAGTCATTTCCTCCCAGGAAAAGTGTCTGTGTTTCATGATTAGAGCCAAGATCCATGGCTGTTTTAATTATATTTAGAAGAAAGGCCATGAAGTGAAGAAGAGCTCTTTTTAAATACCATACAGCGTGGCATAACGCACATTCAGCATTTCTAAGACTGCGAACAGCAGAAGTTTCTGAGTGGGCCAGATGTATCAAAGGGTTTTACCCATTCTATTTCTATGGGAAAATGTGTTGGTACATATGGCCCACTGTTACCCGGGTTAAGGGCGCGTTATGTTTTCTAAATGTGCAGTGAGATTAGAATGAAATACACCGAAGTGCAGTTTAAAAACCCAGGGGAGCGAGACCCAGCACCGTGGACGGAAAGCAACACTGTCACCTTAGAATACACCCAGCTGGCGATTCAAACAAGCACTGTCAAAACCAGTGAGCGGCACCTGAAAATCATGAAAACTGGGTCAAACTTTATTGGGTCTGATAAATAATTGTAATCACACGTTTTCCCATTGAAAAGGGTCATAATATGCGCATTCTGGCACAAAGATCCGCAATTAGGAAATTGCAAACATGAAGGGCCATATGTACAAACACATTTTCCCATAGACACAGAATGGGCAAAACTGCTTGCTACATCTGGCCCCAAGATAGGTACATCCGGCCCTTGGTTTCTAATCTGCTAATAATTTATAACTTTGTTGTGAATGATAGTCTCGTCTCCCCAGTGAGATGCTAAAGTAGATGCGCCGCTCACTGCAGGTTGTACCATGAGGACCTGGCTGTTGATGTGAGGCGGTCTACTGAAAGGCCTACAAGGGGGGGCAGAAGGGGCATTATCCCTAATCTCGAACTCTTTGAAGGCTCTATGCTGATACTGCAAAAGTTATCCATAGATTCTGAACCAGGCCTGCCCTGTTTATTAATGATGTGGCTGCTAACAGAGGTTATGTCACCAGATGACACCAGATACTGGAATTTCTCTGTTTTCTTTTTTCCTTTGAGGATACTGTTTTGATAAGTGCTAGTGATATGCGAGCACCCCGTGAAATTTGTGACACGAGCCCCACCCTCACCGTTTGAGCTAAGAGAACCCGAGTTTGAATCCAAGATTGCTATTAGAGAATAGTGTGTGATCTTGGGCGAATCTCTTAGTTCACCTCTACCTGTGTTCTCTCACAGAGCAGCGCTGGCATGAGAAAGCCTCCTTAGTATGAATATGAACCAGGAGGATTAGGTGCTTGAAGCCTATTTGCTGAAATGGCCGCACCTCCCATGAGGTTCACCTCTGCACTTTTAGTAAGACAGCAATCTCTAAAACTGCTCCTAAGATCCTATTGTTTGGTAATTCTAAATAAATGCATTTTCCAAGGCTGAATGAGTTGTCTCTAAGCATTTTCAATAAATCACAGTCGGAGCTTGTTGCTTTGTTTTCTTTCATGGACAGGAGCCCTAAAGATGGAATGCATTTGTTACATTTACGATTTTTCTCTAAATCATTGGGTAAACACATTTCCCTTTACAAATAGAAAGAAAAGTCTTGAAAGCAATCTAAACAGAGTCAACAACTTGTCGAATAGTAACTTTCATAATCATTATTGAAGTACCGAATATTACAATTGGTCACTTATGTAGACCATGTGAAACCTTACTTTTGAACAAGCTTTCAATTGTCTATTCTGCCCACTTCCCCTTGATATCCGCACTGCCTCGAACAGCTGACCGACCATGAATCCCCACAGTGGGAGGCTGCGGGCATGACTTTTCAGATTAACACGTGCCTGGTCAGCAGGGATGGGTGCTGGATATAATCCTGGATATGCCACCCTCCCACCTAGGAGTGGGAGCAGGGCAGTCAGGTTGAAGAGGAGGAGGCTGAAAGGTTCACCTAACCCACCAGAACTCATGCCTTTGGGTCCCAAGCGTCACAACCCGGGATTAGCCTTCAACTCCATTTGCTACACTGACGTGGGTATATCATCAGTCAATAAAGAGTACCGCTGTGACGTTCACTTCCTTGGGAGTAACAGATGTTTGAAAGGATGAAGGCAGAGGAGATACAGAGAACAACCTCCTTCCATCCAAAGTTGTGGCTGTAAAATCAGGCCAGGATTTACATACAGGGATGGTTTATTGGTCAGACAGAGTGGTGCAGAATGAAGGATCTACTCTCAATGCTCATAGATATTTGTGGTGGAGGAGGAGCATTTGCTTACTTCCTAGTATGGGTGGCGCAGGCCACATCTGCAGGGCCTACTGCTACTGCTCGGAGATTCTTGGAGGGGACGAGGACTTGAGGAAAAGTGGGAATAATGTGCAAGCAGCACACCTGGGAGTCAGCAGAGTTGGTGCTGTGTGGGTTGGAAACACAAAGTTTATTTCGATAGAATAAAAACAAAAAAAACAAGTGTGAGAGACGAAGTTTAGGGAGGCTGAGGTATCAATTTCTGGCAACCTCTTTTTATAACACCATTTAAACACAGTGAAGGCTGCTATAATCCCTGGTATATCTGGTGTTATGGAGTGAGTGCATCTGTAAAATGTGTTCAAAAACTGTAAAAAGTTTATGTGTTTAAAGTCCTTCAAGTACATAAACCACGAGGAAGGCGGTACTTGGGTTTACAGTGGCAGAGGTCGGCTTTGTGGCGCAGCTCAAAAATGTTGGAAAGAGATGCTCACCAGTGCTCTGTTGGAGTGAAAAGGGAGCCAGGTCATGGCAGTAGATAAAAAAACAAAAGAAAGAGCCGCTGACAGGCTCATGGGTGTCGATAAGGGGTAGCAGAGACCGCTTTCCATTTGGTAGCGCGGGGCCTGGCCTTGCTGTCTCTGGTCACAGAGCACCACCCAGCAACAAGAAGGCACTGCTATGAGCAATGGTCAAAGGGTCTGCAATGTTGCTTCCACTGCTTCTGGATTTTTGGTAACAACGTCCATGACCAGGCGAATCGCTCTGGCTATTCTGCAGCGAAAAGTTTTTTTTTTGTACTTACAGTGTACACCAAGGACACCATTATGAGGCCCCAAGTTTTAGGAGCAGGAATACTAGAGGGCCAGACTCTCCAATGACAGCCGGAATCCCCACACCTAAATCCAGGGATCAGTTATTTACAACAGAATGGGGAATAATGTCCAGATATGGAAATTTCAGGCCTAAAACCTAATTTTTCCAACTTAATAACTGCATTGAGTAGGCGGTAAATGTGTGCGAAGCTGTCTGCAGGCCCATGTAGGCCCATGTGGCCCCTGTGGCCATAGCAGGCGAGAAGCAAGTGTTTTCTACTTCTGCATGTTGTCTTTTGAGTGGGACCAGGCCAGAGGTGGAACTAGGAGAGGTCTGAGTGGCATGACATGCCCATACTTTTTTAATTTGACAGAAACAGTTTCTCTGTTTTATGTTAAAAGGAACCTGTGTTGGGACGGTTAATTCCGGCATTTGAGTTGTTTCATCTGAAGTGGATGGAGAATAAGGGCCTAATTACGATCTGGGCGGTGTAACCGCCAGACCACTAATACGCTGATGGAGAGGCGACCACCAAGCCGCCAGCCTCCCCACTCCGTATTATGGCTTCCCTGCCGCGCTGGCTGGCACAGACAGTGCAGCAGCATTGGCCTCGGCTCTCCCTGAGAACCGAGGCCAATGATGCTGCACTGTTGGTGCCGGCAGCACACACGGAATGTGCAACGTCTGCCATGACAGTCAGTGCGCATTTCTTTTGTGCTGACAGGGGAGCCCTGCACTACCCTCAACATGGTCACGGGCAGTGCAGGTGCCCCCCTCTGGCCCCTGTTTCTGCCTTTTCAAGGCAATAACCCTGCCATGAATAGGCTGGCATAAAGGCAAGCCGTGATCAACTCAGCGGTGCCGACATCAGCACCGCTGTGCTTGACTGTGACTTCCACCGCCGCCAGCGGCAGTGGCGGCAGTCTCCTGGTAGTCTAACTGCCAGCATCATGATCTGGTGCTCAGACCGCCAAGATTACGGCGTTGGAACTGCCACCACGAGTACGGAGTCCTTAAGACCGCCGTACTCGTAATTGGGCCCTAAGTCTCCTGTGATGTGAAGCCGAGGGAATCACAGACAGTTGAACAAGAAGCAAGCTGTCTTGCCATGGTGTCTGTTGCTGGAATGAAATGCAAATGTGCACTTTTGGTTAATCCGCAAATGTAAAGGCTGCTTGCTTTAAATGCTGGAGTCACCTGAAGAGTATTCTTTTTGGGAAGTTTTGTAAGGGGACCTAATGAGCTGTGGAGTGTGTGCTTTTAATGGACAGTTATGAAAAATGTTTGCACTAGGTACAGTCTACATATTACTCAGATCTATATTTTAGAAGTTTATCTTAAACCTAAATATTTTTGTGCACTTTGTAGAAGCCTATTTTGTGCTGTGTTTAATGGAAGTTTAAAATAATGACATGCATACCTCACTTTTCTCTACTGCACAACCCGAATTCAGTCGGTGGCTCTCTGGTTACACACACAGATATCAGAATTTCTGCATTACCAATAGAGGTTTCACAGCGTAAAGTAGTGCATCTCTCCCTGATTAGTTTAACTTGCATTTAGTTTTCATTTAAGGTGTGTGTTATTTTATATGCAGTTACTTGAAGGTGAACAACTAACAAAAGACTTCCAGAATATTTTATTAATTTTAGCCATACCTTTCATCCCCCCAATAAGTTCACTGACCCCACCCCCACTGGACTCAGGATAACAGTTCTCATACTTTCTTTTAACGCACTTCGCCCTCTGGACTGGGCGCGGCAGCTGTCTGCATCCCACGCAGCTCTACTCTACTGTCTGGGCCCAGGGACTCTGTGTAACAGGTCAGAAGTTTGCAGACCTGATAATTCAGGACCGGAGACATTGGAAAACTAAAGTGCTTATATAAAGTTTGGCAGACAGGTCACTCCACCACAAAGCTAACAGATATCCCATCCACTTTATTACAAGTGCATTTTATCCTATGATACCTGTAATAAAGCAGATGGGATATGTGCCAAGTTTGTGATGGTGTAAGCCCTCTGCCAGGCTCTAAATCAGGCCCTAAGATTCACCAGAGGGATAACTGCTCCAGGCCCACAGATGCTTAAGTTGCTAACGTGGGATAAAGGCAGGCAAGCTCTGAACATTACATGCCAGACGAGTCACAAGCACAATGAATTCTATAGGACATGCTTCAGAAAATGTTAGGATGCATCAGCATTATGATGCAAATAGTTTGCCTCTACCTCTCTTTGTGTTCTATTGCAGAACTTAGCAAATAGCAAGAGAATGATAAATGGATCAGGAAAGAAAACCAAGAACAAATCGGAAAAAAGACAAATAATTGGAGAAGGAATAAAATAAGAAAATGATCTGAGAAAATATAACTATTTGTGTTTTCGGAAATTGTTCAAAACAACTACAACTCATGTGCCTAAGTAACTATTTCATTCGCTAGTTTGTTTTGCAAAATATAAAAACAAAGCACATAAAAAAAAAGACCAACATAAAATCAAACGGCAAAGAGGGTAAACAATCCAGAAAGTTAATATCAAAAGGTAGAATGCATATTTTCGACCCTCTGTTGGAGCTGACCAGGAGATTCTGGGTTTTGCAGCAGGGGACGGAGTAGAAGGGTCAGTGAAACAGAGCCTGTCATTGACCCTCTGTATAAGAAGCATGCTCTTAAAAGGTGGTGGAAGCAGACAAACAAGTCTTTCGCTACCAGCCTCAGTTATGCTGTCAGGTAACCTGTACAAAATCAGGCCATTACATTGGCTCTGCTTTGCTGTTTTTCAGCAACAGCAGAGGTTCCTTAAAATGACATACCATCGGTATGCGCATAAAACTCTGCAGCAATGGCTGTTTGGGACAGAAGCAGTGGCGGCCGGCAGCTTCAGGAGGGAGGGGGGCGGGCAGTAAGCACACACACACACACACTCATTCTTTCACACACAGACACACACGCACGTTCATTAACAACACTCATAACATTCAAACATGCACGCACGCACCAAACATTCATTTGAAAACATCACACACACACTTACCTTCAGCCTCGAGGTTCCAGGAGGGTTGGGAATGCTGCCTTCCCTCATTGGCTGACCCTAGTCAGCCAATGAGGGAAGGCAGCAGTCCCAGCCTCGTCACAGAGTGGGATGGGGTTAGTGAGGCTGCTGACTCCACCCCACTCTGTGACGAAGTGTCACTGATTGACACTCGCCCTGGGTGCTTTAGGGCTTAAACCTGAAGCATCCAGGTCGAAGTCAATGGGTGACGCTTTCCTCATCACCCAGGGGAGGGCCTCCGGCACCTTTGCTGAGCTGAGGAGGTCACGCTGATTGACACTCACCCTGGGCGCTTTAGGGCTTAAACCTGAAGCGTCCAGGTCGAAGTCAATGGGTGACGCTTTCCTCATCACCCAGGGGAGGGCCTCCGACACCTTTGCTGAGCTGAGGAGGTCACGCTGATTGACACTCACCCTGGGCGCTTTAGGGCTTAAACCTGAAGCGTCCAGGTCGAAGTCAATGGGTGACGCTTTCCTCATCACCCAGGGGAGGGCCTCCGGCACCTTTGCTGAGCTGAGGAGGTCACGCCCATAGGAGCTGTGACCTCTTCAGCCCAGCAAAGTTCAGCTCAGGCAGCCAGGAGTCTGCGCAAATCACGCATGTCTCACTCCTGGCTGTCTGAGCTGAAAATGAAGAGTGTCTGTCAGGCTGATCTTTGTTCAGCCTGACAGACACTCTTCATGAAGGGCAAAAGGTGGGGGAAGGGTGTGGCCCCTCCGCCCTAAAGGAAGGTGGCCACAAATTAAAAGTACCCTTCACTTTGATGTATAGAGCCAGTAAGCAACTATAGCCTAAAATGGCCTAGAAAGGTACTCTTACATTCTTAAATATTTACATTCTTCCTTCTGTACAGCTATCCATCCATCCTTTCAACTTCCTATCAATCCTTTCACGAAACCGTCTTTTACACTTTCATCCACCCATCTTTTCACCCATGTATTCGTTCTCCTTTTGAATTGTGCACCCTTTTATTATACCATAATTTCCATCTTCCTTTTATCCTTTTTTTGGTTTTACCTACTAGACAGAGCATGCCCTGTCTGTTGCGAGGCATATGCTGGGCTTACGAAGAACATACAGGGACTCTCCTCTGCCTGCTTCTTATTCATATCCCCAGGTGCTCCTCCCCGCCTGCTCCACACTGCTCTCCCCACCCATGTCCTCTGTGCTGCTTCTGCCTCTGTGTTGCTTCGCCCAACTGCTTTAAAAAACAAACACTCTTGCACACTTCCTCTCTTTTTAATTACCAATCTAATACGGATTGGTGATTGAACAGAAAAAAAGCACCTTCGTCATTTTTTTAGGCTTGCGCATGTGTGGTGCACGCAATGATGCAGGTGGCTGCATCAGAACTTTTTTTTTAATTCTTTAACCATTTTGACAGCATCAAGGATGGTGTGCAGCACAATTATAAAAACAATTGGCGAAGCCAATAGGTCCCAAAGACAAAATCTATTGGCTTTGCCAATGCGTGTTTATTTTCAGCCTTCTCCCCTTCAATCTTACTTTCACTCACTGTTCTTTGCTCCCCCTTCCTTCCACACTTTCCTCAAGCATTTCATGATTACTTCTTTTCACAATGCCTTCCTTGCAGGCTTCCTGGATACCTCCCTTCCCCCTTCTCTTTTTTTGACAGGCATTGTTGTTTGTCTTCTGACTTTTTGTTGCCTCTCTCTCTGCAGCTCACTCCTTCTATTTGCTGCTCTCAATCTCTGTCTCTTTTTTCCATTTTCATAGTTTTTCTTTCTCTGTCCCAGCACTGTCTTGTCCCATTTGGCAGACACTGCCCAGAGCAATGTCATGCTTTCCCATAAGGTGTTATAAATGAGCTTCCTTCTGCTCATGCACACAGAGGTGCCCTGCACAAACAATGAATCTTTTAGAAGGACCCAGCTCACCACCGCATCAGGTACCATGACAACCCCACTTTACCTGCTAAAATTGGGGCTCCCGCGCCGATGGTTTTAGCTGTGTTTTCAACCAGTAAAAGATGTTCTTGTAAAAAGAGAACCTTTACCCTTGACTCTGGTCACA
Organism: Pleurodeles waltl; assembly: GCF_031143425.1. Lineage (NCBI taxonomy): Eukaryota > Metazoa > Chordata > Amphibia > Caudata > Salamandridae > Pleurodeles > Pleurodeles waltl. The sequence goes on along the minus strand of NC_090446.1, from coordinate 1,379,512,305 downwards.
CCATCTCACTGTCCTTTTTAATGTGATTAAAGGTAACAGCTGCATCGCCAAGCTTATGAAATCATCCACACTTTACAGTCTGTCCCTAAGGCCATGAACATAGCCATGTTCAATTTGGAAAATACATAACTGGAAACTGTTTCTAGATTTTTTGTCTAAAGATGATTTGTTATTACCTACAAAATGAATGACATGCCTAGGCTTTCAGAGGCCGCAGCCTGATAAGGATCCTCCTGTGTCCTCATGGACCACTTTGCAGTGCTTGTGTAGAACAGCCCTTTGGAGAAACATTGAGATGGGACAGAAGCCTACCTTGCGCTACTTCCACTGCTTTGCATAGTACTCCGGTAGAGACTGCTGACACTAGCAGAGTAAGGAATTATCCAACACTGTGTGGGTCTGGTACCAAATCCGGACTGAGAAAGGGAGGTCCAACTTGTAACTGATTCCAGAAGGACACTTCAAGTAGAGACAGAGACAGACCTATTCCTGCTGTCCACGGTGATGGGCCCTAATTACTTAAAACAGCTAATACTCCAGAAGCATCTCAGTTGTCCTAAGACTCCTAGCGAAGGGAGATGATAAATGCATACATGCTGTCTAGCTGGCAGGATCCTTACCAATCATTGAGTTGACTTGGACCAGGAAGTGGCTCCCGACAACTATCGGACTGACCAGAGATCAAATATTTACAAATGTTGAATGTACTACCTCTATACATGAGGTTTACAGTGGCTTTGGAGGGATTGCTGGTGTTGATTACATTATGAGAAGGTTACTGATTGCATAAGCCATGGAAAAGTGTACGTACATTTATGATTGTGTCACCTCCATTCCTGTCCAAGGAATGAGTCCGCACAAGAGCATGAGGGGTGAGAAAGGCCAAGGGGGCGTGCAGTCCAGATTATGATAGTCCTAGGGCTGTACTGCAGATTTGCACTGGACCAGTGACCACTGCAGAACTGTAGGCAGATCTCAAGAGACCTCAGTTGGCCGATCCATTGGACTTCAGAAAGATTTGTAAGCTCGTGACGTGATAGCAAAGCAGAGAGTTTCAGCACATGATTACATAAAGACGAGCAAAGTATCTCAGCAGCATGGGATTGAAAAACTAAAGAGAGTCAAAGCACTTCAGCTTCCCAGTAGGGGTAGTAAGCACTATATAAATGCTGTTACAATGCAGTACAATACAGTGTGAACATCAGGCAAGCAGGAAGGAGCGGAAAGCCCAAACACATTTCAAGCGCTAACCTTTTGGCGCGTGGCAGCGTCTATTTCTCTGTGTGGTTATTATTCCAGAAGTCAGTCACTCCTGAAAATCACATTCATTCTGTAAGTACAGTGGTTCGAGAAGTACAACGATGCTTTAAGGTGCTTGGCTGGCCAAGCAGGTGACAAAGCCAGGAAGCGATATTACAGGAGAAACATACACTATAAGAATGCAGAATCTAGCCAGGCGTTAAGTTTGATCAAACTGGCATTTGGTTGAAATGATGCTACACATTTTGCAAGATTATCTTGTCAGAAGACCATGGACCAGAACATTTAAATTAGACTAGTGCGGCTGCTGTGCAGTGTTTTCAACGCCCTTGAAGTGGCATTTGTATCAACTAACAGGCACAAAAAGTTGTTTTGCACTGGTCAGTTTAAGTAAATAGATTTTTTCACCGGTCACCAGTTAAGTTGTCAAAGCTAAATTGCCAGGCCCCGTGCCATATTGTCCTGAACCGGTTCAGATTGCATGACCGTGCCTCACCCTTCTTAATAAAACTGTATGATTTCAATACATTTGCTAAAGGTATAATGTTCGAAAGATGCAGCTCAGTAATAAATGTATGCCTTTTAAATGTCAACAATGCATCCAGCTTAACACCCGGGTTATCACAGACATACAGAGATCCATACATATTAAAAGTCACATTGAGAGCTTTCTCTGTACGCTTCTGCCCTTCCCCCGCCTTTCTGTTTTGCGTTTCTTGGGCACTTCTATTCTTAAACCGCTAGAACTCTAGGGTTTGAGAAGCGCAGAGAAGCCAGCCTCTGTATGTGGAATGTAATGTGACGTGGTGTAAGGCATTGGGTATTATCAGAGGCAGAGCCTGCCTGAAATCACGTTTCATGAGGGCTCGTTAAGCCTGGAAGAGGTTAGGGACAATCAGTTAGTTTCACAAGTGACTGACTCTAATCCAGCTCCGCCATACTTCCTGAAGCACACTCCTATGGTGCAGGAGTGTCGCTATCCTTAGTGCAGCAAGTACAATGGAACACTAAGGCCCAATGTAGGGCAGCGAATCCCCATTGTGGGCCTCAAGAAAACGACAGCCACTGGCACTTTAGTGGAGTTTCTATTAGGGCTGCCATCACCCCATTGTAAAGTGGGCACAACGCATGAGTCCATTTAAAGATCCTGCGAAATAAGCTGCTATGCTATCATACCAGAGTAACCAATTGTGGTGTGCAGGGCTGGCGTTAGGGTGTGCGACTGGGCGCTGGGCGGGGGGCAGGGAGTTGTGTCTTGAAATAGCTTATGGGATTTAAAGCACATGCTGTACAGTTCCTTGTGTGTCCAGCAATTTTCAGACAACAATAAAAATGTCAAGATAACTTTGGTAAATAATGTACTTGCTGGAGAGGGATTGGTATTTTGTCTAGTAATGTTTTGATTCATAATAAAGTAGTGCAGAGGGTTAATATGCCTGCTGCAAAGAAGGTCTACCATGCAGATCACAGAATTGTATTTGCTGGCCTCCTGATCTGAGTCTCAGGGACATTAAAGGCTTCCCAATCAGCTCCTGGACCCAGCTGCAGCGATTTCCTGACCCCCAAGTGGTGCCCTTCAGATCCTGGTCTTATGGGGTGGCTCAGCAAGCTTAAATCAAACTTTTTTGACTTCACGTCTGCAAACTGGCCCATTTGCACTGAGACTGCACAGTTCGTACGGTCAATCACTGCCAGCTGCCGCCAGTCCACCTCTTCCGAATGCAGCATCGACCGCCCACGAGGGACCACCAATGCGAAGCTCCACCCTGCCCTTCCACAATGCCCAATTGCAAAACATTTATGAGATTACCAGTAAACCTAGGACCTGGTTAAGGCAATTGTCAAAAACACAAATGGTCATGTAGGGTGAAGTATAGCCCTAGACTTCCATGGCAATCATTATCAACACACCTTCAATAGATAGGTTACATTTAAACAAATGTCTTAATTAGAAAAAATGCGCTTCAACAAATGGATTAGTTAGACAAATATTTTCAACACATCAGAAACTTAGGGCCTGATTACGAGACTCGTGGTGGCGGTCAGACTGCTGCGTCTGTGCGGTCTGACCACCACATTACCATCCCGGCGGTTGGACCGCCAGGGGACCGTCGTCCCCGCCAGGATCTCTGATCCCGATGGGCTGATGGCGGTGTTGGTTGTGATAAGCCAGGGCGGCGCTGAAGTCAGCGGCGCCCTTCTGATTACAACCATAGTCTCCGCCAGCCTTTCCATGGCAGTTTAACCACCATGAAAAGGCTAGTGGAGAACAAGTGCTGAGGTCCCCCTCCACAGCACCATCTGAATGTGCACTGTCTGCTCACCAGACAGTGCACATTGCAAGGGTGCTGGTCAACCCCTCTATGTGATGGCATTGGACTCAACTCCATGTGTGTGTATGTATATATATATATATATATATATATATATATATATATATATATATTTGATTATAGTACACTGTATATATGTATATATACATAAACACACAAACATATATATATATATATATATATATATATATGTTTGTGTGTTTATATAAGTATATTTTTATATAATCAGTATTAAATATTACTGGGATTTATATAATTTACATTATATTAAATGCATATATTGACATATTTAGCATTTACTACTTTAATCTCTATATTACAAAACCAAAATGTTTGTATTTTTGGATAATATTCGTGTCAACAATATTTATTTTCCAATATTTTGGTACTTACCATTATAAGTATAGGTGCACCATATTGTGGTAAACCATATTTTTGACACAATATTTTTGTCAATGACATTGTTTAGCATGATTTGTGTCAGTGATCCACTTTGGCACATTTTAAGCTGCCTCATATTAATGCACAAGCTCTTGGACCATAGTGCAAAGGTGTGTGCGTGATATCAAGCATTGGCCCTCTGCGCCTCACCTTTGGCTACCTCATCTCTCTCTCTCAATATTACGGAATATACCTTACTTTAATTACCTTACCTTTCTAGCACTCTATGGGTATCCATCTATATCTATCATTCTCAATCCCCTCTCGGTATCTCATCCTTCTTTCTGTGCTTCACTGCTCTTCCATCTGAAGTCCTATATCTGTCCTCGAGCTGCTTAAATTGTCCCACAACCCCATCTCTCTCTTTGCTGTCATCTGTCTGACTCTCTCTCTGCATGTGTCTACTACCTTACCTCTCCCTGCATCTTTCTCAGCCATTAGCTCACCACTGCCACTCACCTCCCTGCCTTGTCTCTCTCTCTAGACTACTCCATCTCTCAGTTTACCACATCATTATTTCACTTCCTGACCTTTTCACCCTCTGGCTACCTCCCGCATTTTTTCTCTATTGTCAGCTCCTCTCTCTCTAGACCTCCTTCTCCATGTCAACGCACCCTCGCCGCATACATTATCTCTCTCTACCTCTTTCTTCATATATCTCTCTGCCTGCCTTTTCCACTTTCTCTATCCAACAACTCTCTCTGTCTCTGTATCACCTCTCTTGCTCTAGTTAACATTAGCCTTTCTACTTCCTGTTTTTCGCTCTGCGCCATGTCCTTTCTACTCTTCACACGCCCTACCCTTCACTCTTCTCCACTACTCTCTTTATCTGTTACCTATTCTAAACATTTCCCCATTTTGCTCTTCTCTACCTTGAATCTTTTTGTTTTTCCTCAAGTCTCTATCTACCTCTCGCTGCTTTTACCTCTCTCTGATTTACCTCTTGTTCTACATTACCTCTTTCTTAAACTTGCCCTTTGGAGTACTATACTACTCTACCACTCTCCCTTTCATTCTCCCTATCTCTGTCTCGCTTTATCTCACTCTAAAACTATACCTATTTCCCTTCCTACATCTTCCTCTCTTGATGTATCCTTTGACTTCCTCACCTTTCCCTATGTACTTTATTCTCTCCCTACCTCAAATCTCTGTCTACATCATCTACACAACCTTCTCCCTTCACTTTGTGTCTTTTACTTAACTGTTCACTTAACTTTATGCCTCTGTTTATCTCCTACATCATTCCTTGTTCCAATGCTCCTACTCAGAAGGGTCACTCCCTAGTCAGATAAGTGCACACATATGAAGGGAAGAGAGGGACAAAACATGGGAAGAGAAATTGGAAGAAAATTATCAGATTTTAACCAAAGGAATGGTGAAAATCGTCAGAGCATTGCTTTTAATGTCATTGTTGCAGCAAGATCCCTAGTAGTGAAGGTAGGTCTTCTTGTGTTTCCAAATATTCGGCAAATGGGGCTACAATTTCAAGTGCCAATTGTATGTTTTATTTTAGTATTGTGCACTAACCATCTAGCAAGTCACTCTCAGAATACGTTCCCCACACTGAGAGTAACATGGCTGATTATGCACTGAATTCCACATAAAATGTGATTGTTGCAAGCAAACAAAATCTCAAACCGATCCCCGTTCAAGCTTCCTTTAGGTACTATTTGGCCAGGCAGCTTGATATTTTGGATGTTTTTGCATATCCACTTTACTAAAGGTTTAACACATAATTTAAAATGGTTTGGTATCACAAGGGCTTAAATAAACTAAACAGAGGTAATGAAGCCAAAGTTGTTCTAAACAGGTGGCCCCGAAATATCTCTTGCCCGGGGGCCCACAAATCTAAAGATATCATCGGTAATAGGCCCGAGCCACAAGCTTCCAACATTCCAACGTTCTAATTAAAGTTATTTAATACACTGGTAATCAATCAGTGGCGGCCCATCCTTTAGGGCGAAGGGGCCACCCCCCCACCTTTTGCCCCTCATGAAGGGTGTCTGCCAGGCTGAACAAAGGTCAGCCTGACAGACACTCTTCATGTTCAGCTCAGGCAGCCAGGAGCAGACATGCGCGATTTGCGCACACTCCTGGCTGCCTGATCTGAACTTTGCTGGGCTGAGGAGGTCACAGCTCCTATGGGCATGACCTTCTCTGCCCAGTAAAGGTGCCTCGAGGCCCTCCCCTGGGTGACGAGGAAAGCGTCACCCACTGACACTCACCCTGGGCGCTTCAGGTTTAAGCCCTGAAGTGCCCAGGGCGAGTGTCAATCAGTGGCACTTCGTCACAGAGTAGGGTGGGGTCAGCAGTCTCACTGACCCCATCCCACTCTGTCACGAGGCTGGGACTGCTGCCTTCCCTCATTGGCTGACCTAAGCTCGAAAAGGAGTAACCATTGCATGGGAGGAATGGCAAGAACAGCTCTGTTATTATTATAGAGTCACCTGAATATGGTGAAAAGTTTAGTGCTGCTGCAGGTTGTAATGTTGGTTGGTGCCACGGATAAAGCTGACACGTAAAATATAGTTTTATTAAATACAGAAAAATGAAAATCTACAGTGATTGTGTATTTCCCAGAACTGTTTCTCAAAGCAGACAAACTTATCAATTTTTTTTTTTTTAAATGCACTACCTAGTAAAAACAACGTCTAATTATTATTGTTATCATTTACTGGAACATATATAAGTATAACAAGTAATAGAACTAAATTGCTGACTAGCCCTTTTTATTTGTCCTCTTTCAACCGAGGCAAAGTGACAGAGAAGGGTATCCTATGCACCTACAACCCCACATAAAGAAACAATGCCCATTTGCTATCAAGCAGCCAATGTGCTCCATGGCCACATAATGCAGTGTGGGAGCAGCTGGTTCTTCTGTTCGTTTGATGGTCCCTTTGTCTACTCTTGACTAAAAACTTCCTTATATAGTATTGGCTGTTTTGGTGAGGCATTAGGGTCATTCAAAAATGTACTGATGGTGCCTATAATAGAGAAAGGGTGTTAAGCAACATTTCCTTTTTTCATCTGCAATTATGAGCTTTGAACAGAATAGCAAGTTCATCCCTTCTCAAAGGAAGTGGTAGAGTCGTACAAAATGGAAGCAAGAGAAACACATGGAAACATGACACGTATTTGCACAAAAGGCTTAAACTCCCTGGGACCTAGACTAGACGCAGGGATCACAAAGCAAGAGTAGACCTACCATTCAGACTAAACTCCAGTCTGCCTTTTTTCTACGGGTACAGAGACCTTCCTAAAACAAAGGAAGGTAAAGCTGTATGTGTGGACTTGTGGAATTCAGTGATATTCTGGGGCATCCTAAGGTATCTTGACCCTGTAGTGCATGCAGCGCATTTAGTGACACTGTGTAGAATGCCTTATATTAATGTCCTACTGACTTACTGATGTATGGAAGGAATTATACATAGCCCAATCCGCCGTCGGCTATTCGGATGCTGCCTTGATGATGATCACAGTGTCATAGGTCACTAATACTCCTATTTGAACATAAGAGCATTTCTCATTTAGCCTGAGGCTGAGATGTCATTCCCACTGTAAATGAGAGAAAAGATGTGTGAAAGAGTAGACCATGAAAAACCAACACACAACCAATGCTAAACCTTGGAATAAGGTACACATTTAGGAAGGCCGGCAGAGTGGGTTGGTCTGGGGAATTTGCTGTTATGACCCATAGTTTTCTGCATTATAGTTCAGTCCTCTGCCCAACCTTAAGGGCCTCAAACACAACTCTTGTAGGGTTGGATTTCCCTGGCATGCTGTAACGCAGCAGGTATTGTTGCCACAACATTATTAGGTTGGGTATCAGCAGTCACACATATCTTGCTTCTTAATCATGTGTAGGTTAGGTGTCACACTTGATCCTCACGAATTGCCTGAGATCCGGTTGGACCACGCAAGCCAAGAAACATGTTGAGCCTGATTCACATTTTGTGAGCTGTGAGGTTCACTGTATCCTAGCAAGGCCACTCCCTGTTTTAGATCATGTCAAGGAGACCATCATATTAAGTTACAGAGTGTTACCCTTAAATATTTTTAACGCACTGATTTCACCACCCTCCTCACTCAATTCTCTCACTAGCATTCGTCATCACAGCAGTTTCAAACTGAGGATCGCTGGCAAAGAAACGCCCCTTCCACCAAGAGCTGCGTTGTCCATTGCAACGCTGGACTTACAAGGAGCAGCCCGATGATGAAGCATGACACCCATCTGGTTGTGTTAGGGACCTTGCTTCTGATCTATAGGATCCTCTGATCCGATTGATCAGGCTCCCCCACTTTTCCGACTGACAGCCTCTTTTGAATTCCTTATTACAAGAGACATATGACAGGATACTTGTCATGTTTGTGACAGTGTTACACGTCTGTCAAACTCTATTCAGGTTTTAGTTTTATCAGTCCTTAAAACCTATACACAGAAACTCTACTGACATCACAAATGATTCCTTGCAGGACTTCAGCTATGTGTCTCTCTTTCAGCCTGGAAACAACCGCACCGTACTGTATTGCAGCATTTACATAGCACTTACTACCAATATGTAGGGTGCCAAAGTGCTTGCCTACATGAGTAGAACGCTACACTGTGTTGGGTGTGTGGTGGGAAGGATGTTGTCTGTGTTTTGATCCCATGTGGGAAGTGTTTCCATGTTGTACGTGATGACCCCCCCCGAAGTGCAGTTATCGCGTGATAGGACGCAGTGCATAATAGTGTGTTGGATGACGAAGTGTGAGGGACAGAAGTGTAGTGCTATGGTTTTCAGTTTGCTGGTACCTTTGAGCAGCTCTACAGGGCCCTTTATGGTATTTCATATTATATAGTCTGCTTAGCTGGTTACTGCACTGGGTTGTCGAATCTGAGGTTTTGAGTATAGCTGTGATCCTGAGCTGGCATGGTTGGTGGGAGACAGAAGTGGAGAGATCTTCTGGGTGGACATTTTTATTATCCGCCTATATCTGAGTGTCTTTGTGAAGTGTAAAGAAGTAGTCATATTATATAGCTATTTGGGAACTACAGCAATAAAGTCCTCCAAATTGTCCAGCAATGTGCAACAGATCTCTTCAATTATACCATGCCTGTTCATTTGATGATGGCAGTTTTTTTGGCTGTACAGTGCTGGTGATGAACAACTCTCTCAGCAGATATGTCTTATGTGAATTTAAGAGACATAAGTTACAATTTATAGCTCATGTATCTTTAGCATTATTGTGGCCAGAACTGTTATATATTGAAGGACGTCTCTATAAAGAGAACCATATGGAGTGCCCTTTTTTGCTTACCTGAATATTAAGAGCAGGTTGCTTTTGAGTTCTTTTCAATTCATGGATTGTAAGCCAAGGCTTGTGGTTGGGGAAGCAAATGTTTCCTATGCTCTGTTCCTGTCATACGAGAGGTGCGGTTGTATAGGAAATAGCCATGTTTTCAACTGTCTTCAGAAGTTTATAGGCTCCTGGGTGCTTCTAATGCTGGCTGGAAGTGAGTTCCGGAGCTTGGGGGCTTGTACTGAGAAAGCAGCATCCTTCAGATTTGTTGTGGTAAGGTGGTATGATGATAAGCTGTGCAAGCCTGGAGAGCAGTGTGTTACTTGATATGTATTGCTTGTATTTAACTTGTAATTACGGCTGTACTTTCCCTTGGGAGGCTCTGTGGACAATGCAGAGTGCCTTAAACATTACCCTTCTAGCTATAGTAGCCAGTGGCGCTATTGCAGGATTGGAGTCATGTGTTCTCTTAGGTGAAGGCAGAGCAGAATCTTTGTGGCAGTATTTTGAATGAGTTGTATTTTGTGTCTAATGAATGTGGGTGCTCCAAGATACAGGCTGATGGGATAGTCAAGCTTGGAGATTACAGGTGTGAGGATGGCTTGCAGTTAATGTTGGTGTACAAGGTATAGGAAGATGTGACCTACAGTTTTCATTGTGTAGAATGCACTTTTGTGACACTGTTAGCATGCATTATCAAGGATTGGTCTGAGCCCATTGTTAATCTAGGTTTCCAACTTCTTTCTCTGATGTTGTTGGAGGGGCTGGAAGTTTTGTCATCATCCACAGGTCATATTCCCTGTCTTTGCAGTATTGAGCTTTAGACAGTTATCCATCATCCGTGTTTATGTCACTAAGGCAGTCACTGAGTTGTGAATTGCAGAGGTCTTCGGGCTATCCATTTTAATTTCTCCTGCGTAGTTATAACAGGTGGGGTTGTATGATTTAATCATATTTTGGGGGGGGGGTAGATAAATATTGAGTAATAGGGAGCATATGAAGGACCCTCTGAGAAACATCACAGTGTTGTGGTGATGATGTGCAAGGCTGTAGGTAGACTACACTTTGTCTGTCTGTTAGATATGAAACAACCATTTAAAGCATTTGCACATATTCCAATGTTGTGTAATCTTTGCAGTAGTGTGTGGTGGTGGACATTGTCAAATGCAGCTGATAAATCAAACACTAATAGGGCAGTTACTCTGTTTTCATCCACTGTGAGCTTTAGATCATGCCAGATTGACATAATGTGCCTTTGACTGATCTGAAACTGGACTGCTGGACTGACAGTAAACCTTAATGTTCAGTAAAGTTAGAGAGCTGAGTAAAGATTTATTTCTCAAAAGATTTCCTAAGAATGGTTTCCTTGCTATGGGCCTGTAGTTTGCTGGGTCAGATGGGTGAAGATTTTTCTTATAGAGGATAGCTCAGATTTAGGAGCTCTTGCGCTCAGGCGTGAATGAACTTAGTTCCACAGACTTATTCTACTACCTCCCCTGCACAGGTGGTGAGAAGGATATCTTTGAAGATTTTTAGCGATGTTGGGCCTGATGGTGATCCTGATGGCCTGACTACAATGATAATATTGAGGAAATCTTTTTGTGACAGGGTATTGGAGGTATGAATTGATGATTATTGATGTTTCTTTCTGTGTTGTCTGCCATCATCTTCAGGTAATTTTTAATATTTGTAATTATTTAGATATTTTCATGGGAGACTTTATCACAATAGTCTTGTGATTGTGGTGTTTCTGTGTTTAGGCACTCTGGATTGCAGAAGTGTTTTTAGAATTTTATGGAGTTCTTTAGAGGAGCAATATGCTTCAGTTATGAGCGTGGAGTCATGGTGTCTTTTTGTGTCTCTTATGGTTCTTTCACAGGTTCTGTTATAGTGTAATAGTGTACTTTTCTCTTTCATCTCCTGATTGTCTTCATTTGTGTTGTATTATGTTGAGTTATGTTTTAATTTTTTTTGGTGTTGTCATTAACTCAGGTTGTGCTCTTTTTGTGGTCAACACTGTATGTGGATTTTGTTGGTGTTTGTTTGTCCAGTGCAGTGGCGATCCAATTGTAGAAGGTGTGTATGTCTTTCAGCCTCATGTTTATTGGGCTTTTTTTTAGGTAGACGTTGAGTTGCTGGATATCTAGTCCTTTCTGTTGTCTGTACAAGCATTTGATGTTGATGGTCTTTCTATTCTTCAAAGTGTTGTTATTGTTAGGTGTGTAGATCTTTAAGGTGATACTGTTGTGGGCGTTTCAGCTTACAGGGATGTTGTTTTGTAACTGTGGCTTGTCCTGGGGGTGACAATATGACACCTGGCATGTGTCCTTCACAGTTAGTTGGGCAAGAAATGATTTGTTGTAGGTTGAAGGCTTTAAAGTTAGTTGTGACAGATGTGCTTGTAGTTAGAGTCTTCAAACCATACGTTTAGGTATCCTAGAATGTATAGGTTTGATTGGTCCAGATGGATGTTGGTTACTATATCAAGTAGGACATCTTTAAAGTAGGTATTGTTAGGTGATGGTCTGTATATTAGGAGCAAGGAATACGTGATATTTGGAGTGGGGTGACATCTTAATGTCAAGGATTCACAGCCGTTCATGGTGAGGTTTTCAATAATTGTTATTGGTAGTGATTTTTATGGATGACAACTAGACCTCCCCCACAGTTGCCGATACAATCTTTTGTTAACAGTGTGAAAAACAGGAAGGATGACTTTGTTGCATGTGGGTGAAGAATGTTCGCTAAGCCATGTTTCTGTAATGAAAGTGAGGTCTGGTGTTGTTTCTGAGAGTAAGTCAAAGATGTTAAAGCGATTTTTGTTCATGTATCTTGCTTTGAAGAGTAAGCATTTTAGCTAGTGTGCTTCTGTCTTCTTCATGCCCTGTAGTAAGAGTGGAGGTGAAGGGGCCAGGGTGTTTTGAGGTGGATGGTATGAGGGAGTATTGTGCTTTTGGTGGAGGTGTAAGCAAGGTTGTTTGGTTACAGAAATGAGGACTTTGAGAAATGTATGTATTGTATTGCAACATTTATATAGCGCTTACTACCCCTATTGTGTGGGGGGATTAAACGCTTGCCAACTTGGGTGGCACACTACAATGTGGAGGATGTGTGTGGCTGGAAGGATGTTTCATTGTTTTAATCCTATGTAGGAAGTCTTTCCACGTTGTGAGTGAGGACCACAAAGGTGCGGTTATAGTGTTTGCAGTGTGAAAGATAAAGAAGTGTGAGAGAGAGGCATATGGTTTGTGTTTTTTTTGTAAGCCTGCAGCTTTGAGCAGCTTCTTAGGTTCATAGACCACGTTGGGCTGTCCATTCAGTGATACTTTGTTTAATGTTTATGATTCTGGGCAGCCATAAATTACAAGGAGAAGTGATGGAGAGATCTGCAGGGATGGACTTTGTTAATATCACCACAAATCTGACTAATATTGAGGGCTCTTTGTGGTGGGTCATGGTGTTGTAACTTCGGTGTTGTCTGGTGATTTGTGTAGAGTGTGGGGAGTTGTGATGGTAAGGTACGATTAGGGAAACTTGTGTTCATAGGTTTGACCCTTCCCTTGATTTTTAGCTTTCATGTGGCAAGTGACATACTGTTTGTAGGTTATTCGGGTTGTGGTTATTAAATTTGTGTATTGTTTGTGATATGTTGTGTGGTGTTGTGGTTGTTTTTGTTTGGTAAAATGTTGATGGGGAAATGTATTAGTAGTTAAATTACTCAGTGTTTGTATAAGAGGAGTTTGTGATTAGTATAGGTGGAATTTTAGGGATTATTAGTTTATAAAGTTTTTGGTTGCATACCTGAAATTCTTATGGTAGAGATGCAGAGTTTCTGGCTCTAGGCCCTTTTCAAGCCCAAACAGGCAGCCCCCTTAACCTGTCATCTCTTACCATGATGCCGGGGCTTCAAGTCCTGAGCCCTAGGGTTAAAAATCCTAGTGATCAGGTGACCTTGCGTGAATCAGTACCCTAGCTCTAGACCCTAGGACCAATTGGAGCCCCAAGAACCAATCACAGCCCTAGCCCTGTCAATCAATCAGAACCCAAGCCATAAGCCCTAGCGTCAACATAAACCCTAGCCCTTGGAGGCAATCAGAACCTAGCACTATCAACCAATCAGAACCCTAAGCCCTAGGTCTAATAAATAACTCAGCCCTGGGAGTCAATCAGAAACATAGCCCTATCAACCAATCAGGACCCAAACACCAAGTCCTAGATCCAATAGGACCCCTAGCCGTAGGGGGCAGGATGGGGGAAATAAAACACAGGTTCAACAACCAATATAAACCTTATTCTAAGAGTATGTGACCTTAAACTTAAGGGACTATGCAATGTGTGAAGGATGGAAGAAGGTCTGCACAGGTGACTTTTGCCCAATCACTTAACCAGAAACATGGTGTGCATAGGGGAAGGGGGAGGGAGCTGCTATTCAGCTGCTATCTCCTTGAATGCGGATTGGCCCCAAAACACTCTGCAGTTCCTGTTTAAGACTGCAGGAAAGGCCCAGTGTAAAGCCACTAAATAATGATTTTCATGCACTTAAATCAAATTTCTCCTACAACCCCAAAACAAATGCTAAACACACTCCTAAACACAATTCAAACCACAGAAAACAGGTTAAACGGGCTCTACACACTGAGGCCTTTTTTGTTCGAATTTCATTTTGTGGGGGTGGTCCTTTGCCTTTATTAACTGTAGAACAGTTTAGGGAAAACAAGAAAATAAATGTAAGCAGTCACGCATACACAAAACAGCAGATTCAGAGCGAAATTGTACAGCATAAAGTGCCCAAATTTATCACCTTTCCCTTGGGCTTGCTCTCTGAGGTGCTCAGGGCTCACAGAAGCCAGGGTGTACAAAATGGAGATGGCTACCTTGGAGCTCCTGCCCCAAACTTAAGGGCTTGTGCAAGGTGTGAGGGGACTAGGAAGGCCTCCTCAGATGACGGTGGCCCAATCACTTAACCAGAAACTGGTATGCAGAAGTGGGAGGGAGTTGCTGTTCAGCTCACAATCTCTTTGGATGCAGACTGACCCAATACACACTTTGCAGTTCCTGTTCAACTCTGCACGTAAGCCCCAATGTAAAGCCACCAAATAATGCTTTTGAGAGCCTTACAATCCTTCTCTTACCACCCCAAAATGAGTGCTAAACACATTACCAAACATATATGAAACCACAGAAAACAGATTAAGCAGTCTCTAAATACTCAGGTTAGGGTTAGTTATCTTTTGTTTTGCCTTTTTTGATTGTATTTTGGGGGCGGGGTGGTGTTTAGTAACCTTAGTGCACTTTATGGAAAACAAGGAAAGAAATATAAGTAGTCACACATACACAAAACAGCAGATTGAGTGAAACTACACAGCACAAAGTGTCTGCTCTTACTACTTTTTCTTTGGCCTTATACTCTGGGCTGCTCCTTGTAATTTTATAATGAGGGGAATAACCACAACCAAAGGGAAAATTCTCTTAATAACTAAGGTCTTTGGGCCTCATGGTGGCAGTCAGGACCGCCGCTTCTGTGGCGGTCCAACCACCACATTAAGACCATGTTGGTCAGACCATCAGGGTTCAGCTGTCAACTCGCCACCCGCCATCAACCCGGCGGGATCACCGATTCCGGCAGGTTGATGGCGGGTGCCGGTCGTAAGCCTTGTTTTAAAAGGTGGACACTGCACAGTTCATTTACCGTGTATAAGACACCAAGGGGCCTATTTGTACTTTTTGATGCAAAACTGCACTAACGCAGTTTTGCATCAAAAAGTTTAGCACCAGCTTGCGCCGTTCCTGAGCATCAGCCAGGAGCCATACTTATAGAATGGTGCAAGCTGGTGCAAAGGGTGGGCTAGCGTAAAAATAAATGACGTTAGCCGGGTGGGGGTGGTGGTATGGGAGAAGGGGGTTTTGCACCAAAAAATGACGTTCGGCTGGTTAGAGGCAACAAAAAAAAGCTTCTAACCAGCCTAGTGTCATTTTCTGATGCAAAACCATCAATAACACATGACTTCTGTCTTAGAAAAGACAGGAGTCATGCCCACCACCCCAATGGCCAGCATAGGGGACCAGTGTCCCCTGGGCATGGCAATTGCACCCTCAGCCATGCAGGGAGCCCCAAGTTGGGCCCCCGATGGCACGTTAATTAAAAACAAACTTACCTATACTTACCCTACTTAACTGGGATGGGTCCCCCATCCTCCGGTGTCCCTCTGGTGGTGCTGTTCCTGATGCTTGGGGAAGGCACCTGTGGACCCATTCCATGGTGTTTAACCATGGAAATGGGTCCACAGGTCCCCTAACGCCTGGTCAGACCCAGGCGTTAAATAATGCTGCAAAGCATGCTTTTTACCAATATTTAGCCCATCCTCCCACCTGTGCATCACTTTAGCACAGGGGATAAATATGGGGCTATGGGGTTAGCACCATTTTTTAGCTGGGAACACCTACCTTGCATCTCATTGACGCAAGGTAGGTTCACGCATCTAAAAAATGATGCAAACTCCAATATTTTTACGTTAGACGTGTCTAATGTCAAAATATAAATATGGAGTTAGTTTTGCACCAAATTTGCTTAAAAAACATGACGCAAATTCGGCACAAATGGAGTATATATATGCCTCCAATTGTGAGGCTTATCAACAGTAAAAAGGCCAAAACCAGCTGGTCCAAAAGCAAAATATTAGACCCTCTCATTCTTGTTAGATTCCAACTGATCTCATGCTAAGGTAAATGACCTCCCCCATGCTTCAGTATAAGAACTAAGGTATAGATTTAAATGCAACCTGGCAAAAACAACTATGCTTGCAGAATAATTGATCAGAAATGTAGGATGCTTAACTTCTGGAAGTAACAAAAATGTTATTCTTTCCAAGCGTGGCTTGCAAAGGAGTCATACTCACGATTTCAGAACTTGGAACATGCTGGGAAAAAGGGCATCCATTACTGAACACACCTAGACTCAAATAAGAATGTGGAAAAACACAACTGTTGGCACAGAAGTGAGAACTGTACCTCATTTACTCAAACATATTTACAATCATCCAGATAAGGAGTGACTTGAATTTCTGATTTGACTTTTCTGAGCTACGACAGAAGAGGAAGGTAGAACTTTCACCTTTCAGAATTCTCTTCCAACTGCTAGAAAACTCAGTGGTGTGCACAATTTCTTACGTCAGTAGTTCAGATGTGCGATTCAGGAGATCATTCATAGCAAGGAGATGTTTGTCTGTATTCACATAAGGGCATTATGACAGGCCTCCGAAGAAGACTGCCAGACTTAGATGTGCTTGACCAATGTTATTTCACTGAGGAAATGTTAAAGAAAATCACTTGATTTTCCAACCAAGAGATGGCTAAAATGGAATAAGTCGGACAATGACACTTGGGAAAGAAAAGTCAGAATGGAGAACAGATATTAAGTTGTCGGCTAGGATAGGCATATGTGAGTCTGTAGCCTCTGTGTTGGAAGGCAAGGTCTTCTATAGATTAGGGAACTTTCTTCTCGTGGCTTAACTTCCGATGTTAATCCTCAAAGCAGGATGTGGCTGAATCACGTTTAAGACCTTTCATTGAGGAAAGTCTTCTGCTCCACGGTCTTTGCTGAAGTACTCCTATAAGGCATACGTAATTGTAGACTCAAACATTCTTTGAAATGTTTCTTCTATCTAGTAGCCAGATCGATAGTCTGAGAGACGCTTGGCAATGGAAGAGGCCAATCGATTCCCTTTCAGAACTGACCAGATTGCTGACTCACATTCCTGCTCAGATTATATGCTCTATAGCTAGGGAATGGGGTGCTAGGCATATTACTATTCCTTCAAGACCTGTTATAAGGCCTACATATACAGTGTCTTGATCGTTGATTGCATCAAGATTCTTATGAGTTCAAAGACGTCTCTACATTTATGTCATTTAAATTTGTTTTTCTTATTCAGTAGACGTCATGTTATGGCACTCACGGTGGCATGGGTAAACCAAGTTCATGACTTGCAGAGTTGCAAGAACGACCTTAGTGCTATAGTGTCAAACATCATTGGATTCCTCATCACTATGGCCCCACTTTTTGCTATATCGTTTGTTGACGTTTCAGTCTCTCTTGATGGCTGTGGCACGTGTTCACACTATGGCATTCTTGGAATCCTTTGTTGAAGTCCCAAGCGATCTCGTGAGTTTGTGGTCTCTCATGATCTTGAGGAGGATTTTATGATGTCATAGGCTCACATAACTGCTTGGAGCACTTCAACATTATCGAGTTTCATCACACTGCTGTTATTCTGTCATCATCATGTCATGAGATATCAGACAAACTCAAGCACTCTGGTGTAATTTTCATCTGTATTATGGTAATCTGGTGTTTACCCAACTCACCTCGCGTTTCTCCTGTTTCGTGGCCAATGGGCAGTATGGCCCTCTAGCAGTCTGGTCCTCTAAGGCAACACTTTCAATATTATTGAATTGTAATTTTGAGTTTCTCTTGGATGTCACTCCCCTTCAGCTTCAAGAGTCTTTCAAATTCATGATCCTTCTCAGCATCGAAACCCCTGCCAAGAGTGATGGCTCTCTCACGATATAGAGTCAACACTCTGTCATAGACCTCCTCTCATTGTCATGCGTTTCCAATCTATGACATGTTGAGGCTCAAATCCTTGGCCTCTCTAGACTTAGAAGACCCCTCTCGATGTTGACAGTCAATGTACACTTTTGACTCACAAGCCCTGGATTAGCTATCCCTTTGTATCTTTAGTCCAGCCGAAAAAAACATTTTCTCCACCTAGGAAACCTATTGCACAGCACAAATTTGTTGTTAAAATCTAAATGAAAATAAAAGTGATTCCCGTTGTGGCTGGATTTCTGTCAGAAATAAAGTCTTTAATGGACTGAGGAAAACACACACCGGTTTTAATCCCTACCGCCAGAAAAAAAAAGGTTTAAATTCAATATAATAGAAATAATATTAATAATTGTGTAAAGATGCACACTGGGTCATAAAAAGCAATGAAGAAATTGCTGAGGGCACATTACTGTGTAAACGGACCCTACTCAAGGATATTGTAAACAAACTGAACGACAGACTACCACTGTGTTGCATTCGGTTGGGTGGAGATTCTTAGATGCATTATTAAGACGGGATTGCAATTTTTCCTCTGTACAAGTAGGTGCATGCCTATGTAACCAGTTCATTTGACCTTTTCTCATTTTTATGACAGGGAAAACAAAAAGGATGTGTTCACTAATGCTCTCTAATGTGCTTTTAAACCCGTTGTTGATTTTTCACTGGGAGTTTTATAATAATTTACGTTTAAAAAAAATAGGATGATGTTTCCTTTAAGTAGCGATTGTGTTTTGATAAAGCGTTACAATTAATTGAAGGGCATGTTATGTATTTGTGAATATTAACAATGAAGCGGAATGTAGGTCACAGAGGAAGGCGTGCGTTAATGCTAATTTTATGCCTTACATTACAACACTGGCTTTATTCTGGTAACTGTTCCGTTGCATCAACATCATATATAATATCTAATATGATTTGCTTGCTACACGTCACTATACATCACTATATAGAAAGTGATCCACTGCTAGCTCCCTGCTCTGCAAATTTTCAGGAAAGTGCCATGCTATCTGAGAACTATAGCCAGGGCCACTGGAATTATGCAGCAGAAAGGACCAAATTATGCAGAGTCGTTTATTAAATTATGTGCAAGAAAACGCAAATTATGCAGTGTAATGCAGCATAATATGTGATAGTATATGTCATTATTTTGTAACGTTTACACATAGTAACACCATGTTAGTACCACTTTAACACCCAAATATAGCAATAAGCGCCTGAAAGATGTCCGGTGAACCTTTGCGGAGGAAACCAGTGCATATGAACACGTGTTGTCATGCTTTTAGTAACTTTTGATCCATTTGAGCTAGAACCTTTTTTTTTTGTCAAAATATGGTGATGATGCAGCAGATGATGGATTAGGTGGCAAATGTGGAACATCTAGAAATATGGAATAAAAGCAGAGGCCAAAGAATTCACATAATTCCAGTGGCCCTGGCTTTTAACCAATAAGATAGCTGGTTGTTTACATCTGTGTGCAGCATATAGGTCATGTTTGGGGGATTTATTGATAATTGTATAGCCCTTTCACCAGACGTTTTGCACACAACAACAAGCATAATATGCAAACTTTAACAATAAAAGTTTTCAACATGGAGGTACAATGGTAAGGATTGGTGTTTTTAACAGTGTGACAAACGTAAACATAGATATTATAATGAAGTACATTTAGGAATGCTTTAACTATAGTAAAATATTGACAACTTGTTTTATATAGGATCTTACACGGCAGTTCTTCCATTAAGAGGCACCATACTTAATAGTTGTACCTTTACTCATCTGCATAGTACTCAATATGCCAACCTTGGATGATAGAAGGCTGGGTCAGTACTCACCTAGAATCGAGCTTGTGACTTGTGAATTACAGAAGGAGGGGTGTAGCTTGGTCAGTAAGGTCAGTAAGATTGGGTCGCGTTAGCTTCAAATTTCCAAACAATCACACTGGCATATCATGATAAAATACATTTTTGGAGAAGCTGAGCATTAAGGGGCAGTTGAAGGGAAAACAGTGTGAAGTGTTAGGGTTACTTAAAAGGCAATATGTTGTAAAATAACCAAATGTTTTAAGGAATTGAAACAGAGAGAAATGAGACCTGGATACCCTCACAGGTGACTAGTCGAGTTCTACAAATCGGAGATGACTGATTAATTGAGAGAGTGTGAGTGTATGTTTTTGTCTGTGTGTGCATGTAAAACTCCTAGGTGAAATCCGACAGCCACCTCACTATATCCAACTGAAAGCACCTGTACCCAACTTTTTATTAGAGGATATATTTATTAGGGCGAATCAACCCCCCTGAAGTTATACCCCTGTACAGAAGCTGTAAGCAGTGCAAAATAATTCATGACCACCAGGCCATGGAGTACATATTTGTACTACGCGGGATGGTGATAGATGTGGAATACACAATTTTGTTTAAAGTGAAAAAGAATGGCTCTAAGTTGAGGTGGGAGGGTTTTCAGGGCAGAAAATGAATATCTCAAATGCTTAAATGCCAGCAAGCCGATTTAGGCTGGAGACTCAGAATTTTTTATCCAAAATTGGCTTCATTTTAGCTATCTCCTGCCTAAAATTGCCTTTGCTTTAACCATCAATAAAGAAAATAAAGTTCCCCAATTTTTTTTCACAAAATCTTTCTATTTCTAATTTCAAATGTAGGCATGTATGCAAATGATCTGAGCCAGGCTGTGTGCACAAGACTGTGGGTGAAAGCAAAGAGATAAAGATTGACAGAATGTAGGGAACATGATAGAATACTGTGTAGGAGTAGCTAAGACTAGCTGGGAGAATAATGTGGGCCCAGAGAAGCCGACTGAACATTTTGTTTTTCCACAATTGATGAAAAGAGTGCACTTGTGTTGGATAATAGTAACACTTATTCTCAAGTCATTTGCAAGACTGTGGCAGCACATGCCATGTTAAAACACAAGCTATTGCTAGCATTATTAAAAGCATCTTGCAAACCTATGAGTGAGAATATTATTTTAGAGTCTTTATTAACAACTATGATAAACGGCAAACTCAGTCGGAAACATGCACGCTTGGGCAGGTCAAAAGTCGCCCACTCCCAGATATATTACTTGGTTAAGCTTCTTTTGCATGGTAGGGTCTTCATTGATAGTCATAAAGAATTGAGTAGTCTGGCCAGTTTGCTTAGATAAACTACCTTTTGGTTCTTTTTCAATCCAGATGACGATGATGATGATGACGATGAAGAATACAAAACAGGTTCACTCTGCAACTACTGTGCCTTCTGCAAGGTAGGACCACATTTCCCAAACCTATTTCCCATTTTTTAGTGCCAGGCTCTATGCATGAGAAATGCTGTGAGTCCCGCTCAAGGACACGTACCCTCGGTGGTGGGGCTGTGTTTTGCCACACGGAACCAGTCTGTTGAAGGTAACCCACTGCAGGCCAGCCCTGACACGCTGCTTCAAGTTTTCATTCCCTAGGCCATGATGATCAGGATGTTAGGCAGAGTTGCCAGAATAACTGAGGGTGCAAATCATGTTGGTTTCACAGATTACATTGGTACATTTCTGTCCTAATTGGAGTGCCCGGCATCAGTCTGATATTTTTGGCAATGTTTCCAAATCTGAATGAATAATAAGCCCACTTGTGGAACAGTGCCACAAGTGTGTGGTAGGACTGAAGCATCTCTCTTTACAACCATCATGTCTGACACCACAAGCTAAGAGCCCACTCCTATGCCAAACGGTATCCTACATTTTTCAACAAGACAAGGCTGCGCTCCTTTTGATCATAAACCACACACTACATCGATATAATCTGCATAAGACTTCCAAAAAGTAACACACCTGAATCTGAAAAAAGAACTGAACTGGTCTAAACACTGGTCTAGCAAAAACGTGTAGTCCGTCAGAGCGACATTTAGAATAATCCAGCTGAACTGAATGAGACAGAAACCCTTCTACATAATGCAAAAAGGCATTTACGGGAAGCCTTTTATACCTACATACCAGATTCCAGATATCCCCGATCCATCATGGAGGACAAGTCACCTATCACTCACTAGCAGTCTCACCTGCAAGGGATGCCCTTGAAGCACGCAGGCCCTACTTTCTGGACTCTCAAGATAAATGTTTGCAAGAAAGAAAAGCATCCCTGTTTCCGTAAGGCCCCCCAAACCGTTTTATGTCTGCCGTAGGTAAGGCCTTTTGATTTTACTAAAATTACACATCTGAAATACCTGCTGATAGGTGCTTTCAGCCAACACTCTTCTCGCATTATCTGTTGTGTCGTTCACATTTCCTTCTGCCTATGACTTTATACAGCATGGAGCAGTGGGTCAGCCCACTTCAGCCATAACCTAACCTCATTGTGACTGGATTCTGCTCTTTATCAAGGAGCAGATTCCCAAACAAAGTACTTCTTTTCAGTGAAGGGGCTAGTACAGCAACACGTGCTTTTTAAGACCAAAATGTTTTTGCCTTCAGCCAATGCAGTTCCTGTGTTGGTGATGGCCTGACATCTTCCTTAATAATAGAGTTTTGCAAAAACTGTGACATAACAAGCAAAACGTCAAAGGCAAAAGGCTGGTTGAAGTTAGGCAAGACCTTTTTGTCTAATTTTACATATTATCATTGTACTTACTTATAAGGACTGCAAGCCAACTGTCCAAATACAACAGTTATTTTCCCTTAGTACCCTTTTACATACAGTCCTAAACATTCCTCACATATGCAACGAATTATACAAAAGCCACATTTCATCTGAGCAAAGGAAAGCTAATAAAAGACCAAGTGCCGAGAAAAATAATAATTTTAATCTTACTAAAAACACATATTACGAAGCATAAATTAATTCACATGAATACTCAAGAAAAGTTCACCTTTATCCTAAGACAAATAATCTGTTTTGAGGCCCATGTACCTCCACCTTATAAATCACTGGACAATAGTAAAATTCACCAATCGTAAATAAATGCAGAGGGAAGGTTATTGTGACACAATTATTCGTTGACATGTTTCAGTGGGATTAAAGTATAATCTTCACCTTCTTCAGCAGAGAAGCAATGTGTTCTCTTCCTTAAAAATAAAAATAGTTATTTTTAATAAAAACGTCTGTAGACAAAAAAGACAACAATCAATACTACTTATAAAACATACTTTTAAAACACATATGATAAATAAAACGAATATCTCCTACATAGTAATCAAAAACAGAACACAACATAAAATACAAGAAAGACATTACATAAAATAATATTTAATAAACATGATGTAATTTTCACAAAAATCATCCTCCATCAATTCACATGATAACATATAAAAATTATTAATTTTCATTATTCCACTGCTCACAAGTTCCATACATACCACATTCTAAACAGGAATCCAACACTTTGGGGGTCATTCCAGCCTTGGCGGGAGGCGGGAGCCGCCCGCCAAGCGGGAACCGCCAGAAGACCGTACCGCGGTCAAAAGACCGCGGCGGTCATTCTGGGTTTCCCACTGGGCTGGCGGGCGACCGCCAAAAGGCCACCCGCCAGCCCAGTGGGAAACACCCTTCCACGATGAAGCCGGCTCCGAATGGAGCCGGCGGAGTGGAAGGGGTGCGACGGGTGCAGTAGCACCCGTCGCGAATTTTACTGTCTGAAATGCAGACAGTGAAATTCAAAGTGGGGCCCCCAGGGGCCCCACGACACCCCATACCGCCATCCTGTTCCTGGCGGCCGAAACCGCCAGGAACAGGATGGCGGTATGGGGGTCGGAATCCCCATGGCGGCGCAGCAAGCTGCGCCGCCCTGGTGGATTCCCATGGGCAGCGGAAAGTCGGCGGTACACCGCCGACTTTCCGTTTCTGGCCGCGGCGTCAGAATGCCCAAAGGAGCACCGCCAGCCTGTTGGCGGTGCTCCCGCGGACCCCGACCCTGGCGGTTTTTACCGGCAGGGTCGGAATGACCCCCTTTATGTGCCCATTCACAGATCATTATGTTCATGATATATTTTGTTCTGTTTGAGAGGACTGTGTTTGGTCTCACGACTCCGACCCAATTCAAGAGTCTTGTGGACATTTCTCATCTCCCCAACAACGGGAACAAATTAGTGTCTCCACCCCAAGCACACTCCACTCACCTCTGCTTATTCCAATAATGTTTTCAACTACTGTGTGCCAAAATACAGACACAACTGGGGCCACACACAGCTCTGCAAAACACACTGTATATAGAAACGTTATGTACTTTGAAACACAGTACTTAACTTTAATACTTAGAAATTAGATGTATGTTGATCTTTATATTTTCAAGAGCAGGCTCTGATTTTATATATAAATGTTATAGAGCAGTATGTGGCCCCACGTGTGTCTGTATTTAATAACAGTAGTATTTGGTTTATGGCCCTGGCCCCTCACACTTAACTGGTTGCTCTTTGTGACTGATTTAAGCCTACTGTCTTCATCCATTGTTCCTTTGTTGTGACATTCACATTTTTATTCCACCCACTACAGTATACAGCAACGGGTATCCCTCTCCAGCCATTGGCTAACAGGCCTCGCGCAAAGAGCACATCCACACAAAAGTAGCCCCTTCAGTGCCCTGTGGCAATGTGTGCTTTTTGAAAACAAAAAGTGGTGCACCTATGTGTAGCAGTCTACGTAAGTCTTTTTGTAAAACTTTATTATAAAAAGAAGTTTTTAGATGGCCACCCATGCCTGTGCATGCACGTGCAGGCAAGTACATCCATTTTGATAATGGTTTTGTAATACAGTTTAAAAAACATATCACAAAAGAAAATAGAAGACAATATAATCAGAACGAGCAATTCCAAAAGGTTAACAGCGAACGCCAGATCTATTGGCTTTGTCAATGACTTTACCCATAGCTGACAGGACAGAGATTAAATTCAGATTGTGTTACGTCCTTTATATACTTTCAGCTCACTCTGCTGTACAAAGGAAGAGAAGGTCTCAGTAAAAACAATAGTGATCACAACACTGAATTTCGTCAAGGATGCTGGCATTGTGTTAGAATGGACCAGATTCGAGTTCTGACAGATTTACCCTGCCAGGAACAGCACTGCAGAACAGGAGGGAGTAAAAGGGACTGGTCTGGGCAGTATTGCAATACTCACATATCTGCTGGTGCACACAGCACTGACTTCACAGTCTCCCTATCGGCCTGTGGTACCCGAGCAATGCATGTAGGGGTAGTGCAGGCACATACAGAGTGCTAAGGAGAGGATATCGCTGCTCTTATTTCCATCTCCCCTGACAGCGGCCCTGCTGTGGTTCGGTCACAGGACTTCAACGGCAGTCATCAAGAACCCAGAGACTTTATCGTGGATCCAAACTAAGGTCCAAATCTACAATAAAGTGGCGCATAGGCTTTGATGTGCCACTTTTTTTGCAATCCCCTGCCCCCAACAATGACACCATGTGTGCGCCGTATTTGCAACACGGCACACCATGACGCACATGAGGACAATAGTTTCATAATTTATGGCGCTATTGTAGTACTTCCAGGATTAGCACCATAAATTGTGGTGCTAATCCTGCAAAGTAAAGGGAGATCCATTGAAAGTAATGGGTGCGTCATTTCAACACCTGCCTTAGGCAGGCGTTAAAAATGAAATTTAAAATGATGCAGTGAAATGTAAATTTCAATGCACCAGTTTTACGGGCCTCCCTACTTAGGAACGCCCCCCTTGCATACATTATGGCTGGCACAGGCATAATGTGACGTGAAGGGTTACAAACTGGCACAATACGTACATTGCACCACTTTGTAAATATGGCGAAGGAGAATGGCCACCTTAATGCCACGTTAGTGTACAAAAAATGACTATAGTGTGGCGGTAAGAGGCGCAAGAGCCTTGTAAATCTAGCCTAACTATCTCCAGTCAGACTTGAACATCCCCTCAGACAGAGCAATATGAGGGTCCCAAGGAGGGCTATGCACATACAAAGGTTGAATGTCTTTTTGGGCGGCCGTGTTCCGCTGGCCAAAAAGACATGCGCACTTTGCATGTTCGCTACCTGGCTGTACAGCACAGTTGGGTAGAGAACATGCACAGGCTCTCACTGTCAGTCTGAGCGGCGAAGCAGGCCGCTCAGACCAATCACGAGCTGCGTCATGATTGGCTGGGAGCCTGTGCAGCCAGAAGAGGATGGGGGAGACGAACGCATCTCCCCAGAAGGTAAGTGTTTTTAGTGTTTTTTTACATTTATTTTTTTAACACCCCCCCTCATCCCTGCCCCCCCACAGTCCCCGTCCCTTTGCGCCCTGTCCTGCCACTCCTATTTAGTGGAAGCCACCACTGCCTATGCGACTTATTCGCTGCCTGCCATAACCTATTAAAGACACTAGAACTGTGCACGCTTCCCTTAAGGTGTCGCCTACCTCCAAGCACTGGTCCCCCAGACGTGCCACTCGTGTTTAGCCCCATCAGTTTCTGCCCCATCAAGGGTGAGGGGAGTCAGGCGTCTGCACCAGACAGTGAAAAGGCCTGGGGGCGAGGAAGGAATGCCATGTGTCTCATGAGCTTAAACCACATTTTCCTCTGTCCACAGCACTGCGACGACTGTGACAAGTGCCCGTGCAAAGAAGGCGACGAGAGTGAACACTGCGCCGACTGCGAGGTAAGTCCAGCCTGCGCACGCCTGGTGGAGTAACGAGAACGGGCAGTGCCAGTCTCCTCGCTGAAGTACCCTGCCAGTGATAGAGGGCTGAGCTTCCTCCGGCAGGACCCTATGTTTGCAGGCAACGGGGCCCCTAGATGTGCCAGTTCACTGCTAAAGGAGGTTTCCTTCACCAGCAGTGCCTATCAGTGCTATAAGCCACCTCTTTAGGTGTGGCAATTTAGTTCTGCAGGACTCAAACTTCATGTGCCCTTTTAGTAAAAGAGGCTTCTTCTCCAGCTTTTTATTGTAGTGCCTTAGGATTTCTTCCCCAGCTGTGTTCCTTTCAGTGCTCTAAGAGCCCACCTTCAGATATGCCACTTTTACTGTGCAACAACCCCTCATCCAGCTGTGTCTTTACAGTACATTTGGACTGCTTCTCCAGCGGTGCCCATTTACTGCTAGAGTGCCACATCCCTGGCTGCGTGTGTGTTTATTGCTAGAGTGCCACATCCCTGGCTGCGTGTCTGTTTAGTGCTAGAGTGCCACATCCCTGGCTGCGTGTGTGTTTATTGCTAGAGTGCCACATCCCTGGCTGCGTGTGTGTTTAGTGCTAGAGTGCCACATCCCTGGATGCGTGTGTGTTTAGTGCTAGAGTGCCACATCCCTGGCTGCGTGTGTGTTTAGTGCTAGAGTGCCACATCCCTGGCTGCATGTGTGTTTTTTAGTGCTAGAGTGCCACATCCGTGGCTGAGTGTGTGTTTAGTGCTAGAGTGCCACATCCCTGGCTGCGTGTGTTTTTTACTGCTAGAGTGCCACATCCCTGGCTGCATGTGTGTTTTTTACTGCTAGAGTGCCACATCCCTGGCTGCGTGTGTGTTTAGTGCTAGAGTGCCACATCACTGGCTGCGTGTGTGTTTAGTGCTAGAGTGCCACATCCCTGGCTGCGTGTGTGTTTTTTAGTGCTAGAGTGCCACATCCCTGGCTGCGTGTGTGCTTAGTGCTAGAGTGCCACATCCCTGGCTGCATGTGTGTTTTTTAGTGCTAGAGTGCCACATCCTTGGCTGCGTGTGTGTTTAGTGCTAGAGTGCCACATCCCTGGCTGCGTGTGTGTTTATTGCTAGAGTGCCACATCCCTGGCTGCGTGTGTGTTTAGTGCTAGAGTGCCACATCCCTGGCTGCGTGTGTGTTTTTTATTGCTGGAGTGACACATCCCTGGCTGCGTGTGTGCTTTTAGTGCTGGAGTGCCACATCTCTAGCTGTTCCCGTTTACTATTAGAGTCCCAAATGCCAGCTGTGCCCTTTTAGTGCTAGAGTGACAAATCCCCAGTTGTGCCCTTTTAGTACTATTGTGCCGAAGACCCCAATTGGCCATTTTAGTGCTAGACTGCCACATCCCCAGCTATGCTCTTTCAGTGCTAGATTACCACATCCGCAGATGTGTCCTTTTAGTGCCACATTCTCAGCTGTGTCCTCTTAATGCTAGCGTGTCACAACCCCAGCTTTGCCCTTTCAGTACTAGATTGTCACATACCCAACTGTACCCTTTCAATCCTACAATGCTGCGTCCTAAGCTGTGCCCTTTTAGTGCTAGAGTGCTACATCCCCTGCTGTGCCAGTTTTAGTCCTGGAGTGCCACATTTCCAGCGGTGGCCTTTAAGTGCTAGAGTGCCACATCACCAGCTGTGTCCTTTTCTGCTAGAGTGCCAAGTCCCCAGCTATGTCCTTTTAGTGCTAGAGTGCCAAGTCCCCAGCTATGTCCTTTTAGTGCTCGAGTGCCAAGTCCCTAGCTATGCCCTTTTAGTGCTAGAGTGGCAAGTCCCTAGCTGTGTTTTACAGTACTATCCTCGCCCATCCGCAGCTGTGCCCTTTTAGTGCTACAGTTCCACATCCACAGCTATGTCCTTTCAGTTCTCGAGTGCCACATCTCCAACTGTGCCCTTTTAGTACTTACGTGGCACATTGTCAGCGGTGCCCTTTCAATGTTAGAGTCGCACACCCCCAGCCATGCCCTTTGATATCTAGGATGCCACATTCCCAGCTTTTCCCTTTTAGTCCAGAGTGCAACATCTCCACCTGGTTCCTTTTAGTGCTACAGTGCCACACCCCCAGCCGTGCCCTTTTAGTGCTAGAGTGCCACATCTACAGCAGTGCCCCTTTAATGGTAGAGTGCCGCATCCCAGCTATGCCCTTAAATTACTAGAGTGCCACGTCCCCAGCTGTGTCCTTTTAGTCCCAGAGTGCCACGTCCCCCAGCTGTGTCCTTTTAGTGCTAAAGTGCCACAATCCCAGCCGTGCCCTTTTAGTGCTAGTGTGCGACATTCCCAGCTGTGCCCTTTTAGTCTCAAAGTGCTACGTCCCCAGCTGTGTCCTTTTAGTCTCAGAGTTCCACATCCCAGCTGTGTCCTTGTAGAGCTAGAGTACCACATTCCAGCCATGCCCTTGAAGTGCTGGTGTGCCACATTCCCAGCTTCACCCTTTTAGTCCCAGAGTGCTACGTCCCCAGCTGTGTCCTTGTAGAGCTAAAGTACTACATTCCCAGTCGTGCCCTTTTAATCCCAGAGTTCCACATCCCCAGCTATGCCCTTTTAGTGCTAGAGTGCTACAACCCCAGCCGTGCCCTTTCAGTGCTAGTGTGCCACATTCCCAGCTTTTCTCTTTTAGTCCCAGAGTGGTACGTCCCCAGCTGTGTCCTTTTAGTCCCAGAGTTCCACATTTCAGCTGTGTCCTTGTAGAGCTAGCGTGCCACATTCCAGCCATGCCCTTGTAGTGCTAGAGTGCCACATCCCAACTGTGCACTTTTATTACCAGAGTGGCTCATTCCCAGCTGTGGCCTTGAAGAGCTACAGTACTACATCCCTAGTCGTGCCCTTTTAGTTCCAGAGTTCGACATTTCCAGCTATGGCCTTGTAATCCTAGAATGCCACAACCCCAGCCGTGCCCCTTTGGTACTAGAGTGCCACATTTCCAGCTTTGCCCTTGTAGTGCTAGAGTGCCACTTTCCCAGCTTTGCCCATTTAGTACTAGAGTGTCACATCCCAGCTGTGTCCTTGAAGAGCTAGAGTGCCATATCCTTAGCCCTGCCCTTGTAGTGCTAGAGAACCAAATCCCTAGTCTTACTCTTGTAGTGCTGGAGTGCCACATCCCCAGCTATGCCCTTGTAGTGCTGGAGTGCCATATCCCCAGCTATGCCCTTGTAGTGCTAGAGTGCCACATCCCCAGCTCGCCCTTGTAGTGTTAGAGTGCCAGATCACCAGCTATGCCCATGTGGTGCAACAGTGCCACATTCCAGCTGTGCCCTTAACATGTTAGAGTGCATATCCCAGCTGTGTCCTTGTAGAGCTAGATTGCCACATCCCTAGCCCGCCCTTGTAGTGCTAGAGTGCCACATTCCAGCTGTGCTCTTGTAGTGCTAGAGTGCCACATCCCCAGCTATGCCCTTGTAGTGCTAGAGTGCCAGATCCCCAGCTGTGTCCTTTTAGATCTATTTGGCCAGAACAGCGAGCTTACTTCAAGCAGCTCCATGGACGAGGTGCTGGCAGTTCGACTATCTTTTGTGGTAATGACTAATGCATATGTTTTTTGTCCCTTCTTTCTTGCTCTCCAGTATTGCCACTTCTGTTACGTCTGCCCGGTGATATGTGAGACAGCTTGTAAACCAGGTAAGTGCTTCTTCCTCTCCACGTAGCAGCTTTCTTTGAGTAAGATGAATGTTTTGATAATAAAGAGACTAGGCCTGGGCGGAGTTAGCAGTGTTGCGCTCCGCAGAGCTCAGCAAAGTGACCAAAAAAACTCCACCATGCTACGTGGAGTTTAACAAACAGCACAGTGCGTTAGATCGCCCCATTCGCATTGGTTTTTAGCGCCAGCTGCTTGTCCTGCGCTGACAAATCAGCACGAATGACCCCCTGCACAGCACAAGAGGGCGCTGCTTCTTTTCTGATGCACGAGTTGATTTTCAATGCGAGCGGCAGCTACCTCAACGCGAACGTAAGGTTTCTCAAAGCAAGCGGTCACAACCATACTGTTACCGCTCACATTAAGAAACATCTCAGGGAAATGGTCTCGAGTAAGATTTTCCTTGCTTACGCTCACCAATTCCTGTTGACGAGTGCGAGCAAGGAAAGAACTCCGCTCCCCTACGCAGAGTTTTTCGGAACTCCATGCTCTACGCGGAGAACGGAGTCGGAAAAACTCTGTAAACTCTGCGAGCTCTGCGGAGTTCACTGCCCACCCCTAAAAGAGACACAGAACAATCAAAGGCATCTGCAGAGCTGGGGGAAGACTAAAGCTGTGCTACAGGGCAGTACTCCGACGCCACTGACTGCAGCCTGATCTTGAGAGGGCTGAACAATCACACGTTTGTCTAATGCCCTTTTTAGTCCGATAAGAGAGCCACAAGTGTAGAACCCTACAAACGCTACAGCCCCCACACCAGCCTACAGTGTTCATGACCACCAGGGGCTGTGAGTACATAGGGTCCCTCTTAAATGCTGACATAAGCCTGGATTTGTGTGTGTTTTTTGATGCTAAAAGCCTTCACAACCACCTCATATAATTTGAGTTGTAGGACTTACACATGGATGTAGAGCACTGACAGATAGATATCCTTCCCAGGTAATCAGGGGTGTCTTTGTCACCTCCCTCACTATTTTATACTATGGTGTCAGTTCTGCCAGTGTCTGTTCTAGGCCTAAAGGACAACTTGAGCCCGTATCTGGATGCAAATCTGTTCCACACCTGCACATGGTACCTCCTGTGC
This sequence comes from Pleurodeles waltl, assembly GCF_031143425.1. Taxonomy (NCBI): domain Eukaryota; kingdom Metazoa; phylum Chordata; class Amphibia; order Caudata; family Salamandridae; genus Pleurodeles; species Pleurodeles waltl. The sequence goes on along the minus strand of NC_090446.1, from coordinate 1,379,481,043 downwards.
AAGTTTTGCCTAGACAGTCTGGCCCCAATTTACCAACTATATCTAAACTGTCGTGTCTTATTCCTGTTATACATGTCAACCTCACCTAAATATTCGCCTTGATTCACAAATCTGTGCCTTGATTTGTCTTGCTCCAGGTTTAAGTGCAATGTATTCATTTCCAGTTTAAACATGCTTATTCAACAGCAAAATTGATTTGTATTTTTTTGGGGGTGTTATAGTATCTTAGTCCCGGAGTAAGGCATTCCAAAGCACAGAAAATGCTTGATTGATCAGGGCTAGACCTTTAGGTGTAACTCACCTTTAAGATAGAAGTGAGGCAGGTGTGTTCACAGAACATCTGCCTATCTGTGTGAGGAAGAGCCTGTCCGACTTACCAGAGAATGCTCATTAGCTCATCCTCCCATCCCTTGCTCCCCGCATTCATCCCACGCCAGCAATGTGTGGTTCTGCGGCTGCACCTGAGGAACTGGTTCGGCAAGTTTCTTATTTTAATTTAAAAAAAGGTTTTTTGAGTCTGATGGAAGCACGTCGGGCACTGCGGAGCCGGCCTGATATGCTTTTTCAGCCAGGTGCGCTGCTGAAGGGGCCGCAGTGTGGTCCTGGGCGCTGTGTTCCTTGCGCGATGGAATAAAGGGGCTGTACAGGCTCAGGGTGGCTGTGGTTGTCCTTCCACGGTTACGGAAGGTTGTAGCAGGCTGGCAGTAGTCAGGGGGGGATGCAGGGCTCCCCTCGACACCAGTTTAGAAAGTCTGTAACAACCACGTTTGGAGCAATATTATTATATTTGTTAAGTAAATTTGCACATGTGCTGGGATACTGTCATTGTTAGGTTTGTGAACCCCATTTTCATTGGTTTGGATAACATAGGCCCATATTTATACTTTTTTTTGCGCCACAGTTGCGTCATTTTTCGACGTAAATGCGGCGCAAACTTACAAAGTATATTAGTATTTTGTAGGTTTGCGCCACTTTTGCATCAAAAAATGACACAAATGCTGCGCAAAAAAGTATAAATATGGGCCATAGTGTTTTAAAGGGATCAGGGGGACTGGCTCCTGGCTAATACACAATGTACTATTTAAGGGGCAATTTCAGTATTTGCAAGAATGTTGGGGAAGCAAGCATCGGAAAGGAGGCATGTCTCGTCTTCTTCAGAGGGTGATGATCCAGTCAGGTGAAGCAGGTTCATGGATGATATTGAACCTCCAGCATCGATCTCTGCGGCAGCGGTTCAGCTATGATTGAAGCAGCTTTGTCCAGGGTCCTGGATGAGAGAGCAAAAACCAAGCCCAGGAAAAGAGGCATGCTGGGGGGAGTTGCTGTTTTCCCCTTATTGGACTCATCGGCTTCAGAGGCAGTTGTCCCTTCATCTTCAAAAAATGTGTGCGGGGTGGGAGATGCCGGATATTTTGCAGAACATTCAGCAGAATTTAGGTCTTTCTCTCTCTCCTACTCAAGAGGCTGCAGAAAGCCTCTTTCCTCAATATGTTAAATCACCAGTTTTTGCTCTGTAATTTCATGGGAAGATTAAAGATCTAATTACTGGAGAATGGCATGAGGTGGATCACTCCATTGTTCCACGATTTTACAAAAACTGTACTGGTCGGAGGAAGGCAAGCACTAACTTCCTCATAATGTTAAGGCGGAATCCATTCTAGCCAACCTTAGTGGAAGAACAGCCATTAACCCGGAAGATCTGTTCACCTTCTGATGTTGCAGACAAGATGGTGGGGGTGCATTAAAGAAGGCGCTTTTCCACATAGAATCTGGCTTTAAGAGCTGGAATCTATTTAGCCTCTGCAGCTCTGAGAAAAGGCCTCTTTTGTCATGGTTAGCCCCCACCTTTTGCCTAGTATTTGAAGTAGTCTCAGATTTGTTAGTGCCTAAGGCCCCTGCAAACCAGGTTATCTGGGCCAGATCTCTTTCCCTAAATCTGTTGGGAGGCTATGGCACAATTGACAACACTGTTTAGCTGCCACTATAAGTCCCTAGTAAATGGTACTTAGCTTGGAAGGAAAATAGCCAGTCATGTTTAGGGAAGTGACCTCTGCCCACAGAAAATGGTCACTTAGTGGGTGTAGCCACCCTATGGTAGATGACACATTGGCCAGTACTAGGTACTCCCCTAAATGCCCACTAAATTCAGTATTTAGTGGGAATCCCTAGACGACCAAGGAATATGATTCCAAGGACAAAAGAAGACCATCACCAAAGAAGACCCAAAGCTTGAGAGCTGCAGCCCTGCTGCACAAAGAAAAAGCACCAAACCCTGCCTGCTGCAACCAGGACTCGACAATCGGCAATGAGGGGTCGCTTGGACACTGGACAGACTCTACAAACACCCAGAGGACCTCCACTCTTCAAAAATCACCAAAGATCTCCCTCCAGAGTGAAGGCACCACTCTCCTGCAACCCAAGACCAAGGATCCAGTGAAGGCCATTTCACTGACCAGCTGCTGACCAAGGAACCAGATGCCGCAGCCAGACCAAACTCCACCTGATGGACCGTGAGGACAAACCCTTCAAGTGTGTCAAGTTTGGTGGCACTGCACTCTCCAGTGGCCAGACCATGCAATAACCCGAGGTACTGCTCACTTCATGTCAGACACCAAGAAGGACAGTCCCTACTGGACTGTAAAAGGACCAGGAGGAAGCCCCCTGGAGGGACTTCAGAAACCACCAGGACCTTCCACCAGAGTGTCCCTGCTGACCAGCAAGAAACCCTCAAAGAGACCTACCTTTTGCTTCCAAAGGCACCTTTGTGCACAGCTCCTGGCTCAACGATTCTGCACCCAGCCGCCCTATGCCCTGCACCAAAGATCCAGCTGTGCCCTAAGGGTCCCTCACCCCTTGCAACTGCAACACTCCAATGGGACCCACCAGATGTACCTTTAAGTCTACCTGTGCAGTGTTTTTTCACGTGTTCTCCCACAGTAGTCTGGCACCAGCTCCAACGACTTTCTGCAGCTGCTTCCACCACAGCCGCTCAAACTTCTCTAGCTGGTCCATAGTGCCCACCGATAACCTCGACATACCTGCAAAAGGAGACATTGGCAAACGCATTGCCTGATTTCATATGCATTTTCAAAGTATTTTCTACATTCATTCCTATGGTGCATAATTACGCACAAAAAGACTATTGTTTTATTAAAACTTCAAAAATTCATAACTTTAAAAGTACTCATCCAATTTTGATGATATTGGTCTTAAAAGGTTTGTGGTCTAATTTATTGATACTGTGAGTACAACAAATGCTTTGCTCTTCTCCAAGATTAGCCTAACTGCTCGACCAATCTACTATAAAATTTAGAGCATTAGGTGGTCTAGATTTTACTTCTGTAAACCAACGTGTGGCTGTCTGGAGCCCGTACACAGTGTGCCTAATTTTGCACACTGCATAGAGGGCCATCCTCCTACAGCAGCTCAATCTCTTGTCTCGGGCTTTGAGATGCTTTCCGTAGCACTTCAGGAGGAAACTGTTGACAATTGGTCATGGATATGGAACAAGAGATGACATTTCTAGCTGATGTTTCCTCTGATGTTTTCAAAGCTTCTGCAATGGCAACAAAGTCTATAGCCTTGGCAAGAAGGAATTTATGGATGAGAGATTGGAGGGAAGTCTATCCCCAGGTCAGGAAGGATTTACATTGGGGACTAAAGGAAAGAGCATGTCCCAAAAGAAAGCCCTTTCTACCTTCCAACACCCAGAATTATCACAACTGACACCAGTTTGTTGGGTTGGGGGGCTTGGACGAGGGTAGGCCAGATCAAGGTTCTTGGTTCCCTTCCCAGAATACAAGATATTGGAGGGAACTGGAGGTGTATGATTGGCACCGAGAACCTTTTCTTGGTACCTAAAGGGAGCTGTTGTCCTGATCAGAACAGACAATGTGACAGCAAAAACGTATGTCAGCAGGCAGGGGAGAACCAGGTTTTGAACTCTGGCAAAGACTGTGAACAAGCTACTTCATTGGGCAGAACCCAGACTTATGTCCATTTTCTGCTATTCACATCCAGGGGGTATCCTATACTCTAACAGAGGTATCAAATACTCTAGCAAACAAACTGAGCAGGGACATTCCTCCTTGAGTGGATTTTTGTCTCCATCACAGTGTTTTTGTGGAGATGTCAGGAAAATGGGGAAACCCAGTGGCAGATCTTTTTGGGACCTTCATGAACACCAAGGTGCCAAATTTTGTTCAAGGTCCAAGGAGGTTGAAGTTTGGGCAGTGGCTTGGCTCTCTCATGCAAGTGGCCTCGGGTCTTCTTTATGCTTTCCCTCCCTTTCCTCTGATCTCCAGGTTTCTTCTCAGGGTGAGGAAGGAGAGAGTGTCAGTCATTCTAATAGCCACAGCATGGCCCACTCCTATTGGTATCCTCTCTTAATGCAGATGAAACAGTCAGGTGAATAGAGATTACCTCTGAATTCTTCCTTGCTTCTTGTCCCAGTGTTACAACAGAAAAATCGTATCCAGAATGAAGTTAGTGACCTGGAGGTTGAAAGGCTAGGTTTACAGCATAAAGGAGTTCCTATTAATTTGACTAAGATTCTTCAAGCTTTTATGTGCTCTTCAACTAATAAATCTTATTTATTTAAGACACTGACATTCCTTCAGTAAATGGTGTCAGTCTAAAGAGTTAGATCTCACTTCTTCAGATCTACTTGATGTGATGGTCTTTCTTCAGGATATGGCTTCATTGGGTTTGAAGGTGGCTACCCTTAAACGTCAATGGGCAGCAATTTAGGCTTTTAGAAGCTCTGGGAATAACCTACCAGATAAGGAAGGTTTGGTGGGTTGTCTTTTCAGAGGCTTGAGAAATGTTCTTCCTTCTTCTAACAAAGCACTTCCCTTCTTTGGATCTCTCACTGGTTTTGGAGGCTTTGATGGGTCCACCATTTGAACCCTTGGAATACATTGACCTCAGGATCTTGACTCTCAAGACTTACTTTTTCTTGGATGTGACTTCAAGTAGGCATTTGGGAGAACTGGGCACATTATCTTGCAAGCATCCATATTGTAGGATCTTTGGAGACCGAGTTATTTTGAAACATTTTTTATCTTTTTGTCCCAGTGTTGATTTTCCATTTTCACAGAAATCAGGAGTTGATATCGCCGTCCTTCTGCAATTCACCTTCCACTGATGAAAAGGTGAGGCTACATTATCTGGATGTCAGGAGGGCTCTTCTGATTTATTTGGATAGGGTGGCTTCCTTTAGAGTTTTTTGATTGTTTGTAGACTTTGGTCCTCTGAATAAAGGGTTAAAGCCATCCACTTCTTCTTTGAGTTAGTGGGTTAGTTCTTTGATTTTCCTGGCTTGCAAATCATCAGGCCAGGTCTCTCCTCTCTGGGTTCAGGGTAGATATACCAGATCAATATCTATCTTGCGGGGTGAGAAACAGGGGGCTTCCATTGCTGAAATCTGCAGGGAAGGCACCAGGTCATCTCCTTTTACCTTTGCCTCTCATTGTAGAATTGTTCAGGAAATTTAACTTACTGATGTATTTGGTTCTAGAGTTTTGGCCATTATAAAAATAAAATAGTGGGCCTTTACTGTGTTTGTATTCAACAAATATGAGTTTTAATGCGTTAACTCTTTGGTTGTCTTGTGTGGCTTTGTACATCTCATGTAGTAATGAAGGGAAGGGAGGGAGGAGCTGATGCGGTAATGCAGCAGGTACTTACCTGTAAGTACATTACCCTAAGTCCTCTCCCCTCGCTTCTATTCACTACATTCCTCCCACCCTCCTGATAATTCCAGGCCAACCAAAGTTCAGGTTATGTCAGGATGAAACGTACATACAGGAGGAGTGTAGGGTCCTTTTATATTTAATTAAGCATGTGGTATGAGTGTCTGGTGAGGCAGGATGGCCTCATGTAGTAATGAATAAAAGCGAGGGAAGAGGACTCAGAGTTATGCACTTACTAATATGTAATTGGGGCATTAAAATCTTCTTCAAGCTGTATTAGGCTCATGGGTGAAATTATGCTAATACATTATATTTGCGGTTCCCCTGCAACACCATCCATCAACTGAAATTAATCCAGGATGCTGCAATTTATCTTCTGCTCAAGCTGCCATTAAGGCCTCCGCATGCAGGACATCTGTGGAGACTGCAGTGGCTTCACCATTACTATGTTTAAGGACCATCTTGTTGCTTCTACTAAAGATAAAAAAGTGTCGCCAAGGAGGTCCTGACTTTTCCTACCAAGTTGCCTACAACTGGAACTCTCCTCCCCTGGAGCTCCGCCAGATTTCCAGCTCTGTGAGTGCAGAAATCTGTTCCAGACATTTCTGTTCAAGTTATAATTTTTCAGTATGGCAGGTGTTTTAAGCACTAGAGTGCCTTTTTGGCGGTCACGCACTTTGCAAATACTAAATAAATAAATGCAAAAATAAAAAGCTGGAAAATAAAGGTGTATTCAGAATTTAAGACAGAAGTAAGACACAAGTACTCGTGAAAAAGCTTTGTCAATTGCGTCCTCAGTCGCACTTTGTATGGAGGGATGATCTCTTTTTTGTTACTCAAAATTATGCTTCCTGTGGACCCGAACGTGACAATGAAAATACTTGCAAGCCTTGTGTAAGCCTTGTGTTGAACAGTACAGTGGCACCACAAGGCATTACAACTCGAGTGGACCACAGAGATCACATCCAACTTCAAGAACACGTTCACATACCGTCCGTTGGAGAGCAATTGAAGCGGACAGAAAGGGCGCGGCCGCCCTCCTCAGGTTCACCCATACAAATAAGACACAAAAGACCAGTCACGTGGACATGTCTGAGCTTGTAATGTGATAACAAAGACACTTCCTCATGCTCACCTCCAAACATGGGAGTCAAGTGACACATGAGTGCAGGCTTCTGCACATAACGCACTGTTTGCATTAAACACCGCCAGGACACAGCCCCAAAACACAAAGTAGAAGGAACCAGTATGCAAACGTTTGTCAATGTATTTTGCATTTGTTTTATTTTCATTTTTTTTCTTTTTTTCTTACTCCATTGGCCTGTGGTTGGCATGTGTTCTCCCCGGGATATGTATATCAGATAGCATGCGCAGTCCTGCTGCGAATGTCTCCACCACCAACTACTGCCTCACGTTGCCTTAACAATATTCTAATCCCTAAATAAGAGATGCCTGGTCTGCTGCTCTGTGGAGGAGTTGAGCGTGTCCAGGGCAGTTTCAGCATTATAAGTGGGTGGATTGTTCTCGGATGGGTCTTCAATGAAAGAAGATCACATCAGTGTGAGCGGGACAGGTGAGCCTCTCCAGCAGCCTACACAGAGATCATCCACCACGAGATGAGGCACTACAAACTGAAAGGGAATTAATTCATAATCTCATTCACGAACCCAAATATCATGTAATCATCAAGGATGAGACAAAAAACAAAATTAGATCGTTAATTAAGAGGGATTTTAATTCTAAAGTTATACCAAGAAATTTGAGCAGCTATATTATTTAGGAAGTATTGTGTGCTTTTTGAATACCAATATCATGACAAGTATACTCGAGAGAAAACATTCCTAGCCATCTGACTAGAAGATAAACAGTGAGAAAAACAACTATGTGACAGAGGATCTTGTTTTATTTCTCTATCTCGAACACATTTATATACGTTTAGATGAATATGAGACCAGAAAGTGATTGCTGTCTTTTCGGTTTCAGATGGATAATGAACTAACAAAATAATTGAAACTATGTTTCTAAGAGGTGGCGCCTTTTTAAATGCTCGATTTCATGTAGTCCTAGAAGTACTATCTGTGACTTACAAATATATGATAAAAAATTGTTGCATCTATCCAGAAACTCTTCACGTAGTAGGCGGCGAACAAGTAAACCTTTGTGGCGATATATATAGTAAACCACAAGGTCCATAAAAGAGGAAGTGCTCATTATTAGTGTTATCAATCTGTGCTTGAGTAAGGCAAACCAACAATTAGATAATTCACCCGTAAAGCCCTACACAGAAATATACAACGAACAAGATTCCATGCAAATCAATGTCTACAAGTCCTTGTAAAAATGGATTTGCATCAAAATCCACTAGTGGATGAACGGGTATGCCTATGCACCACCCATGGAACGCCTCCTTGACCAAAAGTAACGCAAGGCAGCGCATTTCGCTGTGCTGGTTATTTTTGGATACAAACCACCGCAAATCACTATTGGATTTTGCATTGGGTTTCTGTTAAAAAATGTAACACATCCCAGATACAAACTCTTTGTAAATCTGGGCTTTAGTGTTTTTAGTAGCATAGAAGGTCTCGTCAGTGTTCTGAAGTCACAGTTTGTCTACTCCCTGTGTTTGTGGCTACTCATAGAAGTCCAGCTATTATCTTCCGTCTCTTTGTAAATGCATGTCACCTCCTGTCCTTGACTGTGTATTACTCTGCCTACATACTGTATGTCCAGCACTTTCTTAAATTTTCTTGCTTCTTAATTTACCGTTTCATTTCAAAGCAATACCAGCAGCTGTGCGCCTCAACTTTGCTTTTTTTCTGTTTCAGGGAGCTATGTAGATGAACTCACAGGAGCCGTTTACCAGTAAGTAGACCTCGCCACACCAATCGTTACCTTCGCCACTGGGCGGGTTTCTTGTGGGAACATGCACAGCGCTCCATTGCTGAAGGCAGCTGCGGGCTCACAGCCAACAGCAGATGATTGAAACGGAGACCAGAGACCCTGCTTCCTTGTTTGAAGAACGAGGAATGAGAAATGGGACCAAGAGTTTTCAAGGAGAAGACACAGTCTATCGCAGAATTATATTTTCCTTCTGTGGGAGGGTTTGCTCTGACATCTTTTATAGCAAAGACTTAAAAGCTGACCCTGAAAGGGCCGCCCTAAGAAAGAAGGCAGATTGATGAACTGAGCATCATCAATTCATATTAAAATAACACACAACGCGGAAATCTGCTTCCCTTCTTACCCGCTGGTATGGACACCCAAATATCACTTAGACCCTCATTATGCGTTGCCCACCCGCATGTCAAAACTGACTAAATTTATAAAAAAAGGCACAATAAATTTTTATGGGGATTTTGATACCTTAAGCACCAAAATCTGAATGTTATTCTCCATTATTGGGGACAAACTCATAATTGGGGGCTGTTGATTGCATCAGATGAATTTGATGCAGTGGTGTTCAATGTCATCAAGTGCGATATTTAGGGCCCCAAACACTAGGCAGTGAGGGTCGGGACCGACAGGGCCTGTCAGCCTGTGCTTCTAAGAGTAACACTGACAGGTACTTACATGTGGCTGGCCACTACCGGCCCAGCAAGCTTTTAGAGGACGAAATCATCCAAGAAATCTATGTTTTTGGGTAAACTCCCCCCAACTCTCCTAAAGGGTCCACTACAGCTGCGAAATACATCTGAGGTTTGTCGATCTGATCCAAACAATGTGTTTAATATGCAGATTACCTGGAACAGATGTGTACCATATATATATATATATATATATGGTATGTAGAGACTTCACTTAATTAAACTGACCTTGCATGGTAAAGGCATATGCGTTGTAAAGTCATGCAACCTGTACCAGGTGCCCGTAGGAAATGAGAAAGGAATTACACTGCCAGGATTCAGGGTGGGTCCCCAACAAAATCTAAATCATAAACTTATATGAATAGAGAGAAACGACTGGTGAGCAATGAAGGTGGGAAAATAACCTTTCTTATGAAGTATGAGATTATGGCATATTTAAATGTAGATGAGAAACCTCTCTGTTCCAACAACTCCCCCCACACACACCCTTCCCTTCAAGGTCATGCTGGGCCGCATCTCTACATCTAGGTGATGGGTGGTGAAATCTGACTGCCACTGCTGGTGCAGTAACAACTAGAACCCAGGATTATGTTACCACGCGGGTCTGTAGATAGGTCACTGGATAGTGAACAAGTATTTAAGGAAACCCTGGAAGCATTAATATAGCAGAGAAAGCAGTGCTTTAACTCGTGGCATTAGCAGACTATGCTGTGTGTGGAGATCTGCACTGGAATATCTGGCAATAGAGCAATGGACTTATGAGTTACACAAATACCAATGTGTGTTCTGTTTTGTGCCAATATGGGATGGTTTGTGAGCAAGGCAGGATGCTATTTGTAATAGATAGTGAACTGTTATAGAAGGAGATGAAACAACTAAAATCGTTGCACACATCTCTTGGACAGTGCGAACTCACTGGTGTGCAGCGCCTTTAAATATACCATCTGTATTACTACTATTAATTCCGAAAACCCCTCTAAAGAAACCCTCTAATGTTATTAAGTATTAAACAACGTTACTGACTAAAAAGGCTTTAAAATAAATGCACCACTTAACAGATATTTTCTAAAACAGCGTAATCCAGGTACCACTAAAACAATAAAGAATGACATGATATAACATGCATATTTATACATCCACCCCTCAGAAGACCCCTTGTCTCCTCTGACCGATTAGGGATGGTTATTGCTGCCCTACTCGTGAAACGTGTTGTGTCAGAATTTGGAAATGTGGGCTACTTCGCTTTAAGGTTTTGGGCCTTTTTTTTGCCCAGACTCACTACAGGGTTGAAGTTAAGTTGGAGTAAGTGAGGGCTAAGACATCAGACTCAACACAAAGCAACAGGTCAGTAGACACATCATTGCAAAGAAACAGCCAGAGAGACAGACCAGATTTCCGTATCACATTAGTCCCGAAGACTCCTGTACGGTACTGATAAAACCCAGAGATATCATATCGGGTGTGAGTAGTTCAGGCCATTTCCTGTGCCTGTTGGTAGGCCCACTTTATGGTCTGATGGTGAAACAAACATTGCCCTCAGCAAGCTCAAATCCATGCAGTCTTCCATACCCCGTTAAACACTTCCACCGCATGTCAAGTTCATAACGGGCCCAGTTTGCAAACTTGGGCCACTTTTATAGCTGTCTGAATCTCTAATGGGGCTGTCCCTGTCCTACCCTGGTTTTAGTAATTAGATTCTGGAATGTATAGCCCTGCCAAATTCTCAGTTTAAGATATTTACTTTTCACTAGCTCAGCAAAATCCGTTTAATACAAATACTCAAGGAAAATAAGCTTTATATATTAAAAAAGAAACACAACCTTTTCATCTGTTGGACCAAATGAAGTGGCTATCTATATGTCTCTAACAGGTGCTGGCGGTGTCTTACGTTTGTTTCTCTGCTAGGAATGGTTTATGTATGTCAGTGGTTTTACAAAAACGTGCACTTAAAACAAAACGTCTGGAACCTTAGAGCTGTACATATATTATGCAAAATTATATAAAGAACTCTGGGCAAGTTTCTATTTTAATCTGAGATCATTACAAGTGAGACACATTAATCCATCAGTGGAGCCCACTCAAATATAATGCATTTTAGATTAAATCCCCCCTAAACCCATCTGTAATCGACGATGAGCAATCCTGGAATTATATTTTCTTATCATCAGAGTTCATAGGAGGAGTTTTTGCCCAGGGATCAGCAAGCAGCCAAGGAGAGTAAAGAGGAACAACATGAAGGGAGCTTCATTAAAACAATCAATCCACAAACCTACTGTATTTTAGCCTGCTGAACCCTCTGTAATTTAGCAAAGTCTTTACAAGTTCCATTCATAAAATACTAACCATACTGGAAGCAATTTCAACAAGCTGGAGAAGAGTGTCCTTAATGGGTTGCTGTGCTTTTTAAATCTTTGAATGCCTTCTGCCTAAAACGGGAACTTACACAGAGTTCCTTCTTTGATTTTGCTCAGAATTTGAACTACAGACGTTTTGGATATGCAGGAGCTCCTTGCCACTCTTAAGGTCTAGCGTTTGTGCACTGGCATCCCAAAACACTGATTGAAGAGTATAGTCCAAATAGCCTCCAGAGGTAGTCATTTAGCGCGCCCTTTGTATTGATTGGGCACCTGAAGCTGTTTCTCATCTATTTTTGATTATCCTCACGACCGTCCATACTTAGAAATTATCACTGATGTTGCTCAAGTGAGCTGAACAATTATCTGAACATGTTCTTTGTAGCAGTGAAGCCCCAGCTGATTTTGGGCGACACCAGAACCTACTTGGGAAGACGAGGTGATATTATTATGAAAGATGAGGTGGCCAGTGAGCAGACAGAGCTGCAACCAGCTTTTCACTTACTGGGTGATGACTATGGGGGTCATTCTGACCCTGGCGGTAAATACCGCCAGGGCCGGGGTCGGCGGTAGCACCGCCAACAGGCTGGCGGTGCTCCGCCGGGCATTCTGACCGCGGCGGTACAGCCGTGGCCAGAAGCGGAAAGCCGGCGGTGTACCGCCGACTTTCCGCTGCCCATGGGAATCCGCCATGGCGGCGCAGCTTGCTGCGCCGCCATGGGGATTCTGACACCCCATACCGCCATCCTGTTCCTGGCGGGTCGCCCGCCAGGAACAGGATGGCGGTATGGGGTGTCGTGGGGCCCCTGGGGGCCCCTGCAGTGCCCATGCCAATGGCATGGGCACTGCAGGGGCCCCCGTAAGAGGGCCCCACAAAGAATTTCAGTGTCTGCTTTGCAGACACTGAAATTCGCGACGGGTGCAACTGCACCCGTCGCACCTTCCCACTCCGCCGGCTCCATTCGGAGCCGGCTTCCTCGTGGGAAGGGTGTTTCCCACTGGCTATGGGGGTCATTCTGACCCTGGCGGTAAATATCGCCAGGGCCGGGGTCGGCGGTAGCACCGGCAACAGGCTGGCGGTGCTCCGCCGGGCATTCTGACCGCGGCGGTACAGCCGTGGCCAGAAGCGGAAAGCCGGCGGTGTACCGCCGACTTTCCGCTGCCCATGGGAATCCGCCATGGCGGCGCAGCTTGCTGCGCCGCCATGGGGATTCTGACACCCCATACCGCCATCCTGTTCCTGGCGGGTCGCCCGCCAGGAACAGGATGGCGGTATGGGGTGTCGTGGGGCCCCTGGGGGCCTCTGCAGTGCCCATGCCAATGGCATGGGCACTGCAGGGGCCCCCGTAAGAGGGCCCCACAAAGAATTTCAGTGTCTGCTTTGCAGACACTGAAATTCGCGACGGGTGCAACTGCACCCGTCGCACCTTCCCACTCCGCCGGCTCCATTCGGAGCCGGCTTCCTCGTGGGAAGGGTGTTTCCAACTGGGCTGGCGGGCGGACTTTTGGCGGTTGCCCGCCTGCCCAGTGGGAAACCCAGAATGACCGCCGCGGTCTTTTGACCGCGGGACGGTCTTCTGGCGGTTCCCGCTTGGCGGGCGGCTCCCGCCGCCCACCAAGCTTAGAATCAGGCCCTATGTCTTTTGACATTCTGCTCATGAAAACAGTGTTACCATTTGTGTCAAACAGCACTGAAAAATGGTCCAGGCTGACAGGCTGACGGGCTGACGGGCTGATGGGCAGAAGCCCACATATCTCGTGTATAAGATGCGGCTGTGTTTACCGTGCTGCTTTTTATTAACATATCACTCCTAGAGCGCAAAGTATACTCCAAAGGGTTTGTTGTCACTTAAGCAGCCCATAACTACCATAAGCCTCACCAAACGCATTCCTGAATGATACACTTTCAGAAGCTATATTTTCAACTTTTTTTCAAAACAGAAGATGTATGCTGATTCGCAGACAAAACAGCTGACATTTACCACCTTAGGGAGCAAGAACTGAAAAAAATGAATCCGACCCTTGGACTTTATAAACAGCAAACTTGAAGTAGCATCTGAACCACGAAGCAAAGGGTACACGAACCTTCTGATTTAATGAAGAAAGTGCTTTGTTCTAGATTGAGCAATGGTCATACATGATAGAAAGGATCCCGCCATGAACGGGCGACCAATGGAGCTTCTTCGGTAAAGGAGATTGCGAAAGCAAAGGGGATGCACCACGTAAAGGTGTACCTGCTTAATTTTTACGATGTTAATGTGTCCCAACGCTGTGATATAAACGAATCTAACAAAAGCTGCCAAGAAAACATGCACTTCTGTACTTTGACAGACACAAACAAAAAGAGGTTGTTGTAATCTACATGGTACATTTCACTTTTTTTGTTTTCCATCCCCCCCTCCATCGTTTATTCCCTTGTAATGTTCCGCTCTCCAATTTATGTGGAGTTGATGATAGAACGTTGGTGAGGTGAGGGAGGACGGAGCGAGGAGCGGTTAGAGGACCCTTGTCAAGTAACAAAGGTTTTCCGTACCTTATTCAGCGTGAAGTTTTCTTAAAAGAGGTGAAAAAAAGAAATCTGTGCGGACCAAGTGACAACTGAATTTTTTTTTTTTGTTTTAAAATGTTATTTATAATTTTAAGATATAAAACCAGTACAACAAGAATAAATAGCTGCATCTCCACATAAAGGATAATCGATAACTTGAATTTCAATGGGTGCTGCGTCAGGGCAGTCAGAAGGCACATATGGTATTATTCAACCATTGCAGAATAAGCAATGTAGTACATTAACCAACATTAACAATGAACTCATATCAGAAGTGCAGGCCTCAACGAAAACAGTCCACACTAGGAGCAAGTTCATAAGTACATTAATGTGTTACAGGAGATGGAAAGGAGGGCTTTGGCTCTGCCAACAACAGTTGGAAGGACTCCCAAATGTGTTTAGGCCTACTAGCAGAAGGAAGCAATGAGTAATGCAATGGTAATTGCTTTTGACAATAAGCCACGTCTAACAGCCACTCTCGGGTGGTGGGAACCCTCCCGATATCCCACGCACATGCCACCCTACACTTGGCAAGCAACAATGTCAGGGCGAGGAGTTTCTTATAATCATCGGCATTTCCCTTGGAAGGCATAGCAGCTCCAAGGATTTAGTCCAGTTGGTCACTATGCCTGACACCACCCGGAATAATGCCAATTCTCAGATAACCAGGTCCAGGTGTACCCTGCGGTTGCTCAGATAGAGAGTGATGTCATCTGCGTATAATAATATGACAATATTTAGAAGGGAGAAAGCCAGACTTCTGTGACCATGGTGCTGATGAATAGCCGAGGCCAGCGGCCCAGTCGCCAACGCATGTAACAATGGTGAAAGAGGGTGACCCTGACGGATGCCCCCGCCAATGGGGATAGACTCTGATAACAGAACATTAATCCGGGTCCATGAAGAGGGGGCCATATAGAGGAGTTGTATCAAATGCAAGAAACTGTCTGGGATCCCGAGCTGATGCAGAAACACACATAATTATGGCTGCTCAAGAGAATAAAAAGCTTTAGTGCTCTTGAAGAAGGCAGTTGATGGAGCAGGACAAACAAGGTCCTGAGATTGTGGGAGGTGGAACAATGAGGAATTAATCTAGCCTGACTGGACAGGAGAAGGCCTCTTGGTAAGCCCATTAGCAAGGATTTTAGCGTTACTATTTAGGAGTCTGAGCACTCAGGGTACGTCTGGTTTTAAGAGCGTTATAAGGACTCTTTCCCACAGTGAGGGTGGCAGGACACCTGTACATAGGGATCCTTCATAGACCTGCAAAAGGGAGGGCAAGAAGAGGCGAGAATGCTTTGTAGAGTTCGGAGGGGTAGACCATTGCTTCCTGGGATTTGCAAGTAGGTAATTCCTCTACTGCTGAAGTGATCTTCTCCAAGGTTATGGGCTCTGCCAGAAGTGCCCCACAGGATCCCTTCGGGCAAGCCAGGGTGAGGTGATCCAGATAGGCGGCATAGTCTACTGAGTCATGTGAATACCAGAGGGTGTATAGATGAGTGTAAAAGTGTGCAAACCCTGTTCTAATATCATCAGCACCAATAACTACTGCGCATCATTGCGAGTCAAGCAAGTAACAATGGGAGACCCTCGCCTCTGCTTCAGCATGTGTGCTAGTGTTTGGCCAGGCCTATCACCCTTCCCATAAGCATGCATAATTTCATATTGATGTGAATGCCGGCACTTGCGGTCGGCCACAGCAGTGTATTCTGTTAATGCCGCTTGAGGTTCTGCCACCAAGCTCGGCTGATAGGCAGCTTCTAAGTCACGTTTTAATTGATGAAGGTGGAGCTCCAAGAGCTCCAGTTGGCATCGGAAATCTTTCTGGATCAAGAACTGCTTGGATATCCACATCCCCCTGAGGTACACTTTAACTGTTTCCTGCATTGTACCCACAGACTCCACTGAGCCCTCATTAATCTCAAAGAAGTCACTAATGTAATGCTGAATAACAGACCAAAAGACTGGATCTTATGGTGCCTGGGGAGAGGGCTTCCATGCAAAGGCGATATGCGCAGAGGCCGGGAGAGCAAGGGTAAGAATCACTTGTAAGTGATCAGAGAAAGTGTGACGTAAGTGTTTGATTCACGCAACCCAGCCATAAGTATCAGAGGTTCCCAGCCAGTAATCTAGCCTAGCCCAGGATACGTGCACACTGAAAGTATGTGTGTCTTCTTTAAGCTCAAGATGATGGGCTCTCCAAAAACCAAGCAGGCCAGAGATTTCGATAATGTCACGCATAGCGCTGTCCGGAAGCCCAATGGGTGCGAGATGCAGGATTAGAACAGTCCATATCCCTGTCTAGTACAAAGTTAAAATCCCTGCCCGAAAGAATGCTACCAGGGTACAAGGTCAAACAGCGTCTCCAAATAGTCCAGACAAATTCTAGATGGTCAATGTTGGGCCTATATTTATTAGTTATGGTAAGATGCTTACCATTAATGACCAGCTGCAGAATAACAAATCTGTCCCGCAGATCAGAGAGCTCTGCTAGCAAACAAGCAGGGAGACCTTTCCTGACCAGCAAGGCCACCCCCAGGGCATAGACTGAAGAGTTTGCATATACCCGATGAGCTGCCCAGTTAGCAGCAAACAGTGCCTGCGCTTGGAACTGAAGATGCATTTCTTGCAACAATGCAATATGAATCTTAAGACACGTCAAATAGGCAAGTACTCTGCACTTTTTCCTTGGGTCACTGAAGCTGTGAACATTCCAGGTACTAAGGTTTATCTCAAATGTCTTAGGGGAGATCATGGCATGCAGGCCTATAAACAGGAACATACACAAGCGCCATGTACATAGTAGGGCCCAGAGAGGTCCGGGTAGTGCCAATCTACCCGGCCCAGGAAAACATCCATAGAGCCAATGAACAATATAGGATCATCAGCAGCCATTTCACAAAAACATAAAGTTAACAAAGTCAAAAACATAAACCCTCCTTCCCTCTCCCCCCACATTAACCATCCCCAACATCAGTGCATCCCCTAAAAACAAAGGAAGAATCATGAATACATGAACAGAAAACAGTGCACACTCAAGGATCAAATCTGAACAAATGAAACATGCAGGGCAATAGGGGAAACTCAGTGCAGTCAACCCCCCCCCAAATGACAACTATAAAGGACTGGCTACCCCATGAACTGCCATCATGTTGTCTGTGGCTCTCCAGGGTGAAAAGGCACTAAACTTGTAAGTAAGAGATAGCAAGGGAACCAAAACTACAATTGCATCAGGCCACTAGGGGAAATTAGTTATAGGGTTCAAGCATAGCAACGAGGCACCAAGTATAGAGAATCTACATGTGGTGCATAAGCGGCTCCTCAAGCCAGAGGCTTGTAAGGAAGGCAGAGTCCTGCAGTCTCCAGTGTCGGGACCTGTGATATCTGATAGGCCAGTGTCACTGCGAGGAGATGAGAAGTGAGCATTACGGCAATGGCGCCTTGCCTTTGAAGGGCAGCTTTGATGCAGCGAAGGAACTCTGCCAGTGATGTCAATATGGCAGGCTTCCCATTTAATTTACAGTGGAGGCGTGCTGGATATAACATGGCATAGGGATCATTGTGGTCTTGAAGAAGTGGCTAAACCTCTCAGAAGGCACACTGTGCTTCCTGTATATCAGACAATGGTCTGAGAAAATTGAGAGCCTAGAGCCTTGGTACGTAAGCTTGCCCTTCTCTTGATCCAATCGAAGCACTGCAACTCAGTCATGATAGTTTAGCAATTTGGCTATAATATGACACGGAGGCGCACTGTAAACCGAATGAGGGCCCAGCGAACGATGAGCGTGTTCCACCACACAGGATTTGGCAAGGGATGCTGCATCAAACAGTTCACACAGCAATTTTCCAACAAACATCCTCATCTGGCCAGTATTAGTGGATTCGGTAATATCCACCAGGTGCAGGTTGTTCCACGTAGAACAAGCTTACAGGTCCTCATCTTTGGCAGCCACACTGAGTAATTTGTCACAAAGTTTGCGATAGTCAGCCGCAAAAGTTGCTTGATCAATTTCTACTGAAGAAAGGTGCTGCTCTGTGTAAGTGGTACCTGTCTTCTGCTTCGTGAGGTGAGCCTGCAGCCTGTCCAGCTGGCCCATGAAGTTACCAGTTTTAGAGTCTATGTGCTGAAGGCCAGCGCTCATCTGAAGCAGCAGAGCATGTATATCTGCCTCGGAAAGCAGGAGATCTGTGGTCACCTGTGTAGTGCCTCCTTCATCGGCTTTGCGAAAGGCATCTTTGTGAGGTTCAAATCCGAGCTTAGGTTACCTTGGATCTGTCTTGCCCATGATGGCAGGAGTTGTACGGCCCACAGTCTGACAAGACAAACCCTCCCTATGCAGCAAGGCGGACAACATTAATGAACAGGCGGGAGGCCCTCTCCAGGCCGGGCTTGCACCCTCCACCATAGTCAGAGTGGTCCCCGTCAATGCTGGCAGGCGAACACATCTGTCAGTAGCTACCACTTCACCCATAGGCCAATACCAGGAGTAGGCACAACACCCCAGAGTAGGGTCACAGTTCAATTTAAAAGGAAGCCACAGCGAACCACAGGAGGGGAGGACAGACAACAGGCTCTAGATAGGTGGGACAGCACCAATCTTGGTTGCCCTCACCAGTCCCACCTTCAGCAATGGGGGCATTGGATCCCCAGGACAGCTGATGCCAACCGAGTCCTAGAAGTGGTGGAAAAAAACCGATGGCAGAAACCAAACATGCAGGAAACTGTTATTTATTGAAGTATGTTGCAGCAGCAAAAATCAATGCTGTCCCGCAGTCTTCCAATGTTGTGGAACGCTGGCTGGCTGCAAAAGTGTATGGGGCCCTGACCAAGGACTGCGAAGAGTGAGGGCCAGACGATTCGCTGAATGTTCCAAAGGAGAGCACCAAAGTGGGATGCAACTAAGTGAAGATTCCCAGCGTCAAGAAGCCTATCAGTGTCTTCAGGGAAGGTGCACCCATAGGCCTACCCCAAAAGCCAGCCGCAAACCTACCTATCACCCGCAGGGGTTGCTCGAGGCCACATACCTGGCCCAGGAAAACACAGTGCCCACCCCAGGGGGCTACACTCTTGTCAGCAGCTCAGGGCTCCTGCCGGCCTCCATCAAGGCAGACCTCCAGTTGTTCGCCACCTCCCACCCGGCAGGAAGCAAAGGCAAGCACTGCTAGCCGGGTCCCCTCTCCTGGTGCAGCGTGGGCAGAGGCCCCATTAATATTCCCGACCAGCTTCTCGCTCCCCACATATCGGCTCAAATGGCCCTGCTGTGCCACTCTGCCTGCCCTGCCAGCTGTGGGGCCAGTCCTCGGCATCTCTGATATCAGCAATTTCACCTCCAGATGGCTTCAGGGGCAAGGCCTCTAGTGATGTAGGTGACGCAGGCCACTCCAGAGCCATCCTCGATATCGGTGCCACACCAGTACCCGCTCCAGGCCGGAGGCTGACACACAGGTTTCCAGCCATGAGGCGCAGGTCACGACAATCACTCACCCATGATCAGCAGCTCCAGGGGGCAAATCAGCAGCGATTGCAGTTACAAAAGACCAGCGATCAGCGACCATCTTAAGATGGGCAGCAGCAAGCAGGTGTGGGGCCTTGTTTAAGGAAAGATGGTGAAGGATTTTGTGGGCAATAGACTAGCGCTCCCACTTTAAGCAGCCATCTTGGTCGGTTGCAGGTCACACTCCCAAATTAAAATCAGTTTTGAAATCCAGAGTATGAACTGTGGGCCCCGCTTAAGACATCAGCCCAAATCATTGGGTCAATGCAACAGTGTTCAATTCTTTACTTGCCACTTCCAACCCCAGAGCCTCTGTCTTTGATTAATTTCATTTGAGCCAGTGTCTCCTGTTCAATGACTTATGTCTCTCACACAGTCACAGACAGGGCCGCTTTCTCTGTTAGGGCTCGGGGGCTGCACCCCACTGAAATTCCTACACATTCCTGCCGAAGTATTAAGTAGATCAATTTATTTAGAGATGCAATCGTATCTCTAAACAAATCAATGTATTTAAATCTGGGATGGCATTCCCAGGCTGGCTGCCCTGCCTCTCTCTGAAGCAATAAATAGAAGAAGGGAGTAAATCAACTTTCTGAACTATGACGCACATTGCAGGGCTTACTGTTCTAAATACCTTCTTTGCCATTGTAGTTTATGACAGTATCCACTGTAGGCCAGTGACACTTTCAGCATCATAGTTTTGGGAGTGGGAATATCCGTCCCTGCATGAGGGCAGCCGTACATCATTCATAGGCATAGATCCCACCCTTTCCCATTCATCACACATAGGAGTGAATGCAAGCACTTGTGATCTGGTGCCTTGTCTTCGGTAATAGTAATCTTGTGTTGTGTATATTGTGCTGAGACCCCGGTCACAGTAACGTCCCTCACTGTGACACCCCAGGCCCTGGCTGCACATAGCTGGCGCATTAAGAAATAGACCAGCTCTATTTGTTCCCCCGCGAAATTGATCCAAAAGACGAGCAGGGTTTTTGTTCCCAATGCAAAGTTGATCCAAATATCTGAGTCAAGAGCAAAGGGAGAAACATGTGGTTGTAGTAAAGGCAGTTATCTGCAGTATGGCGATAAAACTGTCCTTATCTTCATGCCCTTAACATTAACACCAAAAACATGGATTGATTTGCGAACAGTGAATGTTAAAAACATTAAGACAATGGATGTCAGTGACTTAATTTCCCTCTTATTTCACGTGTTTTACTTAATCTTGCATTCCCCAAGAGTGTTAACTATTTTATCAGTTGTGTTTCTGTATTTGTTCCCGTGCATCTTATTACTCTTGCATAGAGCATACTTTGAGCCAAGTCAGGTGTTTATGAGGGGTTTGATTGAGAGCTCTGGCGCAGAGGCTGAAGCCAAAGCAAAGTGCCTATCAGTGGGTTGGCCTCTCTGCAGAGCACACAGAACAATGGTCATGTATTCCAGTTGCAATTAAAATTGTTTGTAAATGTGTGTGAAGGGGGTACACCAATGTCAATATTTTAACAAGGCAAAAGCAAAGGGAAATACATTGTTTAAATGTGGGTGAGTGCAGTGTATATTTGGAAGTGGAGAAGCGAGGGTGATGAGAGGAAATGCATTCAGGGAAGAGTGAAAAGAGGGCGCTGAAGAGGAATGAGAGGTGGTTGAAGATGTGCAGATGGATGAGATATGCAAAGAAAAAGGGCATACATATCTAACAAAAAGCTCACATAACTGAAATCCAAAACTCCTTCCATAGACCTCAATACTGTTTAATTCACAGACTCACAATTTCAGAACTGAAACATTTCCAATGTTTATTATTTTTAGCAAATCATTGTTGTTACTCATTTATCTTAAACAGCTAACAACCATTGACAAAGCTAATTGTACAGACAGATTTTAGGTGTATGTCAGTTGTTGTGCTATATATCTGGATGCAATTACATCTCAGAGAGAAACCAAAATACCAGCTGGGTGTCACACTATGGGCATCATATAAATTTATTTTACATGTTCCCTTTTAGAGAGCTCCCACTTTTTTCCATCCTACTTAAAAAGCTTTCTGCACATATGCCTATATGGCTTATAGCAGTCTGCAGCCATGGGAGCTTCCTGAAGTCTGATTAGAGCACTTTTTTCTAAAGTTGATGACACATGCAGTGCAAGACACTGGGCAAGCACACACTTTAAAGGGCTGAAGTTGTTGTGCTCTACAATTTGCACATCACAGTAACTCTTGAACTTATCAATGAAGTAAATATAGAACAGAAGCACATTACAGTAACTGTTGAACATATTACTGCAGTAAGATATGGAACAGTTTTTAATGTGTTTGATATTTCAAGACTTTGCGTTCCCACTGTTTTATAAGCCTTGCTTTATCAGTAAATTAATTTGCTTTAAAACGCACCATTTGTCAATCTCTTTTCAATTTTGTCTTGGGATGAGGACCCGCCCCGGACTCCACATTTGTCCATTAAGATTGCTTGCGTTGTTTGCTACTTAAAAGCCATACCCAACGTTTATGCCTCACCACTTTCAAATGTCACCAGCTACCACTGGTCACAGATGCTGCTTATGAGTACTATCAGGATGACCTCAAAATGAAGAATAATCTGGATGGATGAGTCCATGTAAGTTATGTAAGTGAGGGGCGAGGACAGAGCTCTGTGGAATGTCCAAGATGTTTTATTTTTCATTGAGGAATGGGGTAGAGGAGAACTTGTGATGTGCATGTAATGAAAGACTTAAACAAGAGGAGCAACATGCTACAAATGCCCATTGACTGAGTGATGATTGAAATTTGTAATATTCTGAATAAGTGAATATTTGATTCATGGTCAGGAGAATACCAAGGAGTATAGAGAAGTGTTGGCAGGAGTAGAGTAAATAATTAATATTTAAGTACCTGTGGGTGGGTCTGTGTCAAAAGTGCATTACAGAAGCTTAGCCCTGGGACATATTCTTTATTGTGATGGCATAGGCTGACCAGAAGAGGTGCATGGTTTAATTTAATTTTAAAGAGAGAAGCAAAAAAGAGAAGAGTGACATTCTTACATTAATTTCAGTCACTGATTATTACTCTGGACCATAGTACAGTCCATTGTTTCTAGCCTATTATGTCTCTACAGACATTGGCAAACCATTTACAAACCTGTTTTGGTATTGCTCACATATGAACTGCCCAGCTTGCAGGGCTAGGTTATGTCCCTTTTGAATGGGAACACAAGCAACCACAGTCCAGTGTTGTCCTTATTGGGCCTCATCAGTAAGGTGCAGATTGAGTCCCAGGCACAGTCCACTATGGTATGCACTGTTGTGCATATGTAGGTATTGTAGGCTATTGTTTGAACACGCAGACATAGGCCCTCATTACAACATTGGCGGTATTGACCACCTACCGCCATGGTGACGGCCGGCAACATACCGTCGCCGTGGCTACCAGCCCGCAATGCGTATTATGACCGCGTACGGTATTCCGTCAGAAATCTGGCGGAACCCCGCAGACGGTCATGGCGGTGGACGGCAGTAAGGTGGCGCTGCTGACAGCAGCACCGCCACGCCAGCCAATCACCGCCATCCGTATCATGAGCAATGATACGTCCTGGTGGTGTTTTGCTGGCGGACGCTGCTGCTGACAGCAGTGCTGCGGACTGTCTCCAGCTGGAGATCCCCCTGCAAACAGGTAAGTGAGGTTCTCTGACCGCACAGGGGGTTGGTGGGTGCTGTCTGTATGTGGGGGGAGGGTGGGCATATGTTTTGGGATGCATGCATGCAGGAGTCGTGTTGGATGCATGCATGAATGAGTGATTGTGAGTGTTGTGTGTTGTGGATGCATGTGTGTGACAAGGTATGTTGGTGTGTGTTGTGGTGTGTGGGTATGTATGTGTGCATGCGTGGGTGGAGGTGGGTATGTGTGTGTGCATGTGTGTATATGGGTGCGCGTGTGTATATGTGTTGCAGGGGCAGGGGCAGGAGCGGGTGAGGGAGGACTCTGGGGAGGGGGTGGGAGGTGGTGGAGACACCCATCAGTGCCAGGGAAGGGGTTCCCTGGCACTGATCGTGCCTACAGCCATGGTTTTCATGGCGGTACAAAAACCATGAAAACCATGGCAGTAGGCCGGGTCGTAATCCCGAGGGTGGGAATGTGATGGCCGCCGGGCCGGCTGGTGGTCGGTGTGTTAAAGTGGCAGTGTTGGATGGCGGTAACTGCCAGGGTCCAAATCCCATTTTTTTACCCCCAGCCGGTTGGCAGTATTACGGCCACTTTAACATCGATCGCCATGGTTGTAATGAGGGCCATAGTGATCGTCTGAGGGCTGGTTAGGTATAAATTAAATCCTCAACATGTGATGTGTTGTTTCCCAATGCCCTATACAGTAAATTACTAAGTGGTTTACTTAGAGTTTGGCAGATGTAAGACGTCCACCAGAAATTGGTGGTGGAGACAGCACAGGCAAATTTGCGGTGAGTGGCCCACACCTGCCACTCTTCAAATAATCCCCCAAGTATGTTAAACAGGTTATGCTTTTGTAATGGTTTAAATGTGTATAAGTAGGACAAATCAAGGTTTAAAGCACACTGAAGGACACTGTTAAGTATTCCCTGTATGCATCCTAGGCCTTTTTAACATTGTTCACCTTGTTTTCCCCATTCTTCCAATCTAGGTTGTATAATGCATTCATCATCTTGTAGTACAATAATTGCCTCCCTTGTTCCAAAGTTTGCTGTCACAGTGTAGTACAAAACCGAGCTCTTCCACAGGCAAATATGTAAGTGATTTCATGCTTAGTAAAGGTCCTTCAAAAGAATAAAGTGTAGGTGACAACATTTATAGGATGAGTCAATTGATAGGACAATGTACAAGCCCCAACATTCAGAAGGGGCTAAGACCCTAAATAGGATATTGTCTTTAACCTACTGACATGTTTATTCTTCTCCCCAGATCTATTGCCAACATTTTCGAGCAGCGTGCGAACTGAGACCCTCTCAAACATCCTACCTCAGACGCAGGAAGATGAGCCCCGTGTCTGACAAACATGAGTATCAAGGGATTCATTTTCTGTTAGTGTTCTCGACTCCCCTGACAACATTTTATACAATACAGAACTTATTGAAGTGCTCTGCACTCTACGGCAAGTTACCAAGCTACCTACTTACAGATGAGCGATGAACCTGAGCAAGTTCTGAACTCCTTATGAAGATCTACAACTCCAGCCCTTAAAGACTTCAGGGCTACATCCACCCTGGTCCATGCCCATGAGATCTTGTGGCACACATGGCAGTGAAAGATTCTGAAACATTATTCTGACTGCCCTCACCTGCAACTCCTGCCAATTATCCACTCTGCGTGTACAAGTGGCCACTGGAAACAAATAGTGGACTTGGGTTTATGCTGCAAATGGCCTCAAAGACACCAACCAGCAATGTCTTACTCCTACCAGCATATCACGCCTCTGACCATGCTCCAATGATAAATATTTATTAAGAAAGATAGATCCCTCCTTCCTGGGCTAGATCTATCCTGAAAATTAGCAGATCTCTCCTGCTGGTCGTCATCCTGAAGTGAGCATTTGATGAGCCTTAGAGAGATGCATGAAAAATGTCCAAATTGTAATATATAAATCTACTTTGCCGTCTCCCTTTGGACAGATGCCTAGTTTGTATATATGTTCTGCATTATAGACATAAATGCTGTGAACATTAAGTTATACCTCTGTTATAGCGGGGTTAATCTACCACTTAATGTGATCAGATATCTCCCCTACAAAATGTTGCATGTCTCTTCTGTAAGCAGGAGTACATTTTCCCTACAGGCGTGAATCATCATCAAAACAATACCTGCATAGCCGTAGAGCATATTTCTCCTACTAACAGATATGTGCACTTCGTAAGACCTGACATCCATTTACATCCCACCACAGGGTCCTTCAAACGTTCGACGTGGCAGGTATGCACAATAATGTCCTTAGTGAGGATCCCATCTTCAGTGTCCAGGTCTAAACCACAGACCTGTTAATGTCACTGCACTAAAGGCAAGGCCCTGGTACCTTTTGACAGGAGATATGTAAGTGCTTGGGTCTAATGAGACAGAGGTATCTGTTCACTATCAGAGTGCACCATCCTCAAATCGCAAGCGCACATTAAAAACCCAACAATGACTCTGCCGTTGGTCAGTAGTGCTAAAATATATATTTATTTATTATCCATTGGTTCATATTTATATAGCAGCCCAGGGGAAACTTCATCCAATCTATGTGATTCAACAACTTCTGGGAAAATTGAATTTCCCAGTGCAAATATTTCCTTTCTTCCTTTTTATTTGTGTTTTCCCAAGCATAAGAATAATACCACGAAAAGTGAACTGCAGATACGTCGTTATATTTTTTCAGGCAGTGCAAAGCCCGACCCTTGAAATAAACTGAATTTTGAACCCTGGGAATTCTCCTTGTCTGTTCCGATTTGTTCAGAGTGGTTTAATAGGGTACTCCAGCTAATGGGATTTGGCAGGTAAGCATGAGTGCAGAAAAAGGACTGATGGATTTCTGGAAGCGGTGAGTTGGATAGATATGAAGTACGTGACTGTACCCTAGAACACAATGGGCCATGTATCACCCATGTGGGCTCCTGAGAGTATGATCAAAATTCAAACGGATTGTGAAAATCATTTGTTGTAAAGGCATTCCTGGTAAAGGCATGCGTGGAATTGCATGTGTGGTTCCAGCATGCGACTCCCCCACCCGTCCCTCCACCCCTAAAACAACTGTACCCCAAACCCCCCACCCATACCCCTAAAAACAATTCTACCACTACCCCAACCCCTAAAACTTAAACTACCCCTGCCCCTTAAACTACCCCGACCCCCCACCCCAATCCTAAAAACTAAAAATACCCCGACCCCCCACCCCACCTGTAAAACTACTGTGACCCCCACACCCCCTAAAACCTAAACTACCCCGACCCCACACCCCTGCCCCTAAGAACTAAAAATAGCTCACTCCCCACCCCTGCCCCTAAAACTACCATGCCCCCTTAAACCTAAACTACCTCCACCCCCACCCCGCCCCTAAAAACTAAAAATACCCTGATCCCGACCCTAAAATAACTGCGACCCGCCCCTAAAACTACCGTGACCCCCACCACCCTTAAACCTAAACTACCCCGACCCCACCCCTAAAACTACCGTGACCCCCCCACCCCAAAACCTAAACTACCCCGAACCCCACCCCTAAAAACTAAAAATACTGCGACTCTAAACCTACAGCGAACCCCCGCCCCTAAAACTAGCACAACCCCCCACCCCCTAAAACCTAAACTAACCCGACCCCACACACCTGCCCCTAAAAACAAAAAATACGCCAACCCCCGCCCGCCCCTAAAACTACCCCGACCCCCCACCCCCTAAAACCTAAACTACCCTGACCCCCTATCCTGCCCCTAAAACTACAGTGACCCCCCACCCCTCCCCTAAAACTAACGCAACCCCCGCCCCCCTAAAACCTAAACTACCCCAACCCCCGCCCCTAAAAACTAAAAATACCCTGACTCCCACACGCCGCCCCTAAAAACTAAAATTTCCCCTATCTCCATCCCCGCTCCTAAAACGGCCCCAGCCCCACTTACCTGATTGCGTCCTCCAACGAAGCCGACTCCCTTCTTCTGTGCCTTAACCACGCATGTGCGTTGTTCAGCACATGCATGGTTAACGCACAGAACAACAAAGTTGTGGTTAACAAAAGCGTTGTTCCACTTTCGTTGTTCACAACTTCGTTGGTCGGTTTTTGCGGAAGTTCGGCACAAGATAGACCGTTCCTTTCAAAGCAATATCAACCCTTACATTTTTTTCCCGCAACCACAATGTACAGCATGGCAGTATCGAACATGGTAAACTCCCTGAGTTCAGGAATATTGAGGCCCATATTTATGGAACCATCGCATCGCCTTAGTATAATTTATTTTGACGCTAAAGCGGCGCTAACATATCTCCATATTTATATTTTGATGCTAGATCCGTTTAGCATCAAAATATTGGAGTTAGCGCCATTTCTAGGATTCGCGAACCCACCTTGCGTCAATGAGATGCAAGGTAGGCGTTTCCATCCTAAAAATGATGCCAGCACCCCTGTACCATATTTAACTCTTGGCGCAGAAACAATGTGCGGGTGGGCCTAAATAATTACGCTACGCCCGCTTAGCGCCATTATTTAATGCCTGGGCCAGACCAGGCGTTAGAGTGCAGGTAGGCCCATTCCATGGCTAAACACAAAGGAATGTGCACACAGATGCCCACCCCAAGCCCCAGCAACACCACCACCCACACCACAGGGACACTATAGGAGGAGGGAGCCTATCCCAGGTAAGTTGCAGGTAAGTGTTTGTGTATGTGTATGGTGTGCCACTGAAGGCCCCTTACATGGGGCCCCTTGCCTGGCACTCCGTATGTAGGTAGGGCTTACCCAGGGGACACTGCTCCCCTGTGGTGGGCATTGGGGTAGTGGACATGACTCCTGTCTATACTTAGATAGGAGTCATGTTTTTGGCTGTTTGTGCTTCAAAAAATGACACTAGACTGATTAGCGGCAGACATTTTGCCACTAACCAGCCTAAGGTAATTTCTGACCCACTAACGCAATTCCCCCTAACGCCATGAATCGCACTCCCCTCCCTCCCGGCGCACAGATGGCTTTAAGGAATGGTGTTAGCCGCTGTTAATAAAAATGACACACAACCCATTAGCGCAGCTGTGTGCCATTTTTCATAAATATGGGCCTGATTTTTGTATTTTCCAAAAACAAACCGGTGTTAACCGGCCCCTTATGCCCCCATACAACCATGGCATGGCAAGCCTTTCAGCTTTGTTTGTTATTGCTGAAGCTGCTCCCACCATGGTGCAGCGGCTGTTTTGGTAAAAGTAGAAGTCTCCAACATAGTGGTTAAACCTCGTTTTGTTGTGGGGGCTAGGGCTGTAGCTTGGGCAGCAAGCACATTACTCTCCTGTTTGGCATCTTGCTGGTCAAAAGCTAATTGAGGCCCTTACAGTTATGTGAGTGGGGGGTTGCTGAGTCGTACAAGCATCAATAGTACAAGTGAATAGTATGAAAAATAAAATATGTAAGGTCTAAACCATGTTTAAGTAAACATGTATGTCATATTATCAGTATTTGTACACCACACATCTCCCATTTGCATGACAACATAATGCTTTCGGAGTATGGGCTACCTTTCCACACAGTTCTGGGATTTTCATTGTCCAAGGAGAGAGAGAATGTATAAGTAAATATGGACATATGCACTACTGTGTGGTACGATCTCTCTGTAAACAGTGGGTGATTTATTGGTATTAGGCGTTGTTGGTAGCATTATGATAGCCGACTGCATAATATAGCTTTGCAGGTTTGTGTGTATGCAAAATGTTCTTTCTAATATGTTCTGTGCTATGCTTCCAGGTGAGAGAAAATAAAATAAATGGTTACTTACCTGCATCACAGGAACCTTCATTGAAGTCATAAATGCTAGAATAATTATCTGCTGTATGTGGAGACACCAGAACACTTCAACACAATAGATAACATATAAGACCAGTAGAAAGGGTGAAGTGCCCAACATATTCATATGTAATGGAGCACCCTCCAAAAGCCTTTCACAGTCCTGATTTTAGACTGCTTGTAATTCCAAAAAGCCCTTTCTTAAAACTAAGTTACAGCACAAACCATGCGGTCACCGGTCGCCGCCCGCCATGCGGTCACCGGTCGCCGCCCGCCATGCGGTCACTGCCAAATGGCCGCTCCGCGGTCAGTAGACCGCGGATGCCATTCTGGCTTTCCCGCTGGGCCGGTGGGCGACCGCCAAAAGGGCGCCCGCCGGCCCAGCGGGAAAGCCCCTGCAACATAGAATGGAGCCGGCGGTGTTGCAGGGGTGCGACGGGTGCAGTAGCACCTGTCGCGATTTTCACTGTCTGCGAAATCTTCATGGGGCCCTGTTAGGGGGCCCCTGCACTGCCCATGCCAGTGGCATGGGCAGTGCAGGGGCCCCCAGGGGCCCCACGACACCCGTTCCCGCCATCCTGTTCCTGGCGGTAAAAACCGCCAGAAACAGGGTGGCGGGAAGGGGGTCGGAATCCCCATGGCGGCGCTGCAAGCAGGGGAAAACCGTCGGGAAACCGCCGGTTCCCCTTTTCTGACTGCGGCTTTACCGACCGCCAGAATGGCCCTGGAAGCACCGCCAGCCTGTTGGCGGTGCTTCCGTGACCCCCTATGTCCCTTAGAGGCTACAGGATCTTCCACTACCCATGATACCCTGGATTAGCAGTGCCTCACCGAATCAATTTTTCAAGCTAATAGTGGAGATTTGGGAAAAATCTCAGAAGCTATGATTCTGGGACCCCAAAAAAAGACGCCAATATGGAGGAAGGGTCGTTTTCGTTTATGAGTTTGATTAAGATTGTGGAGATGCAGTACCAATGGTATAGGTAAGTAACTATTTCTTCTTCATTGTAGGGTGCTCATTGGTAGTCATAAGTGTTAGAATAGAAAAGCAAGCTAAAAGAAGTTACAGTCCTCGCAACTTTTGGACATAAGGAATAAGAACTGCAATCAAAATGAGAAACCGAAGGAAACTCAAACAAAATGTTAACCAGAGGGGTTCCTCACAGCACCTTGAGCCCTACTACACTAACTAGCAGGCTTACATATGTCTAAAAAAGGAATGTTTCTCAGGCAGGCTATGGTGGCTGCTTTCCCTGTCATGGAATGGGCTCTGCATCTCCAGGGTGGGGGCTTATTATTTAATTGATAATGTAGGGTCATGCAGCCTACAATCCAATGAAAGATGGACTGTTTTGATTTGGCCTGCAAATATGACTGCAGCTAATAAAGGGTTGGTTAGAATTGCATAAGTTCTTAGGAGCAGAATTACAGAACTCTAAGTGAGGGGAAGGGGTGTATAATATAATGTAATTGTGGTATCGTATAATACACTACGTACCCCTTTAGAACCAGTTAGGTTTTGTTTGTTAAAACTTTAGCTCAACCCTGGGTAGCTGTGGCTCTGAGCAGTCAGGCTTACACTGAACACTGAAGTCTGGTTAGCAGGCCTAGGTGCACTCTCAGAGCTGATAAACCAGCAGCATCTGTCCAAAATGTTTCGGGGTGACCACACAAAAAAGAGGCATTTACTTACAGTTTATAAGAAAAGTAACTCTATAACTCTTTAACAATCATGGCTCGATAACAAACCAACGATCCATCCGCTCTGCCAATAGAAACCTTATACTGATGCCCAATGGACTTAGGCTGTTGGTGTAAGTACAGAGTATGCTCCCTGTTCAGAGCAGACTTTTTTCTCTTTTTTCTTTTTTCCAGCAAAAACCCTGTTGGCTCTGAAGACAATATGAAAGAAAATTAGAGCCCCCACACCCTGAGAAAAAACATCAAGGGTGTCAGATTTAGTTTTCTTTAACTTCACAAAAACAAACTCCCACTTTGTAAAACAAAAAGGTTTCCCAAGTACTACATGAAATATGTTGGCATCTCATCATACTTTGAATGTCTTCGGAGAAGCCACTATGGAGGTGGCTCCTGTGAAGGCACAGAGAACTCTGCCTGGCAGGCAGAGATCTCTAAATATGGTGGGGGTTTGTCTTTAATGGCAAGAAGGTTATTACCTCTGCTCTCTTGGTGGATGGCGTGCTGGCTGCCAAACCCTTAAATGAAGGCCATACTTTTATCTGGGTAAAAACAAAGAACTCTCCTAACATACAGGAAATGTAAGGAAAGTTCTGCTGGGATGAATGAGTTGGCAAAGAACACTGGAAGATTAATTACGTGATTAATGTGGAGTTCTGATACTACGTTTGGTAGAAAAGAAGGATGAGTTTCCATCACCACACTATTTTAATGAAACACTGTATAAGGCTCAACAGGTGAGAGGGCTTGAATTTGACTATCCATACGAGCTGAGGAGATAGCTATTAGTCAGTCAGCCTTTTAAGAAAAATGCTGCAATGAAGCCTTGTGAACAGCTTTAAAGGGCAGATCCATTTATTTTGATGTAAGCTCCCAAGGAGAAGGTGGTGCCCTTATGAGAGGAAATACATTTTGTAGGCATTCTAAAAAGCCTTTAGTGAGAGGAATTTCTAAAAGGATGGCCAATTTGGCCATTTTCTGTAAGGTGTAACTGCAGCAAGATTGACTTTAATGGAAGAAAACTGCAAATTTGATTGAGCCAGATGTTACAAGTACAGAAGACTGACAACCTCCTGGCAGCTGATAGGATTCTAGCCTCCCTGCTGGCACCATAACAACAATATTCCATTAGTCGATGGACATTTGGCTTCCTTTGGAATATTCATGCATGACTGTGGGGGATTGAAATGTCTGTATTGTTTGATCTCAGGAGCAATGCTTCCAAATTCAAAGATGTCAGGTTTGAGTGGAATAACTCATCTTGCAATCGGATTAGCATATTCGGTTTATACGGCAACCTCTTGATGGTTTGACAGACATTTATAATAGGTACTGATGCTGTCTTGCCAGTCTGGAGCAATGAAGGCCTTTGTATACTGGCGATCCTGTAAGACTGTGGATATCAATGGAATTGAAGGAAAAATATAATGTAATGTTCTTGGCCAGTTTATCAAAAGGAAATTGGCCAATGATCCTGGCACCAACAGTCTGGAGTCAAAGTCTTGGCATTTTGTGATTTGTTGCAAAGACAGCTATCATTGGATAGCCCCAATCAGCGATGATTAGGTGAACAATGCAGTCATCAAGGAACCATTTGTGATTTTCCTTGTATAATCTTCTTGGGAAATCTGCTTGTTGACTTGAGATTTCAAATGTATTGTGTTCACAGGTAGATCCACGACCAAGACCAGTAATCTGATCTTATACAACTCCAACAATAGAGGGCATGATCTCGTGCCCCTTGCTTGTAAGGTAGTGCATGGTCGTTGTGTTGTCCATGTGGATAAAAATCTTGCTTGTCGTCAGAGATGATAGCAAGGCTTTGAGAGCTAGGTAGACTGCCCTGAGTTCTTTAGTCTTGCACAGACAGAACTTCTAGAAAAGCTTCCCATCCTGAAAGATATTTATTTGTCACAACTGAGTTGGAGGTTCCTGCTAGAAAGGTACTCTTTGGATTATATAATAGCAGGGAAAAGTAGGATGGCCACTGCCATTAAAAGTTGGGGCACACTCTACGTGAAAAGTAGTGGCGTCCACATCCCTTTTTTTATAGTGTCTCTACCGAACATTTGCAGAGTGGCAACATAGACTAATGTCCATACATTCACAAAGCATTACTGTCTGGACTTGTCATGGAAGGCGGATGCTGCAGTTGGTCAGGCAGTATTACTGCACCTCTTTCAGTTAGGTACAAAAATCTTATTAACCCCTTCTATGCGTCGGACGGGTGGGAGCCATCTGATGCCACAGTGCTCGTGTGCGTCGGATGGCTCCCAGCCCTCCATGCACACAGCACAGGAAATCCATCTGGTTTGGGTACCAGAGGGATTTCCTTCTGCCACAAAACAGTGTTGGGAGCTGGGGAATTGCTTCCACAGCTCCCAAAGATGTTTTGGGTTTTCAGTGAAATGACGTCCGCGCTCATGGTGCGCTGACATCATTTAACTGAAAACAAAAGTGAAATGAGCCAATGGGCTCATTTCACTTTCTCTGCATCGGTGCTTGTGGGGCTATCTCAGCCCCCCTAGCACCGATCCAGACAGCAAAAGTATCATTGGAAAGGGGAGAATCTCCCATTTCAAATGGTACCCTTCCCTAGTGGATCCATGCTTGGGGATTGCTTCGGGAGGGTGATTACCAAGCAGGGATCCACCCCACTAGGTCCCAGGGAGGCGCGAGTGGCCCCTTGGGCAAGGGCTTTTGCCCCCCCAAATTATTTTGGCCAGTTCAGTCTTTCAACACAATGCCTCCACCTGCCTCAAACATGATAAACAGTCTTTCTGCCTCCCAGATGGGGGAAACAGTCCCCGATCTCACCCCTGCCAGGGGAGGGCAGAAAACCCACTAAGCACCAGAGAAACCAGGGGAACACTCTCTCACAGCCTTTGGGTGCACGCGCAGCAGCACCCGCAGGTCTTGGTGTAGTGGTCCACAGACAAACCATGTGTCATCTACCTGTGACAGACACCAAATGGTTTTTAATCCAGCAGGCTTCTTTTGGGACATCCTGTCACACTAGGAGAAAAAAAATCCTCAGAACAAAAAAAAAGTTGAGAAAAAGACAGTCAAAAACCGATTCAGGATAGAGCGCTATCTGGTGCGGAAAGTAAAGAATTGTTGTCAGGGAGCCGAGGTGGCACCCAAATAGGCACCATGCATTTCATTTCTGGTGCAGGCAACACGGACGCGAAGCCGAACAATGCCTGAATCTTCCCATGGTGGGAGCCCTATAGTATTTAGAAAATAAGCAGTAAGACGTAAGTACATTAAAAGACATTGAGAAAGCAATTGACATTGTTAACCAATTTACATCTTTCTAACAGACCCAAACTTCAGCCAGTCAGAGACAAGACCCTGAACCGCTCTTCCCCTGCAGAGCCACCATACCTCTGATTTTGTGCACAAGTGTAATAAATATATAAACCAATTAGGTATAATAGTGGTGAGCCTAAACGGGTAGCTGGGCGGGTCACATGTAAATCTATGAAAGATATCAATACTGGAGAACCACAGTGTATATTTAAGTAACCTGTCTTTTCTCTAGTATTGAATCTTTCATAGATTCACATGCTTGAATCAGAGTAGCTAGCAGTAAGTCAAACATAAATGGTAGAGGGTTAGACAAAACCAATCTCCAAAGAGGTACTAAAGAAGTAACACATGAACCACCAGGAAATAAACTCAATAGATGAAACAGCGGTGATACAAACAACAACAATACATCCTTATAAGTATATAGCAATGAAATAAGGAAAATGCAATTTGTACTTTAATGAGAAAGGTGACATAAAACTGCCTATACAACAGCAGCATCTGCTTTCCATGCTGAATCCAAACAATAATGTTTGGCAAAAGTATATGCATTTCACCGCGTTGCCACTCTAAAAATGTCTGGAAGAGATACTGAGGCAAACAAGGTTGTAGATGTAGCCATCTTTCTGGTTGAATGTGCAGTGACTTTCATAGACAGTGGTCTTCCTTGCTTTGTTGTGGCAAAATGCAATTGCCGTGGACACCCAACAGGTTATAATACTTCTTGAAATTGCATAAACCTTCCTGGGAGGTGCAAAAGAGATGAGAAGCTGATCCGATTTCCTGAAAGCTTTCATTCTGTGAATATAGAATTTCAAGCAACATTTGACACCCAGAGAATGGACAGCCCTCTCCGGGGCAGAAGAAGGGTTCTCAAAGTACATTGGCAGAACGACTGGTTCATTCAAGTGAAAAGAGGTTGGAACGTTCAGGATGAACTTAGGGTTGGTTCTTAACAACAGTATACCCTCTCTACATTGTAGAAAAGGCTCCATAACTGTAAAGGCTTGTCTTTCGCTGAAACCTCTGGCCGACGTGAGGGTCAATAGAAGGGGTGTCTTCCATGAGACATACTTCATATCTGCTTTATGGATCGGGTCAAATGGTGCTTTCATGAGTTGGGAAAGAATCGTATTTAGCTGCCAGGATATTACAGGAGGTTTTACTGGTGGGAAGGCCTTGAATAAGCCCTCCTTGAATTCTTTCACAAGTCTAGTGAACCACCGCAAGATTTCACCTGTTTCCTCCTAAACCTGGAAATTGCTGCTAAATGCACTTTTATTGAAGAGTGTGCCAAGCCTGCCTTTGCCAGGTAAATATGCCAATAGCTGTTCTAGAAAAGAATTAAAAGGATGCCAAACATTTTTGACACACCAGTAGCAGAATCTCTTCCATTTTGCCAGATGAGACTTGTTTGTGGAAAAGGCATGTGACTGTTCCAGGATACACTTGCATTCCACTGGTGTACTCAGAGATCCAAATTTGTTGTTGTGAGGTGCCATGCCGACAAATTGAGAGATTTTATTTGAGGGTGCAATACCTGATCGGTGCTCATGGAAATCAGGTTCTCTGTTGGCTGAAACTGGATGTGTGGACACACCAATAGGAGGAGGAGGTCTGTGTAATAATATTGTTTCAGCCATGCAGTGGCTAGAAGAATTACATGGCAAGGTTCCCACTTCATCTTACCCATCACCCTGGGAATGAGAGGAAATGGAGGAAATGCATAGGTGAACATTCCTGTCTATCGTATCTGAAGAGAATTCTCCCAAGACCCTCTCTGAGGGAACCTTCTTGCAAACATTCTGCATTTTTTTATTGAGTAGATTTGCAAAGATATCCAGATATGGGGTATCCCATTTTTGGAAGATCTGAGACAATTGTTTCTGATTCTTTTCTCTTTCGTGGCAGTGACCCATTGTTCTGCTTAGAGAGTTCACTTGTTTTTTATGCCTGGGATATGTTTGACTTGCAAAGAAATGGCGTGCACCAGTACCACTTACAAATTTGCTGGGCTTGAGGCTTTTTGATCTTGTTCCTCCTTGCCTGGCGGGATAGAACATAGTGGTGTTATTGTCCGTTCTCACCAGAACAGAGAAATTGTGAATTCTGGGCAAAAATGCTTGCAGCCCCAGGAATACAGCCTTCAGTTCTAGAAGATTGACGTGCACATGTGTTTCTTGTACTGACCGTATTCTGTGGATTTCCAGCTCTTGAAGATGCGCTCCTGACCACTGCAAGGAAGTGTCTGTTGTCATTATGAAGCATGGTTGTGCTGCCTTGAAAGAGAGACCTGGAGAGATATTGGGCCTGATTCTAACTTTGGAGGACGGTGTTAAACCGTCCCAAAAGTGGCAGATATACCACCTACCGTATTACGAGTTCCATAGGATATAATGGACTCGTAATACGGTAGGTGGTATATCCGCCACTTTTGGGACGGTTTAACACCGTCCTCCAAAGTTAGAATCAGGCCCATTGTCTTTCCTTCTCCACCGTGACAAATATTGCTTCATTGTAGGGGTGATGTCTATCATGTCTTCGAACAAACCATGAATCTGTATCCACTGTGCATCCAGTTACTCCTGTAATGGACTCATGTGCAGACAGCAGTTTGGAATTATTGGAATGCATGAAGACAGCATCCCCAACATTGACTTGAACATTCCCACTGAAGTGGACTTTCTTTTTAAAATTGAAGTAGCTGTCTCCATTATTTTCAGAACTCTTTTTGGAGTTGCGTAGGCTTTGGTGGCTTTGGTGCCCTGAACAGCCCTTGGAAACACCAACGATTGGGATGGAATCAGCGAAACGTTTTGGGCATTCAAGTACAGCCCCAAAGACTTGAACAGCTGCTGCTGACAGGTCAAGGTGGATCTTTTTGCAGAGAGGAACGTTGGTCCCTTGATCAACCAGTCATCCAGGTAGGGAAATACCAGCTGCCCGTTTCTTCTTAGGAAAGCAGCTACAGGTGCCATGCACTTTGTGAAGACCCTGGGACCCAATTGTTCATAAGCCAAAAGGCAGGACCGTGAACTGGAAGTGGCACCCTGCCACCTCAGGAACTGCCGATATTTCACCTGAATGGTAATATGAAAATATGCGCCCCAGGGATCGAGAGACGTCATAAAATCCCCTTTGTTGAGCAGCAATAAAATTTCTTGCAGAGATAGCACACAGAAAGGTTGTTTCTTTAAATACTTGTTTAGCTGCCTGAGAGCCATGACTTGTCTCCCTTACCAGATTTTTTCTTGATGAGGAAGAAGTTTAAATAGAATCCTTTGCC
Source organism: Pleurodeles waltl (assembly GCF_031143425.1). Classification (NCBI taxonomy): domain Eukaryota; kingdom Metazoa; phylum Chordata; class Amphibia; order Caudata; family Salamandridae; genus Pleurodeles; species Pleurodeles waltl. The sequence continues at coordinate 1,379,443,606 of NC_090446.1, read as the reverse complement.
GCAAGGTTGGAAAGGAACTTCCTCTATAGCTCCTTTTGAGAGAAGTAGACATATCTTGTTTTAAGAGAGTGCGATGTTGATGCATTCTCTTTGGGAGGGGGATGGTTAGGGGATGGTTCAACAAATTCCAGGGTGTGACCATTATGGATGATGTCTAATACCAATTTGTCTGAAGAGATGCTCTCCCAATGAACGTAAAAGGAGGAGAGATAGTGGTTCAAAGGTTGGTTTTGGAGTTGCAAGCCGAATGGTGCCCTAAAAATGTCACTGTTTTTTATAGCTCCCTGGGCTTTTCCTCCAGCCAGGGGTCATCTTTGTGCTGTCTGTTTTGAGTATGTAGTGTTGGAGGGCCTGTATGACTGTTGCCCAGTGTATTGGGATGATTCCCTTGCTGTGTATACAGCTGATATCTGTAGAACGGATAGAAAGGCCTTTGAGTGAATTGTCCTCTTCCTCCACGAAAGGACTGAAAGTCCCTCTGCTGTAACATTCCAATTGAACGGGCTATTCTAGTATCAGCCTTGATGTCCTGAGGAGTGTCATCTACATGTTTACCAAATACCTTTACCCCATCGAAGGGCATATCCAGAATCTTTGCTTGAACCCCGGGGCAGAAAGAGGTGGCTTTTATCAGCCCTGTTGGCACAATACTTCCGCACCTACCATCTGCCTAAATGCGTTGGAGGGTATGTCCATGGTAGTGTCTATAATTTTGGAGGACGCCCTAGCGCCTTCCAGTAAGATCTCAGTCACTTCCTTTTTCTTATCTTCCGGACGAAAATCTAAGAAAGCTGCTAGATCGTATACATTTGGCAGTTGTGGCAACCCAGAATGGCCAGCATATTTAGGGTGTGATGGAAGTAGCTGGACACTGCTTTGAAATGCTGGCCCATGTTATCTAGCCTCCTGCCTTCCTTAACTGGGGGGTGCAGATTCGGGGGCAGAAGGATTTCTGGAGAATTGCTGTGCAGCTTCCATAACCACTGAATCTGAGTGAGGATGCCCTATCAAACAGGCCGATGAAGAATTTGGTGCATTATATTTCTGTTCAAGCCGGGGTGCAACAGCAGTGACCGAAGCTGGGTTCTTCATCAGTTGAAGGCCTTCTTCCCAAATATAGTTGACATGGGGATGGATCTGGTGGATTTTCTTGCTGAGTCCTTTAAACCATACAGAAAGCATTCTGTTTGGTTCACTGGGAGAGACAGACCAAGCCTCTTGGAAGCACGTTCCACTAATTCCTGAAACCCACCTATGTCCGCAGGAAGGGAACTTGCTGGCGGTGGTGAAGGTGATGGTGATGAAGGGGCAACATAATCATCCCACTCCTACCCGATGCAGCTGGGTCTCTAAGTAGTTCCCCTTCCTCAGGACGATCGTTTGGATCACTCTCGATGTAATCATCCCTGATGATGATGGGCGGTAATACTGTCCTGTCCTCCTGCGTGCGAACAGGTGTCACGCCAGGTACATCTGAGGGACCAAGAGTGAGAGGTATTGACACATTTGCTACTGGAAAGTGCTTGTAATAGTCATTAAGCATGTGTCTCAAGTCAGTGATCAAAGAAATAGGCACTGAGATGGTATCCTCCCTTGAGCCCTGGTGTTCCTCATAGGGCTCCTCATCCAGCTCTTTGAAAGAGTTATAACACTGTGACACGGCCTGCTGGGGAGAAGTGAAAGAGTAGTCTCCTTCTAGGTAGGTGGAAGTGTCTCTGTTAGTGTATTCTTCTTTGTCTGTCTCCTGGCACTTCACCCTTAGTTGAGAAGGGCTTTATGCTGGACCGAACATTCGTTCATCTCTTGATTGCTCCTTGCAAAGAACATGAGTTGGAGGCAATGGGAAGACTTTATTTGGTGATGTCTGGTCTGGTCGTAGTTGAATGGAAGCCCCTTCAGCAGAAAAGTGCAGCTTTTTTCTGCCTCATTGATGGACTTGTTGATGATAGCGCTGACACGAAGGGGAAATCTTCTTTCGAATGGGTATCACCACCAATGAAGGTCTCGGCAATTGATATTTAAAAAACGCCGTAGACAGGATGGCCATCGACAACATTGTCGATGAGGTGGTGGTCGTAACTGATGTTGCCAACGAAGCCGTCATCATCAATGTTGTTGGAGTGACCGTCATCACTGTGGTGACAGGAAGAGACAGGAAACATACCATCGACAAATGTCTTGTTAATGCAGCTGACATCGACGATGAGTCAGTCAACGATCCAATTTTTGTCAACGCTGACTGTTTCTGAAGAGTGACAGACACAAAAGAAGAGGTGGAAGACCTCTTCTAAATGGAACCTGAAGAGGAGTCCTTGGTGACGATTTTCCAGACCCACAGTCTTTGTCAGTAGCTTTTGGTCTTTTTGGGTCTTTGACACTTGAGATAAAACTCTAATTTTGGTGTTTACGCTCAGGTGGAGAGTGACTTGGAGCCTCCTCCTCATCAGAACCAGACTCCAACCAGGACTTTGTCTTTTGGACCCACAGAAGTAGTCTGGCTTCCCTGTTGCTCAAAGTATTGGCAGAAAAGGTTCTGCAGTTTTTACCTTCTTTCGGCTTGTAATGAGGATGCAAACTGTAGAAACACTCCTTATGGGGATATTCCTGAAAAAAGCCTCTGCTTTCCACAAGACATGCTCTGAAAAGCCTTTTCTTAGATCCCTCTGACATGTAAAAATATACGGAGTAAAAACACTGAGTAGTAACTCAGTAGTACCTCAGAGCAGTAACAGTCTAATGTTTCCTTGTTTGAGAGAAGAGAATGGTCAAAAGTTGACAAATCTGTAACAAGTGAGCAGAGCTCAGAGAGAATCCCTCACATACAATGTTTGGTTGGAAATCTGAGGTATGGTGGCTCTGCAGGGGAAGAGTGGTTCAGGGTCTTGTCTTTGATTGACTGAAGGTTGGGTCTATTAAAACAATGTGGATTGGTTAACAATGTCAATTGATTTCTCTAAGTCTTTTAATGTTCTTACACAGTACAGCTTATTTTCTACATACTATGAGGCTCCCACCATGACGACGGGGGAGATTAGAGCATGTAAGTCTATGAAAGATTCAATACTGAAGAACAAATTTTCTGCCATTATTGGTCCAAGAACTGTGGAAAGCCCTAACGATATGACATTTTCATTGTGCCTATCATCCCAAGTCCTCAGAGAAAGTATCATTGTTTAATACAATCCTGAAAAACTGACACTTTATCCTTAGCCCTTATGTCAATGAGAACCATTCCAAATCAAGAGACTAACGTGCGCATCATGGGATTATCATGGGTAGATCTGTGATTCTGCCGTACCCTCCACCAGGACATTCAGCTTTAAAAGATTAGCATCTATGTGCTAACGTGACTGTAGTTTATTATAATGAATTCATTCACTGTCTCATCATCTTCCAGTCTCAGATACAAGCAGTTCGGCCCACAAGCTAGTCTGAAGTTCACCACAATCTACAGCCTGGATTACTTAGGAGTATTCACCAGGAAACCTCGTTGCTTCAACCCAACAGTGAGGCCCTTTCCAAGCCCAGGTCATCACCAACATCACTGTGAACTCTTGAGTAGGTAGTGTCTGCAACACATTGCAAGGGACGACAATGTTGGAAGACACCAAACTTACTGACAAAATAGCTCCTGACCATGCATAACCAGCTCCAAGATAAAACATTGATACAGTCTTTCCTCCTATGCATGGGTATAGCTTGCATACACAGTAGTCAGAATTCTCCTAGCTATCATTTCCTTAACTGGGTCTGGTCTCCCCTCTTCCCTGCAAGCTTGTTTTTTTGGTTGCAGGTGGTAGGGGATGGAAAAAGTCAACCCACAGAGCTCGCTGCACTCTTCAAGAACAATGAGGACATATAAGGACATTTTCCTGCAGGTTGTGGATCAATACAAGCAAGCTTTGAACCTTTCTTGATGTTGGCTGTGTTCCCATGTGTCTACTGACTCTAACGGGGAAGTGTCCATTATTCCAACTATCTTTGATTGGGAAGAACAATGTGCAGTTGTGCATCTGTATAGGCACATTATTCCTGAAAGCAATAACTACACCACTTGTCCTGCTTGTGATAAACTGCCTTTAACTTAGTGAAGAGATTTTGCCCCCAGTGTCAATCTGTATGTTGCTGACAAGAGACTCATTTGTGAGAAGCAGAATAGCAGCATCTTCATGGGGTGCAGCAAATGCAATGTGAGTATACACCAACATGCACGCCCTATCTCACAACCAATTTCCAACAAGGTTTAGATTCCAAGAACTGTCTTCCCCTTTGGTGTACTCTTCACCCAAAGTAGTATCTGTAATCATACAGGGATGTATCATGTTTGTGTCAACAGCGCTACCCAAAGACTGGGCCAGCGCTTGTTTTCCTGGGTATGTAGTACCCACAACTGACAGTCGGCCATACCTCCTTCTGCTTTTTGTTGAATATTAAACACCTATATCTGAAACAGCTTGATTCTTTGCCTTTTTGTTTCTGAACTACGGGATGTCTATTAATTAAGGAGATTTGAAGAGTTGGGGTGCTGGAGAAGTGACCAGTTTGGGGGCAGGTGCTCTTAAGCTTGTAACTATCCAACTGGTGAACTGGTATTTGGCCAAGGCCTTCGAGATCTATAAGAACAGATTAGCAAAATAAAAATAGAGTTAAAGATTTACTTACTGTTTTTTATGAAGCTGAGAGGTGCGCCTGTTGATCCAGATTGTAAAGTGTATTTGGGGTTTGGGGCGTGAAGATATTGAAGGTTATCTTAATGACTGACGTTCTTCTCTTAATGATCTGTGTCCTCATCCGAGTCGTTATTGCCTTTGATAAAGAGTATTACAGTAGGCAAGGGAACTTCCCAAAACTTCTTATAATTATAAAGAACATGGTGGTGATGTTTCAAAGGGAAGAGAAGATGGAAAGAGACAGTAACTCTTCCATTTGATAAGCATTGAATTATTTGATAATGTATTTGGTGGAACTGACAAGAGCAAGAGGGAGGAGTTGTAAAATTTTAATCTATTTATTTCATAGAAAGCACTTAACTATAGTTACCACTATCTGCCATGTTTTCGGCATCTGCACACCAAAAGGTCCCATGTCCTAGTCCATAAATGAAGCGCCTTGGCTGTCGCAGCAAGAATTTAGGAAACCACTTGCTAGTCTGAACATTGTACATTGCTGTTATTTTTTAACGATGTCTAGTTTAACCTCACATGATCTCACTCCGGCATCTGTATCCTCGTGGGCAAACAGTCAGGTGATGATACTAGAAACATCTGTAACAGGGTGTACCTATAGGCCTCCTATTGGGGCTCAGGCAATTGTCTCTATATCAGGTATTGTGGGGGGTCTCCTTGTTGGTTTACTTTGTGCCTCACCGACTCTTATTTTTGCAATAAATACTTTTCATACTCATGGACAGTATGAAGTTGGAGCTTGTTTCCACAATGGAGAAATCATATGGACCAGGTACAAGCAACTGAGCAACTCACAGCTTTCAGAAGGGCACACAAGGCATTCCTGTTTAGATTGTCCACGAGTCTTTTCTACCCCACTTCTCTAAACAAAGTGCTTGGATACATTTGTACTTCAAGAGCTATAACTATCTCATGATGGTGATGATGATGACGACATAAAGCTTAGGCTGAAATTCTTTCTCTGACTCTGCTCCCAAAGTCTAAAATTCAATTCCATTTGCTGTCCAGCCAATTAACTCCTTTACTGCATTCAAAAGAAAATGTAAGCAATTGCTAAGACACACCCATTTTTCTCCTCTCCTAATTTCATCCTCTCTCTGTACAGCCCTAAATGTATCTCCTCTAACTGAATCATTTTGTAATTTCTTGATTTGAGCTGTATTTGTAACTCCCCCGCTACTTACACGTTTCATGTTGTACACACCGTGTTTGAAATTACTTAATTCACCAGTACCTATAACGTGTTCATTTTATCTTTGATTCTCACTGCTTCACTGTTCCGTTAGCCTTTGGACCTTATTTGAAGCACTCTGTTGTTCTCTGGTTTTGTACACGCTGTGTAAAACACTCAATAAATATAACTCTCCTGGCCTTTTTTGGACATTATGGACGTTCCTCAACAGTAGAACAGTCAAGGAGGCTGAGGAAAAAGAGGACCTTTGAATCTTTCTCCCAATGGCCCATTGTTCTGTGTGCCATAGTGAATCTAAAATGTGGTGATAAGAGAGCAGACATTACATGTACTGGTGCAGTGCCGCTGTCAGAACAAGCATTGGCAAAGCCAGCAGGTCTCGGCAATACGAGAGCTATAGGCATTGGCAATATAAATGCAGTTGTGAATGGCTCTGGGACTGTTTTTATTGATATACAAAAATGCATTAACATTGCCAACACCTATAGCTCTCACGTTGCTTAGACTTATTTGTTTTGCAAATGGCAATAGGCCAATAGGTCTAGCTTCTGCTACAGTTTTGTGTATTATTTTTCTAGTTGAGTTGTTTAATAACTTGGTTGTCATCTATGTGAATTTACTGTTGGCACTAAAATGGAATGAAATAGAAAGTGTGTGTTAAATAAGTAAGCATTTCCTCTAAGGTGCATAGTAGATTTCTTAAATACAGTTTGTCAGCATGCGGCGTAAAAAGCAATACACCCCACAGTAATATAATGCTCCCCTTGATTCGTAATGTAGGCAGGTTTTAACTATAAAAGGCTGTTACGCGTGTGACTAAGTCAGTAATGCATCAATTAGTTCAGTGCCTTACAATTGGAAACCCACTCCCACCTGAAGTTTATTCTAAAAAATAAGCTCACTTTGACACATTTTTAAAAGTCAGAAAGGTGGACTTCTAAATCAAAAAACCATTGTAGTAAAGGCTGTTTCACAACTCCCCTGTCCGTCTGAAGTAGCAAATAATTAAAATAATTGTTTGTTTGGATTTGACAGCTAGAGTGCTGCTTTTAGCCTTTAGCCAAACTTTATGTATGTCCAAACTTATAACAGACTCACTCCTTTTGGCACGAAATCGGCGCCAGGTTGGAGTAACATGTGGCGTGGGAATGAAAAATCTTGCAGGGCCTGCTCGCCTATCTGAGCAAATACATTAGCATCTGGTAAGATTGTTATTGGTTCTACAGGCTGCATTTGAGATGTTGAAAAATACAGAGCAATTGAGTCAACTGTCATAAATTACAGGATCTTCCCCCATCCACCAAGCACAAACACAGCTCCCCGAAAGCCAACAAGAAATAAATCTTAAAATCTGTGCACAAATGACAACTTTTTAGAGCATGCTGCAACATGCCATCAACATTTTGTAAATGTGAGAAATTGTATTCTGTCTCAGGGATAAAAGCCCACAAACGAAACTGAAAACTACTGCAGTGAAATGTGCTCCAAGCGTATAGCAACAGAGTATGGTGTTTTGGTTTAAATTCTATAATCTCCCCGTATTGAAACCAAAATGTATATTAATGATGTTAACTATGTAGTACTGAATTGAAATTGATAAATTGCACAAAACAATACCATGCATGCGCAATTGGCATGTTTCCAAGCGAAGAAATCACATAAAAGAGTAGTAAAACTAAAATTCTGATGTACAGTTTTAGAGATGGAGCGCTGAATTCAAATGGAGAAAATGAAGTAAAGCTCACTGTGCAATGCACATGAAAATGAATGTGACAAATGGCTCAAAAACACACAGTGCAAGAACAACTGCTGTGTCTTTAAACAATCAACAACATGGACATATTAAGGAAAAGCTGTAAAGAACGCAAGCCCCGTTAAAAGAAGCGTGTTTGCTTTACGACACTGAGACGCAAAACTGCGCTAACGCAGTTTTGCGTCAAAAAAAAATAGCGCCGGCTAACGCCATTCTGAAGCACCATGCGGGCGCCGTATTTATTGAATGGCGTTAGCCGACCGGCGCTGCCTGGTGTGCGTAAAAAAAAACGACGTACACCAGGCAGCGCCGGCGTAGGGGAAAATGGCGTTTGGGCGTCCAAAAATGGGGCAAGTCAGGCTGAGGCAAAAAAATCGCCTTAACCCGATTTGCGCCATTTTTTTACGACGCCCAACCCCCATCAACATGACTCCTGTCTTAGCAAAGACAGGAGTCATGCCCCCTTGCCCAATGGCCATGCCCAGGGGACTTATGTCCCCTGGGCATGGTCATTGGGCATAGTGGCATGTAGGGGGGCACAATTCAGGCCCCCCTATGCCACAAAAAAAAATATATATATACTTACCTGAACTTACCTTAATGTCCCTGGGGTGGGTCCCTCCATCCTTGGGTGTCCTCCTGGGGTGGGCAAGGGTGGCAGGGGGTGTCCCTGGGGGCAGGGGAGGGCACCTCTGGGCTCATTCTGAGCCCACAGGTCCCTTAACGCCTGCCCTGACCCAGGCGTTAAAATCCGGCGCAAATGCGGGTTTTTTTGCCCCGCCCACTCCCAGGCGTCATTTTTGCCCGGGAGTATAAATACCACGCACATGCCTGGGAGTCATTTTTTAAGACGGGAACGCCTACCTTGCATATCATTAACGCAAGGAAGGTGTTCACGCAAAAAAATGACGCTAACTCCATGAACTTTGGCGCTAGACGCATCTAACGCCAAAGTATAAATATGGAGTTAGTTTTGCGTCGAATTTGCGTCGAAAAAAACGACGCAAATTCGGCGCAAACGGAGTATAAATATGCCCCTGAAAACTCACATACACTTAAGTGCTGTTGGTTCGCCACCCCTAAAAGACATCTACACAAAATCCTTTAGCAAGCCAAATTAAGATGTCCGTTGAAAACAAAATACATGCACACAGGAGAAAGAAGACGTGACAGGGACGGTGGCCATGGGCGGGATGAATGAGAACACAGAAGGATGGATAATTGGGACAGGTTCACCACCCAAAAGATACAGATTTTAAAAGATACACAAAGGCACTAATAAAAAGTGAGGGGCGTGTGAGGGTCGTAATGTAAACCCACGATGTAGAATCAGTACAGCATGTCTCGGTTCGAGTCAGCGCATGTGCGCCGTCCAGAGCCGAGACCTAAAAAGCAGCGGAGTATTTGCCTGCTTGCAACACCCATCAGACAGGCAACCGAAAACCTTAAAGTGCAACGATGGAAAGTTTCATAAAATCACATGTGGTTTGGCATCACTTTTAAACCGACAATGACTAACAATGAAGTCTTATTGTGTGACCTGATGCAACAAGGGGCTGCTTTTCCTACTCTCCTAATCTGTCATGACCCCCCCCCCCCCCCCCACCAAGATTCTTTTTTGCAGGTTGTTAAAGCAAATGCGATACCGATAACTATCCAGCAGATGGCAATGTTGCTTTAGTCCGGATCGCTCTACTGCAGTTATATGAGACATGACATACGGCCAACTGTTTCCACCAGATGAGGACGGTATTTCCTACCACGATTTTTGCTTTTAAGTGGACTGCATTTCCATACCTGCTACCCCTTTTATGAAAGCGCCCCTGAAGTCTGCTGGTAAAAAATATCACAGAATTAAGGCTCACATTGATACTTTTTTAGCGCCGTATTTGCGCCGCTTTTTGAGGCAAAAACGGCGCAAACCTACAAAATACAATGGTATTTTGCAAGTTTGCGCCGTTTTTGCGTCAAAAAACGACGCAAATGCGGCGCAAAAAAAGTATAAATACGGGCCTTGTATTTTGCAAGTTAGCGCCGCTTTTGCGTCAAAAAATGACGCAAATGCAGTGCTAAAAAAGTATAAATATGGGCCTAAGATCAGTAAAGCTCCGCTGACAGCATCGATATATCTCCCATTCACCGAAATGCTAACCCACAACCAGTAATTAGTTTGTTTAAAAAAAAAAAAAGAAAAGTGCAAAGGCCTCATCTGTTGCTAATGACAGGATAAATTGTAACCATCACTCACATCCGCAACCCTAGGCCGGGCTTGGCCTGCGCACGCAAAAAGATTCACAAAGAAAAATCTCGAACATAAACAGGCACCAAAAGGTGAAATGAGGGAAAACACCATACTAACTCCAATGTGTTGTATAACTGTTTTAGGAGGGAACTTTCAGAGAACTCTTACTTCTGTTTGAATCAATGATAACATTTACTTGCACAGTTTTGTTAATCCAACGTCTCTACGTCATATCTGTGGTGCGAGTAGCTAGAGGTGCCACGGCCACATGCAAGGCCTGGTTGCGCAGTACAGGAATGAAGGTGACACACACACACACACATAGCATACTGTGCGGCGAAGGCCACGAGTGGCCCTCTGTATCTTTCCCTTTTTTTAGTGAACTTTCGCACCAGCGCCACAATGCTTCACACTTGACAGACAAAGGCCCTCATTATGACTTTGGCGGTCTTTCCTTAAGACCGCCGAAGCCACAGACGGTCGGAGGCACCTGGGCGGTGCTACCACCTGCACCGCCCCATCAGAAGGATGCCACCAGCCTTCTTAAGACCATTAATATGGCCTGGTGATGTCCTGCTGGCGGGGAGCTGCCGGCGGTAGCAGCGCCCTTCCCTGCCGGACAACCTCCTCACTGGACAAGGTAAGTCGGACGTCCCAAAGGGGAAGGGGGGTGGAAGGGTGGGGGGGTGTTGTGTGTGAGTGTGTGGTGTCTGCGTGTGTGTGTGTGTGCGCGTGTGAATGCATCTGTGAGTGTTGTGGTGTATGCGTGGTTGTATGCATGTGAGTGAATGTGTGTATGAATGTTGCAGTGAGTGTGTGTCTGCATGTCAGTGTGTATGCATGTGAGCATGTTGGTGTGGATGCATGCCTGAATGCATGTGAGTATGTGAGAGTAAATGCGTGTATGAATGTGTGTGAGTGGATGAGTGCCTTGAAGTGGAGGTGAATGGGTGTATGCATGGTGCATGTGGGTGTGTGTGCGCATGTATGCGGGGGTGGTGGGGGTGCTGTGACTGTAGGGGTGTGGGGGGCACTGTGACCAAAGGGGGGGTGGGAGGGTTAGGTGATTGCTGGGAAGGGGGCGAGCCGTCTACCGGTGACAGGGAAGGAATTCCCTGTCACCAGTATCCCTACCACCATGGTTTTCCTGGAGGTGCTACCGTTGCAGAAACCATGGAGGTAGGCCGGCTCATAATGCCGCCGGTGGGCTTGTGTGAACCGCCAGGCCGGAGATGAACATCTCCGGCCTGGCAGTTCATACCGGCATGGCGGTATGAGTGGTGATGTGGCGAGTTGGCAACGGCCAACACACCACACTCATAATGTGGTGGTATACACAGCCAGCCTGTTGGCGGTGATACCGCCACATTAAACCTGGAGGTCAAAAGACCGCCAGGGTCAAAATAAGGGTCAAAGTATCTTATCCTCTGACTAGGAGCCGGGTTGGGACGAAGGCCATACTTCTGACTGCGGTATGCCTGCCCAACCTGGTCATCACTGGAACCGCTGCCTACTGGGCAGAGGTGTGGAGGTCGTAGCGAGTCAGAGCTATTGTCAAATGACAGAACCCCATCATGTCTGGAGCACCTGGCTCGTTCACTAGGTGTAGAATTCTCTGCCGCCTCCGTCACATCTGCCAAATGGCTTCCGTCTCTGTTTTACCACTAATAGGCCAGGCACTCTCCACCAATGCTGTCAGCCGGGACAACCCTTTTGAACCATGACACATTGCGCACCACAGTCTGTCCTACTCTCTGAACGGTAACCATGGTGCCATCTACATTGGTTATCTCCCATACCTCAGGCTCATAGGGAGTTCTAAACTTCAACCTGGGATGTCGATCTTTCATAGCCATCCAGTCTCCCACGCGAAGGCCAGGACTCCGCGCATGTCTTCTCAGGCTTGCCTTCTTATTGGTTGTCCGCCGCTTCTCCTGAGCCCCTTCCTTACACAGCTCTGCCGGGAACCAGCTGACACCCGTGGGAATGTAGTCCCTTGGAGGCTGTCTAAATAAAAGGACCTGAGGGCAAGCAGCTAGTGGTGCTGTGAGGCGTTTTACGGTAAGCCCGTAGGAACTTGTGCAGACACCACGCTACAAGTTCCCCTTGGTCAACACCAATCCTCAGGGCTCTGTTCAGGGTCCGCATACATTTTTCCACATCTCCATTGTCAAGCAGCCACTGCGGGGTGATTCTTTGGTGTCAGATTGATAGGAAAGTCAGATACTCTTGAAATTCCTGGCCGTTGAACGGCAGTCAATTGTCAGTTCTGACTTTGTCAGGCAGACCCAGAAGGGGGAATGTTTTCTTGAGCACAGATTTAACATGTGCAAACGCCGTGGATGCTACCAACTCCACCCCGGAAAACTGGGTGCATGAGTCAATGAGCAAAGCAGTCAGTCGGCCGTTGGAAAAAATCCCCAAATCCATGCTCAACTATGCCCACGGCTGAATGCTTGGTTCTTCTGTCAACACCGGAGCGGGAGGCGGGTCCCCTGCTGTTATCGTGCATTAGTGGTATCCTCTCACTTGTTCGTCCACCAGGACATCCGTTCCTGGGAACCGCAACTTACTGCACAGAGGAGCCTTGGTTTTCACTGCCTGTTGGTGCCCTACATGGGCTAGATCGACATTCCAGTTCCAGAGACTGCTGGGTATGACTATTTTGCACCCCCTCAACAATAGACCACCTTGGCTCTCTGACAATTCACTCATTACTCTCCACAGAATCTGTTTCGTCGTTCGTTCCTCCTTGGTGAGTGTCTTGGCTCCATCGAGAAAATGTTGCCACTGCCTTGGGCCCAGCACCTCTTTTACCTTTTGGAGACTGGGGTCTTCCCGTATAGTCTCTTCAATTTCTGCTATAGTGAGTGCTGTGGGACAGGCCAATTGTATTAGCATTTGCACGAAGCACTCGGTGCTTTGTTCCTCCTCCTCAGCCCTATTATATCTCTCTTGTTGAAGGTGCTTCTACAGGTAATCAGCCAGGTTATTGACACCCCGGCGATACACAACTTGAAATTAGTAGGGTTGCAGTTGTACAGCCCACCCCCAAATCTGAGGTGTGCAAGCCGAACAGTGCCATTAAAGAGATGGACCAGCGGTTTATGATTGGTGACCACACGAAACTCATGTCCTCAAAGGTACAGATGAAACTGTTCACAAGCCCACCTAATAGTGAGAGCCTCTCTTTCGATCTGGGCGTAGTGAGTCTCTGTTGCTGAAAGCGCATGGCTTGCGTACGCTAACAGCATTCATTCACCATTTGGTCGCTCCTGAAGTAGCACCACTCCTAGCCCAACTGGGCTGGCATCTACCATTAACTCAGTCTTCCCCTGACGATGAAAGTAGGCAATGTTGGCCTTGTTCAGCAGTGCTTCTTTGATGGACCTGAAAGCCTTCTCGGCTTCTGAGCTCCACTCCCACAGCATACCAGTCCTCATAAGGTGCCTGAGAGGCTCCGCCATTGTTGCCAGGTTTGGGATGAATCTCCTACAGTAGGTGGGCATTCCTAGGAAGCTCTGCACTTTGGTGCGATTTCGAGGCATGGGAGCACTGCGGATAGCCTCAACCTTCTTGGGGTCGACTTGTAGCCCTTTGCTAGAGAAGATGTATCCAAAACAGTCCACCTAGTTCTGGTAGGAGCATTTTTTTGGTTAAGGGTCAGCCCTGACAAACTTTGAAGTTATTGCCCTGAGCCTGACGTGATGGTCTTCCAGGCTTTCCAAGATAATGAGAATGTCATCACTGAGGTTGATGACGCCCACTAGGCCAGACAGTGTTTCGCGTATGACATTCTGGAACACTTCGGTGGCCGAAGAGATATCAAAGCTGAGACTTTTGTAGTGTCGGAGGCCAACGTGCGTGGAGAATGTGGTGATGTTTGAGCTTTCTGGCGCTAACGGCAGTTGATGGTAGCCAGAGTTGATATCTAACTTTGAAAATCATTTGGCTCCATTCAAGTCGGCTACAATGTCATCCATCGTAGGGGTTATGTGTTGTTGGCCTGATTTGGAAGCCCCATGTCCACGCACAGGTGAATGGCACCCGGCTGTTTTGACTTCGGAGCTATGACGAAGGGAGAGACCCATGGGGTGGGGCTGGTGACCTTCTCAATCACGTCTAGCTCTTCCAACGCCCTTAGCTCATTTTCCATCAGCGGCCGCAGGTGGAAGGGCACCCGCCGGTGCCGTAAAGCAGTTGGTTTGACTGACCGATCAACGTGAAGTTGGAGTTGCTTCCCCTTTAGTATCCCTAGTCCAGTGAAGAGCTGTTGGAATTCTTGCACCAGCGTGGCTGGCGCGTGAGTAAGGGACTTATCTGACAAAGATAACCAGCTCCAAACCTTCCGTGATGTGACACCCAAGGAGTGTTCCTTTGCCAGCCTCCGTCAAGTGAAATTTTGCATTCATTTATTGGTCCTCACAGGCTATTTTCACTTCTATTACTCCTCGAAGAGATAGTGGTTCCATTCCGCCATATGTGTGGATTCTGGCTCTACTTAGGAATAGCCTTAGGGAAGGTGTCAGCTTTTCAAACTGTTCCAAGTCCATGACATTGAAAAAGGCATCTGTGTCGATGAGAGCTGACACTGGGACGCCATGGACTTCTATCGTGCACATGGAAGGTGGTCTCTTCTTTGGCCCCAGTCGCCTGGCAAAAGAGATGACGAAGATATCCTCTGCTTCTTCCTCGCCATATTGGGCTCCTGCCAGGTTGGTTTCCAGGACAGTGGTTGCTGATTCGTTGATGAGCAACAGCTGCCATAGGGCAGTGGCCGTCTTTCTCTGCAGTCTGGAGCTGGTTCGAGACTTCACGCCCGCATAGTGGTTGATTTTTCCACACTGCGAGCATGTCCTCTATTTTGACGGCACGCATCTTACGTCCTGCAATTTCCACAGCTGCCATTTCCTGGTCACGGGGTTGCAGCTGGATGTTTGAGAGGAGGGGGCCCCTGGATGGCATCCATATGTTCTTCTTCCACTGCAGCCTCCTTCAACGATTCGGTCGCCACAGCGGATCAGCCCAGAGTCGCAGCCATTGTTTCTAAACAACTGTTCAACAGTTTGTATGACCTGGCAAGAATTAGAATGTCTTCTAAGGATATACCGGGCTGCCTGAGGATGAGCTTTCGAAGTAGGTTGGATCAACATCCTTGAATTTCCTTGTGCTGGTTTAGGCCGGTACATGTGCTCGCCAACTTTCGCAGCCTTGCATAGAGCATGCTGACAGATTCGATGGTGATCTGCTGGACTTGGTGTAGTGTGAAGTGCTCGTAGTTGGGATTTAGTTGCGGGTCAAAGTACCTGTTGAGATCAGCCACCGTAGCGTCAAAGTCATCATCATTGCCTGTGTCTGGCAGTGTCTCAGAGAGTTTGTACAGTTAATCGCCTCCAAAGTGCATCATCAGCGACCTCATCACCGCGCCGCCTGTCTCTCTTGTTCTGCGAAAGTAATGGCACAGTCTCCTCAATCAATGGCGCCATTGCAGCACTGCCATGATGGGGTCCGCCAATTGAGTGAAGGGGTAGAGGCGTGACCGGTGCCTGGGATCCAAGGGCGTGAGCAGGAGCTACCCCGTCCTGTTGCGGCAGTGAGCTCAAGGTGGCAGACGTTGATGTCTGAGATCACTCTGTTGATCCTGCCGCAGACGCGTGGTGTGATTTTTGGGCGCAAGGCCACCTGCTGTGCTCAGCCAGTTTGAAGATTGAGGGGGGAAGGTGATGTGAGTGAGGGCAGATACACTCCTATTGTGTCTTTTTATTTTGTCTTTGGTTCTTTTGAACAAGGGGCCACTCCACGTGTGTGTTCCTACACACAGCAACAAGGATCTCAAGTCCTTTCAGGCATGTGTTTCTCTGGAGCAGTGCTGGGGAAGCGTGCTGGCTGACTGAGGCCGAGTTCCAGGCCTGTCTGGGGATAAAGCACACACCTGTCAGGGGGACTGCTGCAGCGAGGCCACTGCTTGAGAGGAGGGAGACGCGTGGGTCCTGTGCCCTTACCGGGTGTAGCAGCACAGCACTCAGGCAGCTCCTCATGCCTCCCAGAGGTCGTAGGCAGACTTACCTCAAGCAGTTGCAGGTGTGTGGCGCACAGCGCTCCGGCAATCTCTTGGGCCCCCTGTTGGCCAGAAGCAGATATGCCTCGATCATTACCCAGTGCCCAGCAGCGGGCGTCTTTGCGGCCTCTTCCAGCCTGTTGTGAAGGCGCCATGGGGGAGATGCACCAGAACGGCCGCAGGGTGTAGCAGCGGATTGGGCACCACAGGCTTCTGACAGCCTCTGCAGCTTGCAGACAGTGCAGGCACAGCACCGAACTGTACATGCAGCTCTTTCTTGCCGAGCAATGTTGGAGGGCAGGCAGCAAATTGAATCACACGACGGGTCGCGCCCATCCTCCGTCGCCAATGTGGTGTGCACCACTAAAGATGCCACATGCAAGACCTGGTCATGAAGTGCGAATTAAGCTCGCACACACACACACACACACACACACACACACACACACACACAGGCATACTGTGCTACAAAGGCCACGAGCGACCTGATGCCCATTTATTTATACTCTTGGGCTAAACCCGGTCCTCGAGGTGAATGCTGCAACAGATTATAGTAGAGGCCAGGTGGCCCTCTACAGCATCAATGTGAGAGACTGGCTCCTTCTTGCAGTCCCCCCTCACTTTTTGCCTGGTTTTTGAATGCAACTTGGACTGGAGTTCACTGGGATCCTGCTAACCATGTTCCCAGTGCCAGTGTTCTTTCCCTAAAACATGGTTAAAGTACCTTTAGCCACCACTATAAGTCACTAATAAAAGGTACTTAAGTACCCATGGCATGGGGTACTATGGGTAAGCCCCGGAGGACAGCAGCACTGATTGTGCCATCTATGCATCCAGGAACACCCAGCCCTGCCATAGCAGGGTGAGTGTCATGGTACAAAACCTAAAATACAAACTCGACGTGGCAAACTCTCTGTTTGCCCTGTCCACCCTACACTGCATATGTTATGGATAAGTCACCCCACTAGCAGGCCTTCCAGCCCTAAGGGTGGGTGCACCATACTATATGTGAGGGCATAATTGCATGAGCAATATGCTCCTCACTGTGTCCTTGCCAAACCTGGGACATAGTGAGTGAAGAGAGCAGCCATTTTAATATATGTGCTGGACACTGGTCAATACGAGTTTCCTAGCTACATAATGGCTAATCTGAACCCTGGGTTGTTTGGTATCAAACAACTCAGAATAATAAATCCAAACTGGTACCAGTACTGGATTTATTATAAAATGTACCCAGGGGTCACCTTAGATGTGCCCCCCTGCAAAAACCAACTATCCTGGCATGGTTGCTGACTGGTTCCAGCAAGCCTGCCACATTCAGACAGCCAATACACAAAGCCTGCGGGAGAGCCCTGGTTTGTGAAACACAGCCCTTCCTGGGTGGAGGAGCTAACTCCCACTCCCTCAGGAATGTGCACTGCCCTTGCAGTGAGCTTCAAAGGGCTACCGCCCTTGAAACATGATCCCCAGGCCTCCTGCTAGCAGCATATGGCCTCCCTCATTGCAAACCCCCACTCTTGGAGGGAGCAAAGGCAGGAAACCACACAAAGGGTTGGGGGAGTGGCCTCACTGAGCATGCACCACCCCTAGGGGCTTGCAGGTGAAGTGGACCCTTCATTTCATTTTTCTCCATCTTGGAATGGAGGAAAATAGGCAATCAGGTTTAGGGAAGTGACGTGTCCCATAGGAAGTGGTCACTGTAGTGGGTGTAGCCACCCAAGGGTAAGCCACCCAAGGGTAAGTGTCCCATTGGACACTACCAGATTCTCCCTAAAATGCCCACTAAATTCAGTATTTAGTGGGGTCCCCTAGACCAAGAAATCAGATTTAAAAAGGATTCCAATTAGAAAAGAAGACCAGCACCAAAAGAAGACCACGCCAAGAGAACTGTGGA
Source organism: Pleurodeles waltl (assembly GCF_031143425.1). Lineage (NCBI taxonomy): Eukaryota > Metazoa > Chordata > Amphibia > Caudata > Salamandridae > Pleurodeles > Pleurodeles waltl. The sequence continues at coordinate 1,379,425,782 of NC_090446.1, read as the reverse complement.
CCTGCTGCACAAGAAAAGGTGCCAAACCCTGCCTGCTGCACCCAGGACCTTAAAATCACCACTGAGGAGGAGCTGGACACTGGACCGACCCCAAGAAACCCAGGGGACCACCAGGCTTCAAGAATCATCCCAGATCTTCCTCCTGAGTGGAGGCGTCACTCAAGAAAATCAAGAAACCTGCAAAGGACCAACCGGCCGATATCTCTGCGACAAGAAGTCACAGCTGGACCCGACAACACACCCATGACCGCCCGGATGTGACCTATAACTGTGCCAAGCTTGGCGGCACTGCGCTCTCTAGTGGCTGAGTTATGCCAATACCCTGGGTACTGGTTAGCTGATGTCAGACAAGCAGAAAACCAGCTCCCCCAGAGATGAAAAAGGGTCAGGAGGAAGTCCCAGTCAAGGGACTTCAGGAACACCCCGGACCTCCGACCAGGAGTGCCCCCATTGTCCTATAAGCAGCCCTCAAAGTGACTCACCTACCCCTCCAAAGGACTCCGTTACGCAGAGCTCCTAGACCTCCAAGTCACACTGCACCTGGCCGCCCTGGGCCTTGCATTGCAGGATCTGCTGTGTGCCCCAGGTATCCAAGGGGACCCCAAGGCACCATCTTTAAAACCCGCAAGCCAGCTCCTTTTCCAAGTGGCCCTCCAGGTGGCCCTGTGCCAAGAACCTCTCCAACGCTGCTCCCGCCAGAACTGGGAGCCCCCCAAGACTTTCCAGCTGGTGCAGTGTGCCACCGACTGCTGCAACCACCCTGCAAGAGAAGAAGCTGGTAACTCAACTGTGTTATTTTTACTGCATTTTTAAAGGTGACTGTGCATTGATTCCAATAGTGCGTAATTACGCCCAGAAAGTCTAACTTTGCCAAAACTTTAAAAAGTCATAACTTGAAAAGTACTTAACGTATTCTAAAGATCTTCGCCTTAACATTTATATAAAAGTCTGAAGTATTTTTATAAATTCTGGTCTCGAGTTATTCATTGAGTGTGTGTGTTGCATGATTGGATTTGTGAGTACAGCAAATGCTTAGCACATCTCCTGGATTAGCCTAAATGCTCAACCAGCTACCTTAAAAATTGGAGCATTAGGTGGTCTAATTTTTACCTCCAGAAACCAATGTGTGGTTTCCCGGACCCTGTGCATAGTGTACTCGATTTTGTACACTACATAGAGGGCCAGCCTCCAACAATCGACACATTTCATTCCCTCAATGCTTTCTAGACTGCCTCAGCAACACACTTTACAGTCACCCACTGTGTCCACAAGTGACCACATGCACAGGGATATAGGAACCGGTGGCAGAAATGGGGAAAAGGGAATGGGATATGAGAGAAAACAGAGGCACAGAACTTTACCACTCCAAGAGGACGTGGCCTAATGGGCAAACTGCCGACTTTGAAGCACGGAACCTGGTTCGACTCTCATCGTTGGCTCACCATGCTGTGATTCTGGGCAAATCCCTTAATCTCCCCTTGCCCACCAAAAATAAATGTGCCCTTGTGTAATGTAACTGCTTCTCATGTATAGTGCTCCAATACCTTCAGGTCGAATTCAAGCTATATAAAACTGCAAAAAATGTTGTGCATAACTCCAAGACAAATAGCTATTTTAAGTAACTTGTTTAGAAGGGGGTATGCTTAGCTGCAACAGTGGATGGATATACCACAGCCACATTTCTGTATAATCAACTCTCTGTTCTTGGACATGAAACTAACAATTCCTGAAACCTAAACACACAAAAGCAAGCCTTCAAATACTATATACACTAGCACTTCTCTCCATGACTTGAATAACTACATCAAGCTTCGTTCACACGCACTCTCTTGTTGAAGATGGACTATGAGTATAGGTTCCTCTTTACTCCCACAGAACTTCAAGGTAACCAACAATGTTATTAGGCTGTTGTTCCCTAACCAATGTTTAGGTGTAAACTAGATCTTAATTACCTTATGTGGGATACTCATGTATACATGCTCAATACAGCACAATCTGAAAATCCTTGCCGTTCCGTCAGAGAATAATCTTAGTGAAAGATAACAATCCCCAGTCCTAGAAGAGTTCATGTAAATAATCAACACAAGTTTCTGAATTCCAACAATACAAATCCATAATAAGTAAGAAATCTTGGTAAGGAAATCCGAGATCAGACAATGTGTCATGGTTGCCTATCAAAGATGCCTTAGGCCGTGAAGGAAGTTATACCCGGATATCGCAGATTGCTCCGGAATACGCAGGAGCTCATGGTCTGCTGGGACACGTTGTACTTTATTGGAACACTGTCGCACAGCGTTTTTCCCACATGCATGCAGCTTCAGTGTAGACACTGCAAGATGATGCTAGCATGTCCTCCCCTGAAATAAACTTGGCGTGAATGGGTTTTCAGGATTGCTTCCCCACGATCAACCCATACTAAGAGGTGAGCAATGTTTCCAACTCCGCTTCCTTACAGAGGTGCCACCCACACACAGCCCATAATCTGCCCCAGTTTAGTTGACGATCAAGTAATTAGTCAGTTCACATTAATCACAATACTCTTTTTTAAATACTAATCATGCAAACATCCTAAGTGTTACTAGTCTACTTACATTAGGGTCTTTATCACTTGGGCATGAGCTAACCCAACTGAATGTTTCATTATTATTAAAGGAGAACATACTCCAGTCATAGAGATATCTTCTATCACATGGGCTAATATTTCTTTTGTGCATTAGACTGCTTTTGCGGTACCACAGCTCTTTATAAATAGAGGAACATGATCTGTATTACTTAATCCAGCGCCCAAAATGAACAACAAGCTGACCAATACACTGCATGCAATCTACTTACTTTTACATATCTTCCTTCACATTAAGTTCTTTTGGATGCCTTTTTCCAACTAATTGAAATATTCTTAGTCACGGTGTGGTATGATTCTATATTTAAAAAAAAGCAGAAACACTGTATAAGGCAAACATTTATCATTATCTTTTTTTATATTTGTCTTCATTTATAGGAACATTGACTCTAACACTTCTCTGAACTCATAGGTAAAAGAGAGTCCATGATGCCTGTTGCAGAGAAAGCCAACCTTAAGACATCAATTGAGTATCTGACCAAAGGGAGTCTTGTACATCAGTCAGTGACATTTGTTGGGGCCTTGGCTACACAGTGCCAATGCACCATAACGAGTACCCATGTAGAAAGGGGAGATCGGTGAAATGAGTAACAAGCAAATGCATACTGCAAATTGCATGGCAACGTGGTGGCGGACTGTATGAAACCGTACAGTCACACAATGCACATCAGGTCATAATTGTTGAATGTCCTTAGTTGCTAGTATCATGTCTTTAATCAACTGCACCATTACTGTATTTAGAGGTGACACTACACAAGAAAACAATGAAGTGCCTGCTACAAGCAAAGCATCTCCACCCTCACTAAAACTAGTGAGCGAGATGTCTCATATATCCAACAGCTCTTCAGCCATACCAGAACCCACCATTCACATCGGTGGGAGCACCACCTTAACACAAAATGGCTCTGCTGCAACCAGAGTGCCAACTGCCACCCACACACACTCCTTAATTTGAGCCAGTGGTTTACATTGCTTAGCACCAGCACTTAATTGTCAGCACCAGTTCTAGTGACAGTCCACCACATGCTGGCACTGTCTGTGAAATGATGAGATGAGTACAACAACAGTGTTTAATAAGTCAATGTACATTAAGAAGAATAATACCTGCCGCAGACACCATTCTTATAGTTATGGGTGTCCTGGAATAGTGCAATCACTAGTAGATGTGTTGGTACTATCATTAGCAGTGCTGGCAAGGGCAGTGGGTAGAATGGCCTCCCAAGAAGGGCCTGGCACTTACTTTTTCATAAATTGAAAACTGCCAACACAACAACTTCCTAGACACCTCCCAGGCTGCCTAAACTGTACCTTTTACCACTGGATCACCAAACAACAAGTCAACAGTACTAAAGAACACTTCTATTACCTTGTTGAAACTACATTTGACACCATTACGGCCCTGACAGTAGTATCAATACCATCTCTGCTATTGTGGCTGCTCTACAACAAAACATGCAGAAGACGTTAACATGCTGGAAGGGAAGAAGGTGGAGAAACTCAACACGGACAAAACAGAAGTCCTCATCTTTGGGAACAGCACCTTGCTGTGGAATGAAATATGGTGGCCCACTAAACTTGGCCCCTCTCTCACCCTGACAGACCAAGCCTGCAACCTCTCCATCATCCTGGACAACCAGCTATCCATGAAGAAACAGGTAAACACTGTCTAATGAGCCTGCTTCTACACCCTGGGCATGCTCCGCAAGATCTTCAAGTCGCACTTGGTCAATACCAGTAAGACCGTCACACAAGCGCACGTCACCAGCAGGTTGGACTATGGGAACATGCTCTATGTAGGAATCTACGCACACCTCCTGACAAGACTACAGACAACACAAAACTCAGGAGCGAGACTTGTGCTCTACCTCCCCAGACAAACCCACATCACACCCCATCTCAAGAAACTTCACTGGCTCCCAATCCAGAAGAGATGCCAGTTCAAGGTGCTGACCCACGCATACAAAGCCTCACGGTTGAATAACTGAGCTTTATAAATCCCTGTTTGACTAGTTAAAGGGAAATAAGCAGAATCAGCCAAATGACTGCAATAAAAAGCCTACCTAACAAAAATTGGCATTGTGCATTTGAGAACCTAACAGCCCAGACAGTATCCCATCATGCCCATGAGAGTCAGTTAGATCAGGGCATTTTTACGGAAAAGTGGAGGATCCGGGGTGAAAAACTGATGAAAACTCTAGCATTTCTTGTCCGGGGAGGAGGAAGAGCTGCTTATGACTATGATGATGATTCACATGGAAGAGAACCAGGATTACAGGCAAGCAACATTTCCTTCTCTTCCAGGGTTTCCTTATCAATAGTCCTAAGCACAGAATAGACTACTGATCCCATCCTACAAAAGAGCAGACAAGAAATCGGGACAGCTCAACCAATCACTCAAAAAGGTTCTTCAAGGATGCCTGCCCTACTTGAAGATCTTCCCTGGAGTCTGACTCTAGATAATAATGCCTAGTGAAAGTATGGGCAGATCTCCAATAATCGGCCTTACAAATTTCTGAAATGGGGGCATTTCTAAGAAGGGCTATAGTCGCAGCTTTACTTCGAGGAGCGTGAGCTTTAGGTCAACCAGTTAAGGGCTTTTTCACCAACTGGTAAGCAAAAGGTATACAAGAAATTATCCCCATCTACACATGGACTGCTTTGTAGAGGTTAAAGCTGTTCTTGTTAAACCATAATTTATGCACGGCCAATCAGATTGTCTTCTATGTTTAGATTTATCTAAACAGAATTTCAAAACTCTTGATACATTAAGGGAATGAAGAAATCTCTCTGCTGGAATTACATGAGTATTAAAAAATGAAGGTAAGCAAACTGTTTGGCTAATGTGAAAGTTCGAAACCATCCTAGGAAGAAAACAAGGAAGGGTTCTCATTACCACTCTGTCACTATGGACTACTGTATACGGTTCAGTGGCAGTCAAGGCTTGAATTTCTCTAACTCTGCTCGCAGAAGTGATAGCAACTAAAAAAGCTCCCTTCCACAAAAGGTGTTCTAATGAGGCTTCTTGAATGGGTTCAATTGGGGGTCCCATTCATTTAAATTAAACAATATTAAGTTCCTTATGCGGAGAAGGAGACTTAACAGGAGGGAAAACTTTCTTAATAACTTCAAGAAAATCCTTAACTCTTGGTATTCTAAAGAAGGATTTTTGAAGGAGATTTCCTATATGTTGTTATAGCAGCAAGGTGTAGCTTAATAGATGGAAAATTGTAAATTCGATCTTGCCGGATGAAGTAGATAAGATAATATCATGTCTTCTTGACACATGGATGGGTCATAGTTCTTTTGTATAGACCAACTGAAAAATCTCTTCCCTTTAAACACACAAGATTTTCTAGTGGAAGGTTGTTTTGATTCTCTTAAAGAGTCCAGACAGTCTTGTAGTTAGTTCAAATGACCATATTGCAGGAATTCAGGAGCCAGGCGGTCAAGTTCAATGATATAAGTTTGAGATGCAGAATCTGGCCCCTGAACTAGTAAAGGAGGTCCTGTCTGCTTGGCATTCTCTTGCATGGGCATTCGGAGAGGTGAAAAAGACCTGTGAAACACTGTTGACTAGGCCATTCCGGCACTATCATAAATATTCTAGTCTTGGATTTGTTTAGCTTGATCAGGGCTTTTGGAATGAGGGGAATCGGGGAAAAACGTAGAGAAATGTATTTGACAACTCTATCAAAACAGCATTCCCTTTTGACTATGGCTGGTAGAATCTGAAGGCATGATCTTGGCATTTATTGTTTTTTGTGTCTGTCAATAAGTCTATAAGTCTGTGACTTCGTCATTTAAAATAAATAAAACCCAGTTGTGGTTCTCTTGAATAGGATAACTGAGGGAGTCTTATTCTATGTTTTGAACACTTGGAAGGTTGCCTGCATTGATTGTTAGGCTCCTTGCTGTAGGCCATTTCCATATGGCCCGGAACTCTACGAATAGCAGTCTTGAATGTGTTCCTCTCTGTTTGTTCAGCAAATCCATTGGTGTAGTATCATTCATCTGAATCAACAGACTTCAATGACTTCAGTGCCAAGTGAACCGCTCTCAACTCTAGGAGGTTGATATGGCAGGTTTTGTCCTTGCATGCCCACAGGCCTTGAGTTTATCCATGGTCCATGTGAGCACCCCATCTCTGGAGAAAGGCATCTGATACTAGTGTCTTAACTGCGAGATCTCAATAGAATTGTATCACTCTATTACATTTTTTGACATGGTCCACTATAGAAGAGACTGAATGATATACTGTGAAAGAGTTAGTTTCTGTTCCCAGCTGTCTGAACACTGGTTCCTCTGATCTGCCAGACATTGTTGCAACAGACTCATGCGAAGTCTGGCATGAGGAACCAGGAAAATACAAGATGCCATTGACCCTTGGAGAGATGCTACCTGTGATGCCATAGCAGTTTGAATGTTCAAAAGATTGGGTCACTCAGATGGTTAGATGATAGTTTTCCCTACAAAGTACACACTTTTTCAGACTGGGAATCCAAGATCTCTCGTAGGCAGTGTATTTTTTGTACAAGTAAAGTAATTGGTTTTTTTAAATATTGACCCAAAGACCCAGACTTGAAAAAATGTTTAGACACATCTGGAAATGTTTTAGTATCTTCTGGAGATGGACTTCTTATGAGCCAGTTGACTAGGTAAGGGTAGAGAAAAATCTTATGCCTCTTTAGATGCCATGCATTGTGAAGACGTTTGTGGTACTGACTTTAGACCAAAGAGTAGGACTTTGTATTGGAGATTCTTGGAACCTACTACAAAACATAGACATTTTCGATATTCCTTTACGATAGGTATATGTAAGTAGGTACCAAGAAGATGTATAACACACATCCAGTGTAAGGAACAACTTCGTAGCTGGTTGCAGTAGCTATTGCATCAATGGGAGTAAGGGCCTTGAGGAGGTTTTATGGTGCTTTGAATATGAAGGATGCTGAGGTTGTGGTGAAGGGCATTGCACTATTCAACTTTGTAGCACCTCTTAATAGCACAACGTTAAATGTAGAGAGAACATCTACCCCTGAGACACTTACAGGAGGAGTATCCTTTAAAGTTGGAGAACAGTGTCTGATAAAACTACATGAAATGGTCATATACAATGGAGTATGCCATCTGTGGCAAGAGTGAGGTCTCCTTGTAGATCGCATACCAGACCTTCTGGAACAAGAAGAGAAAGACATTGGGCCAGATGTATGAAACTTTTTTGCACTCGCAAACGGTGCGAATCGCAAAATTCTGCCATTTGCGAGTGCAAAAAAGTGGTTTGCGATGCATGAAAGGCATTCGCAGACCAAAAAAAAAGAAATCGCAAATTTTGTGATTTTTTGCGTTGCGACCTGGTTTTGCGAGTCGCAATCTGCGATTCGGTATTTCCAGGAGGAAATTGCGAGGCGCAAATTGCGACTCGCAAAATCAAAGTCGCAAAGAGATGCATCAAAAAATCGTAAATTGCGATTTTTCGCAGAATGGCATTTTGCACATGCAAAATACCATGAACTGAAACCAGGTGGCAACCAGGTGCAACCTATATAAAGAGGCCCAGAATGCCTCAGACGCTTTTCAACAATGGCTGAACTCTACGTCATGGCGAGGAGGATGAGGATCTTAGCAGGTTTGAGGAGAGGGAGGAGGAGACAGGAGCGCATTTTCAGAGTGCGCATTACACTTTTTAACCTGACAGAGGAGGAAATATATGAGAGGTATAGGTTGAACTCAGCCATGATACTTGATCTGATAGCTGAGCTACAACCCATACTGCAGCGCAGAACACTAAGGACTCACAGCATACCCACCTATGTGCAGGTATTATGCTCCCTCCACATACTCGCCTCAGGGAGCTATCAAAGGGTCATAGCAGCAGCTGAAGGGGTATCACAGAGTACCCTCTCCAGATTTTTCAATGTATTTATCAACGTCATGCTGAGCAAACTACAACAGTACATCAGATTTCCCCACACCCCACAGGAAATACAGCAGACAAAAATTGAATTTTATCAGATAACTCAGTTCCCCCACGTCCTAGGTGCCATAGATGGGACACAGGTGGCATTCTGTCCCCCATCAGCCACAGAGTATGTGTACCGCAACAGGAAATATCAACATTCAATGAATATACAGGTGATATGCAATGCCTCCTACATCATTACTGATCTTGTGGCCAGGTACCAAGGGAGCACACATGATTCGTACATCTTTCGCCTCAGCGGCATTCACACACGACTGCTAGCTGGGGAGTTTGGTGAAGGATATCTACTAGGTATTGTCCCTCTGTACACTGGCGCATTGATGGTGTGCTGATGTCAGATGGCTCAGTTACTCATCATACCCTCTGTCCCTTCCAGGAGACAGTGCTCATGCAGTGCGCACCTACATGATGATGCCCTACCTCAATCCTGCAACACCAGCTGAACAGAGATACAATGCAGCACACAGGGCAACCCGCAACGTGGTGGAGTGCACATTTGGACTGCTGAAGAGTCGCTTCCGGTGCCTCCACAAAAGTGGAGGGGCACTACAGTACAGCCCAGAGACGACATGTAGAATAGTGGCTACTTGTACAATCTTGCACAATATAGCTACCACCAGGGGCATACCTGTAGAAATGTGTGATACTGAATCTGATGAGAATGATGATCCCATACCACCCCTACATCCAGCAGACAGGACCAGTGCAGCAGAGGGAAGGCAAAGGCGTGCTGACATCACATACAACCATTTCAGACGTGAGTATAACTGACACAAATCCACTGACAACTGTACCTGTAGTGAAATAAATGTATTACCTTAAGTCAGGTAATGTTCGTGTAAGTAATAACAAAAAACAGAATAAGTGAGAAACTCAAAACAATGAAGGACCTGCGTAAAGCACTATTACTTCATAGTGAAAATAGAAGTCCACTGGCAGTTAGAGTCATTTCTTGCGGCCACGCACACCACCCGGGTGCCCAGTTCCCTCACTGGCACCTCTATTGTCCGCCTCAGTGGCAGTGCTGTGCCTGGCACTGCGCCGTCTGGTGTCCAATGCTGGTACAGCTACACTGCTGAGGCTGGAACTGTCCTCAGTATCCCCCAGTGCAAGCTCACTCGGAGTGGCTGACCTTGGCCCCATAATGTGTTCGATCACATTGGTGATCTACGTCCCTGCTGCTGTGTGCTGCCTCCACGTGTGCAGCCACTGCACGACGGGCAATCAGTGCAGTAGAATTTGCCGCCCTGTTAGACGAACGACAGAAGCTGCCAAACATGTTACGAAATCTGCGCTCCTGTCTGCGCTGGCTCACCCTCTCATGGCGCAGCTCCTGCCAGAGTTCACGGACAGCACATGTGAGGTCCCTGGTGTCCTGTGATGCCTGCACCTGTCCCTCACGCAGCTGTACTATGTTGTTATTGAGGGAGTCAAGTTGGCGATGCAGGCCAATCATGTTGCGGTTATGTTTGCGCAAGTTCTTTTCTAATCCGAGGATCCTCTTATTTTGTAGCCGCTGCTGCTGCAACATAGCAGCTTCCAACCCTCCAAAGAAGGAGGGACCCGCATCTGCCTCATGCTGCTGTGCCCCGGAATCAGTCGCCATCCTGCGTGGTGCTGTGGTCTGATGACACCTGACCTCCTGCATCTGGCTGCGCCTGCCTGTTGCTGATGGGGTAGTTGGCCCTTCCTGCTGCTCATCTGAGTCGTTGCTGAGATCTGGCAGTGGCAGTGCCCTGGGCCTGCGTCGGACAGTCGCAATGTTGAGGGACCCACTGGTGTTGGAAACGGAGGCCAGATGGGTGTCTGTCTTGCCTACCCGTGCTGATTCTGTGGCTGCTGGGCCTGGTCCACCTGCAACAACAATATGCAGCATGTCAGTTATGTATGTTACATTTACGGTCAGACAATGGTAATAAAGGTACAGGTACTTCTCTACACTGTGTTGTGTGTGTTGTGTTCCTCTGGGTGTCACTCTACTTAAATACGTTGTATGTGCTACTGTCAGCTCTGGGTTGTGGACTGCCACTCCCATAATGCATTGTTGTGCTGCTTCTACGATGTGGACTGGACTACTTCTCACAATGTTTAACATTACTTGCTAATTCCTAAGGGGCTTTTGTGCATACACATATGGGGTTACAATTCAATATTGCACTTACCTTGGCTGGTACTTGGTGTGCCGGAGGTGTCGATCTCTGTGACCCCTGTCACAGCTTCAGAGAGGAGTGTGGACTCGACTAGGTCCTCCAATGGTGTGGATGGTGCCTCTGTGGGTGGACCGCCTCCTGTGCCCCTAGCCTCCGCAAGTCTCCTTGCCAACCTCTCCTTGGCACGGGACCGCAGGTCATACCACCTCTTCTTGATCTCTTCAATGGAGCGCTGTGCCACTCCAATTGCGCAGATTTTTGATTGTATATCCTCCCATAGTCTCCTTTTCTCACTCTTAGGCACCTGGAGTGAGCTTTTTCCAAATAGGCGGTCATGGCTCCTGACCACCTCCTCAGTTAGCACCTCAAGCTCCTGCTCGCTGAATTTCAGCTTGCGCTTTCTTTCTCCCTTCTCCTGTGCTTGGCCTGGGGTATCCATCCCTGCTCAGGTGTGCTGGCTCCTTCTGAGTGCTGCTCTGTGTGGCTGGTCTGCTCTCTCTCAGGATGCTGGTTTGGGTGTGGCACCTGAAACTGCCTGGGATGACTCATTTCCTGCTGGTGATGTCATCAGGCTCCTCCAGGTGTGCTTTCTAGAAATTTCTCGCAATTTGCTTTTTTTTACCGAATCGCAAAAAAATTGCAATTTGCGAAAATGCAAATTGCGATTCGGTAAATGGGCCTCGCAAACCACAAATAGCGATTTTTAAGAAATCGCTAATTCCAAATCGCAATGTTGTTACATGGCCAATTGCGACTCGGAAATAGCGATTTCTTAAAAATCGCTATTTGCGATTCGCAAGCCAATGTTTTCATTCATAAGGCCCCTTGTTTCTAGATGTTCTCTTAGACCTAGTTCTAGAGCCTGTGTGATTTATCCTCGTAGGAGATCTTGATTTTCTTGGAAGACGACTTCTTTTGGTTTGACAGAGCAGCCGGAGGTGAAGCTGATGTCATGATAGTCTTGCAGACGATGAGGAATCTGGAGAAAACCTGGGTGAGATGGAATGTACTGTCTCGGGAGTATTCCTAGAAGGTGAGTAGGTACATGTGTAATCAGAACCTGGAGTGCCTGCTTGGTGTTTTATGCAGACTTGGAAGCCACCTTGCCAATATTTGCAGTGAAGGTGAATGAGATCTCGACTTGGTGTAATAGAAGATGTTCTTGGCGTCAACTGCGATAGATTCTATGTCAATGGTTTATTCTTCAATAACTGTTTTGATGGCAACCGTTGAAGGGACCTTCAATAGTGTCTCGATGTTGAATGTTGTTTTGACGGCACACTTGTTGACAGTAAACAAGAGGGGCAGTTTACCTGTCTGTGATGTCAAACTATTCAACATCATACTCCTAGGTGTCCACCGGGAGTGAGGTCTCTTCCTCTGATACCTTCTATCTGTGGATCTGCCTCTAGCAAAATCCTTGGAGCAAGAGGACAGCGCTCTGTTGGAAGAATGACTTCCCCCCATGGCCTCTTTAATATCCAGCAGCTATTTCTTGCTGCTTTCCTTGTAGTTCATGCAGTATGAGCTTCCCGCCTTCTTATAACATTCTCCCGGAAAGTTTCTGGGAAGCTCTACATGAATCTGGATGAAGATATTTGGGAGGACAATGAACACAGAGCCTGTGTGAATATGTTTGTGCCATCTTTTTACCACATGAAGGCGACTTCACAAAAAGTGAAGGCATTCTGACAGGAAAATAAACCGTTTCCTGACAGAATTAGAGATGTCTACTTTAGGTATATAAAGATATTGAGTGAAACCCTTAAAACAAGGTTTTGTAAAGATTTCCACAATTTTTTAGGCAACAAAAGGCAAGGCTCACAGTAGCCAGGCCTCTACAGTGGGAGCAGGCCACTGTCCCCAATGCATGGCCACTCTGTGCTTGGCTAGGAGAAGGAGCACAGATGTAAATCAGCGGTTGCACACTGGCAGGTCCTTGACATAGCCCAGGAGGCCCACCACGGGATTACGTGATGGACGAAGGCCCTTAATGTTGTGTATAATTGAGAACACCCCCCTCCAAAACCCTACCACTCTCGGACATTCCCATGCAAGGTGTATGAAGGAAGCCTGTGGTGAAGCGTACCTAAAACATAGGTCATCTACAGCCTGCTCCATTTTAAAAAAATGCATTCGCGTGAGGAACAGTCGATGTAGAAACTTGAAGTGTATTAATCGCAGTCTACAATTGGGTGAGAGGGTCTTGGTCTGGCTGCAGCAGTAAGACTATTTGGTGTCTGTGATGGGGGTCTACAACAGTCTCCCATGCTGTGGATGGCACTGGCATTGTGCCCGGTGCAGTGGGCTGCATAATAGGTATAGATGGGTAACTAGTTTGCATAGTGATGGGTTTGTGAGTATATGCTCCAGAGCTTGAAGCGTATGAGGGATCTGAGAAAATGTCATGTAGTGCACAACAGGTGGCTGTAAGTTGACAGTAGAGGAGACTCTCTAGTGCAGTGGGTAGCAACGTTGGAGAGGCCTCAAATGGTGGTAAAATGGTCCTCTGGGTACAGGTCACAAAAGGTTGTAATATCACACTTGCGCGCATGCCCTGGGCCCTGATATAATCCAAATGTGGCAATAGAGGGTTTTCTTTAATGGGGTATAGAAGGAGCATAGAGGCAGAGGAGCCGGGCACACCTCCTCATGCCATCCCACGCCTAGTGCATGCACTCCACTGTGTCACTCTCCATCTGCAGTGGATTACAGGGCAAGTAGAGTGCTGTGGTTAGGGGCCATGGTGCCACATGGTCAGCTTCAATGGTCGTATGTGGCTGAACCAGCATTGGGTAAAGCCAGAAGTGCATTCAGTATGCCTGGGCACAGAGTGCATATAATGCCAGGCACGCCCAACCCTCCGGGGCAAGTGACAAGGTGAGCAGTTCCCAGGATACCTGAGGCTGTTTACCAGCCCAGGTCAGTGCTACAAGATTGGATCTCAGAGGCCGCAGGAAGTGAACTGTAAGAGGGATAGGCACATTGAGGAAAAGATATAAAAACTTCAGTAGAATGACCTTTTCACAATCACAATCCATCCTGGTATTGACAGTGGTAGCTGAGCCCATATTGGTATTCTGTCCTCTGGCTACGTCATGGCATGGCCATAATTGGCCCTCAAAAGCTCATTCGGATCACGGCTAAGCCAGATGCCCAAGTAACATACTGGGTCGGATGTCTACTTCAGTGAGTATTCTGAAGGGAAGGGCTGGGTGCTACCCATGAGGGGGAATAGTATAGACTTGGACCAATTAACCTATATGCCTGAAAAACCTACAAACCGTATGACCTCACGGGTCACTGGGGTAAGGTTCTACTTAGGGTTGTAAATGTATAAGGTTACATCCTCTGCATACATGGAAACCACCAGACCTCTGGTTGCAAAACCAAGGCTACAGTGGGCATGATATTGCCTATGCTGTGCTGCCAGGGGCACCATCGCCACGGCAAATAGAATCAGTGACAATGGGCAGCCCTGGCATGTTCCACAAGTTATTGGGAAGGGGTCTGATATCATACTGTTCAGCCGTATGCAGTAGGCAAGGTGTAGAGGAGTTGTATCTGATGAAGGAACTGCAAACTAAGATCAAGGTGCACGAGTAGCGGAAAGAGGTAGGACCATTCAGGAGAATCAAATGCCTTGGTGGCATCAAGAAGGGAAGCAACTGCCAAACCCCGAGGGTCTATATGGTGCATCACTGCAAAAACAGTGGGGAGGTTATGTGACGTTGAGCAGCCTGGAATGAATCCTGACTAGTCTGGTCTCACAATCTTTGGCAGCAGGGGAAGAAAGGCGGTTCAGTAACATTTTTGCTAATATCTTATTATTGACATTAATCATGGAGGGCGGCTGTAAGGAGTCACAGTGATGGGCAGGTTTAGCTGGCTTGTGAAGCATCACAATGACTGACTCTCTAAGGGGTGGTGGTAGGGAACCCCTCTCTAGAGATTTCTCAGATATTGCCAACATGTGGGGGGGGGAGCGTGGGTGCGTATTCTTTGTAGAAGGATGTGGTTAAGCCATCTAGACCCAGCGCCTTGTCACCCAAAAGAATTCGGATGACCTGTATAATTTCTTCCGTCATGATCGGTGAATCCTTGTAGGCCTGGTGGCCCTGGTCCAACCACAGAGGCAAATATGAAATCAGCTCACCCTTGCCATGTACTGGGGTGGCAGTATAGAGTTTAGAGTAGAAGGAGGTCATTGCTTCTAAAAGCCCCAGAGGGGTGAATTGAAGGTCTTGGTTGTCATCCAGCAATTCCACCACATAGGTTGCAGCCTGTGGCTGCCAGAACATGCCTGCAAGGGTCATACCTGGATGGTCACCCTCCCCTTACTGGTGGGTCTGTGCGTCGCGGTCCAAGTTATTTGTCTCTCAGATGGCTCCTTCAGAGGACTCAGTCAGTTTGTCCCAAATGGGGGCCATAGTGACCACACTTTTAGAACCAAAGTACTTCAGTTCAAGGGCATGAATTTTGCGTTCTAAGTGTGTTAGCCTCCCCATATGGCCTTCAGGATACCTATTTGTTTTTGAATGCAAGTACCACAGATCACCACCTTGAAAGCCTCCCACAGGGTTGGAAGAACTCTGGGTCATCACTGTCATGGCCGTAAACTGCGGCCAATATATTATGGGTGACTATGTAGGGTACCAACGGAAAGAACATAGCGACCACCCTCGTCAGAGAGGGTGCATCTCAACTGCCACTGCAGGCCTTTGCATAGTAGTATGGTTATGCCTCTGGCAAAGCTAGAGTACAGGGAGGTGTAGGACTCCCCGCACCATCTTTGGACACAGCCCTGGTGCTGAAGATTATGTAAGGTGGAGCTCCTGGAGAAAGCAAATGTCTACTTGGTGTCAGGTGCGGTATGCATGTACGAAGCAGGCTTTCTTACGGTCACTGAGTCAGCAAATGTTCCAGGTGAGGCATTTAGTTGTCATGACACCATGGGAAAGAACCGTGTGGGGAGTATGAAGGAATGCGGTGGTGTGGTCAGTGTGTTGAGGGGCAGAAACAAAGCACTAGGCCCTGCTGGGGACCTTGGGAGGGAGAAAAAACAACAAACAACATCTTGCAATTCCATTCCATCCCCCCTACCACTCCAACCTCCAAACACGGTTGAGTAACACAACCTCAACCCCCACTCCAGTGCACCACTGTAGATGCAGCAGCTAACCCGGGAAACATCTCTGAAGGCAGAGGAGAGCCAGGCGAACCACCCAACCAAGGTCTGACTGAGTGGATGATTGGGAACCAAGCACCCAGGTTTCTGTCAGTGGGCTCCCCAAGGGTAGTTTGTGAACTTGGGGTCATGGTAGCCCCCCAGTGGAGCACCCCCGCCCGGTTGTTAGTTGAGTCTAGGAATGTCCAGAAGACATTCCCTTTGGCCCGAAAACACCTGTGCTGTGTGAGTAGCCTCCCGGTGGCCACAGAGAGGCTGGTACCTTAGTCATTGTCACTGAGGGGATTCTTTCCTTGGCTTCGTGGTGAACGTCAGGGCGATGCCTTTTTAGCAGTGATATGTTTGGCAAATTTAAGGGCAGCTCTGGTATCACTGAAGTAGTGAGGTTTCCCTTTGGAAAGTAGTGAGGTTTCCCTTTGGGAAGGGTATATTGGATTTCTGCTTTCTAGAGGAGTCTCTTAGCTGGTAAAAATTCCTGCCAAGCGGCTTGTACTGTTAGAGTAAAGTCTGGGTAGAATGACAGTTTGTTTCCTTGATAATGGACCATCCGGTGCTCTCAGGCAAGCCTCAGGACGACTTCCTGGTCCCTGTAATGCCGGAGTTCTGAATCTATGCGTCGATCAGGAGCACCCAGGGGTTGGGGGGCAGCCCGAGTGAACAGTGTGCCCGCTCCACTATAAAGACGAGGGACAGAGCCTCCAGAAAGAGCTCACGAAGCATGAACTCCATAAAATCCTCTATTTTATCAATGGTGGTGGATTTGGGAATTCCACTGATTCTGAGGCTATTACAGTATGATTTTGCTTCCAGATCTTCATTTTTTGCTTTGATGAGGTCAAGAACCTAGTGCATTCCTAAAAGATGCTCCTTAGAGTCAGCCTGAGTATCATCTGCGTTTGAGACCTGGTTTTCTAAATGGTCCAGCCTGTCCTTGTGTTTGTCTACCTGCTGTTTCTCGTGATCTAGAAGGCTAATGAGGAGGTTCAGCTTCACATTGATGGCTTTAAGGCTGGTCCTTACATCTTCTAAGAGTTCCTTAACATTGCTATTTTGCTGGGCATCCCCCCAGAACTGTCAGAGGAACCCTCAGTCTCTTGCTCAGCATGGCAGGTGTGACGTTTATCCTCAAAGGAAAGTTTCTGTTTGCACGCGCATCTTGTTCACCCATGATTGTGGTGTGGATGGGCCAGGTCTGTAGACAATGGTGTGGGCGGAGAGCCAGTGATTAAAGTCAGTGCAGTGGTGGTCCCTCATTATGATATTTGCAGGTCTGACAGAAGTAGGTGAGTCCTACGAGTGGGGCGATGATTGTCCATAAGTCCCCCTCTAGCCCCGGCACTCCCCGGATGGTCTCTCTCCTCACGGGGCACAAGCAGGCTCTGGATCCTGAGACTGCCGACTGGGATGAGGGGGGCAGCTGAGTCAGCAGGGCTGCCACTGTTAGCCACAGAGCAACACAGAGGATTTCAAGAGCGACATCACCACCCCTCCCACCAGAAGGGGTCCTTAGATAATGCTTGATTGAGTCGGAGGAGAAGTCTATTGGTGCTCAAAGGTAATGGTGCCCATGCCCCCATCATTCCTAAGGGCAGGTGTTAGGGCCAGCAGAGTCCAGGGTGGACCCCATCAGGGGATGTGGCAGGTAGAAAAAAAGTTACTACACATTCACCAGGGGACTTAAATGTGCGGGGCTGAATCTCCGGGTATCGTTGTGCAAGGGCCAAATTGGCCCTCACTGGCTGTCAGTGCTGGGCAGTAATCCTCCTGGTGGCATTGCAATGTATATACGGGTGTGACGGCCTCACTGCAAGCCGTCCCCCGCCGCCATCCTCAGCCTCGAATGGAAATCACGTGCCCAGTCCTCTAGTGAGCGACCATCTTGCAGCCCGGCTAGGCTCCGCTCCTTCTCTGCCATCTTTTCATCCAGTCTGGATGTCTTTCCTGGGAATAAAGGATAGAACGTCAAGGGATAAGGCAAATGGCAGTGCAGTCCATGGTAGAAGCTATTACAGAACTCATGCAAGATCCATCTTTACTCGTAGGCTAAGCTGCAGACATGCGGCAGACCTCAAAATGATGTCCCTGTTCAGTTTCTCAAAGATGCCATGTGTCATTTTTGATTTGTGCACCTAAAACCTTGCACCCTTTACCAAATGCATTTTAACATGCAAACAAATGTCCCAGCCTAAGAACATCACTGATTCAATAAATATGAACAATGAACCTGCTGTTAACTCAGCGAATCACAACAAAGCACAATCTAATAAATACTTAAGGTAAGACCGTGGCAGAGATAAAACACCAACAAATAATGTATATTGAGCCCTCTTACATTGGAGATGAAAAACAAAGTCAAGCAAAATATGTGAACGATTTCCAGGTCACTTCCACAGAACATGCCTAGTCTATTGACAGACTGCACATTCAGTCAAGCACTAGCAATTTTAAACGCTTATCTCTGTCTTGTTAAAAGTATTTTTCATCAGTGCCAGACCCTTTTGAGTATTGTATCCTGCTAGGTTTGCTATCTGATGGTGGTGCTTTAAATATTGTTCTCTTCCTTCAATACCATACAGAGAAGGACAGCATCAAACCATTGTTTATAGTAAGGCCTTAGTAGAACACAACAGGACTATTTTGGACGTCTGGCGGGATGCATGGTATTTTCTGGGTGCTTCTGATAGTGGACATCCATCAATGTGGCCAGAGCTATGCTATAAACAAGGCAGACTGCCAAAGCAACAATCAACATGTGAACAAGAAGTTCCAGTAAGAACCCCCCAGATGTAAAAAAATATATATAAAGGACTATGAGCTCTAAAAGTGTGTATTCAAGCAGTGACAGTCGGGGCCACCCCGGTTGACGAATAAAAACAATAAAGGACTACGAGTCCTAAAAGTGTGAATACTCTAAAAACAGAATTCAGTCCCATAAGGCCACAATAAACACTATAGTAAGGACAATCAAAAATAGAGAACTTTATAGTTACCTGGGGAAGATAGTGGTTGGATCTTTGTTCAGTGATTATTAACATGAGGTTCAGAATTCACAAAAAACAACACATCTCCTGTCTGAATAATGTTGTCTTGCATTTTCTGGTAAAGGATCTGAAGATGACGACTGCCCTGCTGTCCTTATTTCCATCAGAAGCTAGACAAAAGACTATGGTCTCAAACATAACTTGATACTCTGCTCTTGTCGATCTGAGAGGATTGGGAATGGTAGTATCATTGTGACTGTGAAGGTTGAGGATTAACAGTAACAATCATTGGCAGTGTTTCAATTAAAATGACACCCATTTAACACAGTGGCTGAATACTGTCTGTGGTAATATTTAAAGGGTTCACGTGGTCATGTAGAAGATTGTACGCTGTGTAATTCATGCTTGGCTGTAACACACCTAGCCTCACTTCTGGCCACTACAAAAACATACATTTTTAACGCTGCCTCAAAACATAGCTCCTCACAAACGTACCTACTACTTAAACATAAAGAATATTTCATTCAAGTATATTTTCACTAGTACTCTTATCCTAAAGGTTAATTCTATTGTTAGGCTTACAAACGTTTCTTGCTGCTTTGATGCTTTCAGTCATTTTACAAACAGTACAGTTCCAGGTTAACATTATATGAAAAATAGAAAATATATTGAAAACCTGAAAATACAATGCTTCTGGCCGCCGTGTAAGGGCATTCTCTAACCTAAGCTGCCTTAAACCAGGCTCTTAGGGCCAGATGAAGCAAGCAGTTTTGCCCATTCTGTGTCAATGGGAAAATGTGTTCGTACATATGGCCCTTAGGGGGTCATTTTGACCTTGGCGGACGGCGGAGGCCGTCCGCCAAGGTACCGCCGCTGAATGACCGCACCGCGGTCAAAAGACCGCAGCGGCCATTCAGACATTGAGCCGGCGTAGTTGCAGGGGTGCGACGGGTGCAGTTGCACCCGTCGCATATTTCAGTGTCTGCTTAGCAGACACTGAAATACTTTGCGGGGCCCTCTTACGGGGGCCCCTGCAGTGCCCATGCCATGGGCATGGGCACTGCAGGGGCCCCCAGGGGCCCCGCGGCACCCCCTACCACCATCCTGTTCCTGGCGGGAGACCCGCCAGGAACAGGATGGCGGTAGGGGGTGTCAGAATCCCCATGGCTGCGGAGCGCGCTCCGCAGCCATGGAGGATTCACAAGGGCAGTGGTAAACCGGCGGGAGACCGCCGGTTTACCCTTTCTGGCCGCGGCTGAACCGCCGCGGTCAGAATGCCCTCGGGAGCACCGCCAGCCTGTTGGCGGTGCTCCCGTGGTCGGTGACCCTGGCGGTCACCGGCCGCCAGGGTCAGAATGACCCCCTTAGTCCTTCCGGATCAGGAAGGAAATGTAATGTACTTTCAGCCCTAGTTAAGAGTCATTGCAGTTGGCACTCGATTCACTAATACAAAATCTGGAAACTTAGGTGTAAGATGACAGAGCCTTTTCATAAGATAAATGTGAAAAAGTAAATTCTGAGCTAAACGTTTCTGAACGCTTTTAACATAACTCAATAATGAAAGGAGGTGAGCAGATTGTCTGTACCTCTCCAAGGACTGAAAAGCTGCACTGCGCCTTTAGGCCGGCCTGGTTGCCCTTCTAGGCACCGAGGGCGCTGCTTTGGCATTTGAGAGGTAGTTCATATCGAAGTTTGAAAGAGACTCTATGATCTCTAACCGGCTAACCAATTCCACAAACATGACTCACGGGAAGGCAGGCAGGTTGGCCAAGAAGTTAGTTAAAATTCCCATATGGAGACTTCTGAATACCTTTTTCTTCTCTCTCAAAGAATTTTCACTGTTGTCATTCATTAACACTGAATACATCAGTAGCCTCTTCCCCATTTAGGTGAAACAGTAAATGAGAAAAGTGAGTCGAAAAGTGAAAATAAGTTGTTCTGTAAAACATGAATTACCAGATAACCAAGCATGCTTCACACAAAGACTATCTTATTATCAAATTAAAAATAACTTCAAATTATGTATTTAGAGATAGGACGGTAGTGCCTCACAAATGTGCGTGCACTGTCCTACAAGACGTTTACTCTGTGGATCTCATCATTGGAGAAAGTCCTGAGAAAGGTTGCATGAGCTGTTTACCCTTCTATAATAGGCTATAAACGTTTTCTTAAAAGGTTTTGTAGATCATTAGGGTGCAAGTTGTTATGCATGTTGTAATCCAGCATAGATAAAATAGTACGAATCACGTTTTCAATACCAGATAAAATATTACGGACAACACGCATACTGCCATCCCAGTACAGCAGAAAGAGAAGAGAGGGGTTAAAAAAAGGAGACGAGGTTGCAAGGGTAAAATAGAGGTACGCTGGTATCCTCCATTAAAAAGCAAGATCTACAAAAAATAGCCATGCAGGATAAAAAAAAGTGGTCTGCTTTGTTGGAGATGGGCAGCCATTCCAATTCTAAACCCATTGCTGGTTAACAGCATGTCTCCATGCTGGCCAGCTCTTTTTCCCCTGCCTGAGCCCTACACTCTTCTCAACACTACAACATATATATATATATAAAGGTTGGATGGGTCTTTTACACCGCACGACTTGGTCCCCAGAGCTTCATAGCATGATTAGAAAAACCCAACACACATCATTTTATCACATCCGCTAACACAGTGCATTGAACCATTGAATTCTTGAAGATGTGCTCTCAGCAAAAGAAAACTCGACCCTATGGTTTTGACTCTTAATCCTATGACTACTACCATATTAAAGGAGAACTCTGTTTAAAATCAACAATCTCGAAGGAGAACCACCAAAATACAGAAGAGTGTAACATTGGTTATGCCCAGCACTTAGCCCTACAACACGAGTGCCTTAGGGACTGCTATTTTAGGTACCATTTTAGTCATTAACTTCTAGTAAAAAATGTGCTATTATGTTACTGATAATATTTCAGGATCGTTTAGTATTAAGTTGCATAGTGATACCAATAATGAAATCATATGTACCTATTAACCTCGGGGTTATGGTGTTTACAGACATCAATTTGGTTTTGCTTGAAAATCCGTGCTCATCAATCCCCATTTAAGAAGCACTCTTAAGCATGTTTTATTATTTTCACTATAAACTAAACTATATCTAATTTTATATTTAATATTATCATTACTGTTTTAGCTCCTTATCATTTCCCAGTGGTTGAAGTGGTAGGGACAACTCCACTTAGAAGGAGAGCTCTGTGCTGCAACTAATATGGTTTCTTTGTCCGCCCTGTCTTTTCTCCATTTCCCTGTCAAAAGCGAATGCCTGTTTGCTTGGCAATGCTCACTGACACTTAACCCTCTTCCCGCTCTTTTGTATGGTAGTGTTCATTAGTCTGGTGTTTGTGTGTGTGTGCTCCCACTGCACCAAATGTTTACATTTGGCACTACCATTTCTGCCCTTCTACGCCTCATCTGCTAACTCATCTACCACCTTGCTGCAACCGCTGCCCCAATCCCTGCTCAAATGAATGCAAATCCAGAACTGGTTATTTTAGTTACCAAGTTTAAGATTCGAGATTATAGCCCTCATTACAACATTGGCAGTAAGTGCTGCTTACCGCCATGCTGATTGCCGGCAACACAACACGACTGCGGCGGTATACCGCTACCCGTATTATGACTCACACATAGAAATCCGCCACTGTACAGACACACACACAAGTCCGCCAGCCCAAAGGTCAGTGATAAACTGGTGGTACTAAAACCCACACCGTTATAACAACAGAAATATGCCCACAGCATCATGACCCACGAATCACCGCAGCGGTCATTCAACCGCGGTAAACCATTGGTGGTACACACCGCTGCGCTCAAAATACACACACACTAACAAAACTACACCACATTGGACAATACAAAATATACACACCTGACACTCATACACACACCACACCTACACCACTATAAAACACACACACACATTACCCACAACCCTTTACGACCCAAAGATTTTCGCAAGTGAGAGAGACAAGCCAGAAGCACCCACTGAATCTGAGCCACAAAACACCATCACCCCCAGACCATCCACACACCTCACACCCCAACATATCACCCCACAAACCCTCGCACATACCACTCACACTACACCCATGGCACCACAAAGACACCCCAGGTTCTCAGAGGAGGAGCTAAGGGTCATGGTGGAGGAAATCATCCGGGTAGAGCCACAGCTATTCGGATCGCAGGTGCAGCAGACATCTATTGCAAGGAAGATGGAGCTATGGCCGAGAGTCGTGGACAGGGTCAACGCCGTGGGACAGCACCCCAGAACCAGGGATGACATCAGGAAGAGGTGGAACGACCTATGGGGGAAGGTGCGTTCTGTGGTTGCAAGACACCAGATAGCTGTACAGAGGACTGGCGGTGGATCCCCGCCTCCTCCCCCACAAGTAACAACATGGGAGGAGTAAGTCTTGGCGATCATGCATCCTGAGGGCCTGGCAGGAATAGCAGGAGGACTGGATTCTGGTAAGTCAAATATTTACTACTTCCCCTCCCTACCTGCATGCCATTACAAACTCCTACCCCTATCCTCACCCCCATCACTCCACCACCTCACATATACCCCACCATCACATCTCACTCATCACAATACCAAGCCCTGCATGCAACACAAACGCATGGACCCCCATCACAGACCCGCATGGACACCCATCACCACAGCATGCACACTAGTGACAATCACTTAGCCAAACCAATCACAACTCACACAACCCAAAGGTGCCTTGCTAATAACAACCATAGAGGGAAACATATCCATGCACAAGATGGTACACACAAACAATAACACTGCATTTACATCCCCACTGGAGCCCGACTCAACGTCACCGGAGAGAAGGTGCCAGCCACATCCAGTGCCCCCCTAGAAGAGGCCCACAGTGATG
Organism: Pleurodeles waltl; assembly: GCF_031143425.1. Taxonomy (NCBI): domain Eukaryota; kingdom Metazoa; phylum Chordata; class Amphibia; order Caudata; family Salamandridae; genus Pleurodeles; species Pleurodeles waltl. The sequence continues at coordinate 1,379,401,942 of NC_090446.1, read as the reverse complement.
ACAGCAACTCTGTACGTTGCTGGATCATGATGACCAACCTGGCCCATCAGGGACCTCTGGACAGTCGGTGACCCAGCCACAGTCCCAGTGTGTCCACCACTACAGGTCCCCCAGGACGATCAGGGACCTGGGGTCAGTGGCAGTGGGCACATGGTTCAGGGGACAGAGGCACAGGACAACAGGGAAGCTGGGAGGACTGCTGTGCTACAGGGGAAGGACAGGCCCAGGGAACCGACTCTTCACGAGGCACTCACCAACATCCTGGGAGCACACCACCATTCCCAGGAGACCATGGGCCAGATACTGGCCAAGTTACAGGAGACCCAGCGGCTGCAGGAGGGACAGTACCTGGGGATCAGTGAGGACCTGAGGGACATCCACACCACCCTGGTCACCATTGCAGGGGTGCTGGCAGACACGGCCAACACCATGAGTGAGGCAGTGGCACACCAATGGGCCCCCCACACTAGCCAAACCGAAGAACAGCCCCCCACCTCCGCCGACGCTAGTGGACAGGAGGCCCCGCCACAGGAACAACAGGCCACCAGCACCCCACCCCCAACAGAAGGAGAACCACCACGCAAACGGTCCCGGTGATCCAGGCAGAAGCCAGAGAACATTGCCAAGAACCCCACCAGGAAATAAGACTCTCCTGTGTGTTACCCTTGTGTCCCACTCTGTCACCCTGTCCACCTTGAACTGCCATTGCTCCACTTCCTATGCCCCCTTGGACAATGCACCTGTGATAAAAATAGACAGGACTTTACCCTGGACTTTCCTTCATCATCAACCTAGCCCATTGCAATGCCCCCTCCACTTATCAGCACCTAAAGAAACACCCTTGGAACAAAATTAAATATGGACTCTGTCAATTGTTTCACAAATGTATTAGTTACACAAACTGTAAACATTGCAATTCAAATGTACTGTAATAGTTACATAGGTATGACCTGTAGTGGGCAGCAGTAAACACACCAGGAGCCAGAGTGGGGCACAGAGATCTAAAAATAGAGATGCCAAGGGGTACAGTAAGTGGCCATAGAAATAGGGAATTCAGGCTGCCATGTTCAATGTCCAACACAAAACTGCAATGGAAGGTGAAGTTACGGTATCTTACCTGTGTGTCACTGGAATTACTGTTCAATTAATGTGGTTCTGTTGCCCACATCTTCTTCCTCTTCGTCACTGTCCACAGTCTCCACCGCTGCCACACGACCATCCCCAGGCTCATCCTCCTGCAGAAAAGGCACCTGGCGTCTCAAGGCCAGGTTGTGCAACATGCAACGATGATCTGGCACACCTTCTTTGTAGAGTAGTACAAGGATCTACCAGTCAGATGGAGGCACCGGAATCTGGCCTTCAGAAGGTCAAAGGTGCGCTCAATGATCCTCCTTGTTCCCCCATATGTCTCATTGTAACGTTCCTCTGCCCTTTTCCTGGCATTCCTCATTGGGGTCAGTAGCCATGAGAGGTTGGGGTAACCAGAGTCACCTGCAAAATTGAGGGATACCTGTCAGCCACACACTCACCCTTAGGGCCAACCCCACACAATTATACCTACATCAACTGGGTGGGGACCATGGGCTCACCTATTAGCAACACACGGTGCCTCTGGAGTTGAGACATCACACATGGGATGCTGCTATTCCTAAAGATAAAGGCATCATGCACAGAGCCAGGATACTTGGCATTGACATGGGAGATGTACTGGTTCGCCAAACACACCATCTGCACATTCAGAGAGTGAAAGATTTCTCTATTTCTGAACACTTGTTCATTTCTCCGATGGGGGGACAAATGCAATATGTGTACCATCAATGGCACCAATGATGTTGGGGATATGTCCCAGTGCATAGAAGTCAGCCTTCACTGTGGCCAAATCCTCCAGCCTGTGGGAATACAATGTAGCTGGGCATGTGTTTCAGCAGGGCAGACAACACTCTGGTCAGCACGTTTGAGAACATATGCTGTGACATCCCTGATGCCATGGCCACTGTCGCTTTGAAGGAACCACTTGCCAGGAAATGGAGCACTGACAGGACCTGCACTAGAGGGGGGATGCCTGTGGGGTGGCGGATAGCTGAGATCAGGTCTGGCTCCAATTGGGCACACAGTTCTTGGATTGTGGCCCTATCAAGTCTGTAGGTCAGGATAATGTGCCTGTCCTCCATTGTCGCAAGGTCCACCAAGGGTCTGTAAACGGCGGGATGTCTCCATCTCCTATTCATCCTCAGTGGTTGAACTCTAGGGTGAAAAACAGTGAGCAGATGGTCATAATCCAACATATTTCAACTGTAATATGCATTTTTTCCTTCACAGAAACAGTATGTGAACTCAAAAGTCAGTTGATGTGCCAATGTCTGCTGTGAGGCAGTTGGGTGCTATGGCCTGTGCCCCCCTGAAATGGCATCTGCCTGAACTGTGAGGAGGGACAAGTGGAAATGAGGTAATTCCGCTGGCGTTGTGCGCCGTTGCAGTTGGCGGTCGACGACCGCCGCACAACACCGCATTGGTTATCATTGGGCCCTATGGGTTCCAGGAGCCAATGGTGATGTGCGCCGGAGGTGATGGTACGCACCGCTGCAGACATGGCTGCCATTTTCTATCAGTGCACTCACTTGCTACCTGACCTCCAAACAGGAGAGGACCTACACTGCAAGTGCTGCTGTGACCTGTGTCTGGAAGCAACAATGGCTCAATGTCTGGGGAAAGGGCCCCTGCCTTCACTTTGGAGGAGTTGGAGAGACTGGTGGATGGGGTCCTACCCTATTGCCCTTTACTCTATGGTACTCCAGACAAACAGGTGAGTACACTGTGAGCATGATGCGTGGGCCAAGAATGTATGGATTGCTGTGTGTGTAAGCCTCATGTGGGGGGGGTTCTGAGGGTTCCTGGGCAGAGTGCTGCATGTATGGTGGTCAATGTATGTGCGTAAGGGGGGATATGTTGGGCCATGAGTATGACAGTACGGACAGTATGACTAATACGTTTTCTGCTGTATTTTTTCTGCAAGTCAGTGCCCATCAGAAAAAGGGTATTTGGCGTGCCATCGCCAAGGAGGTGCAGACCCTGGGAGTCTTTGACCAGCGGAGTACCCACTGCCGCAAACATTGGGAGGACCTGTGCCACTGGGCAAGGAAGACGGCGGAGGCCCAGCTGGGGCTGGCCTCCCAACGAGAAGGGGTGCCCGTCGTACCCTGACCCCCCTGATGTTCCGCATCCTGGCAGTGGCCTATCCAGAGTTGGATGGGCGCTTGAAGGCATCACAGCAGCCAAAAGAGGGTGAGTACAGATTCAGAATCATGACTTTGCGCACGTTAAGGTATTACCTGGGTCAGGGATGTGGGCTGTGGGTGCCCCTAGGCCAGGGCAAACATGGCAGTGCATGTTCAATGATGGGCAAGCTCAGATGCACTCCAACCCCAATAATGTTAGTGGGCATCTACTACTGGGAAGGGTCCTGTGGGTTTCAGGTGTGCAGCTAATGGTTTTATGCATTGTACCCAATGGGCTGGTGACTAGCATTGTAACTGGTAGTGCATGGCCTAGTGCATAGGGCTGTTCCCTGTGAGTTGTGTACACCAACGGTAGTGTTGTTGGTGGCATTAACCAAGTGTATCCTCTGTCTCCCCCCCCCCCTTTTTGTTTTGTCACCCTGTACTTGTGTGCATTAGCATCATCTCGCAGAGGATCAGAGGCACCAATGACGGAGGGAGCTGCATCCCACATTGGCCTGGAGGCCGAATCAACCAACGGTGAGGGCACCAGTGGGACGGAGGGTGAGGGGAGCACCACGACGGAGACAGGAGAGGAAACTACAGACAGCGACTCCTTTGATGGCAGCTCCCTGGCGGTGGCGGACACCTCACCCCAACTACAGGTACAGCCGCCACCCCCGTACCAGCACAGCCCTCCCAGCAGCCCATCAGCGAGTTTCCTGTGCCCGCTTACCCAGGAGGGTGGGCATCTCCTTCGCCTCAGGCACCTCAGGCCCTGCTCCAGTCAGCCCTGTTGCCCTCAGTGAGGCGGCTATTGACCTCCTGAGATCCCTCTCTGTTGGGAAAGTAACCATACTGAATGCCATCCATGTGTAGCGAGGCATTTGCAAAAAACAAATGCATACCTGGAGGGCATTCACTCTGGTGTGGCGGCCCAACAGAGAGCATTTCAGGCTCTGGCCAACGCACTGATGGCAGCCATTGTCCCTGTCTCCAGCCTCCCCCCACCAAGTTCCTCTACCCAGTCCCAATCCCCTCATCCCCAGCCTATCCCAAGGACACCTTCGGACCAGCAATCACCCAAAGCAACACACAGAAGTGGCTCAAGCAAACACAAGCACCACACTTCATCTCACAAGCACTCACACAAGCACCATCCACATACAGACATAACAACATCCACTGCCTCCACTGTGTCCCCCTCCTCCTCCTCCCTCCCAGTAGCGTCTCCACTCACACCTGCATGCGCTACATCCTCATCCACTAACTCCATCACCAGCACGCCTATCCCTACACGCCCCTCACTGGCAGTCACCACCCCCACATCCATGCACACATCCCCTGTGTCCTCTCCCACTGTGTCTGTGACCCCTCCTCCCAAAGTACACAAACGCAAGCACACAGACACCCAACAGCCATCTACCTCACAACAGCATCCAGCCCATGCACCTGAACCCAAACACACCAGACTGACACCTCCTACAACCACTCCCTCTTCCTCCACTTCCAAACCTTCACGCTCTTCCCACCCCAGTGTCCCTAGGAAGCTTTTCCTCGCCAACATTAACCTATTGCCTACCCCTCCCTCCCGTCCTTCACTTCGGGCCAGGGTGGCTACAACCCACCCCAGCACCTCAGCCACCCAGTCCACGGCCACTGTGGTTTCTGCAGCTACTGCAGGTGTGAGAGGCTCCAAGGAGGCACCCGTCAGCCCAGCCAGTGTGCCAGCACCACCTGCCAAGGCCAAGAAGGGTCCGCCACCTAGCAAGGGCAAGAAGGGGACACCAGCCAGCAAGAGGAAGGAGGCACCACCAGCCAGCAAGAAAAAGACACTTGCTGGCAGAAGCAAGGAGGCACCACCATCTGCCAGGGGCAGGAAGAGGCACACAACACCAGCCATGGCACTTCAGCCGTCCAAGGCTGCAGGTGAAGGCCTGGAGACTACCACCACCACTGGCAGCACTGCCTTGTGCACCACTGCCTTGTGCACCACTGCCAGCAGCAGCAGCCCCAGTGGGCAGCCGTCCGAGGCTGCAGGTGAAGGCCTGGAGGCTACCACCACCACTGGCGGCACCGCCACCTGCACCGCGTCCAGCGCCGCCACCAGCAGCACCACTGCCAGCAGCAGCAGCCCCAGTGGGCAGCTGTCCGAGGCTGCAGGTGAAGGCCTGGAGGCTACCACAAGAACTGCAGCGCAACTGGCATCCACTAAGCAGCCGTCACCACAGGTGAGCAGTGTGTAGTGGTGACTACATGGGTTGCAGTGCGTCCAGGCCCCTGTAACACCTGTTGGTGTGACACACAGGTGAGAGACTGTGACCTTGCCCCATCCAGGATGAAACACACTGGGCACAAGGCCCCCTCCAGAACCAGTGGAAGAAGCCATCCACTTGGGAGACTGTGGCCCTGCACCCCCCAAGACCAAGCAGTGGGCAAACCACCCACTTGAGAGACTGTGGCTTTGCACTTCCCAGGAGCAAGCAGTGGACATGGTGCCCCCTCCAGGCCAGTGGCGTTGTACCATCTTCCAGCTGAGGTGCCCCCCATTTCCCGTCCCCCTGAGGTGTCTGTGTGTTTTCGACCTGATGCCCCTCCAGTGTTCTCTCCATTTTGAGGAAGGAGTCAAGTGTGGCCTTGACCTATATGTTTTGGCCCAGTGGGCCACGGACATTTTGGAGTGGGCATTGTCCATCCTTTTGTATATATTGTATATATTGTACATACTGTTTCTTGATTTGAGTACGTTATTTTCTAAGACTGTACTATTACACTCATTTTACTCCATTCCTTTTGTCCTTGCGTTATTCCTGAGGGTTACGGGGTATATATGTAATGTTGTTGCATCTGTTCGTGTTTATGGTGTTAGGGGTGAGGATGGGGTTGTAGCGTGTTACGTGTGTGTGTCACTCTCTTTTTCCCCCGCCCCTCCCTTGTGTGCTAGGTGCAGTACTCACCATGGTCGTCTCTGCTGGCGTTCCTGTTCCTGGTGTATGAGAAGGTACACCAGCATTGGGAAGAATTGCAGCTCGGGCTGCACGGCGTCGTGGTTCTTCCTTGAGTGTTGAGAGGTGAGTCATTTCCCTTCAGAGTAGTGCTTCCACCGTGCTTTTCATGGCGTTGGTACCGCCCCGGAAAAGATGGCGGATAGGTGTGTTGTAATGCAGTGGGTGTTAGATTTTCTTCCGCCTGGCTGTTGGCGGTTTCCGCCGCAGTGTTTGTTGATACCTCTGTGACGGTTGGTGTGTTAAAGTGGCAAGTTTGGGTTGGCTGTTTCCGCCATGGTCATGATTCTGATTTTTTTACCGCTTTGTCACCGACCGCCAGGGTTGTAATGAGGGTCTATATCTCCCCTTACTTTAAATGCCTCTGACTTCTTAGAACTCTGTGATTTTAATATTTCAATGCCTCTTGCTGTTCTCCTATTGATCTCCAAGAGCAACTAACTGCTCACACTTGTGGAGGGATAAATGCTCGATTTAATTATCACCTCCAAAGATTTTACAGCCATCCTTTACTGTTGTGCGCTCAGCTATTATATTACAACAACATATTTTTCTAAAGTAAATCCAGACTTTTCTGTCCCTTTACTTGCTTCTATCAATTGCACCACTGTGTCTTACAGTTAAATTGATTGCACATCTTGGCAGCCCCTGGCCCAAAGCACCACTAAAAGGAAATGTGAAGCGGCTGAAAGGCAATAGCTCATTAGGTATTCTGATGAGTAAAATATCTTCCATTTTCGATTCACAAAAAAAATATAAAAAAATAAGTTAAGTTTTCAAATATGGCCTTTTATTCATTTTGCTTCACATTCTACCCATGAACTGGTCAAGATTGTTAAAGAATTCTCCAATCCATGCTCTTGTAATCTTTGTCATGTCATCCCCAGACAGAATTCTGTGAGCTTCTATCCCCTTTACCAATCAAAAGAACCCAGAGCATTCAGTTTTCTTTCACCCTATCAATTTTGAGTAAAATTTATTTTCTGTTACTACCTTTATTTATTCACTATAGCACACATTACTTCTAAAACTGCTATTTTGGAACCCAAAACAGACTCTTTTTCCGATCCTTGTCTGGGCCGTATTTATCATCTAGCTGTCGATATCAATGTGTCTCTATTTTTTAAGATATTAAATATTTCTGTTGAATCTGCCTCTCTCTTTGCTTCCTAGAAGCAAGGAATAGTACACCCATTGTAATAGAAAGTGTCTGCTGATCCTACCATTGCCAGTAACTGTAGGCCTATTTCTCTCCTTTGGGCCATGGTGCTGAAAAAACTGTGAATCATCAGTTCTCCGATTTCATCAAGCCAGTGTTCCAAAATTACAATGGACTTGTAGTGGCACTTATCTCGATCATGAACCAACTAAGATTCACCCAAGATGTCAGTGCCATTTCTGCTCTCATCTTGCTTAATTTGACCCCTGACTTTGATACTGTGGCCCATATTTATACTTTTTTAGCGCCACATTTGCGTCGTTTTTTGATGCAAAATCGGCGCAAACTTACAAAATACAATGGTATTTTGTACGTTTGCGCCGATTTTGCGTAAAAAAACGACGCAAATGCGGCGCTAAAAAGTATAAATATGGGCCCGTGTGTCATACAACACTATTCTATTGTCATTTGTAGAGCATGAACAATCACCCAAAAGGGTATCCTCACTCTTATCAAGATGTGTGAGGCCACTACTCATAGAAAACCCTTGATTGGCTCTCATCTTCTGTTGGATCTCATTCATCTCGTTCACAAGCAGTTGCCATGCCCCCCACCCTATCAATCTTCATTTAGGTCCATAATGCATGGTGGGCCAGTGGGCTACTCCTGTGGTCTTTGATCCCTATGTTACTTCTCTCGCTAAGATGATTAGGTTCTATATTTTGGAATGTAAAGCCTATAGAGGTGAAATTCAGATTATTCTTATGATAGGATCCTGATCGTGTGAGCACTCGTGACCTGCAAAGCTCACAGAGTTGCCTCACACCATAATAGACAGCAACTTAGCTACTGTACTGTGCTCCCAGTATACTAAAGGTTTACCTTTGGCACTATCATTTGTGGCCTTCTATATTTCACTTTCATAGTTGCTGCAACTGTTGCCTCAATCCCTGCTCAAATGAATGCAAATACAAAACTGGTTATTTTAGTTACCAATTTATCAGGCTTTGTATTGGCTTTGTCTTGATATCTCAGGTGACTCCCCTTGTGTCATGCACCATAACCCTCTTTGTTCTCTTATTACCAGCATCTCCACCAGAACTGGTTATTCTAGTTACCAATAAATCAGCATTTGTATTGGCTTCTTCTTGATATCTCAAGTGGCTCCCCTTGTGTCATGTGCCATGAACCGCTTTGTTCTCTTATTACCAGCACTCCTGCTTATTTTACACACAAGCAAACCATCTCTTGTAGTTCTCAGCACACCTGCCACCAGGACATTTTCAGACTGCAGACTAAGGACTGTTAAAAAGAAAAAATGAGGCAGCAGGCCTTTTCCATATATGCACCTAGCATCTGGGACAACATGCCCATATGTATCACCATACACATCAGTGTTGCTCCAGTTTAGGAAAGAGTTGAAGAACCATCTCCTTAAAGAACACTATATCACAAAGCATTAACTGTCTATGAACCCAGCTACCTCTTCTATCACCCTTTGACTTCAGACTTGTCTTTGACCCTGTACTAGGGCTAGGCTCATGCTATAGACTAAACCATATACATGGTATAATTTGCCACTCAAGGTTTCTTTGCTACTGTTCTACCTGCTATCTTAAACTGTAAAAAAAACTTCGCACTTGTATAGCACACTACTCATCCATTAGGGTCTCAAGGCGCTGTACACATACCGCTGTGGAACCCCTCCTGGCTTTTCCCTGTAAGGCGCCCACTCCTGGGCAACCGCCAGGCATCCAAGCGCTGTCAGGGCTGTTGTGGAGATTAAGCAAGCTATTGCCCAGAGTTACAGAGTGGGGCCCATTAATTAGAATAGGCACTGAGGCGAGAATTATCTGGTCCAAGGGAATTGAGCCCAAGACCCGCTGATGCAGGAATTGAACCCTGGCCCCGGGCCAGATATCTGCATCATGGTCTGCTGCTCTAACTATTGTGCCACACTTCTCCGCCTAACCATTGTGCCACACTTCTCCACTGGTGCTGCACAGTGGATGACAATGATCTAGGGCGAGTAACTTCTACCTTGTCATCTGCAAACCTAATCCCTCCTTCCATGTCAGACATCCATTTTAGGCCAGCTTCTGCACATTCGTGCCTTCAAGCGTGAGAATATTAGCAATGCTCTAATCTTTATGGCACTTGCGATCTACATTTTATGCTATTTTTAAAGATGCTACATGAATGACTTTATTTACCACTAATTTTATTTTCTTGTAATTATGAGATTAGTGACTTCTGTTTACTTTGTAAGTTATTTAACTTATTTCATCTTTTTGATATTTTTATCCTAAATGTACTGTGGGGTTGTTCCATTTTTAAGTTGAACTTTGAGACCTGTTGTCTATACTTTGTGAGCTTCAAGTCCGTCCACTGCTTTTCATTTGCCTATGTCAGTGTCCTTTAATAATCCTTGCTTGCTAATGGTCAATCCTTCCTCTTTGTCCCTCCTTTTTGTCTTGTGTTCCCTCCCACAGAGCACTGGCCAAGTATGTATCATTATGTTTTGGCTGTTTATCTGTTGTTTTGTGGGACTAGTTTTTTCTATGGTTTCTGTTGGTGTTACTGTTCACCTGCACCTCCCACTACATTGCTTGTTTTTAATTGTTTTTTCCTGCTCATGTCGTTGGTGCATGTTCAGCTTCAGCGCACTCTGTCACCCCCCACTACCCGCCAATCGCAACTTTAGGTTAAGACTGATGCAGAGCTTCTTTCCCTGTTTCTTTTCCCACCATCATTGCTGGCCCCTGTTGCCTGTATTGCCTTTAGCCGTTCCCTCCCCATGGAGTTCATGCTGTAAATTGACTGCTACCACCCCCTCCCATTGTCCTTGTTGCCCACATCCCTCGTCCCTCCTCCTCTTCCTTTTCTCCAGCATCTAGACGCATCCACATCATGAAAAAATGTAGGAAAATGTTCAAGGTGCAATGTTACCACAGTTATAAAGATATAGGTTCGAGGAAGGACAAATATTCTGAAGATTACCTGTGACCCAATTGCTTTTCCCAAAGACTACTACACTGCCAAAGTGTCAGCATGCAAGAGTGCATGTGGCACACAAACATGGTTTGATGACATCAAGCTAGATGGCTATTTGTGCAAATTAATTTCAGCTTTTTACAGTACTTGCCCAGTTGAAAACATGAGGGCTGCCTTCAGGTTGGCACGCCTTGTAAGCTGTCCTCACGCAGACAATTACCAGCCCCTTTCTGTGAGATAAAAAGCATATTTCAGCACAAGTGTGTAGATAACCCCATCTCCCCAACTCCAGGAAACCTGGATCTCTATTGAGAATTGAGACCACAGACTGGACAGTGAACAAGCACCTCTGCCCCTCCACCACTGATTACCACAAAGTGGAGGGTTTAGAACTAGAGGACCTCAGTACATGAGCCTTCCTCCACAGCATCCCTCAAAATAAACACCCTCCCCATTAATCTCACACAAATAGGGCCCTTCCTTGTATCTTAAACTAGGCCCATCTTTTCTGTGCTGAAAGGATGCCACATACAGTGGCGTAGTCTGTGTGTCATGGGCCATAGTCAAGGAAAGAAATGCCCCCGGCTGCTGTGTGAACTGTGAAATACAGCAATATTCGGGGTTCAGTGGGCCTCTCTGGACTCTGGTTCCAGGTGCCTCTGCACCTATTGGACCAACTGAACTCTAGTCACACACCAGGAATCAGAGAGACGACATGTAGAGCAATGAATTTATGTATACAGATAATTGGGAGGAACAGCAGCCTGAATTCGAGCAATACTCTTTAACCCCTGCACCAATGAGCTCATTGCACTACTTCATGAGACCTGGGCTGCTGAGCTCGGCACACCACTGTTTAGGACCTGCACCACTGAGCTCAGTAACCACAACACCCACCTTGCACTACTTGGATCACAGTACTACTGTCCAGGACCTGCATCTATGAGTCAAATGCATCACCATGCAGAACACTACTGTGCTCAGAGTTCCAGTTTTCATGACCTACAGCACTGGTAACAGAACACCACAGTATAGAACCTGTCACTGTCCACAGAGCACCATGGCTAGGAAGCAGCACTATTTGATGCCTGAAACTTTGAGCCCAGACCATCACTGCCAAAGGTGTGAAACTTTAAGCCCAGACCCACTCTGTTTAAGGCCTGCACAGCTACGTTGAAAGCAGCACTATTTAGCTCCTGTGCCACTGAACTCCGATTCAGAGCCCCAGTGCTCATGGCCTGTATCTGCTTGTGACTTGTGAAAACACTGAAGCTGTGTTTGAATTTACTAAATTAATCTGAAGGCAAGGACAGTAGATCCTGAACTCCGCTGGTATGCACGAGTAGTCAGCCCACTAGTGATTCCTTTGATATTTAGTGAACAGCAAGCAGTTGGAGTACACCTGCTACTTGCAAACAAATGGGTGTTTGGACACATCAGTGCTTAATTTGTAAATAAAAAGGTGCCGGTGCCCAAAGCCCTCCTCTTAAACATGCGGCTGCTGCAATTAAATGTGCGAGCATGGAATACTGAGGCTGCGTAATCCTGAAGCCATCTCGGGCCTCTTCAATCCATAGAAAGCCCCCCTTGCCCCTTCAGCTCGCTGTTGCAGCTTTCTACTTTCTCCCTTTGTGACGTTTTTTTCATTTTTCCCTTCATCCGTCCCATATGTGTCTTTTGATCGCAGCAAATTCTTGAGTCAGAAGAATAAGCCCTGACCCTCAAAAATAAGTGCTGGTGCTCAGCACCGGAAACAACAAGCGCAAATTAAGCACTGGGACACATAAACTACACGCAGGAAATTCGATGTGTTATCCCTAGCATAATTGAGCTGGTTGTTGGTGTCTCATTATTTCAATTGGTTTCAGTTAGTGATTTGTAATATGTAGACTTTCAAATTTTTTTTGTTTGCTAGACTATAACTTTTCAAAATGCTGCACAACACCAATGCTGCTCTACGACATAGCTTTAAGACACGGCAAAGCCCCAAAAGTAAGACCTATTGGCTATGTCAATGCTTGTTTCCCTTTGTTGTGCCAGTTTACTTTTTTTAGTTTACTTACCAGTTTGTTTCTTTACTTCTGCTCTGCTAGTCCCTGCTATCTTTGCAGTTGATACACTGTGGACGATGGAGATCCATCCAGATGTCAAGACTGCCTAGTTGCCCTGCCCCTTCAAGTCTGCCCTTTTTTTCAAATTGTGCAGTAGAGCTGACCTGTAGATAGGAAGGTGGAGAGTAGCGTTATAACTTAATTGCACTGTGTAGTTACTAGTATTTTCATGCCTCTAATTTCAGAGATATAAGCCTTGTTAATTAACTATTCCCCAACAACAAACTTCAAACTCACAATTTAAGTACTCAGTTTAGTAGATGTTTGACCCCTAAGTACAATCCAGCTTGTGGTGCTGTTTTTAATTAATTTTCCACAACTCTAGCAGTTTCTTGTAACAAATATGTGATTATTTGTGCTTTAGTTTTTGTTTTGAAGATCATATGGATAATCAGCCCCCACATTTAGCAAAAAAAAATAAACTGAAGCAACGAATTGTCAGTCCAACCACTTCAAGGAACACGTCCTTGACTTACTGTGGCCTGACAATTCGTTGACTGAGGATATTTAATCTTTGTCCGATCTTTGATGTGACCTCTTTATTTCAGTTTTAAAACTTGTATTTGTGGTCTTTGAATAAGGAATGAAAGGCAGGAACTATAAATGTCCCCCGAAACTGCCATCCATACTAAGATACATGTACACATAATATAGTGAAAACTAATATTAGCTATCCATACACACTGACACAAAGTGAACACAATGCCCTTCCCTTAATTAAATGAACTATTGTAAAATCTTCTAAGTCTGATTTCTGCAAGTAGTAGCATCCTTGCCCCTGTCGGTCACTGTCTCATCTGAACAAAACGGATTGCCATTTGATTTTTTTAAACATGTATATTTACTGAGTTTTTTCAACAGATATACAACATGTAGTGCAGGCAGTGGCCATACAAACATCAAAGGGCAAACTCTATGGGCTGTACTACCTCAGATAGTGAGGGATCCTGTGTCAACAGGTCCCAGGGGGAGGTTCTCGTAGGTGGCCAGGGGAGGGGAGGGGTGGGGTATGACGGGGTGCAGGGATGGAGAAGGGGGATGCAGGGAAGATCAAAAGGTGTGGCTTCAATATCTGAGAGGATTTCAGGGCCAGAAGTGCGGGTGAGGGGGGGAGGAGGGGAGCTCTGTGGGAGGAGGAAGGGCTTCAAGAGCAAGCAACATTCCTCAAGAGGACAGGGTATCAGAATTCGATGCAGACTCTGACTTTGGGACAATCAATTTAGAGAACAAGGCCTCCTAGCCAGGCGTCACCGGGTGCTGGTGGAGGCCCCTTTGCATTCTCCCTGTGCAATGCCACAGCCTCAGCTTTAGCCCACAGGATAAACCAAGTCAATGAAGCAGGTAGCAGCCCTGCGGTTATCCGATCTAGAATAAATGCCCAAGGCACCCACCTCCCTGGTAGAAAGAGTTGGGGAGCCCATGGTGTGTTCTAGCCGTGTAAGGACAGAGGGCCAATAAGTGTGTAAATGTGTACAATCAAAAGTTGTATTTCCGACCACCCCCTTGGGCATTATATCTGGGGCAAAAGTCAGAGGCACCAGGAAAGACCCGTGTGATCTGTTTAGGGGAGAAATATATAAATTGGAGGATTTAAAATTGGATATATTTGAGGCTGGCAATGCAAGATACCCTCTGTGGGCATGCCAGCCCCCTCTCCCACTCGATATCTTGAAGTCGGCTGCCAAACTCCTCCTTCCAAACCCCCAGCAGGGGCTGGAAAGAAATCTGTGTATGCGTGAGGATGGCCTTAGTAAGCCAGGTAATTAACCTGTGGCCAGCACCCTTAGTATGGAGTATTTGCAGCCACTGGTGCATGTCTGGTTCAGGATCCCATACCCCCATGTGTCTTTCAATACCCCCCTTAGGGAAGCATAAAGGAGAGGCAGGCTCTCAGGGAGGTCATATTGTTCCACCAGGGCTTTGAACGATAGCAGGTGCCTATCTGCATGAAAAACACCCATACAGAAGATACCAGCTTCCGCCCACCACCAGAGGCAGCCACTAGCGAGGGAGCCCCCGAAGCAGGGAACCCAAGTAACGGAATTGCTGGGGCGTACAGGGCAACCTTCCGCTTCAGACATGTGAGGGCTAACCTCCGGAGAAGAGGCAAGTCTGGGGCAGGGGGCCGCACTCAGGAGTGGAGGAGGTGAAGGTGAAGTGCCCTCAAAAGGTGGGGACCGACTGTCCTAGTATCCTACAAGTAGCAGCCCACCAACCAGGAGAAAGCCACTGCAATTGGGCCACCAAATAATAGTGTTCAGAGTTGGGTGTCCCAAGGCCACGCCGCTACTGGGGGAGTTTTACAAGGGCCAACAGTCTGCATGACCCATACCAGAAGAGGTCTCCCAGAACAGCATGAAGTAAGGAACGAGGAAGGGAAAGAGGGAGATGTAAAAAACAATGGAGGGGGAAGAGGAGAATGCTCTTTTTGGAGATCACCAACATGCCAGCCATCGAAAGGGTAAGTGACACCCAGAAGGGGATAGAAGGAGCAAATCAAGTTGACAGTCGCCAGCACATTACCCTTCTAGAAGGACCGAGCTTGTGTGGTATACCCTGATTCCCAAGTAACAAACTGAGAAGGGGTCCTACTGGATTCGCGCCCCCCCAGATCTATGACCCTCAGTTCCAACCCCTGCACTAACACAAATAAACAGGATTTATCCCAGCTGACTATTAGTTCCGGCCGAAGTCTGCCAGTAACAAAGCAACTGCAGAGAGGTCAGAGTTGACGCCCCACAAACATACCTGGCCACTGTCCGCATATAAGGAGATCACCTGGGTTCTGTCGGACGTGGGTATTCCCCATCCCAGTCCCTCTGCTCAGCCCGAGAAGCCAATGGCTTCATGGCCATTGCAAACAGCAATTGGCATTGCTGTAAATGCACATGGCTGCCTCCAACTCGTGAAGGATCTTGAGCCAAACCCCGACCACTACTTGAATGCTCTTGCTACAGAGCACCACCTTGAAGGCCTCCCACTCCACAGTAGGCCAAGAGGCCATGCCCTCATTTTGGCTGAAGAATGCATGTCTCTTAGTGGCAAGCGTGAAACAGGACCATGGGGAGTGCCGCCACATCGGGTAGGAGATTCAGCCCCAATGGAGCCCTGCCACCAGTACGCTATGATCAAACAACTCCCTGCCAAGATAGTTCAGAGCAGTGATAAAGGGGCCAAGGGTTCAAAAGCATACTATGGCCCTCATTAAACCTGGGTGGTGGTCTCACCGACGACAGGCCAGCAGTGAAAACCACCACATTACGAGTGTGGCGGTGTGGCCTCTGCCAAACCACCACATCTCTGCTGGTACCGCCAGGGCAGTAGGACAGCCCGGCTGGAGGACAGCACCTCCAGGCCGGCTGTCCTCTGAAGACCGCCAGCGGTATTAGGAGTCGCCTTTCCACCTGCAGGAAAGGCTGCGGGTGACAGGAAATTCCTTTCCTGCCACCGGCAGACGACTCCCCAACCCCCCCCTTCAATTACATGACCCCCCCTCCTTCCATGACAGCACCACCCTCCCCGCATACATGCCCACACCCACACGCACCCCACATACACCCATTCACCAACACTTACATACACGCATTCACCCACACGCATACATGCACTCATTCACTCGCACCAGACACGCATTCACACAAACATACCAACATGCACTCATTTCAACAGTCACACATGCATACACACATGCATACACACATATATACACACTTACATTCACACACGCATACATACACCCACTCACACACGGACACACAACTCCCCCCACCATCCCACCCCCCTTCTATGTCGGACAATGGACTTACCTTGTCCGACAAGGAGGTTGTCCGCCAGGGAACGGGACCTGGTGCTTCCACCGTGGCGCCATGCCTATTAGGACACCACCACACTGTATTACTGCTCGTAATATGTCAGGCGGAGTCCTTTTGGCGTGGCAGTGATGGCGGTGGAACTGCCTCTGCGCCGCCGACTGCCAGCATGACTGCTGATGGATTTTGGCCCAAATTGTGGTGGACATCCTTCAGTAATCTTTCTGACTGCCAGCACTGGTGGTCTTCTGGCGCCCGCGCCTTCGGTGGTCTTAGGAAAAGACCGCTGAAGTCGTTATGAGGGCCTATGTGATCTAGCAGTGCATAAACCCTATGCATGGGGGAGGTAAAGGAGTAGAGTCGGGCACCTAGGTTATGGTGCTTCCAGGCATCTGAGAGCCCTCACTGCTGAACCCAGGCCGGCAAGCTCACTGCATTAGCAACAGTGGGAATGGAAGGCAGTGGTGCATGGGAGTAGCCCAGCGTAGGATCCAGGACTGCAATAAAATCACTGCCAATCAGCCACGGCAAGTGGGCCCACCGAGACAGTGTAAAAGAAAGGCGGTGCAAGAACCTTGGTTGGTCGGTGTTGGCACACAGCTTAAGAGGACATGGGTATATTTCAGCGCACCTCTAGGAGGACATATCTGCCCTCCAGGTCAATCTCCTGGTGAAGCTCCTCAAGCGGGGTCCTCACCTTTGCCCAGACAGGAGCCCTCCTCGCTTAGGCTGAGAAATTAGTGGTGAAGAAGTGCCCTCTCCAACTTTTCTGCAGTTTGACCACCTTCCTCCCTAGTGATGTGAGAGTGTTGCAGCAAGGTTATGAGTATGCCCTTCTGATTAAGAAAGGTGTACACACTATAGCGTTTGGCCGGGGTATTCATGCCACAGATATTCCAAGAGAGAGCACTATACTTCTGGGGCATCATGGGATCCCTTGGTGTCCACCCTCTCCACCTCCCATGGGAAGCCAACAGAAGAAGGGAGACATCAAAGAGGGTATCAGTAATGGGGGGCCCCCCAGGAAAGCAATCAGTAGATCACCTGTGTCAGATCAAACCATGTGCACAAAATAAATGAACAAAGATAAAATAAAACAGAACAAGAATACTGGAGATCATGAGGTATTGGCCTGCCACCCACACAGAAGCACCAAGCAATTCTAGAATTCAAGGAGGTCAAAAGCACAGGGCCACGCACAGTAAACATTCAAGGAGGAGTGAATCAGACAGTAAGAGGGGGCCCCAGCACAGCCATGTGGCCGAACCCTCCAGCATATAGGATCTGATGATGAAGGTTGTCTAGAATGAAAAGGGCTTTAGCACACAGCTGGAGGCCCAACTGGTTTAGATGATATCATCAGCAGTTTGGAGGGTCACCCTCAGGGGTGTGCCCCTATTGCAGGCTGAAGGAGCAGCGGAACTACCAGAGTCCCAGAGGGCTGAGGAAGTGGCAGAGGAATCCATTGGAGGATCCCTGAAGGTCATTGCCACCTTCAGAGCAGAAAGTCAGCTGTCCGGCGCCTGTTTGGGAGAGGGCACAGCCCGATCTTTGGCTGGCCTGGCGAGTCGCACCCTGGGCGATGATGGCAACCAGTTAGCCTCCCAGGCTGATTCCCTGGGTTCGCTAAGACAGTCCAAAAAGACACCAAGGCTTTGAGCCAGTCCCAAACCTCCAATGGTTACTGGAAGAAAATGAATTTACTGTTGAGCTTCACCTATTGCCATGGAGGGAAAATTTGTGATTATTTAGGGCCCAAGTCTCCGAGTTTGTGCTTAACCCACAGGAAGGAGGACCGCTGGCGCTGAACAGACCATGTAAAGTCTGGGAAAAGAAGGATGTGATGATTTTCCTTGAGGGGTATAGAGGATTAGCAGGCCACCCAGATAACAGCATCTCGACCCTTGAAAAGCAAAATTTTGGCAACAGTGGGCCTTGGGAGGAAGCTGGAGGGGGCCAGGCCAGGACCCGAGGGACCCTCTTGATGGAAAAGAATGAGGTGAGATCCTCAGCAGGGACCAGCTCCTTAAACCACGCCTCCAGGTGAATGACCATGATGGGACCCTCACTGCTCTCAGGAAGGACAATTATGTGGACAGTGCTGCTCCTCACCCAACCCTCTGCATCTTCAGCCCTTGCCTCTAGAACCTGTACTCGATCCTTGAGGTCCCACATTTTTTTCTGAAGGTCTAATGTCTTATGCTGGAGTTCCACCAAGGAGCACTCAGTAAGAGTGACAAAGTTGACTAACTTTCTATGATCTTGCCCGGAGGAGATTGACACCATATATGGCAATCAAATCCACCTTCATTTCCAGGCTGAGGTGCAAAGCCTTAAGGGCAGCCATGATTACATCCAGGTTATCTGGATTGGAGGATGCCCCAGGAGGTTATATTCTAAATGCCTAATACCTTCTTTTTTAACTGACAATAAAATACATGAAAGATCTGAAAGGACTCATTCTGAGTGCAGAATAATCCTATATGAATAAAGTATTTCCTTTGCCACAGCCATCCATGGCAAACCCCTTTTCAAAGCTGAATGTACTTTTGACTTAGAAAAAGCTCTACCTGAAAAAACTGTGGGTCACGCAATGCAATTTTGAACTCAACCAATGTCAGCGAAATCAACTGCACACCCTTATCAGTTGCCATACTCTTTGGAAACCATTTCGGATCCAAAACTTGTAGACAAAAATATTAGTCACTGCTTCTGTTTTAGTATTTTTCACAAGTTTGAACTCTGGCAATTTCTGCTAATCTTCAAAACATATTATGTGATCAGACGAAACACTGAAAAATCTACCGACCTCAGATTTGTGAGTTTTTGCCATGTATGTTCTGGCCCATGAATAGGACACTTTTGCACAGATGTTTCCTTTTCCTTTGCATGTCTTTCACTATCCCTGGAGCTTTCACAAATAAAAACTGGTGTTATGTCTCACCTTTCCAAAAGTAAGCCCTTAGCACATTTTCATGGGAAGATATTCTCATGTTCCTTGTGAGCACTGCTAAAGTAATATCTTGTATTTTCTGAAGTGATACACATTTTACACTCTTATCAATCATATACCTTCCACACACAACTGGAGACAAGATGAAAATGGGTAGATGAATGTAAAGCTACATGAAGACTCTTGATACAGAACCAAACATCACTTAGAATATTTTATGTTCTTCATTACAAGATCAACCTGTGTTGTTTTCTTCAATTTGTTGCATGCAGCTACTGAAACCAATAGTAACCATCTTTACTATCATAGCAAAGGGATCCAATTATTTGCCTCTAGGCCCAATTTAGATTCGGACATTGTAAATGAGAAAAATACTCTGAAAGGATGTTTACTCTCATCTCATTGTGGGGGTGTTGGACAGGCTGTTGGTAAGGGCTGCCTCATTCAAAACCACCAACTCACCAAAGGACAGATGAAACTATTGCAGTTAGCGACTCAAGGAGTGAACCGTAGCCCTGCTCTCTTTAAACTGCTCGAGGCGGGAGTCCCCAAACAGGCGCATCCCTGCAAAAGGCTTGTTTATTAGTGAAGATTGGACATTACTAGTGAACCCAGTAGATCGCAGCCATGCATGGTAGGGAATGGAAACACTAGTGCTGATAGTGTGCCCAGTGGAATCACTTGTGTTCAAGCCACAACGTATTGTACATCACAATCATCTTGATTTGCTTGGACCAAGACAGGGCAAAGGCCATCAGGAAACCCCAGGAGAATGTGAGCCACCGAATTCTAAAGGGTATGGAAGTAACAGCTCAACAGGCAACTGGTGCTGACAGAGCACAGGGCTAGACCAGGAAAAGAAAAGATCCTCTTGATGCCGAGGGTCAACCCACCAGCAGTATTTCAGAAAGAAGGCCTTGCGGTTCCTTAGGGCCCTGAGGCGCACCAGGAGTTGGAAGGGATGCAAAGAGTCGGAGCCTGATCACACTGATCTTTTATCTGATATGGTTTGGCATTCGCCCGGGAAACTCAGATTGTGCTGACCCATGTTGTGGGTTCGGCTCTGAAATCGGTCGACTCCGAAGCGGGATTGAGAAGATTGGCACCATGAGTGCCCTGAGGGAGCAGAATCTTGCTTGGACTTCTTGTGTTTCTTTTTAAATTTACCTGAAGATTTGGAGCGCCAAGAAATCTGGCTTCTTGAGTGGCTCAATGACTCCGGGAACAAGATCTGGAATGAGCCTTAGTTGCAGACCATGACTTGGATAGACCCCGATGTGGAGTCAACTTAATCCTAATCTTGGCGACGTAGGATTTTGCTTTTCATTCCCCTTATTACCTTCAGGTTCATCAATGCACAGTCGCTGCATGCCTTAGAGTCGTGGCTTGAGCCCAGGCACCACAAGAACACCTGGTGAGGATCCATCACACACATCTGTTTGTAACAGTCCCAACAGGGCTTGGAGACTGTAGTTCTGGGGGTGACAGCAATACCACACTGTAAAATCTCAAACAGATGATGAGGGAGCTCTGGATTTGTGTCTGCTGGTGCAGAACAAATGTAACTGCTGTCAGCGCACTGGAGTGATGCCTATATAGGCTCCACACGTTATTTTCGGAGCTGAACAGTGTTACTGCAGGGCCACAAGTCACTACCTTCCACGCGCCAAGGTACTAGTGAAAAGTTTCTGTATCCAGCCTAACACCTGGGGAACATTCAAAAGATGAGGAATCTATGGCTAGAAGTCTCTATCAGAAAATTACATTCTTGCAAAACTAACAAACCTCTTTCTAATGAATACTGTATACAACTGCAGATTCCTCACCTATAGAATATCCACAGGAACCAGACTGGATCCAGATGATTTTTCAGCACAGATCCACTGTGCCATTAGGGGGCATGATGTGGCTCTGCTTCGATCTTGCTATGCTCGAAAGTGAGGGCCAGAGCTGCATATAAGTGCCACAGCTGCACAATGATGTCACTTTCTTTTGTGACACTTTCCATGCCTTAAGGGTAGAGCTAAAAAAACAGTTATTCATGTCAGACTGCAAATCTCTAACTTGAGACCTTTATAGATGTAAAATAGTTGATTCCACAGAACGGGGTGGAGGGGGATTAGGAATCTGCAGATAGATAGAGTAGCCACCAGAAAGAGTCCTACCGAAGGTAAGTAACTTGTACTTCTAATGGATACTTCTAATTGCATACCAAAAAGTTCTGCAGGACAAAATAGGCAAAATTACCTTCTGCTGGACCTCTCTATTAAGTGTGAAAGTGTGCGCTGACGATCACCTTGTGCCAATGCAGTGGTAGCAGCCTTAGTCTTGATGGAATGGGCCTTTAACTCTTCTGCACGCAAATTCATGGCCAACACATTGCAGAGGACTACCACCTAGATAATGTTGTCTTTTACACTCCCCTGCCTATCTTTGCCTGAGGGAACCCCACAAAGATTTGATAGTCCACCCGATGGTCTTTGGTAGGATTGATATAAAAGCTCACTGCTCTTCAAGAGTTCAATCAATGGACTCTCTGTTCCTATTTCGAGGGGTGAGGCTGAGCAAACAACATATGAAGAGTGATGGGCTACCCAACAAGAAAGGGAGCCAGAACTTTTGGTAGAAATGGTGCTCTAGTCTTCAGCACCACATTTTATGGACAAAATGTTGTGTGTGACGACAGCACTGACAAAGCTTGAAGATCCAGTCGAGCTGAAGAAATTGCGATAAGAAAAAACACCTACTGGGTCTGAACACATAGAAGACAGTAGTGCAATGGCTCAAAATGGATGTGTATAAGAAACGCAAAGACCAGATTGAGGTCCCACTGTGTCATCACAAAGGGTTTAGGAGGAAACGTGTACTAAACCTCTGAGAAATAGCATCACAACAGGTGATTAGAACAAGGATGATTGGTCTAGTAAATGCAACAAGGCCCAAAAGGACGATCAGATAATCTTTAACCATGCCCTTTGGAAGTCCTTGCTGAGCCAAAAATATGACCAACAACAAGATGTCTGACAATTTTGTTTGCGACTTGTCCATATTACGGGTGCCACAACAATTCCCAAACTTGTCCAAGTATCCGGTATAAACAGACTTTGCAGGATGCCTGGCCACAAGGATGACATTCACTACTTCTGGAGGAAGATCGAATACGGTTGAATGCCCATGCTCATTCTCAACTCATGGAGGCATAGATTGCATAGACTCTGGTGCAAGACCGCATGCTGGCCCGCATGAAGGTTCTCCCCAAAGTGGCTGCTGATCAGAAGACAGATGCCAGTGCAGAGAAGCTCAATCTCTTGGCCCAATCTAAAGCCACCACAATTACTTGGGCCCAGTTGTTCTCAATCGTCTTCAGAACTCTGGGCAAGAGAGGTAGTAACAGGAAGGCATACACGACTCTGTGCTCCATTCTAGGCATAACGTGTCTCAGAGAGAGAGAGCATTCTTGGGAACTCAAGAATGCAAAAGTGTTGACTTGTCTGTGATGTAGAGATCAGGCCAGGGTTCTCCCCACTGATGGAAGCACCCCTGCACCTCCTCCAGGTATAAGTGCTATTCTTTCATACACCCTGGTTTTTAAATATCCTGCCACGTGGTCTACAATCAGGGAAATGTCCTGACAATTTAGCCAGTTTCAGACATGTAGGCCCTCATTACGACCCTGGCGGTTTGTAACCGCCAGGGCCGCTGGACGGGGAGGCACCGCCGACAGGCCGGCGGTGCCCCGCGGGGCATTCTGACCGCGGCGGCTTAGCCGCGGTCAGAGAAGGGAAACCGGCGGTCTCCCGCCGGTTTCCCGCTGCCCCCAAGGAATCCTCCAAGCCGGCGCAGCTTGCTGCGCCGGCTTGAGGATTCCGACTCCCCCTCCCGCCATCCAGTTCGGGAACCGGATGGCGGGAGGGGGAGTCGCGGGGCCCCTGGGGGCCCCTGCAGTGCCCATGCCAACGGCATGGGCACTGCAGGGGCCCCCGAAAGAGGGCCCCAAAATGTATTTCACTGTCTGCCTTGCAGACAGTGAAATACGCGACGGGTGCAACAGCACCCGTCGCACCTTCCCACTCCGCCGGCTCGAATACGAGCCGGCATCCTCGTGGGAAGGGAGTTTTTCCCTGGGCTGGCGGGCGGTCTTTTGGAGACCGCCCGCCAGCCCAGGGAAAAACTCATAATACCCTCCGCGGTCTTTTGACCGCGGAGCGGTATTATGGAGGGCTGAATTCTGGCGGACGGCCTCCGCCGCCCGCCAGAATCAGAATGAGGGCCGTAGTGTCTTCTGGCATACAGCTAAAAAAACACACCCACTGCCCTGCTTGTTGCATTACCACACAGCATTTGTGTTGTCTATGAGGACCTAGACCATTCTCTCTTTAATGGATGACAGGAAGGCTTTCTAAGCCAAGCTGGATGGCCCACAACTCCAACAAGTTGAAGTGGAGACGGGTCTCTGTCTGAGAACATTTCTTCTTAACTCCACCTCTCCCAAATGACCTCCCCAAACCATTAGTGATGCATTTGTCACCACTGTCAGCTTGGGAGGGGTTGGGAGAGGGGTCTGCCACTGGTTCCTTTGTGGTTCAGCAGCCAACATTGCAGATCTTTTGTAGTCTTCTCAGTAACTTGTATTGAATCTGATAGATTTTCTTGGTGCTAGGCCCACTGAGATTTCAGATCTTACTGCAGAGCCCCCCGTATTTACCACTTGGCCCAGTCAATGAGCAGCATGCAGGAGGCCAATAGTCTGAGAAGTCTCAGAGCCAGCGGAAAATGGAAAACTGAAAGTGCTTGTGGCCCTCCTTGAACAGCAAGTAGTGCCTGTGGGCCTGCAAGTTGGGAATATGGAAAGAAGAAACCTACCTGATCGTCCTGTGGCAAAATGGATAAATGTTGTTCTGAAAGCTTCTCTAAGGTAGATGAAAGAGGCAGCGGTTCATAAAGGAATAGGATCGTACTATCTTCAGGATGCACCTGTTGGGTGTTATGGCCTGCCACCTATGGAGAAAATGACTAATTCTGCCTCCCACAGGGTGGTTGTTTGCCACTGAGGGTAAACAAAAGTGGTCTGAAAGCTGCTGCTGGAGGGGCAGGGAACTGAAAGGTTCACTGTTCCTGTGGGCCTGGACGCTGTCTATTAAATCCCCTAGCGCAATCCCAAAAGAACAAGGGTGCCTGTTGTTGGGGTGAGGGTTTTGCCGTTGCCAGTAAGCGAAACCCCTGGCGATACCTCAAAGGGGTTGAGGCCATTGTGTGTGCAGAGATACTGAGGGAGCACACAGTGTCATTTTCTTTAAAGTACTCTAGGGCGGAGTTGATCTTCTCAACAAAGAGGCAAGACCCGTCAAAAAGCATACTTATGAGTGATGTTTGGACATCACCCAAGAAACACCTGGACTTCAACCACGCATGGCGTTGGAGCACCACACTAGTTCTGACTGCTCTGCCTAAACAGTTGTGTTCAGGCTTGATCATGTAACATATTTGGCTGCATCCTGGACATCCTGCAAGAATTATTCTGTGTCTGCTGGCAAGATTTCCACACCCATGTCCAATCTGCAAGAGATTACCTACCAAGCAAACAGCTGGCATCAATTGGCCAAAGGGTGAGGCTAGCTGATGAGAACATCGTCTTTCTAAATGCCTTCATTCTTTTTTTACTTCCTGTCTGGACGGGTCGTAGGGAAAGACTTGGGATTAACCGTGCTCTCAGATGCTTGGACCACCAGGCTCTCAAGAGTAGGATCCTGCGTCAGAAAGGCGATGGAATATGGAAAATCATGCCATCGCCAATGGTTAGGGATGACGGCAAACTTAATCCGAATACAACTAGCTTCAGACACTCCTCCTCAAACCCCCAAACAGCCTGAAGGTCCTTATCCTGGGCCTAACCTTGATTGTCATCAACCTTATCAGAAGTCAGCGTGCCCTATTAGCAAGGTTTGTAAATTAATAATTACTTCATCCTTCTAGTTTGAAAGACTCTATGACAGTCTTAAATTTAAAACTGTTAAATAATATTTTGGAGCTTAAATCTATCAATACAGGGTCAGATCGAAAGGGCTGATTTCCTGGAAGCAGAAATAGGCCACAGGAGGAAGGTACAAGGCTCACCTTCTCCAAACACAGTAATGCTCTTCAAGTTTACATATTCTCATCCTATTTTTATGTCTATGGGAATAAAAACAGAACTGAAAAATGAAGCTCCAAAGTATGCCTGCCAATGACCCACAACAGATGCATCTTATAGTCACTAATAGTCACTTTATCAATCAGAATGACCACAATTCACTGCACTCTCATTTTAGCACTTTTTATGGTCAAGATATGTTTGGACCCTCCACTGAGAAACCGCTAAAGATCTTTATTAGTCTAGAGGGGTGACAGATAATAGTGAATAATAAGGAGAGAAACCCACTGATTCCCCGCAGCTGGGGGGCTCAAATCTGTACCTCCAACGAAGCGCTCTTCAGAGGCCAACGATTTCCACAGCAAGAGAGGAAACCACAGATTTTCTGCAACCGGGCGATGACGAGGCTGTAAACAACACCGCCAACAAAACGCTCTTCAGCATATGACGATTCCTGCAGCACAGGAGAGGAAACCACTGATTCCCTGCAGCCTTCCATGGGCGACGATTCCCACAGCGTGGGAAGTGCGCGGGCCTCGTCTGGGCAAAGTCTGGGCCAAAGGCAGGCCTGAAGTGATCCACACGGGCATTATGCCGGCTTCCTGTTGATTCACCCTCTGGCCATACGTAGCAAAAGGTAATAAATAAACAGCATAGACCGCACGAGGTCTTTGGTGCTCATACAGCACTTGGTATTTGTGTGTATTTGTTAGCGCCAGCTGTGTAGGTTCTGATACCCTGGTGCAGTGTGTAGAGAGCCATCCGGGCTCTCCCCTACAATGTATCCTGTTCTGCGTATCCGGGCGGAGCGCAGAACAGAGGTGATAAATAAAGAGGGAACCGCGCTGACGCAGTTCCGTTTGGAGACTCAAACTGTGTGGAGTCTCCGTATTTGTGCACAACATGGTGGGGGCCTAGTCTACCACACAGTGTACCACAGTCTGACGAGGATAGTCGCAGGGCGAACAACAATTAGCAACGAAGGTGGACTCTCCCTTGCGCACCTCTTTCCTCAACCCAGCACCCCAAGCAAAGCATGAATGTTCAAGGGGCAGAAACTCTAGAAATCACCCACACATAACAGCATCCATAAGAAAAAAACAAAGGGGAAGGAAACTAGAGACAATAGTAGGGCCCTGCCTGGGCACCCACAAGGTTGGAATACCACTCCTGCGAAAATTTAGCACAACAGCAGCCTCATGCCCCCCATGCCCTAAAGGAGAGAAAACAGATACTCCACCAGCACGGTAACAAGGGACCTGCTTGGCACGCTGACACAGGCACATAGCCCTCAGTGCCCATCCGGTAACCCACAGCCCTGCTATCCCGCTTCATGTAAGGTACAGACCACAACAGAGCCATGGCAGATGATGCCAATGCGATCCCTCAACCAACACATCAACAAGTCACTTTTCCCCACCAACACACGGTAGTAGGAGTCATGCAGCCAAACTAGTGGACCCAGCCACCACTGCGCCCCGATGGCGCAACTGGATAGAAGGATTAGAAAACTACTTCGTAGCCACCAGCGAGACTGATGGGGCTGTCAAATGCTCACTCCTGCTCCATCACATGGGGGAAACAATTTATTTACAAACTGTTTAAACACCTTCCCAACACCGGCAGAGCTAACGACTATTGTGCAGCGGTATGGGCACTCAAAGCCCCAATTAAAAGCCAACTTCTAAAACTTCAAACTATGTCAAGCCCGCCAGCGAGTAGGTGAATCCATCTACGCCTTTTATGTGTAACTGCGCAAACTAGCCAGTACCTGCACGGCCGATGACCAACTCAAGGAGAGGAGAGCTCAACTGATTGAAGGGTACCCCAACAAAACACTTGAAGGGTACCCCAACAAAACACTCAGAGGCCTCATTCTACAACAACCCAACATCAGCTTAGATGATATCCTCATCATGGCCAGATCCCACGACCTCCCAGCCGTGAGAGCATCAGAAATGGACATAGCATTAACCAAGGCACCGGAAAAGAGCACAACCATCAACGTAGAACTTGCAGATGCTGTAATGACAAAAGGGAAACTCAACAGGCCCAAAACACTTGCTAATACCAGACCCGAGCAATGCTGTGGATATTGCCCTCCAAAGAAACACCCTCCAAATGCATGCCCTGTCCAAGGACGCACATGCTCCAACTGTGGAAGAACCAATCATTTTGCATCAGTCTGTCAGGAAGGGTTTGGAAATAGAAGAGCAAGGAGCAGATGGCAATCAGTGAGGGCAGTGCGACAACTATGACTAGAAGAAGCTGAGCCACCCGGCACTGCCAGCTACCAACGGAGGCTCCGATAACAACAAGAGGAGTCACAATCCGAACAAGAGGAAGGAGTCTTTCTCATCTCATTCACAAACAAATTAAAGAAACACTGAAGGCCACAACCCACCTGCGTAGTAGAAATTGCTGGTTCAGATGTCAAGGCGCTCATCGACACGGGGGCATGTATCAATGTCATGGGGATCCAACAATATTGACTCCTCAATTTGAAACCACCACTATCCCCCTCTCACAAAAAGATAATTGCCTATGGCAGCAGACCCCCTTGCCCCTGAAAGGCCATATGACGGTAGGTGTGAGATATGACAACCAGGAAATCCTCATAAGGTTCCACATCATTGACAGAGAAGCTGACACCCTGATCTGGAGCCTCGCTGTGGAAGACCTAGAGTTGGTGTCATTTGCACGCAGCGTGAAAACATCCCAGATGGAAGAAGTGTTATAGCAATTTCTCAGACTCTTTGATGGCCTTGGGTGCTTGAAAGCACCCCCAATCAAACTTTGCATCAACGACCTATCAAACCCATTGCACTGCGCCACCGACAAGTGTCTTCCCACTTACAGCCCCTCATTGAGAAAGAACTTGAGAGACTCAAAGGCCTCAGGTTCATCGAAAATGTATCTGGACCCACACCCTGGGTATATCCGATGATGATAGCTGAGAAGCCAAGACAACCTGGCAAGGCCCGTTTGTGCATTGATATGTGTCTACCAAATAGGGCCATCAAGAGAAAATTACATCTCACACCAACAATGAATGACATCATCGCCGGCCTCACTGGGGGCCGATGGTTCTCCAAATTATGTCTGAACTCTGGGTATCACCAGCTGCTCCTGTCAGAAGAAAGCAGATACATCACAACATTTTCAACCCATCTAGGACTATGCCGGTAAGTACGACGAAACTTTGGGATCTCTTCAGCTGCAGAGGTATTCCAAGCCGCCATCAAAGAAACCCTCTCAGGACTAGCAGGAGTTATGAATATCAGCAACAACATACTGATATTCTCAGCAACAGCTGAAGAGCATCACAAACATCTAAAGGCTACCTGAGACCCAATGGAGCATGGTGTCACCCTGCACTGTGAGAAGTGCTCCTTTTTCCAAAACACAATAGAATTTTTCGATTACTTCTTCAACCAGGACAGGGTACAAGTAGACCAGAGGAAGTCAAAAACCAACAAACAAGCGCCAATGCCCACAACTGTATTGGAGGTCTGCAGTTTTCTTGGGATGGCCACATACCGCGGCAGGTTCATCCCCAACCTTGCCACAAGTGTGGAGCCCCTGAGATCTCTCAGGAAAAATTATGCCTGATGGAAATGGGGTCTGGCAGAGGAAGAAGCGTTTCAGAGCATCAAAGCTGCTTTACTGAACAAGGCAACAATGCCATACTTTGACCACTAGAAGGACATTGAACTGTTAGTGGATGCCAGCCCTGTAGGCCTTAAAGCTATACTCACCCAAGAAGGCAAACTCAGAGATAGGCACCACTGGCATTTGCCAGCCGAGCACTCACTCCAATCGAGAAAAGATACGCCCAAATGGAGAGAGAGGCCCTAGCCATCAAGTGGGCGAGCACCCATTCCCATCTCTGTAGGAGACAATTGTGACAGACCACCAGCCATTAGTACCACTGTTTAGAGGCACAGCTCCTCACCCACCTCCCCGGATAGAGCAATGGGTTATCCAGCTCCAGCACAATAACTTCAACATTGCTTATCGACAGGGATCGAAAAACCCAGCTGACTTCCTCTTAAGCCATCCGGCGGACACAGAAGGAGAAGATGGCAAGGACATGAAATTGTCTGAGGAGTACATACAATTAGTGATACTGAGTGCCTGCCCTAACTCAATGAGTATAGACAAAATTGAAGTACCAACAAAGAAAGTTGCTTTGCTGCGCAAAATAGCGAATACCATACAACAAGGCTCATGGTACTTCCTCCGTGGCTCAGAAAACTGCTGAGGCTTCAACCATGATAACCTCACACAAATGTGGAAGATCTGAAATGAACTCAGCATCACACCCAAGGGCCTCGTCCTTAGAGGTCACCGGATAGTGATTCCAGAGAGCCTCCAACTACGAGTGACATCACTTTCACACAGAGGACATCAAAGCAGAGCCAAAGCAAAATCATGCCTAAGAGCGAAAGCATGGCTCCCTAATCTGGAAGCAATTGTTGACGACTTTCATGCGGCGGTGTCCAGCCTATCTATGTACCAGCCCCCAAGAGGTTCTGGCCTTCATCATTACTGAGGAGCCGTGCACAGGGCCCCGGTACAAAGTGAGCATGGACTTTGCGAGTTTTCTGGATGGGAGGATCACAATGGTTCTGGTAGATGGGTTTTCCAAGTACCCCATAGTCAACGTCATGGAATAAACGGCATTCACCAATGTATTGCCAGCCTTGGAGAAGATTTTAGCCTTATTCGGACTGCCGGAAGAAATCAAGACTGACAACAGGCCCCAATTCCAGGGATCTGAATTCAAGGAACTCCTCGATCTCCTAGGAATACGTCATTGCCACATTACCCCCCAGTGGCCTCAGGCAAATAGAAATGCAGAACGCTTTATGCACACTCCTAGCAAAGTGCTGAGAGTTGCTGTTCTCAATAAATGTGACCCAGAACTCAACCTCCACCAATTCCTGCGGGAGTATTGGGGCACACTGAACTGCCCAACACAACAAGCCCATGGGACATAATGCTCAAAGGAAACAGAGGGGATACAATTCCATTTCATCCTGAATGGTCTCCTTAGAGGCACACGGCAGACAAAGAACAAATAATGGAAGAGCGAGTGCCCGAATGCAGGCGACCATGAGGCATATCTCACAAGGAGACAGTGTGATACTTAAAGACTGGAAGCCAGGGTGGAAATTCCAGATGCCGCTCGAACCAGGCATCTGGGAAGTAGTCAAGGTGGACGGCCCCATTGCAACGGCAAACAAGGGTTGTGAGACTGTCTCCCGGAATATCTCATTGTTCCGTAAAGTAATGGCACAGGCCTGCCGGAGAAGAGTTGGACATCATACCAGACAGTCCCTCTATGAGGGAAGCAGACAACATCACCCTGTCATGAGAAAACACTATTGACCTGAACCCCAGGACAGAACCTAGGAGTCAAGAACATCAATCAGAGGTGAGCGAAGAGGTGATGCCTGATCGCTCCCAGCATGCCCAATATAGCCTGAGACATAATCCCCCACAAAGCCAATGGCTGAAAGACTATGGCCCTCATTATGACATTGGCAGTAAATCCCACTTATCGCCATGCTGGATGCCGCCAACATACTCCCGCCACGACGGATATCCGTTCATCATATTATCACACACACCAATCTGTCACTATTCAGCCACAGACACAAGTCTGCCACACCAAAAGTCAGTGATAAACTGGCGGTATCAAAACCCACACCGTTACGCCAACAGAACAATGCCAACCACATTATGACCCACGAATCACCACGGCGGACATTCAATGGCGGCAAACCCTTGGTGGTACATACCGTTGTGCTCAAAATACACACACACATACAAAACTACACCACATTGGTCAATTTAAATAACACATACCTGACACCCATACACACAACACACCCACCCACTCACACCACTATAAACCACACACCCACATTATCCACAACCCTTTACCATTATAAACTATTGGCACGAGACAGACACCAGGATTACAGACAAAACCAGAGCCACACACCACCTACACCTATACACCACCCACGCACCCCCATCACACACCCCAACACATCACCCTACACACCCTCACCCACACAACTCACACAACACCCCTGGCACCTCAAAGACACCTCAGATTCTCAGAGGAGGAACTAAGGGTCATGGTGGAGGAAATCATCAGGGTAGAGCCACAACTATTTGGAGCACAGGTGCAGTAGATATCCATTGCTAGGAAGATGGAGCTATGGCAGAGGATCGTGGACAGGGTCAACACTGTGGGATAGTATCCAAGAACCAGGGATGACATCAGGAAGAAGTGGAACGACCTACAGGGGAAGGCATGTTCTACTGCAGCAAGACACCAACTCGCTGTACAGAGGACTGGTGGTGGACCCTCACCCCCTCCCCCACAAATAACAGCATGGAAGGAGCAAGCCTTGGCAATCATGCATCCTGAGGGCCTGGCCGGAGTAGCAGGAGGACTGGACTCTGGTAAGTCAACTCTCTATTACTATCACCCCTCTACCTGCATGCCATCACATACCCCCACCCTCACCCTCACTCCCATCACTCCACCACCTCCCACCTTCACATCTCACTCATCCCAATTCCAAACCCTGCATGCCATACCAATGCATGGACATCTCTCACAGACCTGCATGGACACCTATCACTAAATCATGCACACTAGAGAGAATCAGCTAGCCCACCACATACCAACTTACACAAGTGAAAGCTGCTAGGCCAAATACAAACAAAGAAGGCAACCCACCGATGCACAACATGTCAGACACAGAAACAATAACACTGCATCTACATCCCCACAAGTACCCCAGCCAATGTCATTGGCGAAGAGGTGGCAGCACTATCCAGTCCCCCAACAGAAGAGGCCCACAGTGATGACAGCAACTCTAGTCGCCAGGATCTGGATGACCAACCTGGTCCATCAGTGACCTCTGTACAGTCGGATACCCAGGCACAGTCAAACACCAACACAGATCCTCCCCCATCAGCAAACACCACCACAGCACCCACCCAGCATACCCATACCTCTGTCCCCAGGACACATCAATCAGCAGTGTGTCCAACACTACAGGGACCCCAGGGCACACCTCATACCCAAGACAATCAGGGACCTGGGGTCAGTGGCAGTGGGCACACGGTTCAGGGGACAGAGGCACATGACAACAGGGAAACTGAGAGGAGTGCTGTGCACCAGGTGGAGGCCAGGCCCAGGGAACCGACTCTCCAGGTGGCAATCACCGATATCCTGGGAGCATACCAGCATTCCCAGGATACGCTGGGCCAGATCCTGGACAATGTGCAGGAGAACAGGTGGCTGCAGGAGGGACCGGTTCAGGGGATCAGGGAGGACTTGCAGGCCATCACCACCACCCTGTTTTCCATAGCAGGGGCACTGACAGACATGGCCAACATCACGAGGGAGGTATTCTTACAACAGCGGGCCCCTGCCACTAGCCAGACATCTGAACTGCCTTCCACATCCGCTGCGGCTAGTGGACAGGAGGCCCCGCCACAGGACCAACAGGCCACCAGCATCCCTACCCCTGCAGAAGGTGAACTACCCCTCAAACATTCCCTGCGATCCAGACAGGAGCCAGAGACTATTGCCAAGACCCCGCCAGAAAATTAGACTCTCCTGATTGTCACCCTTGTGTCCCACTCTGTCACCCTGTCCACCTTGAACTGCCATTGCTCCCCTTCCTATGTCCCCTTGGACAATGCACTTGTGCTACAAACAGACTGGAACAATACCCTGGGCTTTCCTCCATCATCAACCCATCACAATGCACTTGCCCATCTCCTTCTTAGCACTTCAATATACACCCTTTGAATAAATACAAGTATGGAGTATGTCAAATGTTTTAAGTATGTATTTGTTTAACCATGTTCAAACATTGCAGTTCAACTGTACAGTAATGTTCACATAGGAAAGACCTGTAGTTGGCTGCAGTGATCACACCAGGAGCGATAGTGGGGCACCAACATCTGCACAATTAGTTGTCAAAGGGTATAGTGAGTGGGCATAGAAGTGGGAAATAACAGCATGCCGGTGACAAAGATAATCCAAATAATTACATTGAAATTTGAAGTACCACTGTCTTACCTGTGTGTCATTGGAAGTATTGTCGAATCACTGCAGTTCTGTTGTCCTCATCCTCTGCCTCCTCATCCTCACTGTCCACAGGGTCCACTGCTGCCACCAGGCCATCTCCAGCCTCCTCCTCCTGCAGAAAAGGCACATGGCATCTCAAGGCAAGATTGTGCAACATGCAGCATACCACGATTATCTGGCAGACCTTCTTGGGTGAGTAGCACAGGGATCCTCCAGTTAGATGGAGGCACCAGAACCTGGCCTTCAGGAGGCCAAAGGTACGTTTGATAATCGTTCTTGTTCGCCATGTACCTCACGTTCTTCTGCCCTTGTCCTGGGATTCCTCACAGGGGTCAGTAGCCATGATAGATTTGGGTAGCCAGAGTCACCTGCAAATATCGAGGGACAACATTTAGCCACACACTATACTATATGGCCCACACCATACAAATACACCAACATCTACTGGTACCCGGGCTCACCTATAGGCCACACACTGTGCCTCTGTAGTTGGTCCATCAAATTTGGGATGCTGCTATTCCTCAGGATAAAGGCATCATGCACCGACCAGGTACACCAAGCACACCATCTGGACATTCATTTAGTGAAAACTCTTTCAATTTCTGAACACCTGCTCATTTTGCCAGCGGGGGGTGGACAAATGCAATATGTGTTCCATCAGTTGCCCCAATTACGTTGGGGATATGTCCCATTGCATAGAAGTCAGCCTTCACTATGGCCAAATCCTCCACCGGGGGGAAAACAATGTAGCTGCACGTGTTTAATCAGGGCAGACAACACTCTTGGCAGCTCTATTGAGAACATTGGCTGTGAAATTCATGCTGCCAAGCCCTCTGTCACTTGGAAAGAACCAGTTGCCAAGAAATGGAGCACAGATAGGACTTGCACAAGAGGGGGGATCCCAGTGAGGTGACAGATAGCAGATATTAGGTCAGGCTCCAGTTGGGCACACAGCTTTGTGATTGTGGCCCTGTCAGGTCTATAGGTGAGAATAAGGTGCCTATCCTCCACTGTTGCCAAGTCCACCAGGGGTCTGTACACAGGGATATATCTCCATCTCCTATTCATCTTCAGCGGTTGCAGTCTAAGGGACAAAAGAGTGAGGAATCAGTCACAAACTGAACATCGTAGCCACAACAGTACAATGCATGATGTTAATTTTTAATGTATAAGTGGTATTTGTCCTGTATGTCTAATTTTTAACTGTTACACAGTTATTATCCAGGGCCTTCCCCCCACCCATGAAATGGCGTCTGCCTGTCCTGTGTAGAGATAATTCTGCTGACGTGCGACATTGCGGGAGGGGTCGGGAACCGCTGTGCAACTCCTCACTGATTAACATTGGGCCCTATAGGGTACAGTGGCCAATGGTGATCTCTGCTGTAGGTGACGGTATGCATCGCTGTTGACGTGACCGCCATTTTCTATCTGATCACTCACTTGCTACCTGACCTTCAACAGGAGAGGACCTATACTGCATGTGCTGCTGTGACCTTTGTCTGGAACCTACCATGGCTCGTGTGACTGGGGAAAGTGCCCCTGCCTTCACCTCGGCCAGTACGGACTGCTGTATGGGCCTCCAGACCAACAGGTGAGTACACTGTGAGCACAATGCATGGGACATGAATGCATGGAGTGGTGTGTGTGAAAGCCTTGAGTAGGGGTGTTGGTGGATGTCCCCTGGGCGGTGTGCAGCTTGTGTGTTGGGCCCTGTGTGTGCAAATAGTGATGTGAAGGGGTATGGTGGGCCATAAGTGTAACAGGCAGGACTGTCTGACTGATACCATTTACTGTGTGTATTTCTCTGCAGGTCAGCGCCCATCAAAAGAAGGGTATATGGAGTGCCATCAGCAAAAACGTGCAGACCATTGGGGTCTATGGCAGGCAAAGCACCCACTGTCAGAAACTGTGGGAGGACCTGAAACGCTGGGCACGGAAGACAGCAGAGGCCCAGCTGTGGATGGCCTCCCAACGAGGAAGGGGTGCCGTTGAACCCTGACCCCCCTGATGGCCCGTATACTGGTGGTGGCCTATCCGGAGCTGGATGGACGCTTGAGGGCATCACAGCAGCCACAAGGGGTTGAGTACAGTTCCCATCATTACAACTTACGCATGGTAGGGGGGACCCGGGTGGGGGATGTGTGTCAGTCGATGCCCATAGGCCAGGCCTGACATTGAAAAGTAGGTCCCATGTTGGGCAAGGTTCTGAAGTGATAATCCTGCTACCTAGCTTCTAGGCATCCACATCTGGTGAGGACTGTGTGGGTCTCAGGTGTGCTGCAGGTGGCGGTATGTGCCCCTCCCCATGCACTGTTGGCTAGCAATATTACTGGTAGGGCATTGCATGGTGCGTAGGACTGTTCCTTGTGTGTGATGGTGGTGTGTACGCCAACGGTGGTGTTGGTGCAGCCATTGACCAAGTGTATCCTTTGTCTCTTCCCCCCTTTTTGTTTTGTCACCCTGTCCTTATGTGCATTAGTATCATCTGGCGGAGGAGCAGAGCC
Organism: Pleurodeles waltl; assembly: GCF_031143425.1. Classification (NCBI taxonomy): domain Eukaryota; kingdom Metazoa; phylum Chordata; class Amphibia; order Caudata; family Salamandridae; genus Pleurodeles; species Pleurodeles waltl. The sequence continues at coordinate 1,379,365,934 of NC_090446.1, read as the reverse complement.
ACCGCTGACGGAGGCAGCTGCATCCCACAGGACCCAGGAGGCAGAGTCCACCGACAGTGAGGGCACCAGTGGGACGGAGGGCAAGGGTAGCACCAAGGCGGAGACTAGAGGAGATAGTTTGGACACAGATACCTCCTCCGATGGAAGCTCCCTGTGGTGGCGGACACTTCTGTGACCATCCCAGCTACAGGTACACCCACCACCTCCCGTACCAGCACCGCCTTCCCAGCAGCCCCTCAGCGAGTTGCCTGTGCCCGCTCACCCAGGAGGGTGGGCATCTCCTTCGCCCCAGGCACCTCAGGCCCTGCCCCAGTGAGCCCTGCTGCCCTGAGTGAAGAGGCTATTGACCTCCTGAGATCCACCTATGTAGGGCAGTCAACCATTGTGAATGCCACCCAGTGGCTGGCAGCCCAAATGCAACAGACAAATGCATTCCTGGAGGGCATTCACACTGGTTTGGCGGACCAACAGAGATCAATCCAGGCTCTTGCCTCCTCTCTGATGGCAGCCATTGTCCCAGTTTCCACCCTCCCCCCTCCAACTTCCTCTTCCCAATCCCATTCCCCTCAACCCCAACCTATACCAAGCATACAGGCAGACGAGCATGCACACAGGACAACACACAAGAGTGACACAGGCAAACACAAGCACTACACATCATCCCACAGGCATTCACACAAACACCATCCAGATGCAGACATACCAACATTCACTGCCTCCACTGTGTCCCTCTCCTCCTCCACCTCCCTCCCAGTTGCGTCTACACTCACACCTGCATGTACTACATCCTCATCCACTACCTCACCTAGCAGAACACACACGTTACTGGCAGACACCCCCCACAACAGCCATGCACACGTCCCATGTGTCCTCTCCCACTGTGTCTGTCCACCCCCCCTCCCAAGGTACACAAACGCAAGCACACAGACACCCAATAGCCATCCACCTCACAACAGCATCCAGCCCATTCACCTGCACCCAAACACAGCAGACAGACATCCTCCTACAACCACTCCCTCTTCCTCCATTCCCAAACCTTCTCCCTCTTCCTGCCCCAATGTCCCTAAGAAGTTTTTCCTCTCCACCATTGACCTCTTCTCTACCCCTCCCCCGTCATTCACGTCTGGCCAGGGTGGCAAAAACCCAGGAAAGCACCTCAGCCACCCAGTCCACGGGACCAGTAGTCTCCACACCTACTCGTTGTGGGAAATGATCCAGGGCACCAGGCAGCCTCAAGGAAATGGTGCCTACCACAAGTGCTGCCAAGAAGGGCAAGGAGCTTGCCCCAAGTGCTGGCAGGAAGGGCAAGGAGCCATCACCAGCTGCTGCCAGGAAGGGCAAGGAGCCTGCCCCTAGTGCTGCAAGGAAGGACAAGGAGCCTGCTCCAGCTGCTGCCAGGAAGGGCAAGGGACCAGCACCAGCAGGCAGGAAAGACAAGGAGCCTGGTGCAGGGACTTAGAAGGAGCCCTCACCACCAACCATGGTTGTGCAGCCATCCGAGGCTGCAGGGGATGGGCTGGAGTCTCCCCCCACCAGCAGCAGCAGCAGCAACACCACCACCACCAGCAGTGGGCAGCCATCCGAGGCTGCAGGGGATGGGCTGGAGCCTCCCCCCACCACCACCTCCAGCAGCAGCAGTACCATCAGCAGTGGGCATCCCCCTGAGGTGCCTGCCTATTTTCCAACTGATGCCCCTGAATTGTTCTCTCCGTGTTGCTGCAGGTGACAAGTGGGGCCTTGGACTTTGGCCTGTGGCCCTGTGGACCACGCACAATGAGGACTGGGCAGTGTCTCTTGAACTATACATACGGATATACCATTTGATTGAATTTTCGTATTTCTACTGTATTTATATTATTACAATCACTTTATCACATTCTTGTAGTTCTTGCATTATTCATGAGGGGTACGGGGTAAATATGTTTTATTACTGCATCTGATTGTGTGTATGGTGTTGGGTGTGGGGGTGTTGCGTGTTGCATGTGTGTGTCACTCTCTTTTTCCTCCCTCCCTCCCCTGTGTGATAGGTGGCTGTACTCACCGTGGTCGTCTTCGCCGTTATTGATGTTTCTGGTGGAGCAGGATGTAGAAAATCATTGGGAATATCTGAAGTTCGGGTTCCATGACGGCGTAGTTGTTCCCTGTGTCTCCAATGGTGAGTCCTTTTACTTCTGAGCTCAGTTTCCACCAGGCTTTTGATGTTGTTGGTACCACCCAGGAAAAGGTGGCAGGTTTGTGTGTCTTAATATGGTGGGTGGAACATTGGCTTCCGCCTAGCTGTAGGCGGCTACCGCTGTGGTGCTTGTTATTCCGCCCTGGCAGTCGGTGTGGTAAAGTGGCTGTCTATCTGAGTTCTCACCGCCATGGTCATAATTTGGCGGTAGTTACCGCCAGCCTGTTGGCAGTATTACCGACACTTTATCACCGACCGCCAGGGTTGTAATCAGGGCCTATTTGTGTTATATTTACATATATGGGACTATGCTTCTTAAAATCAAAGTTATGGGGGGTTTTGTGTATACCAAGTTGGGGAGGGAAGTAGTGAGCCACACAGGAATTATGCTGGCGTCCTGTTGACCTGGATGTGCTAGCATTTACCTTCTGGCAAGGCATGTGCAGAAGTAATAAATAAACGGGTCATAGACCGCACAAGGTCTTTAGCGCCCATACAGCACTTGGTGTTAGTGTGAATTTGTTACAGCTGGCTTTTCAGGTCCTGATACCTTGGCGCGGTGTGCCACAGTCTGACGAGGCCTGTTGCAGGGCCTACAACACTCCCTACGCCCATCAGGGCCCAGAGGAGATAGGATGGTCAAGTGTCAACTAGTCCCTAATATAGAGGGGACAGCTGCCAAAACAATTGGTACACTCGATGGGTATATTGGAAAGGCAGCGAGGGTCTTAGATAAAGAAATTCTTCTTGCTGAAAATCGTCTATCAATAGCCTTTCTGCCCAGTGACTGTGGAGCCTTAATCAGCTCATCAGGTCAGGAATGTGTGGGTGGGGACCCTCAGGACCCGCTTGATAAATAAGATTCTGCACCGAAGTATCCCTCCGTCATGCACTAAAAGGAAACGAGGGACAAATCATATACAAATTGACAATTTGTCTACGCCTATACACCCTGTGAACCTGTCACCTGATAGCTTCTTTAATAACAAGGAGGCCATTGGTTTTTTTTTTGCCCAGTTTAGCAAGGAGGTTACTGACCTTCTTGACTCCACGTTATTGGGATTGTATGAACGCTTGGGGTTGCATCAAGGCAAAACTAAGTGATCCGGTTGTTAGGCTAGCACTAGGTGTAGCTGGAATGGGTGACACCACAACTGGGCAGAGGCCTTCAAGTTCTGGTCTGGAGCATTGGCCCCTTGGATGAAGGGAGGGAGGAATTGCCTATTTGTGTGCCTGGCGGAGCCTCTGCACCTTATTTAGCCTTTTCTAACAATACTTGCATGCCGGAACCTGAGGAGCCCAAAATAACAAATTGGGGGTCCTGGGTCCATGGGAAACCCCCATTTGCCCTCTAAGCAAGTGAGGTTGGCTCCATGATGAGTTTCAAGATGTGATCGCCCACCAGCAGCATGCCCCTATGTCATAGTTATGGCGAATCTCCCGATGTTAGGCCCCAAAGTGAGCGAGTCTGCAGTCGAGTTAATTAAAACTACCCATTGAATCCATGGGAACGTTAGATGTCAGGGCAACATAATTAGGAGATTCTTCCGGCGAGAAGGGTGGGATGGGTCGGGAAGATGCATAAAGAATTTATGGGGGATTGTGTCATTGTTACCTTTAGAAGTCCTAGGGATGCATCTGATCCCATTCAGGTTTCTTATCTAGGCGAAAACTAAAGTGGCAATGTTACAATCTTGTCCCCTTAGCTATTTTTATAGAGACCTGGTTAAAAATCCTAACCACTGGTGTTTTTCCTTGTTCTACATTTACTCAGCCATTTTCTTACAATGTTTCTACTCATAATCACTTTATCCCTCTGGGCAACTTGTGAGAGAATGAATGACTCAGTGTTTGCAATCTGACTGAGCTAATTCCTGTTCAGGATGCCAGACGTAAAGTGGGCCCATGAACTGCTAGGCCCTGAACACCTTTTGTTTTGGCAAACAGTGGGAATGTGACTGTTTGTAACACCATAGAAGAAGCTTTGCTAATCAATGAGGTGACTCTAGCCATCCCTGTGGATCCTCTTCTCTTCTGGAACATCGCTGGTCTTGCCAGTAAAGTGGGTTGTATGGAGTGGGGAAATCTCATTCGTACATATGATATTTAGGGCCATATATACGAACACATTTTCCCATTGACACAGAATGGGAAAAACCCTTTGCTACATCTGGCCCTTAGTTTCAAGTGAGCTGGGCTTTTGAGATTGTCAGTCATACATGGTTCCTGCAGCCCCATTTCTGTTGGGCAAGGCAAAGCCTTATAGCCTTTATTAGTGGCCTGGTTTAATGTTTCCCCGGCGTGTAAGATCAGTTTGATCCCCTGTTATAGCAACTTATTTCATGTGTTTTATCCACGTGGCCCAATGGATTGAATATTGTTTTAGTTAACTTTTATAATGGGTATTTTGAGCCTGACCACATTGCAAATCTTAATGTGTTTTCTGATTTTATTCTTTGCCTTGAAGTCCAACTTGCATTTTTGCACAAAGGGTATCAAATTATTCTATGTGGGGATTTTAATGCTAGACTTGGGTTAACTCAGGAGAAAAATAAATGCAGCATGTTTATTATTTTAGTACGTACATGATATGTTAACCAGCTTAGGGAAAAGAGAGGCCAAGTTAAAATTGTTAAAATGTTTTATTTTGCCAATGTCAATGAATTTTGCGATCCATCCTATCCTGCCAAGGCTACCTTTGAAAGTGGAGAGTGTTGCTCCTTCATTGACTATATTTTTGCCACCCTCTACTCTGCTGGCTAGGATTTCTAGGGCAGTTATTGACAAAAGCCCATGCAGTGACCATAACCCTTTACGTCTCTGTTCATGCATTCCTAGAGGGGGGTGGCGAAAGGAGTGTGAACTCTCAGTCCTTAACTGTCAGGACCCAAAGCCTGCGCCTGGCATTGAGAAATGTTGTCCAGAAAATCCTTTTGTCAAAGCTCTGTTAGAATGATCTCACCCTGGTGTCTTATTGTCTTAAACTTACCTATGATCATCGCGCTGTGGCTGACCAATTTGTCCACCTGAGTTCAGTCGTAAGCAGCCCTCTTATAAAACCTAGTAGATTTGGGGCTCATGAGGTTAAATGGTTCGACCATTCCTGAAGAAAGGCATTGATGCATACACACGATGCACTGAAGGAGATACCCAGGGACATCTGCAAAATCCAATGATTCTGAGCGGAGTATAAGGTGCTGACCTATACAGAAGCAAACAGCTTCAAAATGAATCCTGGGGAAAGTTGGCTATGGCCTGCAGGATGAAAGATACTAGGGCCTTCTGGATGGTAGCTAATAACATCAAACCTGTGAGCTCAAATCTAACATTGTTATCACTACCATTACCCCAGTGCCCTGGGTCAACCACTTTGAAGAAGTCTATGGGTCCCATATCTCCATCCAGCATGTGAATGAGGGGGTGGCTTTTCTACTGGCCCTGGAAGTTACCCTTGAAAAAGTTATAGAGTCGATTAATGTGTCCCTCAAACAAGCCCCCAGAGCTGGATGGGGTGCCCATGGATTTGTATAAATCACTTTTGGAATTGCGACTCCCCAGTTGTGTAATTGTTTTAATACCTTTAATAAGTCGGGATTCCCTCAGTCTTGGCATACTGCTGTTATTGTACCATTTTTTATAAATGGTAAGCCCCAATCACCACAGTGTCACCGGCTGACATCCCTGCTGGATTAATCTGTTAAATTGACTGGGAGAGTTGTTCTGAGTATCTTTTAACCTGGGTCAGGACAGAAGGTGCAGTATGGGTTTTGTGAGGTGCATGGTGGAGCAACCTTTAAAGTTGCATCTGCTGATCAGAAGATATATGATTGTAAAGCAGGGCTCTAACTGCCTGGCCTTCATGGACCTCACCTGCACCTTCGACAGTGTTGTAAGGTCCAAACTGTGGGAGATTCTCATTCATTTAGGGGTGAATGGAGACCTGGTGCAGTTCATGAGAGCATTGCATTATGATTTGTCTGCCTCAGTTAGGTATGGTCCATTAGGTGAGTGGACAGATAGCTCTAAGTTGGAGATAGGGATGTGTCAGGGCTGTGTCCTTGCTCCAATATTGTTTCTTCTGTATATTAATGACCTAGGCTCAGGCCTGTCCAAAAAAGGTTTGGGCACCCCCTCAATTGGCAGGAAAAAGGTCCCAGTTTTATTATGTGCAGATGACACAGTTTTACGTTCTAGGACACCCTAAGGTCTTAATATTTTATTTCAAGAACTTGTTACTTTCATGCGGTCACTTGGTCTTGTTACCAATTGAACTAAAACTTTTGTTATGTAACCTCAGGCAAGATAAGATGTGGGTTATATCTCTACAAGGAGACCCTATTGCTCTGACCCAGGATTTTTCATATTTGGGTGTTGTTTTTGGTATGAAGGGAAACTAGGGGCCTTACATTGCTAAAGTGTGCCAGAAATTTGTAAGCTCAGTAGGATTCATTTTTAATCTCACCAATCGTATTGGGAAAAACTTCATTGGCTCCTTTGGTAGAGGTTCATAGAAGAAAGTGCTTTCCAATTCTCACTTGCAGGTCAGGTATTTGGGGATTCTCTAACACCAAATCTCTCCAGGGTGAACAGAATAAAGTACTGAGGTGACTCCTGGGTGTTCCTCCTGCATGTTCAACTTTCACAACGCACCAGGAGCTCAGGGTGGACTATGTAGAGGATATTATCAAATTGACCTCCACCCCCACTCCTCCTCCCCCTGCTTTTGTGCTACTCAATCTGGGAGAACCCACACGCCTTGTTTGTTAGGAAGATTATCAATGACAATCTATTGTGTGACAGAGACCTGAAAACCTCTTGGCTTAGTTATATTAAGACTGAATTACAAATTTAGGGGGTCATTCTGACCCTGGCGGTAAAATCCGCCAGGGCCAACGACCGCGGGAGCACCGCCAACAGGCTGGCGGTGCTCCCATGGGCATTCAGACCGCGGCGGTACAGCCGCGGTCAGAAACGGAAAACCGGCGGTGTACCGCCGGTTTCCCGCTGCCCTGGGGAATCCTCCATGGCGGCGCAGCTTGCTGCGCCGCCATGGGGATTCCGACCCCCATACCGCCATCCTGTTCCTGGCGGTTTTGGCCGCCAGGAACAGAATGGCGGTATGGGGTGTTGTGGGCCCCTGGGGGCCCCTGCAGTGCCCATGCCAATGGCATGGGCACTGCAGGGGCCCCCGTAACAGGGCCCCACAAAGATTTTCAGTGTCTGCCATGCAGACACTGAAAATCGCGACGGGTGCAACTGCACCCGTCGCACCCCTTCCACTCCGCCGGCTCCATTCGGAGCCGGCATCCTCATGGAAGGGTGTTTCCCGCTGGGCTAGCGGGCGGCCTTCTGGCGGTTGCCCGCCAGCCCAGCGGGAAACCCAGAATACCCGCGGCGGTCTTTTGACCGCGCAGCGGTATTCTGGCAGTTCCACCCCCTTAGGGAGGCCAAGACTCTTTTTTAAGTTGGCTACCGTGACCGAATCTGATACGGCCTGGATGCAAACCACTTTTAAATCGAAGAGATGCCATCTCAGGGTGGACACAAAAGCCACTGTTGGGGAGTATGTTGTGCTTGATAGCACAAAGTCATGGAGTCTTACCCAGAATGGACTGAATACCTGGGACTGAATGTTATTAACCCGCTTTAGGTTGGGCTTTGTGAAATGGCAGTTTGGTTTCCCTTTTTTATTGAACTAAAATTCTGATTTATCCATGTGATTAATCATCCCCACAGAGTTTGCTGCACTGTACTTTTGCCTATTTTATATTGCTCTTACTAAAGGTGTTTAATCCCAAAAACTAGGGACCAGGGAATAAGAAGCTTTGATGAAGCCCTGGTTTTTCTGCAAAAACCTGATTTCCCATTTACCTGTGTAAATAGCTGCTCTTTTGTTCAAATGTGCAATCATCAGAAGGAAAACAAATGTTGTGTTAATTGGAGTTTTTTTTCCTGGGTGGGCCCCAGCATCCTAATATGTAAGGGAAATGTTATGGTTGCCACCTTCTTATGAAATGACATTGTGTAGGTCTTGTGTTTTATTCATTTGCTTTTATGATCATTGGTAAATGTAAATTGGGATTTATGTAACATTTTGTTATTTGTCACTTGCACTTTATTTGTCATAATTTTTATGTGGGAGAAGGAAGGATTCAACAAGGATCGATCTAGCCCCAATGTTATGCTGATCGTCCCTAGATGCTTTTTATTCTGTTTGTCAACTATGAAATTATGTCATGTATCTGCTGCAATAGCTTGTTGTGAGGTTTATTTTTAATGATGTGATCTTGAAGTTGTTTTATGGCAGGGGTCTTCAAACTGGGGAGCCTCAAGTGATCCTGGGTGGGAGGGGAGTATGGGTGTGCCAGGCTTTGGCCAAAAGGAGCATTGTGTTACTAACAGGGCTTTGTTTAAGCTGAAAAAAAATTAGCAGCAGTAAACTGCTCTGTAATGGACCATTACTAATATGTTCTGTTGTTTATATACAATTTGGGAGTAGGTGTCAAAACGGCAGGACTCCAAATACTCTTCAAAAACCCCATTGTCACTTCTTATAATCACGCTGTAGATACTTTTACGTGTTAGTAAGGCCTGCCTAACCAGGAGAGTATGTTTGGCATCATGTGTTTGATTGCAATTTTTAGAACAGTAGCAGAACTTAACTGCAATGCTTAAATAAGTGCAGATATGTTTAACCCTTTCTGTGTGTTAGACGGCTGGGGGCCGTCCGACGTCATGGTGCTCATGTGCTTCAGACAGCCCCCAGCCATCCTTACACATGAAACAGGAAATCCCTCTGGTGCAGGCATCAGAGGGATTCCCTGCTGTTAAATAACAGCCTTGGGAGGTGAGGAACAACTTCTCTTTTCTCTGAAAATGAAAGTGAAATGAGCTGATCAGCTAATTTCACTTTCTCTGCATCGGTGCTCGTGTGGCTATCAGCCCCCCGAGCACCGATCCAGATGGGAGGGGTATTGTTGGAAAGGGGGGAATGTCCCCTTTCCAATGGTACTCCTCCCAAGTGAATCCCTGCTTGGGGATCGCCCAAGCAGGGATCCACTCCACTAGACACCCGGGAGGGGAGAGGTCCCTTGGGCAAGGGATTTGCTCCCCCAATGTTTTTTTGACATATGGGGAACATATGTGAGCAATAGCTCCCAATCGGCCTCTCCAGGGGCAGAAAGCCCACTAGAGCCAGGGATTCATTTTTTATATGCATTTATGGGTGGGGGCTGCCCACAATGGGCATGGCCATTCCCCACCTCATAAAGTGGGGACCAAATTCTTTCTGCAGTAGCCCTGATCTGCCCCCCCTGGGGTGCCCACTAGGCACCAGGGATTTTTATAAACACTTAGGGGTGTGGGGCTCCCTAAAATGGGCTTGTCAGTGCCCACACCATTCCCAAACACAATGGGTACCATCTTACTGCCCCTCTGCTCCCTCCCCCCGGGAGGCTGATGGTGGTTATTACCCCTGATCGTCCCCCCCATCACTCCTAGGTTGGGCCAGAAAGCCCACTAAACCCCAGGGACAATTTTTTTATTAGTGTAGTGGTGGTGACTTCCCAGAAAATCCCACAGTCTATCTGTCCCCCCTTGGGGGAACAGATGGGGATTATTACCCGGGGGTAGAAAACCCACTAGACACCTGGGAAGATTTTTTTTTTTAAAAGAGGGGACAAAGTCTTTCTGCTGGGGTAATTACCCCCAATCCTCCCCCTGGGGTTGAAAGATAGCCTGCTAGATGCCAGGGAATTTAAAAAATAGGGTGGTGGGGGCTGCCCACCACCATGGGCATAGTTATGCCTCCCCACCCTAACTGAAGGGGGTAACAGTCTTTCTCTCCCCCTATCCCCTGCGGACTAAAGCATCTCATCTTAATGGCAAGCAAGAGGACATATAACTCTTTTGAGTTTTGATTTTACATATGGGGCAAGAGAGCTTGGCTAACTCCCAATATCTTCCCACTTGCAATGGTCAGCGCATGCACTTTTTGGACTTGGGTATGCTGCCACTTGTAAAAACCTACCAAATACTTCTGAAAACTAAATATCTGGGGGAGTCCAGAGTGGTGTGCTTCACATGCACCCAACACCAATTTCTTACCCACAATGCCCTGCGAACATCCAATAGTGCCTGAAAATATGCATTTTCCCTACATTTCTGTGATGGAAGCTCCCGTAATTTGCATGAAGTCACAAAATTCCTACTACCTAGCATTGCCCCATCTGTACCGATAAATATTCTGTCCCACTTGTGTGGGTGAACAAAGCAGAGTCAGCCTAAATACATATGAAAAAACTGCCCTTTTGGACCCACTTTGGTTCCCCCTCAATTTCTACATGTTTTTGGGCCTTCCCTGTCACAGGCACTTTGCCCACTGACACAAGTGAGGTATCATTTTTATCTAAAGGCTCAGGGGAACACTAGGTGGTAGGAAATGTGTGGCTCTCCTCAGATTCCTGAGCTTTGCATCACCGAACTGTGAGGAAAATGTGTTTGGTTTTTAGACAAATTTTGAAGTTTGCAAAGGATTCTGGGTGCAGAACAAAGTGAGAGCCCCACAAGTCATCCCATTCATGATTCCCCTAGGTGTCTAGTTTTAAAAAATGTTACAGCTTTGCTATTTTTCCCTAAAATGCCAGCTGAGCTACAGCCCCAAATCCACAGTTAGGCAGTTTCCAAAAAAAGAGTCAGTTTTCAGTCAAAATATTTTATGTGTTCATGTTGTGTTTTGGGGTGTTTCCTGTCGTGGGCACTAGGCCTACCCACACAAGTGAGGTACCATCTTATAAGGAGACTTGGGGATTCCAGCTGCAAGGAAGTTTGTGGCTCCCCTCAGATTCCGGAACTTTATGTCACTGAGTAAAATGTGTTTTTTTAGAAGAATATTGAGGTTTGCAAAAGATTCTGGGTGAGAGAACCTGGTGACAGCCCCAAAAGTCACCCCATCCTAGATTCCTCTCAGTGTCTAGTTTTGAAAAATGTACAGGGTTGCAGGTTTCCCTAGCTGCCGGCTGAGCTAGAGATCAAAGTCCACAGCTAGGCACTTTGCAAAAAACGTGTCAATTTTCAGTGGAAAAATGGGATGTGTCCTTGTTGCATTTTGGAGCGTTTCCTGACACGGGCACTAGGCCTACCCACACGAGAGGTACCATTTTCATCCGGAGACTTGGGGGAAACACAGAGTAGCAAAACAAGTGTTATTACTAATTGTCTTTCTCTGCATTTGCACCTTCCAAATGTAAGACAGTGTGTAAGAAAGAAGTCATTTTGCGAAATGCCCTGTAATTCACATGCTAGCATGGGTACCCCCAAATTCAGAGATGTACGAATAACCATGCTTCTAAACTCCATATCTTGTGCACATTTCGGAAATACATTGGTTTCCTTGAAACCTATTTTTCACTCTTTATATTTTACCAAATGAATTGCTGTATACCGGGCACACAATAAAAACCCACTGCAAGATGCAGCTCATTTATTGGCTCTGGGTACCTTGGTTTCTTGGTGAACCTACAAGCCCTACATATCCCGCAAGCAGGAAGGTCCAGCGGACGAACGGTATATTGGTTTTGAAAACCTGCCATAGCTGGAAAAAGTTACAGATGAAAACGTTGACAGAAATGGCTGCTTTTTTCAACTCAGTTTCCATTTTTTTTTTATTTGAACTGTTACTTACTATAGGGAAATCTTGATGGATCTACACAAATGACTCTTTGCTGAATTCAGAATGTTGTCTACTTTTGAGAAATAAATAGCTTCCCAGGATCCACCTTTGGTTTTACAACCACTTCAGACCCTAACTGGAAGGAGGTTGAAAGCATAAAAATTAGGAAAAATGGGGTATGGCCCAGTAAAATGCAAAAACTGTGTTGAAAATTTTGTTTTCTAGAAAGATGGTAATTTTAGCACCACAAACTCTTCATTGATGCCGTTTGCAAGGAAAAACAGATGCTTTCTTCTGCAGCATTTTTTTCCCATTTTTCCCAAAAAGCCAAAATGTAGCTGTATTTTGGCGAATTTCACGGTCCTCTCCAAGGGAATCCACAAGCTCTGGGTACCTTTAGAATCCCCAGGATGTTGGGAAAAAGAACGCAAATTTGGCATGGATAGCTTATGTGGACAAAAAGTTATGGGGCCTAAGTGCAAACTACCCCTCATATAAAAAAAAAAGGCTTAGCACAGGAGGAGGGGGGACGGAAGGCGTAGCAGCAGAGGGGTTAACCATTGTCTATTTACTAGAAAAATTGTGAAAAATTCAGAAGGGGGCCCCGATTTTTGTTTTCACTTGTGGGGGGTGCTGCATTAAAAAGTTTGAAGGCAGCTGTTTTATGGCTACTTGTGTAACTGAAATAAAGTAAATACTGGCTGACTGAATAATGATAATAATGCGAGACGCTTAAATCTTGTGGCAAACTGAACTGGATTGTTTTTTTTAGGTAGTCTGATAATAACTGGGATAGAGCACAGAACAAGAAATGTTACCGCTGCATTCCTCGAAATGAATTTGTGCTCTTGGGACATAGCCAAGTGATAGGCTATCAGTGACAACAACACTTCCTTGCAGTCCTTTGACTCTCTACGTTAATAGAAACCTTGACATCTCTATTAATGTTAATGCTGGTTTGATGTGTTTTTTAAGTCAGAGCTATACCAGGGGCGTCATGAACCTGCCACTTTACGCTTAAGCCAGGGGGTGGTGCCATTGGGAACTAAGGCCCATATTTATACTTTTTGACCCACAACTGCGCCAACGCAGTTGTGCGTCAAAAATATTACCGCCGGCTAACGCCATTCCAACGCGTCATGCGGGCGCCTTATTTATGGAATGACGTTAGCCGGCGCTGCGGACTGGTGTGCGTCAAAAAAAAATACTCACACCAGGCAGCGCCGGCGTATGGGAAAATGGGGGTTGTGCGTCAAAAAATGGTGCAAGTCAGGTCTGAGGCAAAATTCAGGCCTCAAACCGGATTTGTGCCATTTTTTTTGACGCCCAACCTCCATTGACATGACTCCTGTCTTAGCAAAGACAGGAGTCATGTCCCCTTGCCCAATGGCCATGCCCAGGGGACTTATGTCCCCTGGGCATGGTCATTGGGCATAGTGGCATGTAGGGGGACCCAAATCAGGCCCCCCTATGCCACAAAAAAATCGGAAAAATATAATTACCCGAACTTACCTTTACTTCCCTGGGATGGGTCCCTCCATCCTTGGGTGTCCTCCTGGGGTGGGCAAGGGTGGCAGGGGGTGTCCCTGGGGGCAGGGGAGGGCACCTCTGGGCTCCTTCCGAGCCCACAGGTCCCTTAACGCCTGCCCTGACCCAGGCGTTAAAAAACGGCGCCCATCAGGCTGTGCGCCGTTTTTTAAGGCCCACCCCCTCCTGTGCGTCAAAATGACGCCAGAGTATAAATAAGGGGCACAGGCCTTAAAGTCATTTTTTGGAAGGGAACGCCTACCTTGCATATAATTAACGCAAGGCTGGTTCCCCCTTCCAAAAAAGACGCACATGGTGGAATTTTGACGCCCGCGGGGTCGGACGTCAAAGTATAAATATGGGGCAGGGTTTGTGCCGATTGTGCATCAAAATTTTTGATGCACATTCGGCGCAAACAGAGTATAAATATGCCCCTAAGTATAACATAAAACCTTTGAAATGTTGTTCATAGGCACCCTCACGCACCTCTGTCTGGCGCTGTCCCACAGTGAAGCAATATTGGGACAACATCATCAAAGACATTAACGAAATCTTCCATACTGAACACCCACGTTTCCCCAGCTACATTCACTTGGGACTCCCCAACGCACTAATCTACCCTCTTAGATCTGACAGAGTCAAAGCAATGACACTGGCCTGGTGAGCATCAAAGCAGGGTATTCTAGCCAATTAGGGCACGAGTTAAGCACCAACCCATTCTGACTGGCTGCACAAGCTGTGGGACCTGGCTGGGATGGAAAAACTGACAGCTGCCATGGAGAACACCTTTCCACAATTCCACAAAACGTGAAGGCCACGTATACGAGTCCAGGCACAGGAGTTTAGAGAGCTTACCTGCCCCCTACACCCTCTGGCTTGCGGCCGTTGAGGCCACACTTGCTACCTGAGGACTTCTGCTGATCTCTGTTACGGTTGCTATCCGACGGCCTTTGTCCTATCCCTCAACTCAGCCTTCCAAGAGACATTCCTGCTGTGGTTTATATCCTCCCCCCACCCTTATCCCCTTACCCCTCTCACGATTTCCTCTTCCCATGCCCTCCATCCTTCCTGATAAGCTTCCCATACCCCCCCACTCCTCTACCTTTTTCCTCACCAGTCTGAATGTAGGTGAATGTGCCTTTAAACAATGAAAACCTTTAAATAGCAAAGAAGATTTGAACTATAAATGGTTGTTTATGGCTTCTGTGACTTCTGTGAAGCTCATAAATAGCACTGCAAGAGAGTAGCTGTGGAGTGGGGGAACAACTGCAAAAAGAGAATACAAAAGGAAATAAATGAATGCAAGAGGACAGGAGCAAGAGAAGGATAAAGGATGGATGGGTGGATGGAAAGATGTTGAGGTTGGATCGGCAAAATGGTGGAAGATTGGAGAGAGGGATGCATGGGTGAATGGAAGGATGGATGAGAGATGGTTGATGGAGTGATGGGTGGATGGATGAGGGAAGAACGGATGAGGAGAATGGATGAATCGATGATGGGGAGAAGGATGGATGGAGACATAAGGGTGGATGGATGGGGGAAGAACGGATGAGGAGAATGGATGAATTGGTGATTGAGAGAAAGATGGATGGGGATATAAGGGTGGATGGATGGAGAGAAGAATGGATTGACGGATGGATTAAAAGAAGGAGGGATGGATGGAAAAGGTAGGATGGATGATCAAATTTACAGAGAATTTAAGTATGATACATACTATTTGGCCCCACTGTTTTCAGAATTACCTGAGGAGGCAGCCGAAAGAATGCAGGGCTTGCTCACCTCACCTACTGCCATTTATTTATGATAAGATGAGAAGTTGGTGATCAGTTTATTTCTCTGGCTACTCCTTGAGTTGCACCCTAATCCTATGGATTCACCAATCACAAGAGAATCCCTCCAGCGTGGAGGTACCACTCTAAAAATTAAGAAACCAGCAAGCCAGTGAGGGACACTTCACTGACCAGCTGCTAACTCCTGAACCAGACATTGCAACTGGACCAAACTAAACACCAACAACCGCAAGGACAAACCCTGCCAAGTTTGGTACCAGTGCACCCTCCAGCGGCCAAACCATGCCAATACCTTGGGTATTGGTCAGCTGATGTCGGAGATCCAGAAAAACAGCCCACCTGGGGCTATAAAAGGACCAGGAGGAAGCCCCAGTCGAGGGACTTCAGGAACATCCTGGGCCTCCCAGCAGAGTGCCCCTGTTGTCCTGCAAACGACCCTTGAACCAACTTACCTCCTGCTCCTAAGGGCATCCTTGTGCACAGCCCCTGGCTCAATGATTTGCTCTGCACCCGGCCACACTGTGCCCTGCACCGAAGAACCTACTGTGCCCTAAGGGTCCCCCAACCCTTGACACCTAGACACTCCAAGGGTGCCCCAACGATCCATCTTTAAACTTAGGGGGGTGGTGAACTGTTTAGACCGCTGGCTCTCTGATCCACAAGGACATTGGATTCTACGTACCCGGCCACACAGAAGCTGGGAGGGAAACGCGGCATAGTGGCTGGAGGGAAACAGACATGGTGGGATGCTGCTTCCATAGCCAAGAAAGGGGTGAAAAGCAGACTGAGGGGACAGGGGGCAGCTGCGAGGCCCAAAGATCTGGCCATGGCCCTGAACTCTTTAAAGCGCTCCAGCGCCAAGTCTGCTTTGTCTTCAAAGAGACGGGCGCCAGCAAAGGGCATGTCCATAAGAGTAGATTGGACATCCCCCAAAAAGTCAGACATCCTCAACCAAGCATGGCACCTTAAGGCCACCTTCGTTGCATCCAATCTACCTAGTGAGTCGGCCATATTCAGCACACATCGTATGGTGAACTTAGCTATGTCTCTCTCATCAGAAACAGCGTGGCAGAGAATGGCCAGGGCCTCCTCCGGGACCTGTGAAAGCACCTGCGCAACCCTGTCCCATAAAGTATGGGTGTAGTGGCTAAAAGGCTTGTGGTGTTCACTGACCGCAATGCCAGGCTGGAGAAAGAAAACATCTTTTTCCAAGCTGATCCAGCCTCTTGGATTCCCTAACCAGTGGTATGGAAGGGAATGCGCCTGGGGACATGGAGGCTTGGATAACCAAGCTCTCAGAGGTTGGGTGTTGCGTCAGGAACACTGCATCATTGGGAGCTGGTCTATGGCGGCAGGCGATTGTCCTGTTTACAGGAGCCACTATACTGGGTTTGGACTGGGTCTCCAGCAGGACATAAGTGAGGGCTTCAGTAAAGGGCAAAAGGGTTTCAGAAGAGGAAGCCCAGGGCTGATCCACCTCAGTCAGAAAGTTCTCCTGACTGCCACTGAAGACAGCTCGAGGCCCAGGACCTTGGCCGTTCTCTGCACCACCCTGGAGTAGGGTGCTCTCTCCTTGGTAGCGACGGTAAAGGGGAAAAAGCATGCCAGCATCACAGAGAGTGTCCAGATCACTGGGTTCACCCTGGTCCATACACCAGTCCATGGGATCTTCAAGCTGGTATTCCAAAGGGTCCAGTGACCCCTCCCAATCCTCACAGTACCCCAACCCAAGGGAATAAGGGTCAGTATCCGAGCCAGGGAGCAAGGTCCCTGTCGAAGTCAGAATCGGGGTTGCAAGACATTGGTTAAGCTCCACGTTGGAGTCAACAATGAGGATGGGGTCGATGCCGACCGTGGACATGGGTGGCATCAGGACCGTCGCCATCGTAACCGTTGTCAGGGAAGGTCAAGATGGTACGACGGACCCTGGTTTGGATCTGGAAACTGATCCCTGGTTGCCCCACTGGAGCCGAGGTCGAAGTCGCCAGTGCAGAACATGAGGAGGCCCCTGCTGACTCCGCGGGCACCCAAGGGGACTCCAGCAGAGTCGGACTGCCCAAATATGAGGAGCATGGCCTCACAGAACTCACGGAGTTGCTCAGGGATCCCTCCAGCTTCTGAAAACTCAGGGGAGGTGTGGAGCTGACCCAGACACAGGCTCCGAGGATGGAGGAATACAGGGACGATGCTTCTTTTCCTGTGTCGCATCAGCCGATGGACGGAGTTAAGGGAGCATGCTAATCCCTGATCACAAGAAAGAACCTGGAAATTGAGCCAAAAATGATCACCTTCTAACTATGCTACATATTAAAGACACTGTTTTCTCTACATTGTTATTGCACAATGTTGAAGGCTGGCTGTAAAGAGAACAGTTGCTTAGGTGGGCTTGGCGTGAGCCTAAAAGCCCAAAATAGCCCTATGATTGTATAAATGCTCTGAATGTAATTATCAACGTCTTTGACATAGTAGATTGAAATAGGTTATGGTCTAAGACACAAGCCATGATCATATGCCCCATGCTTTTGCACAAGAGTTGCACACATATACCCGGGTACACATACAAACTGGCTGACTTATTCTCTTTAATTGACAAGGTGAAGCTCAAGCTGGGCAACAGAGAAAATCTAATTTTCTCCTATGCTAACAACATAAAGGTGATGGATACGACACCGATAGGTCTTCAACGTTCTGTGGATTTGAATCCCTCAGTACTGTAAAGAAATGGCCTTAGGATGAATCTATCAAAAATAAAATCATGATTTTGTCTACAATTAAATTCTGTTGGATCCATAAAGGCAGATAATTGGAAAAAAATACAACCTTTGATTATTTGAGCATCAACATCTCATCCAACTTAACCTCCTAATAAGTTGGCCTCTTTAAAAACTAAAACCTACAAAACCAATGTTGAAATTCTTTTTTTTCAGAATATAACATTGTTTCCTACTCTTTGATTTGAAATGTCTTTTATGTCAAGATCGCTACAGAGCTCTGTTATTGTTCTGTTATTTATAAATGGCAATTCGTTGTAGAAAAGGGTCCTATAGACACCCTTTATTTGGGGAGCCTTGCTATACTTCGACACAGGAGATTATGCACCTCGAATCTGATTTAACTGCCATGGGCAAAATGTGTGACGAGTTGGCCCTTTCTCTGGTTTTTAACCAGACATGGACACAATGACCTTTTCTGCCCGCTACCTCATTTCGAAGAAAGCTGAAAAGAATCCGAGCAGCCCTTATGCATTACACTAGACTACTGAAACTCTGCGAACGTGGGCATGTCAAAATATGGCATCATTTGAGTTTAAAAATTAAAATAAAGCAAACTATCAATCCTTGTAAGTTCTTCACAGTACCTACACTCAGACTACATTATTATGACAATGATTTTGCCTTTCAACTTAATGTGACGTGCATTCTTTGCTCTATCTGTTCAAATAAAATCTGCATATGTAGTTTGCACATTTATCTTGTGCTACACATCTGATAATTTGTTTATCAAAAATGTTCAAATAAACATAACTTTCTGGGATTTGTAGTTCTGCTTATTGCATTATAAAATCAGGATGCCCAGAATAAGCTTGACCTAGAAGAGCTGCTCACACATGGACCTAGGGACAGCTCTGTTTTCACCTCAGCAATATCAGATTATGTTCTTGCCCTTACATTATACACAAGTACAACTAGTTGTGTTCTGGCATTTTTTACATAGCTGAGCAGGCCCTTTTACTTTGCCCCTTGGAATTCCATCCAGCGGATATCCTCCAATACAAATTTCACTTCCAAAGCACCTTGATGCGGATGAGTGTTCTGAACAGCGTGGGGTACCCTCACTAGGGGGTTCTGTAAATGGGGAGCTGCAACCTTCCAACCTGACCTGAGTGAGTTCCGAGCGTGGCGTGGGTTGTCTGTGCTTCATGAGTTGCAGCGGGTGTTCAGTTCTCCAGGCCTGCAGCCCCTGCCTTATCGGGGTCACCAGTGCTGTCTTGTTGAGACAATGGATCTTGCGTTCTCCCAATAGACTCTTTGCAGTGCGGTGTCTATGGGTATTCCGTTTGGTACCCCGGGATGTGTGTTTTATGCTCGGAGCAAGTCCAGGGAGCTATTTCTGAATGGGACCTGTATCTCAACTGGTGGCTTATCTTTAATTGTTTTACATCTAGATTGCTACTGGGCTCTTTTATTCTATGCCAACTCTGCAACACACACACAGAGCATGGGCATCCAAAGAAGAGGCGCCTGTAAACAACTGTAATTTGTGTGTGTGTGGCGGGGGGGGGGGGGGGGGGGGGGGGGGGGGCGGGGGTTACATAGCACTTCTGCCTTTTCTACTGTAATCATTGATCTCGGGAAGATAAAATGATGATGCGCCTTGCAGGAGTTGGAGTTGAAACCTTGACCTGTAGATGTCATCTTGATGTGTTTAACTCGCTGGGCCATCACAGCAGCTAAATCAACCTGTTGGGCACGTCTCGCATGCTGAGGCTTTTGAGGGTACACGTATCGCACTGCCAGGCGGCCTTCCTCGCCAGGGTTTGTTTACTTCCTTGCATGCCCCCCCCCCCCCCCCCCCCCCCCCCCCCCCCCCTTGCCTTTCCAGGTCTGTTTACGGCACCACGGCCCAATTGAACGAACACACTTCGCACAGACACCGACTGGGTTAACACATTTGGTACATCTGGTCCTCTCCCTCCTCTTCCCGAGCTGAGACAGGCCAGTGTTGCGGCATTATTCCTCTCCCAAACCAGTCAGGCATGTGTACGCACCCTGCAGTGAGAAATGAAACATTAACCACTCTCCCCTCTGACCCCTGTGCCTCCCTTTGCTTGGCCCATACAGACTCACACACACGAAATCATACGCCTGGCTCCCCCCAAACAGCGGTCGGCGCTGTAAAGAGCTTGTAATGAGGGCGAGGGCAGCGCGGCACCTGCTGCTTGCAGGCTTGGCCCGACGGACCAGGGTGAAAGGGTCACCAGTACCCACCAGCTGGCCGCTTCTCATACACACCCAGCCCCGTGGGGACTTCGCAGCTATCTCCTCTGCGTCCCACGCCATTCATTGTTCTGACTGCGAGTGCACAGGAATCACTAGATGTATTCATTAAGATGCAGGGCGCAGGCCGCGCAAGGGCAACAGTAGCGCACATTCCCTAACACACTGCAGTACTGACAGCAGCAGCGCAAGCTTCCCTCACACACATAGAACAGTTAACACACAGGTAACAGCGGCGCAAGCTTCCCTCACACACATAGAACACTTAACACACAGGCAACAGCGGCGCAAGCATCCTTTATAGCAAGCAGCAGTGCAAGCTTCCTTTGTCCATGAGCATCTTTCAGTTCTCGTTGTGATTTACCTTAGTCGAAGAGCAAAACATGGCAGGGTCGGTAAGGTGACGTATTGTGTGCCTTGTGGCGAACCTCAAGGCACTTTAAATTTTGTGTTCACTGAAACATAACTATCCTTTAACTGTGGTTAATGCATAGAATTACACGTGTGCTACATGGTAGGTGACTGCAGTACATCATTAATTAAAAAACATGAAATTCACTGAATAAAACCATATATATATATATATACTTATATATATATATATATGCACACACACACACACTGGACAGCACACGAGGCGCCTTGGCTCTAACAGCCTGTTAGATGCATCACAATGAGGTTCCGAGGTGGAGGCGCTGCCCTTTCCTTGATTGGGGACTCTGAGGATAAAGGATCGCCCCTCACACCACAACTCTCCTAAATTCAATTTCTTGACAATTGTCACACTTGTGCACTTTCACAGACAGGACATTTACTACTATAGCCAAAATGTCTAGATATACACCCACCACATGGAGAGGTTTATCAGCAAGGCCGCCTTTGAATCAGCCATTATGTGGAAATGCAAGCGATATAGATCAAACATAAAAGGGCCTGTTTTAAAAGAAAAAAAGTAAAACAATAAAACGATCTCAGGCAAAACAATAAGTCATATAATATGATCATCCTTTCAGTAATTTCCCCATTTTGAACAATCACAAATTAAGCACTGCAGTTGAGAAAAAAAAATCTGCTCTGCTCAAGTCTTACCTAGCAATAGCTTGGCTATAATCCCAACACCTCACATAGGTTGGGTAAGTTGAAAAACTGACAAGTTCTTCCTAAAGAGAATTTCTGCCTAAACGCACACCTTGTGTTCAAGGATCATAGTTTGAGAAAAAGGGGTAAAGTTATCTTCTCTAACTCGCTGCGCTGCAAAACGCTGGAGCAGCCTCAGAAAACAGAGGCACATTTCCTTCCCACATTATTAGCTCATTTCCTGCTTGTTTTTTCTGTATTTAGGGGAGAATGAAAACATTTTCTTAGGCGCTCGCTTTATTTCAGAGTCGAAATGGACTTCATTAAAAAAAAAGACAGAAAATACAGGCTTTCCTGAATGTGGAGGTTTTTCGATTTGAAAAAAATGGCAGGTTGTCAAACATATGCATTGATAATGTATACCAATACTAAGTAGCAATTAAGATTTCATGATGGTCAACAAAGGTTTATTGTAAAAATAGCTTTAAAAGCACGTGGAGTCAAGAGAGTGTGAACCCAGAGTATGACTCTGCAATGATGAATTAATCAAATGTTAGTTAGTATGTGGTCACAATAAATATAAAGGAAATATGAGACCCCCTTTCAACGAATGGCGAAGTTGCTAATGTCAGATCAAAACTAAGAACGAAGTATGTCAGTAACATTTTAGTAATTTAGAAAGGTTCTTTCTGCATTTCAATCTATTATTTTTTACTTTTAATTTTTCCACTGAGTTTTCCTAACTCACTGGATCTCTCCAAAATGGCAATTCTTACAACTACTGTATCTGTGATTTAAAATGTAAATTAAATAATTGCCTTTTGGACATTCCAAGGTTGATGGTCTTACCATGAAATAACTATTGATTTAATCAATGTGGCGGAGATGCGTGGTCCAATTAATTTAGAAAGTAAAATAAGTGATTTTATTTAAAAAAAGACTCCACTGAGGAATCACCGACTGTATAGATACTGTACATACCCAGATCTTTCTGCTGTATTTCGGCTAGCTGTTACGACATAATTACAGGCTTGGGTTTACAATTTTGCCAGTGTTGGAATCATTTCTTGCTGGGCTACAGTTCCATATTATATATGAAATATGTTACTTAACTGTAACTGCTGCTCTCCAATGTTGTTATTTTCCATCGACCTACATGCCTGAATCAGGCTGCGTTGTCGAAGTGGAAGTCCCACTGTAACCTGAAATAGCAGTATAAACTGTGGCTGTGCCTTACAAGCTTTAAACAGTGCCTCTTAGTGGCACAATCACCACAATGAAAAATACAAATATTCAAACTTCAGCCATTGAGGTGAGACCACACAAACATCAACCCCCTCCAAAGAAGTTATCATACCTAAAAAAAAAAAAATATATATATATATATGTATATATATATATATATATATATATATATATATATATATATATATATATATAGTGCTTGCTCTAACAGTGACAAACATGCACCAACAAGCTCAGGATCATTAAAGCTTAGTCTTTATTTCCAGTTCATGGTGCAAATAATAACAGACTTGACATGTTTCAGCCAACAAAGCAGCCTTTCTCAAAACTGCCATAGTCAACGCTCAATTCATTATACTGGGCGGCCGTGCCCCACATAGATGACAACTTGCCTGGCTTCTGCATGACAATGAACATATATATATATATATATATATATATATATATATATATATATATATACACACATATATTTTTATATTACCTACTGGCGGTCGCAAGTAGGTAGTTTAGCTAGGATCTAATTTCCATAACCAAAGTGTTTTTTGTTTTGCCAGTAACTCTGACGCCGTTTGATGAATCTTCACAAAATATTCAAAACTCATATGCTAATGCATTCAGCTGCTGTCTTGAAAGTTCCGGGGTGATCTGTCAAGCAGGGTCCAAGAAAAAAGGGGGTCCCAAAACACGTTTTCCCCATGCAATTTCACAAAGGGATTTCGAACATGACAAAAGCCTGAACCGCTGAACGGAAATACACCAAATATGGTGGCAAGGTAGATCTTGGTCCGGAAAGATCTATTTTTGTTATCTGGTGTAAATCTGCTCGGTAGTTTCTGAGATACTTACAACAGATCCAACAGGTCCAGGCTGATATCTGAAAGGCTGCCAACACGTCATTCATGAAGTGTTGGCAGCCATTTTGGGACTCTGACTCAGCCGAGTCCCAAAAATAAGTTAAAAAAACAGAAGGGGGCAGGGTAGGAATATCCTGCCCCCCTAGACCTGGTAGAGGAGTCCCCCAGGAACCCCACCAGGTACAAAAAGCATTTAAAAAAAAATTCCTGGGAAAATCAAGGAGGATCCACGGATCTTGGGAATTTATTTTAAAAAAAACAAGTGCGGTCTCCAGTTCTTGTTTCTAGTTGAGGCCCCGGGTAGGTCAGGTCCTGGAGACATATATAAATAAATATTTTGAGGAGAGGGGCTCCCCTCTTCTCCATGGCCGATATAGGCCTCGGGGAGTGCCAGTTCCCCAGGGACAGGGCAATGCTAAATGAAGAGAAGGGATGGCTGTGTGGCCCCCCTCTGTGGGGAGTTTATGGCCCAGGGACTGCCACCTTCCCAGGGTAAGGCCAATAAAATCAAAATCAAGGGAGGGGGGCCATGCAGAAACCCCAGGGCCCTTCATAGCCCCGGGGACCACCACCTCCCTGGGAGTAGGCCGATTGGTGAAAAAGGGGGAGGGGGCTGCATGTCCCCCCTCCTGGGCCATTTACATCCCGGGGACCACCACCTCCCCGGAGCTTAACCAACATTTCTAAAGGGAGTAGGCCACACGGCCCCCCACCTGGGCCATATTTGGCCCCGGGAACCAACCCCTCCCCGGGGCAGGCCCAGTAATAACAAAGGAGGGGGGCTGCTCAGCCTCCCTGCTTGAGTCACTAATGGCCCTGGGGACCGAGACCCCCCAGGGCCAGCTCTTTATGTCACATGGTGCCCACCCTTGGGACATAGTTGCTTGCTGTTACTTGGCGGGAGCTTTGACAGCTCCTGCCAAGCAAGAGCAAACAGTAAGTCAGCTCCCAGAGGGCGGGGGCAGGAAAACTGCTTCTGCCTACTGCTAGGAGACTTTTCATCTGTTTTCTTACCTCCTGTCAAGCGGGCAGAAAAACAGATGAAAGAATTGCTTCTGCATGCAAGGAGCAGCATTTTTTGCTGCTCCCACATGTGGGTGCAATGCTTGCTCCTGCTGGAGGCGAGGAGCTGGCAGAGACTGTGAGGGAATGAGGCTCCCCCTGCGGTCCCCAAAATTGCACACTTGGGTGGTCATTCTGACCCTGGCGGTCTTTGACCGCCAGGGCGGAGGACCGCGGGAGCACCGCCGACAGGCCGGCGGTGCTCCAATGGGGATTCCGACCGCGGCGGTAAAGCCGCGGTCGGACCGGCACCACTGGCGGGGTCCCGCCAGTGTACCGCGGCCCCATTGAATCCTCCGCGGCGGCGCAGCTTGCTGCACCGCCGCGGGGATTCCGACCCCCCCTACCGCCATCCAGATCCCGGCGGTCGGACCGCCGAGATCCGGATGGCGGTAGGGGGGGGTCGCGGGGCCCCTGGGGGCCCCTGCAGTGCCAATGCCACTGGCATGGGCATTGCAGGGGCCCCCGTAAGAGGGCCCCTACATGTATTTCACTGTCTGCTGCGCAGACAGTGAAATACGCGACGGGTGCAACTGCACCCGTCGCACAGCTTCCACTCCGCCGGCTCGATTCCGAGCCGGCTTCATCGTGGAAGCCTCTTTCCCGCTGGGCTGGCTGGCGGTCTGAAGGCGACCGCCCGCCAGCCCAGCGGGAAAGTCAGAATTACCGCCGCGGTCTTTCGACCGCGGAACGGTAACCTGACGGCGGGACTTTGGCGGGCGGCCTCCGCCGCCCGCCAAGGTCAGAATGAGGGCCTTGGTGTTCTTGGTGGGGCCAGGGCACCCAGCAACAAGTGGCCGGGAAACGAGGTCCACAGAGCCAGAGTCGGCACAGGCGAGGGGCAAGTGGACCTCCTCCTCTTTTATTATTTGCCAGACCCTGCGGGATGGGGTCCCCAGGGCCAATCAGCCAGGGAGGAGACCATGCAGCCCCCTCCACTTTCACTAATTGGCCATGCCCTGGGGGATGGGATCCCGGTGCCAGAATTGGCCCAGGGAAGGTGGCAGGATGGGCCTCCCCCATGTTAGTAATGGGCTGAGCCCCGTGGGTGGGGTACCCGCAGTCAAAATCGGCCCGGGTAGAGGGGCTGCATGCTAATCCCTGCAGCCAATCCCCTGCTGAGCAAACAATAGGGCCTGCAAGGTGTGGGGGTGGTTGTCTGCGGCTGACCCACCTCTGCACATGGCCAAAGGCCATGCGTGGAATGGGGTTGGGTGTCTATAGGGTGGTCCAATCGCTGCCATGCACAGCAAAGGGCCGTGTGTGGCACTAGGTTTGGTGCCTGCAGGGGGTTGGCTGCAGGCTCTCACGACAGCCTCCAAACTGTTAACTAAAACAACTCTTCACAGAGCTACTCTATAGTTTTATCATGTGTGTTGTTATGTAATGTTTCCCTTTTTTTGGTTCTTATATTCCCTCGCTAGACTCATGCAAAAGTCAGGGAAGTCCATCATAATCAGCAGCTCTTGCAAGACTCAAGAGAGTGTTAACAATCCCTTTGGTGCTGTATCAGGGGGACAGTGCTTCCTGGTTTGCTTTATTTATAATGGAATTTGCATTTACACTGAAAATATCCTGACGTAGTATTTATAAATTATATACACCAGAAAAGTAGCAGTGTGTTTAGTTGAATGAAAAACAATCCATTACATAACTGTGGGGAAAAATAAATCACTTAGATTTATGGAAAAAAATCCCACGTGGTGTATGGAGAGAGACTGGGCTCTCCTGTCAGACCTTTTTCTCAGATGACAGGTGTACATATTAGGGTGTGTTCATGGACTGGCTTCTCTTGTCAGACCTGACTCTCAGATGACGGGTTAGAGTAGTAAGGTGTGTGCATGAACTGGTCTCTCCTTTCAGACCTCGCTCACAGATGACGTGTATGCATAGCAGGCTTTGTAGAGAGAGACTGGCCTCTCTGCTGAAACCTCTCTCTTGGATGACAGGTGTGCATAGAGTGCTCTGTCCAGGGACTGTCCTCCCTGCTAACACCCCTCTCTCAATGGGTGTGCATAGGAGGGTGTGGGAAGAGACTGTTCTCTACTCACAACTCTTACCAATCAATAGCTGTAAATAGTAGACTCTGATAAACACCATCTCCAGTAACACTTCTTCCCATAGTAGCAAGTGTGCATACTACAGTGCATTCGAAGATCACCTACTTCTTTCTACTTTTCGCTATCCTGAAAGAGTCTCAGGAGATTGTACATGTTTTCGAAAATAAGAATTAACCATCTACTCAACACAGTACTTATCTCTTATGCACTTCCTCGGAAAAACAAGGACCACAATATGCATTCCTACAAACGGAGTGTGTTGAGAACTCATCTACCCCTTTTTACTATTAACAATCCCGCAAGAGTCCTGCGAGACCATAAAAATTAGTTAAAAACAATATGCATATATTTTTTATCACAATACTTATTCTTTACACACCTTCTCTCTAAATTTAGGGGACAGCATGCCTATCTGCTGCCACCTTATATAGCTTTTTTACTTCATTTTCACAACACCTCAAATTTTTCACAGTAAACAGTGATGCCGCCACTTCATTTTTAAGATTCCAAAAGCTAACCAATCAGAGAGTTTGCTTTTGCAAGACTCCTAGGAGCCTCTTGCTCTTGCAAGAGCATGAAGGCTCATGGGAAAAATTGGCCTCTCGACCAATCAACGGCCTCCATTTTTAAATTTTCCCTCTCGCAGAAGGCTTGCGGGACTCTTCAAGCCCAACCTTCCAAATATACAATTTTTTTTACCCCTAATTTCTCAACAACTACTGAACGGATTAACATTAAATCACAAAAAATACAATCTGCAGACCAAGCACTAGCTTTCTGCCAAATTTGGTGTAATTCCGTTTTTGCTGTAGCTGTATCTAAAGATATCTACGGAAAATGCATGGGGATTTAAGTTTTGAGACTCCTCTCTTATCTTGGCCCCGCTTGATGGATCACCCCGAAGCTTTCCAGGAAGGAGCTAGGGTGGATGAACTTTTTTTGGGAAAGTTTTGTGAAGATTCGTCAAACGGGGCCAAAGTTATTAGCAAACCAAAAAACGCTTCATCTATAGAAAAGCAAACCTATGACCACCAGTAGGTAATTTGCGGCCTAAAGCAACTATAACTCGTGCCCTTCCCATATACTGCTAATGACCCCAGATATTACAGCGCTCATGACAACTTTTATAACATTAATAAAAATATCAATGAAACATTAGAAGGTAAATTATTGAAGAAAAAAACGTGCATGGCGGGGGTGCGAGTTATAGTTACCTTAGGCAGCGAGTTATAGCTGCTTGAAATAACTATAACCACTGAATTTCTCTGGTTGTGTGTGAGTAAACTCATAACCTTACTATAATGTCCCTCCAACCTTTCATTTTTAAGTGATTTTCTAAGGTTTTTTGAATTCTATTTCCTTAACATAATGTCCCTGTAACCTTTGTTTTTTTCAGTATATATATATATATATATATATATATATATATATATATATATATATATATATATATGTATATATATATATATATATATAGATGTGTATATATGTGTACATATATATATGTGTGTGTGGGTGTTGTGTGTGTATATATATATATATATATATGTATACATATATGTATATATATATATATGAATACATATATATATATATATATAAATATATATATATATATATACATACATACACACAGACACACACCCTAGGGAGGAGGGAGGACAGCATGTGGTCCTATGAAAAATACTAACACTGTAGAAATTTAGTTAGAAGTAACTTATTTCTACTCCAGCAATGGCTTGTTCAAAGATTTACGTTCTTGTATCAGAATAGCAAGCAGAATACCAACCTTATCAAATGCAACATCCAAGCAGTAACACTGTGTCAATATGTGCTGATTCTTACAGGTACCTATATATCTAGCATACATGTTTGCTAGGGGAACACCTGCATAGAAGAGCACTGATTGTGCCAGACATCAATTAGAATGTGCTGTTACTGTGCCCTTAAATAGCTAGCCTGAGTCCAAGTGACAAAGGATGATAAGAGCCACAAACCATCTGGGAATCTCCTGAGAATTTCCAAAAGGGACAAGAGGCAGATTGGATTTTCTTAAGTCCTTTGTTCCATCAATGTAGAATATGAAACACCTGCACAAGTCCAGAGAATTCAGTGAAATTTCTGCTGTGTTGGCCGGAACGCCCTCTGGAGTAGCTGTTCGCACTTTACAAACTGACATTCATTGAGTAGCAGGTATGTCGAAGAAAGCCTTAAGGACCTTGGGCTATTTCAGGTGGAAGTCCGTCTGCATTTACGGGATGGATTGTGGATTGATCCATAGGGTGACACTATCTTTATGGAACCATAAAAGAGGATCCTAGATGGTAAAAGCTTGATTTCTCTGCTCCTCCTGACAAAGGTGTAGCAGGACAGCAACAATTCATGACATTCCAGAACAACAACATTCAGCTTGGAGTACAGGCTCCACAGTATTCACATCATGGCATGGGAGGAGCTTGAAGACTTGAAGGAGGTAAATGAACCAATCCTATTTTATGCACTAACAAAAAAAAGAGTAAGAATATCTCCACATTTTCAAATATCGTCACTTAATTACCTGTCCCTATGTTTGTAAACCATGCTTATAAAGTTCGATAAAAGAACCCTCACCCACCAACCTGTTTGGTGGCATGCTTCATCATAAGGGAACTGCCCGAGACGCCCCAGTGCATCATGGGTGTGCTACTATCCCTGGTTACAGCGGAGCGGGTGGTTTTTGATGGACAGTGCTCAAAGAATAAGTTAATTCAAATTGTCTGAAGGGTACGTGCCCAATGGTGTAGTTTAATTTTGGTGGCCCTATACAAAATAAAAAAAAGTGAAGGATGTGTTGGAGATGTAATGTAATCCTACATCCAAAATATTGGTCGACATGTTTCAGACAATGTGTATTGATTGCCCAAATGGGTCAGTATGGCTTCAGGACCTCAATCGCATGCATAATTCCGTAATCTGTCAGTTACAGTTTGCGTCTGAGTAAACTCTCCATTTGAGTCCTTTGAGGTTGATGTTTTACTTCTTAATGAAGATTCTGGGAGGTTGGGGGGTGGCAGCCCTGTAGTCACAGATTCATCAAGGGATGTCGCCTGTATCTGGAACTATTTGGTTCCTTGGAGCTCCGAATTGTAAATGCTCTGAGATATGGAAATGAGAAGGCTTGGCTTCCCTGTTTCTACTTGCGTATTCCTTTCAGGATCAGAGTAAGAGGTGCAAAGGTGTATGCAAAGTGAACTTACAATGCAACTGAAAACAAATTCCTCATGAGCCCGGTTGTACATCCCTGCTGGTGAAAGCTAGCATTTTTATTGCTGGACTTGGTAGCAAAAATGTCTAGTTTTAACTTTACCCAAAGAAGGAAGACATTGTTTGTTTCTAATTGTAACACTCCTCAGAGGCGTGGTTGTGTATGATGGTCCATTTGTTATGTATGCCCAGAAGATGTTCTGCCATCAGTGATTCTTCATGCTAAATGGCCTAATCCCAAATCAGCTGAATTTCTCTGATCATTTTGCATGACCCTGTTCCACCCTGTTTTCTTCTCATATAATATGGAGGTCCTATGGGCCGTTCAAATCAACAGAGATACCTGATTGATTCTGGGCCAAAGGAGCATTGTCCTCATCTGATGAACCTTAGTTCAAAGATACTCTTGTGTAAGGTTGACACTGCAGGCGTCAGTCATCAAAGGAACCATTTTTCTGCAGTCACTGCTTGTTTAGCTCTTGCTGATGAGACTGTGTTTTGAGGTGGCAGAAAGGGATGAGGGAAATGTAAGAGAACCTTCAGTAAGGACTCGAGCAGGTGTGTCAAGGCAGACTGCAGCTTTAGAACCTATAACGCCAGAGCCTGCAGGCATTCACTCCTTCAATAGAAAATGTTTTTCACTGCCAGTATCCAGAATGGCTTCGAGGAACAGAATGTGATACTCCATAATAAGTGAAGTTCCTTTTATCAGCATTAATAGTCATTTAGATAATTGATAACTTGATGACCTTGTCTTTACGTGAAAGCTGCCACCAGAACCATCGATTTTAAAGATCCTTATGGTGGGTTTGTGGCCAAAGGATAGCACTTTGAACAGCTAAAGGCAAGTGTGTACTTCTAATTGTTGGTATTTGCAATGGCTGGTCATGTAGAAATATGCACCCTGCAGGTTTAGTGATGTCATAAGCTCCCCTTTTATGAGGATGATGGAGCAAAACAACAGGTTTTTGAAAAACTCATTCCATTGTCACAGTTCTAGGATTGGATAAAACCCTTGTTTTGGTTGGGTTTGGAGACAAGGTCGATGGAACATGGAGTAAACCGCGGTTTAATGAAGTAGTGAGGGGTTTACCCACAAGAAACTTAGAAACTGAATTGTTTCTTTACTTCATCTTTGTGCCCTCTTTCCAAGGAAGATGATCGTGCTTTTGTACCTACTCCTTTTTCAGTAACACAGACAAAGAATGATACTTCTTAAGAAGAAACCTTTTAAAATTCCTAATCTGGGATCAGCCTGTACTAAGGAGCTGGCACCAGCACCCTCGTGGGAGCTAAAATCTTGTCAAATAAAGGAACACGAATGGCACCTCACACAAGGTAATATGGCATTTAATCGAAACCCTCATCCACCACTCTCACATCAAACCTGAAAGTCTTAAAGCCCTTCCTTTGCATCGTAACAATCTTGTAAACTGTGTGGAAGAGTCATGCATGCCAGCACTCGTTCCTCTCTCTCCAGCAAATCCACGTGTCATTAGGTCCAGCCCAAACTGGTGGTTTCTAGCCCTGTGACTACCATCTCTGGAGTAGGACACACGTCCACAGAGGAGCCTGTTCGTCTGTGGTACCAGCTGTAGTTGTACTTCCCCTGAATGTAAAAACCTCCAGATCTCTCTATTCAATATCTACAAAGTAGTAGAAAAAAAACAGAACAAATTGCCAAGCCCTTCAAGCCACTGTTATCATTCCTTATCATATCTAGTATGAGACCTGGTGTATTATTATAATAACAGATTCAAAGACTTCATATTGTTAAGGAACAAATCAATGTGCTGATTTGTAGTTTTGTTGGAGGAAAAGAAACCTGAGTGTACACTGTCATTGGCAACATAGCATGTCTCTATACCAAGGTGCCTAGCATTTAGGCATGATTGCAAACAGCAATTACTTAAAGGCTTTGTCAATATGGAATACCACTACATGGTTAATACATACCAACCAAAGCTGCAGTGCCTCTGGCAACAAGGTAATAAAAATTTTAAAAGGTCTTCCCAATGCCGCATAATTTATCACTCAGATATCATCTTTAAATATATTGTGAAAATTCAGCAATTTTTCTCCAAATATTAGCTTATGAGTTCCGGAAAGAAAAACATGTGTGTCTCAAATATACACTCTAAAGTTTGGCATTGATATATTAATTCAACCATGTAAAAACTTCTAATTTAGTAATCTGGGTTGCACACAGGACAGGTACCTACTGGTACTTCGTGAACTACCAGTAGCTCAGTAGCTACGCATTAGAGAAGCCTGCTTAATAGCTTCTTTTAGAATCCAACTTGAGGACTCAGTTATTCCCTGAACTAAAGTCTTCTTCAAGATTTGTACTGGTTCAACATCATACTTCTTCCACTGCCACTTCAACCTAGTGCAATATTTCATATCTATGAATTTTAATACGCATCAAACAATACAGCCACTGTCTCCACCTCCTTTGTTCACGACTGTTCTAATGAGATTCCTAACTCCTAATCTTCTGGATTATCTTCTAAAATCACTCCATCACTGTCTGAGACTTCCTTCCAGGATTCTATATGCTTTCCCATTACCTTTCTAGATTAGGACATTACATCCACTAGTGGGAATAGTATGGCAGCTAACCCTCATTCTGAGTAACACGTAGCACCATACTGGGAGGCATTACATTTTCAAGCAAATGTATCGTTACTGCACAGTAAATCTCCAAAACTACTGGAAATTACAGGTTAAAACCACTGGAAAGGGGAATTAGCATTTGGGACCAGTTTACCTGACATAAAAACTCACAAGGTTTAGCTCAAACATTTACCATCTGCTCTGAACAGGTGGTAAATGTATGCCTCTCACTGAAGGTGAGATGTGAGTGGAGCTAGGAGAGGGTGTGGGGAGTAGGGGGGAAATGGGCATATATGGTCTGGAAAGTGGAGCACTGAAAGCTCCCCGACTAAAAAAAAACAGGAGTGAAGGCATGGCTGCTGCTGTAGCCAAAGCCTCATGCACGTTTACCTGGTGGAAATACTGTCTGGTTAAATCTGGTCCAGTGATTCAACACCCAGGATAACCAGTATGAGAACACCGGCCTACTCTGAACTAAGTATGACAGAATTCCATCCTGTAATTGCAATCCATGTGATTCATTATCGGGTCCTATGTGCTAAATTCAACCTCCTCTAGATCACCCGAAGCCTTATTATAGTCCCTTTTTATCAAACTATTTCTGTGAAGAACAAAGAAATGAGCACAGGGTAATATTAAAGAACCTAAAGAAATCCCACTCCTAAAGGGATGACTGTACTTACTCCTTCCGGCCTGATTCCCTTTCATTCCTCTGTACCTTTAGATCCTCCTCAGCTTATAATGTCAAGACTGGATAAATAGATTCAGGCTGACGAATCCTTCTCTGTAGGTGAGGGTTCAGGAGGCCATTTATTACAAAAGGCAGTATTGGCTGGTAATGCACATGGCAAGGAAAGCTCTAAGAACTTCACTCTCCAGTCTGATATTTTGTGAAGTCTTGTACAGCGGCAGCCAGAATGACTTAATTTCTCACCATCTCAGCAAAGATGCATCAATAACTATTCATTTTGCTTCGAGAAGCTCCCAGTTTGAACTCCCTATTTCTTGGGTGATAGATCCTCTGCCCTGTGGGAATGATGAAATCGACCTCCACGCTTAACAGTGCCACTATAATCTACTGAGAGACAGTAGGCAATGCTACACCCTTAGGGGAAGTCTGATTCTGAAAGGAAGATCAATCTGTCAACATTGAACTTGGCACGGGTGCATGCCTTCCTAGTGCACATAGAAATACAT
Organism: Pleurodeles waltl; assembly: GCF_031143425.1. NCBI lineage: Eukaryota > Metazoa > Chordata > Amphibia > Caudata > Salamandridae > Pleurodeles > Pleurodeles waltl. The sequence continues at coordinate 1,379,332,420 of NC_090446.1, read as the reverse complement.
TGCAGCGCAACAGGAGCCTCATAGAACTATTTGCTGAACAATACCATGCTATCACAATAGTCAACGAAATACTCTCTTTGAGGTACGTCTTCAAAGTATGCTCTCTCTCTCTTTCTCTCTAAGCAGATCTCATGCTGAACTGAATTGGGTTTATAGTAGTCTTACAATGTACTAAGGGAATGCACAAACATGAGTCAATGATTAGCCTATAAGAAGCTAATATACTACTCATAATTTGTGCTGCTCAGATCCTCCATGTTACAATGCTAAGTTGATTTGTGTTCTGTTGCAGAATCCTCTTATTGGCAAAAGCTCTGTGTCTTTGCCTTGTTGTCCTAATTTCTTTTTGCACTAATTAGATTTATTTCACTTCTATAATACTGTCTATGGTAGTCTTTATTTGGTTAGTATTGCACTTTATTTCAGTTTGTCAAGCACTGGTGTCAGTTGGTGGCCTCTGTTCGCATGGACATGTGCACTAACCATCCTGTCTTTTATTTTGGTGAGATGCAAGGGTTGCTGTTAATGGAGAAGGAACCTCCTGTTTTCTCATCTCTGGCAGATGTGACTGGGAGGCACTTGCACATCTCAAGAGAAGCCAAGCAGCTTAGCCGTGGAGTTACTTCTCAGGCAAAAGCCTGATTGCCTAGCAATCAGATTCAGCTTTATAACCCAATGCTTGTTGAGACTAGCCTAAAGGCCTTCCAGTATTTTTTACAGGTGACTTTACAGGAGGCAAGGTATATGGTGGCCTAGGGTGAAGATGCACCCTAAAAGACACAACAGGGGAGTTTGCTCTGATGCCTATGGTACATCCTCTGTGTGTGAACTAGAGGTGAAGATAAAGAGAGTTAAATTAGACTGAACTAATAGAGGGCTTTGGGTCTTCTTGAAAATGGCCTCTGTCAGAGGTGAAATTGTGTTGCCTTTAATCAACCTCAGTGGGCTCCTCGTGCAGGGTTGCCATTAAGCTCGTCGGGATTCCTCAGTGTAAGCTGTTGTTTAATCAATGGGACATCCTAAAGTTTAGAAAAAATCCATCTCTTTGCCGTGTTTCCTCAGTTTTTGGGTCTCGGCTAGACAGTGTTTGCGCTATCTCTTCAAAACATGTTGTATCTACTTTGTGGGTTTCAGCCCCACCATGGACTTCCCATTTCCTAGCTCCATCATCGCTGTCCTATCCTAACACACTAACATTACCGCACTAAAACTGTCACAGTAACATTAGTTAGGGGACCAAATGTGGCTAAAAGACATTCACGTAGACAACGCCAATAGCTCCGAGCTCAGGCATTGCTGAGACCTATTGGCTTTGCAAATGCCTGTTGGTTTCTGTTTCCTGGTTATCAGGTATGTGGCTTCTGGAGTAGCTGGAGCCTACTAATCGGATCCTGGGTAAGCATGTTCGGCTCAAAAAAAGAAAATGTTTTTTGTTTTTAAATTCTCATTTCACACTTTGTCAGCTTTTAATGTCTGCAAACAAAACATTTACGCATCTGCATAAAATCAAATCTTGATTGCACTACTAAAAGAGGTAAAAAGGAGTTTCAATTAAAAATCAGTTAAAAGCACAAGTCTCTGCAACATGTGAAAAATATGTACCTAACATTTTTTGAAAATGCTATAAGCATCGCACTTAAAGCGAAATGAAAACAAGTACAACAACATCAAAGTAAACATTAGATTTTGATTACCTATTCATGCTCATGTTTTGTAAGCTTTCATATTGTTTGTCTGAGCACCCTGAACCTCAGCCCTTTTGCTGCTAGGCGTTACATTTCTGAAAAGTAGACAAAATTCTGAATTCATCAAGGGGTCATATGCATAGATCCTTCAAGGAATTTCCAAGGAAAATAACTGTTGAAATAAAGAAATATTGAAAATAAGTAGGGAAAAACAGGCATTTGTGACAACATTTTCATCAGTAACTTTTTGTCACAATGGCCAAGTGACAAAAGCAATATACCATTATGTCCACTAGACACTTCTAGTTGCGGGGATATATATTGCTTGTATGTTCTCCAAGAACCCAAGGTACCCAGAGCTAAATACTGAGTTGCACCGTACAATGATTTTTCAATCAGTACCAAGTATAGACCAATTCTTATAGTGAAATAGGCAGAGTGAAAAATGGGAATCAAGGAAATATATGTATTTCTGAAATGGACACAAGATATAGAGTTTAGGAGTAGTGGTAATTCGTACATCTCTGAGATTGTGGATACCCGTACTAGCGTACAAACTGGAGGGTATTTTTTAAATGTCATCTTTCCTATACACTGGCATACAACTGAACAACGCAAATGTAGCAAAATCCAATGGGTAATAACAAATGTTCGACTATTTTATGCTCCCACAAGTCTCATGCTAAAAAAAGTATCTCACTTGTGTGGGTAGGCCTCCTGCCCGCATCAGGAAACACCCGAAAACGGAACATATATGCAGCACATTTTTACAATGAGGGAAGCTCTTGATTATGGACCCTCGCTCAGCTGGCATCTAGGGAAACCTAGCCTTCCTATACATTTTTGAAAACTAGACACCTTGGGGTATCCAGGGTGGGCTGACTTGAGTGGCTCTTACCATGTTTTTTTATACCCAGAATCCATTTTTGTGATGGTAAATTCTGAAAACTGTGGGGAGCCACAAATTTCCTTTCATCTGGCATTCTCCCAATAAAAATTGTACCTCACTTGTGTGGGTAGACGTACTGCCCGTGACAGGAAACGGCTGAAAACATAACATGTACGCAGCACATTTTTCCACCGAAAACTGACCCTCTTTTTCTGATGTGGGTAGCTCTAGATTTTGGACCCTAGCTTAGCTGGCACCCAGGGGAACCTAGGCAACCTGTGAAAAAAAATAAAACTAGACACCTACGGGAATCCAGTGTGGGCTTACCTGTGACAAAAACACATTTTCCTCACATTTCTGTGATGGAAAGTTCTGTAAACTGTGGGGAGCCACACACTTCCTTCCACCTGGCATTTCCCCAAGTCTTCTAATAAAAATGGTACCTGACTTGGTTGGGTAGACTTACTGCCGCAACAGAAAACTGTCCAAAACACAACATGTATGCAGCGCATTTTTCCACTGAAAACTGACCCTCTTTTTCTGATGTGGGTAGCTCTAGATCTTGAACCCTACCTCAGCTGGCACCTAGGGAAACTGAAGCAACCTGTACATTTTTTTAAACTAGAAACATAGGGGTTTTCAGGATGGGCTGACTTGCCTGGCACTCCCCATGTTTGTGTACCCAGAATCCCTTGCAAACTTTAAACTTTGACAAAAAAACACATTTTCCTCACATTTTTGTGATGGAAAGTTCAGGAAACTGTGCGGAACTACAAACTTCCTTCCACCCAGTATTCCCCCGAATCTCCCAATAAAAATAGTATCTCATAGGTGTGGGTAGACCTAGTGCCCGCGACAGGAAACGGTCCAAAAGTCAAAATGCATGCAGCACAATTTTCCACCGAAAACTGACCCTCTTTTTCCGATGTGGGTAGCTCTAGATTTTAGAACCTAGCTTAGCTGGCACCTAGGGAAATCCAGTCAACCTGTAATTTTTTTTAAACTAGACACCTGAAGGAATGCGGTGCGACTTGCTTGGATCCCATTAGGTTTTCTTACCCACAGTGCTCTGCAAACCTCCAACTTTTCCTGAAATCATGCATTTTGCTTACATTTCTGTGATGGAAAATTCAGGAATCTGCAGAAATCCACAAAATTCCTAAAACCCAGTATTGCCTTACCACTGCCAATACAAAATTCTGCCCCACTTGTGTGGCTGGGCCTCGTGCTGTGACAAGAAGTAATCAAACCAAGGACAATGGAAGCACTTGGGTGAAGACTTCTCTTGAACTCAATTGGATCTGTTCCTGTCACTGGCACTAGGTCCAACCACACAAGTGGGGAACAGTTTTTATTGACACAGGTAAGGCAATACTGAGTGGTTGGAATTTTGTGGATTCCTGCAGATTCCAGAAGTAGGAAAGGAGATTACCCCCTTTCAAACTATACCTTTCCCGTCTGGAGTGGGGCTCAGAGGGCTGAGATAGCCCCACGGGTACCACTGCAAAGAAAGTGACTTTTGTTTTCAGACAAATGCAGTCACTGCGCCATGAGAGCTGATCATCATTGCCTGAGAACTCAAAAACAGGCTTGGGATATAGGGAGGCTGTTCCCCAGCTCCTAAGGCTGTTTTTTTCACCAGGAAATCCATATGGTGCTCTCCCCAGAGTGAAGTCCAATGCCATGTGCAAGGACAGCCAGGAGCCGGCCGACGTACTGAACAAGTTAATCTCCCACGGGATGAAAGTGGACAAATGCCTGCTGTCAAAAGCATCTTTAGCAACGAAGATGAAATACTTGCTCTTTTTAGGTCAAAGCTGTCTGGTTTGCTAGAGTCACCATGGGGGCATTGGAAAGCTGTACTTTGAATGCATTCCGCTCATTGTTTACTATTGGCTTTGTAGTTTGTAACTCAACATTTGTTTGCTTTCTATTTTTTGGCTTCATTTTATAGGCTGTTCAGCTTCAATCAATCAGTATTTGTAAAGCGTGGCTACTCACCTGTGAAGGTCTCAAGGCTCTGGAGTTAATCCCTTCCATTGCCCAAACTTTATTTATTGTATTCTTCCACCAGTGTTTGATTTCTGTATACAAGACTTTAAATCTTTTTCTTGTTTTGTCCCATTTGCTGTGCATCCAAAGACAGAGGTCAAATGTAAGGCTCTGTCTTCCAAGGCACTTTGGTGTTTACCTTTCTTTCTCTTACTTCAAAATGAGAGCAAGGGCACCTTAAGGGTTTTGGGGGCCCTGGGCTACCCACATTTTGGAAGACCCTGTTTAGAACAGTTTTTAATTTAAGATTCAATGTAAGCTTTTTTATACCCTCTTTGGCCGGGTCACTAACACTGCACAGGCACACTGGTTAAAATTCTAAATGTGTTTATAACTAATATTCAGGGATAGTGATGTGTGTTTTCAATATTGCAATATAACAGCAACTCACTAATATTATTGCAAATACGCTCTGAGACCAAACCCTATTTCTCATATAAGAGGTCCTGTTTTGATCTAAAATGAACTTTTTATGGATGTCTCATGGTGTTGAAAACCAAACATGTCTCTGCAAAATTTCTCTCACAGATTTACGCAAATCACCAGTATTAAAAATACATTAAAGGGAAATAGTATTAAATCTGTAAGAATTCTTCAGGGTCAGTAGGGCAGTAATGTATGGAGAACAAAGCCTGAAAAGCTTTGGCAATAGTGTGAGAGGAGGCCTCTTTTTGCATGGTTAGCCCCCACGTTTAGCCTGATTTTGATGTGTTCTAGACGTTGGTAGCGCCCAGGGCCCCTGCTAACCAGGTTCCCTGGGCCAGAGCTCTTTCCCTAAATCTGTTGTGAAGCTTGATCAATTGGATACACTCTTAAATACCCCTATAAGTCCCTAGTAAGTGGGTACCCCAGTGCCCTGGGCAAGAGATATTTAGATCAGACCCCTAGGGGCAGCAGCACTGGTTGTGCCACCCCCAAGGGCCCTTGCACCCAGATGCAGTCAACACTACCATTGCAGGCTGAGTGTACTGGGTCAAAACTAAAACTTGACATGTAACCCTCTCTGTGTGCCCTTTGCACCCTACACTGCATATATTATGGGTAAGTCACCCCTCTGGCAGGCCTTCCAGCCCTAAGGCAGGGTGCACCATATTGGGTATGAGGGCATAGCTGCATAAGCTATATGCCCCCACTGTGTCCTTGACAAACCAAAGACATAGTGAATGAGTACAGCAGCCTTTTTAAATACATGTACAGGACACGGTCAAACATACGTTTCCCAGCTACATGATGGCTACTCTGCACCCTGGGTTGTTTGGTATCAAGCAACTCAGAATATTAAATCCAAACTGGTACCAGTGTTGGATTTAACCCTAAATGTACCCAGGGGTCACCTTAGAGGTGCCCCCTGCAAAAGCTAACCCTAACTGGCATAGTTGCTGACTGGTTTCCTTCCAGCCTGCCACTCCAGATGGCCAGTACACAAACCTGGGGGAGAGGCATGGGTCTCTGGTTTGTTAGACAATGCCTTTCCTGGGTGGAAGAGCTAACACCCCCTCCCTCAGAAATGTGCAACACCCTTGTGGTGAGCTTCAAAGGGCTACAGCCCCTGAAACCCGAGCCCCCAGGCCTGCTGCTAGCAGCAGAGGACTTCCCCCCTTGTAAGCCCCCACTTTGGGCGGGAGCAAAGGCGGAAAACCAGACAAAGGGTAGGAGGAGTGACCTCATTGAGCATGCACCACCCCCAAGGGCTTGAATGCGAAGTGGACCCTCTATGTCATTTTTCTCCATCTTGGAATGGAGGAAAATAGCCAATCAGGTTTAGGGAAGTGACCCTTCCCACAGGCACTGGTCACTATAGTGGGTGTAGCCACCAAAGGTGAGTGTCCCATTGGACACTGCCAGGCTCCCCCTAAAAACGCCCACTAAATTCAGTATTTAGTGGGCTCCCCTAGACCAGGAATTTAGATTGAACAGGAAGAAAGAAGACAGCACCAAAGAACCTGCCAGGATGAGAACCGAGAACCTGCTGCACCAGAAGAGGCTCCAAGACCCCCACTTTCTTCACCAGAGTCCCATCAATCGCCATTGCGGAGGAGCTGGCCACTGGACAGACCTCAAAAACCCCAGAGGACCTCCAGGCTTTGCAAGTAGCCTAAATTTCCCTCCTGAGCGGAAGCACCACTCAAGAAAATCAAGAAACCTGCAAAGGACCAACAAACCAGTGGGGGTCACTTCACTTAATTGCTGATATGTCTGTGACCGGAAGTCACGATGACACACCGACGGCCACCCAGACGTGACCCGCATCTGTGCAAGTTTGGTGGCACTGTGCCCTCTAGTGGCCCAGTTACAGCAATATCCTGGGTACTGGTCAGCTGACGGCGGACCAGCAGAAAACCAGCTCCCCCAGAGCTGAAAAAGGATCAGGAGGAAATGCCAGTCGAGGGACTTCAGGAACACTCCAGTCCTCCAACCAGAGTGCCCACGCTGTCCTGTAAGCTGCCCTCAAAGAGACTTACCCCCAGCTCCAGTGGACTCCATTGCGCATAGCATCCAATACCTCCAAAACGCCTTGCACGTGGCCGCCCTGAGCCTTGCATCACAGGATCTGCTGTGTGCCCCGGGTCCCTGACGCCTTGTGACCTCAACAGCCCGAAGGGAACCCAAGACACCATATTTAACTCTGCAAACCAGCTCCTTTTCCAAGTGGCTCCTCCAGGTGGCCCTGTGCCTGTGCCAAGAACCTCTCCAACGCTGCCCGAGACTCTCCAGCTGGCACAGTGTGCCCACTGACCACTCTGGCCAGCCTGCAAGAGAAGAGACTGGTAACTCAACTGTGTGAATTTTACTGCACTTTTAAAGGTGACCCCTTGGACACTACCAGGTTCCCCCTAAAATGCCCACTAAATTCAGTATTTAGTGGGATCCCCTAGACCAGGAATTTAGATTGAACAGGAAGAAAGAAGTAAGCACCAAAGAACCCGCCAGGGTGAGAACCAAGGACCTGCTGCATCAGAAGAGGCTCCAAGACGCCTGCTTGCTGCACCAGAGTCCCGACAATTGCCACTGCGGAGGAGCTGACCACTGGACCAACCTCAAAAGCCCCAGAGGACCTCCAGGCTTCACAAATAGGCACATAGCCTAAATCTCCCTCCTGAGTGGAGTCACAACTCAAGTAATTCAAGAAACCTGCAAAGGACCAACAAACCAGTGAGGGTCACTTCACTGAATCGCCGATATCTCTGTGACCGGAAGTCACAGCTGGACCTAACGACACACCAACGACCACCCAGACGTCACCCACATCTGTGCCATGTTTGGTGGGGCTGTGCCCTTTAGTGGCCGAGTTACAGCAATACCCTGGGTACTGGTCAGCTGACATCAGATCAGCAGAAAACCAGCTCCCCAAGAGCTGAAAAAGGATCAGGAGGAAGCCCCAGTCGAGGGACTTCAGGAACACCCTGGATCTCTTACCAGAGTGCCCCCGCTGTCCTGTAAACTGACCTCAAAGAGACTCACCTCCAGCTCCAGTGGACTCCGTTGCGCACAGCATCCAAGACCTCCAAAACACCCTGCACCGGGCCTCCCTGGGCCTTGCGTCGCAGGATCTGCTGTGTGCCCCGGGACTCCGAACCCCTTGCAACCTCAACAGCCCAAGGGTACCCCAAGGCACCATCTTTAACTCTGCAAACCAGCTCCTTTTCCAAGTGGCCCCTCCAGGTGGCCCTGTGCCAAGAACCTCTCCAACGCTGCTCCCGCCGGAACAGGGAGCTGCCAGAAACTCTCCAGCTGGCACAGTGTGCCCACTGACCACTCCGGCCACCCTGCAAGAGAAGAGACTGGTAACTCAACTGTGTAATTTTTACTGCATTTTTAAAGGTGACTGTGCATTGATTCTAATGGTGCGTAGTTACGCATAGAAAGACTAACTTTGCTAAAACTTCAAAAAGTCATAACTTGAAAAGTACTTAACGTATTCTAAAGATCTTGGTCTTAACATTTATATAAAAGTCTGAAGGATTTCTATAAATTCTGGTCTCAAGTTATTCATTGAGTGTGTATGGTGCATGACTGGATTTGTGAGTACAGCAAATGCTTAGCACATCTCCTGGATTAGCCTAACTGCTTGACCAGCTACCTTAAAAACTGGAGCATTAAGTGGTCTAATTGTTACCTCTGGAAACCAACATGTGGTTGCCCGGACCCTCTGCATAGTGTACTCGATTTTGTACACTACATAGAGGGCCAGCCTCCAACACCTAGGCCAAAGCCCACTGTGCCCATGCTTTAAAACATCTCTCAGTGAGAGGATTTATGTGACAATGACTACAGGGGGTTCCTGGAGGAAGGCTGGAGGAATTTCATTTTTATTCCTAGCACACATCAAAATTTAAATGTCTGTAAATGAATATATCAGAATTAGAAAATCACAAATGAAACCAATAACCTAGACCAGCGGTTCTTAACGTTTTTACTTCTGAGGACTCCCACTGAATCATTACTCAAATCCAGGGACCCCTATTGAGTCCTTATTGGAAGCTGGGAACCCTCGGCCTTAGAAATTTCTATGATTTGAACCTCAAAACAATACACAAAAATATTGACAAAAATACACCAGAGAAATTTCTCAAATATTGGGGGTCATTCTAACCCTGGCGGTCCAAGACCGCCAGAGCTAAAATGACGGGGGCACCGCCAACAGGCTGGCGGTGCCCCGCTGGGCATTCTGACCGCGGCGGTTTGACCGCGGTCAGAAGTGGAAAACCGGCGGTCTCCCGCCGGTTTTCCGCTGCCCATTTGAATCCTCCATGGCGGCGCAGCTCGCTGCACCGCCATGGGGATTCTGACAGCCCATACCGCCATCCTGTTCCTGGCGGTTCGCCCGCCAGGAACAGGATGGCGGTATGGGTTGTCGTGGGGCCCCTGGGGGCCCCTGCAGTGCCCATGCCAATGGCATGGGCACTGCAGGGGCCCCGGTAAGAGGGCCCCACAAAGAATTTCACTGTCTGCATTGCAGACAGTAAAATTCGCGACGGGTGCCACTGCACCCGTCGCACCTTCCCACTCCGCCGGCTCCATTCGGAGCCGGCGTCCTCGTGGGAAGGTAGTTTTGCACTGGGCTGGCGGGCGGCCTTTTGGCGGTCGCCCGCCAGCCCAGTGCAAAACCCAGAATACCCTCAGCGGTCTTCCGACCGCGGAGCGGTATTTTGGAGGGGGAAGTCTGGCGGGCGGCCTCCGCCGATCCGCCAGACTTAGAATCACCCCCATTGTGTTTAATTCACAGTCAAATATAGACAAAGTTTTCACATTTTAAATTTTGCTTTTTTATTTGTATATACTTTATGAATTTTAATTTATTAATTGAATACAGTTGCGGCCCCCCTGAGTAGGCCTCGTGGACGCCTAGTGGTACTTGGACCACAGGTTAAGAACCACTACACTAGGTGATGATAGTTTTACACATTATTGTTTGTGCGCTGTATACGTTTAGCAGTAAAACTGTATGTCTGTGCAAATCTAACGGTCATTTCAACTGAATATGTATTGCAGTGAATGGCAGCGAGTTACCACATCATCCATACTTCACTTTATGCCAACCCACTCTACTCTGCACCACTCAACAATGCACTGTACACAATGCACTCTACTCTGTACCACTCCGCTTTAATTTAAACCATGGCACTCCATGCCAATATACTCTTTACCACTCTAATCTACTCTGCACCACTCCACTCTTCCGTACGCCACTCTACTCTAGGCCACTTCACTCTACTCTGAAACAATCTACCCTACGACACTGTACTCTACGCCACTGCAATCTACACTGCACCACTCGCTTAGCTCTACTCTGCGCCACTCTACACTACGCTACTGCACTCTAAGCCACTCTACTCGACCTACTGCACTCTAAGCCACTTTACTCAAAACCAATGCACTTTACGCCATTGCATTTTATACCACTCTAGTCTACTCTGCACTATTGTACTCTATGTCACTGCTCTCTATGTCACTCTACTCTGCACCACTTTACACCACTGCACTGTACACCAATACATTCTACACTACACTACTATCCACCACTACACTCCACAACACTCTGCTCTGCATCACTCCACTCTACAAACCTCTTCTCTGCAACACTGCACACTCTACCACTGAATTCTATGCCACTCTACTCTGCACCACTGTACTTTATGCCAATACACCATACACCACTACACTCTACTCCACTCTACTTTGCATCACTCCACTCTATGCCACTGCACTCTACACCACTGCACTCTGCACCACTACACTCTGTGCCTATCCAGTCTAAGCCTCTGCACTCTTCACCACTCCACTCTATCCTACACCACTTCACCCCCTGCAACACGTCATTCTAAGCCACTGCACTCTATGCCACTCCACTCCAATCTACCCAGCAGTACTCCATTCTACCCAGCACCACTCCATTCTACCCTGCACCACTCCACTCTACGTCACTTCACTCTATTCTGAAACAATCTAATATACATCACTGCACTTTAGACTGCACTACAGCACTCTGTGGGCAACTGCACTCTACATCACTGTACTCTGCGTCACTGCACTCTACATCACTCTACGCTATTGTGGGTTCATTTTAGCATTTGCTTCGGCACACTTATTTTAGGTCCAGGCCTGCGACCCGTGCCTTTTACCTAGATACACATTTCTTTGTTTATTCATTTTATTACATTTTAGCATGGCTTGGTTTTCTTGCATGTTTTTATATTCATAATCAGTTGTTTTCTGATAAGGCATTGCTGTTCATGTTCTACATTTATCAGTCCTTTGCACACATTTCATCCTGTGCTTTGCTCAAGGCTGCACGCAATAAGTTACTCGGAATCACCGCTCCAAGAGCCCTGGAGTCAAACCTCAAACCCTAGACATAGCTACAAGTCAGGCCCGATCTTAGAACACCACATGTATGTTATACAAACACCACCTAGGACAAAGTACGGTAGAGGTGACATTGGAGCCAGCCATCTTACTCTGTGTGCCACTTCATCGCAGCTCTGATGATCTTTGCCTTGTCTCTCCAGACAACTCAGAGGACTGCCACTATACCAACAGGGAGACCCCTGCTTTTCCAGGTATGGAGTCGGGGAACTCCTTCCATAGACTAAGTACGGGCAGAAGGGCTAACACTACAATGCTCTCATGTTAGATGCTAAAAGTGTAGGTAAGTCAGGATGTTGGGACTGTTTCTATGTTACACGCTAATGGTCACAATCATCACTGTGTTATGTTTCATCTTCCTTATAATTGCAGCTCATGCCTTTTTACATAGAATGCCGTTGCGTCAATAAAATACCTTGAAACCTACTCTGCATTTCTCTGTCTGTCTTCACACGGATGAGACTTGTGCAAATGAGAGACATGGGTAAGATTTATTCCACCACAACTTTCCTGAGGAGTCAGAGTGTCATGCGTCAGGCTGCCACAAATCACCTTTACTTTCTAGGTCTGTGTGAGGTGCTGCTAGCTAGCCAAGAAGGGCAGGCTGACAGCTTCCAGTTGGTGTGTGACTAAGTCACCCACACGTGGTGGTGCTGCCGCCCGAAACCAAACAGTCTTACCAACATGGTAAGAGTTCTATGATAATGCCACTGCACTCTACCCTGCATCACTCCAATCTACCACACTTCACTCTACTCTGACCAATCTACTCTATACCACTGCACTCTACTCTATGCCACTGCACTCTGCACTGGAACACTCCATTCTACGCCATGTCTCTCTACTCTGAAACAATCTACTCTATGGCACTGCACCCTATGCCACTCTACTCCACTCTGAGCCACTCCACTCTATGCCACTCTACTCCATGCCACTGCAGTCTACCCTGCACCACTCTACTCTCTGCAACTGTACTCTACACCACTGTACTCTGCGCCACTGTAATCTACCCTGCACCACTCTGTGCAACTTTACACCACTTTACACTACACCACTGTACTCTACAATACTGCACTCTAGTCTGCAACACTCTGCGTCACTCTATTCGAGTTTGCACCACTGTACTCTACCTTACAGCTCACTATGCCTAAGGCATTGCTGTTCATGTTCTACATTTATCAGTCCTTTGCACACATTTCATCCTGTGCTTTGCTCAAGGCTGCACGCAATAAGTTACTCGGAATCACCGCTCCAAGAGCCCTGGAGTCAAACCTCAAACCCTAGACATAGCTACAAGTCAGGCCCGATCTCAGAACACCACATGTATGTTATACAAACACCACCTAGGACAAAGTACGGTAGAGGTGACATTGGAGCCAGCCATCTTACTCTGTGTGCCACTTCATCGCAGCTCTGATGATCTTTGCCTTGTCTCTCCAGCCAACTCGGAGGACGGCCACTAGACCAACAGAGAGACCCCTGCTTTTCCAGGTATGGAGTCGGGGAACTCCTTCCATAGACTAAGTACGGGCAGAAGGGCTAACACTACAATGCTCTCATGTTAGATGCTAAAAGTGTAGGTAAGTCAGGATGTTGGGACTGTTTCTATGTTACACGCTAATGGTCACAATCATCACTGTGTTATGTTTCATCTTCCTTATAATTGCAGCTCATGCCTTTTTACATAGAATGCCGTTGCGTCAATAAAATACCTTGAAACCTACTCTGCATTTCTCTGTCTGTCTTCACACGGATGAGACTTGTGCAAATGAGAGACATGGGTAAGATTTATTCCACCACAACTTTCCTGAGGAGTCAGAGTGTCATGCGTCAGGCTGCCACAAATCACCTTTACTTTCTAGGTCTGTGTGAGGTGCTGCTAGCTAGCCAAGAAGGGCAGGCTGACAGCTTCCAGTTGGTGTGTGACTAAGTCACCCACACGCGGTGGTGCTGCCGCCCGAAACCAAACAGTCTTACCAACATGGTAAGAGTTCTATGATAATGCCACTGCACTCTACCCTGCATCACTCCAATCTACCACACTTCACTCTACTCTGACCAATCTACTCTATACCACTGCACTCTACTCTATGCCACTGCACTCTGCACTGGAACACTCCATTCTACGCCATGTCTCTCTACTCTGAAACAATCTACTCTATGGCACTGCACCCTATGCCACTCTACTCCACTCTGAGCCACTCCACTCTATGCCACTCTACTCCATGCCACTGCAGTCTACCCTGCACCACTCTACTCTATGCAACTGTACTCTACACCACTGTACTCTGCGCCACTGTAATCTACCCTGCACCACTCTGTGCAACTTTACACCACTTTACACTACACCACTGTACTCTACAATACTGCACTCTAGTCTGCAACACTCTGCGTCACTCTATTCGAGTTTGCACCACTGTACTCTACCTTACTGCTCACTATGCCTAAGGCATTGCTGTTCATGTTCTACATTTATCAGTCCTTTGCACACATTTCATCCTGTGCTTTGCTCAAGGCTGCACGCAATAAGTTACTCGGAATCACCGCTCCAAGAGCCCTGGAGTCAAACCTCAAACCCTAGACATAGCTACAAGTCAGGCCCGATCTTAGAACACCACATGTATGTTATACAAACACCACCTAGGACAAAGTACGGTAGAGGTGACATTGGAGCCAGCCATCTTACTCTGTGTGCCACTTCATCGCAGCTCTGATGATCTTTGCCTTGTCTCTCCAGCCAACTCGGAGGACTGCCACTAGACCAACAGGGAGACCCCTGCTTTTCCAGGTATGGAGTCGGGGAACTCCTTCCATAGACTAAGTACGGGCAGAAGGGCTAACACTACAATGCTCTCATGTTAGATGCTAAAAGTGTAGGTAAGTCAGGATGTTGGGACTGTTTCTATGTTACACGCTAATGGTCACAATCATCACTGTGTTATGTTTCATCTTCCTTATAATTGCAGCTCATGCCTTTTTACATAGAATGCCGTTGCGTCAATAAAATACCTTGAAACCTACTCTGCATTTCTCTGTCTGTCTTCACACGGATGAGACTTGTGCAAATGAGAGACATGGGTAAGATTTATTCCACCACAACTTTCCTGAGGAGTCAGAGTGTCATGCGTCAGGCTGCCACAAATCACCTTTACTTTCTAGGTCTGTGTGAGGTGCTGCTAGCTAGCCAAGAAGGGCAGGCTGACAGCTTCCAGTTGGTGTGTGACTAAGTCACCCACACGTGGTGGTGCTGCCGCCGGAAACCAAACAGTCTTACCAACATGGTAAGAGTTCTATGATAATGCCACTGCACTCTACCCTGCATCACTCCAATCTACCACACTTCACTCTACTCTGACCAATCTACTCTATACCACTGCACTCTACTCTATGCCACTGCACTCTGCACTGGAACACTCCATTCTACGCCATGTCTCTCTACTCGGAAACAATCTACTCTATGGCACTGCACCCTATGCCACTCTACTCCACTCTGAGCCACTCCACTCTATGCCACTCTACTCCATGCCACTGCAGTCTACCCTGCACCACTCTACTCTATGCAACTGTACTCTACACCACTGTACTCTGCGCCACTGTAATCTACCCTGCACCACTCTGTGCAACTTTACACCACTTTACACTACACCACTGTACTCTACAATACTGCACTCTAGTCTGCAACACTCTGCGTCACTCTATTCGAGTTTGCACCACTGTACTCTACCTTACAGCTCACTATGCCTAAGGCATTGCTGTTCATGTTCTACATTTATCAGTCCTTTGCACACATTTCATCCTGTGCTTTGCTCAAGGCTGCACGCAATAAGTTACTCGGAATCACCGCTCCAAGAGCCCTGGAGTCAAACCTCAAACCCTAGACATAGCTACAAGTCAGGCCCGATCTTAGAACACCACATGTATGTTATACAAACACCACCTAGGACAAAGTATGGTAGAGGTGACATTGGAGACAGCCATCTTACTCTGTGTGCCACTTCATCGCAGCTCTGATGATCTTTGCCTTGTCTCTCCAGCCAACTCGGAGGACTGCCACTAGACCAACAGAGAGACCCCTGCTTTTCCAGGTATGGAGTCGGGGAACTCCTTCCATAGACTAAGTACGGGCAGAAGGGCTAACACTACAATGCTCTCATGTTAGATGCTAAAAGTGTAGGTAAGTCAGGATGTTGGGACTGTTTCTATGTTACACGCTAATGGTCACAATCATCTCTGTGTTATGTTTCATCTTCCTTATAATTGCAGCTCATGCCTTTTTACATAGAATGCCGTTGCGTCAATAAAATACCTTGAAACCTACTCTGCATTTCTCTGTCTGTCTTCACACGGATGAGACTTGTGCAAATGAGAGACATGGGTAAGATTTATTCCACCACAACTTTCCTGAGGAGTCAGAGTGTCATGCGTCAGGCTGCCACAAATCACCTTTACTTTCTAGGTCTGTGTGAGGTGCTGCTAGCTAGCCAAGAAGGGCAGGCTGACAGCTTCCAGTTGGTGTGTGACTAAGTCACCCACACGCGGTGGTGCTGCCGCCCGAAACCAAACAGTCTTACCAACATGGTAAGAGTTCTATGATAATGCCACTGCACTCTACCCTGCATCACTCCAATCTACCACACTTCACTCTACTCTGACCAATCTACTCTATACCACTGCACTCTACTCTATGCCACTGCACTCTGCACTGGAACACTCCATTCTACGCCATGTCTCTCTACTCTGAAACAATCTACTCTATGGCACTGCACCCTATGCCACTCTACTCCACTCTGAGCCACTCCACTCTATGCCACTCTACTCCATGCCACTGCAGTCTACCCTGCACCACTCTACTCTATGCAACTGTACTCTACACCACTGTACTCTGCGCCACTGTAATCTACCCTGCACCACTCTGTGCAACTTTACACCACTTTACACTACACCACTGTACTCTACAATACTGCACTCTAGTCTGCAACACTCTGCGTCACTCTATTCGAGTTTGCACCACTGTACTCTACCTTACTGCTCACTATGCCTAAGGCATTGCTGTTCATGTTCTACATTTATCAGTCCTTTGCACACATTTCATCCTGTGCTTTGCTCAAGGCTGCACGCAATAAGTTACTCGGAATCACCGCTCCAAGAGCCCTGGAGTCAAACCTCAAACCCTAGACATAGCTACAAGTCAGGCCCGATCTTAGAACACCACATGTATGTTATACAAACACCACCTAGGACAAAGTACGGTAGAGGTGACATTGGAGCCAGCCATCTTACTCTGTGTGCCACTTCATCGCAGCTCTGATGATCTTTGCCTTGTCTCTCCAGCCAACTCGGAGGACTGCCACTAGACCAACAGGGAGACCCCTGCTTTTCCAGGTATGGAGTCGGGGAACTCCTTCCATAGACTAAGTACGGGCAGAAGGGCTAACACTACAATGCTCTCATGTTAGATGCTAAAAGTGTAGGTAAGTCAGGATGTTGGGACTGTTTCTATGTTACACGCTAATGGTCACAATCATCACTGTGTTATGTTTCATCTTCCTTATAATTGCAGCTCATGCCTTTTTACATAGAATGCCGTTGCGTCAATAAAATACCTTGAAACCTACTCTGCATTTCTCTGTCTGTCTTCACACGGATGAGACTTGTGCAAATGAGAGACATGGGTAAGATTTATTCCACCACAACTTTCCTGAGGAGTCAGAGTGTCATGCGTCAGGCTGCCACAAATCACCTTTACTTTCTTGGTCTGTGTGAGGTGCTGCTAGCTAGCCAAGAAGGGCAGGCTGACAGCTTCCAGTTGGTGTGTGACTAAGTCACCCACACGTGGTGGTGCTGCCGCCGGAAACCA
Organism: Pleurodeles waltl; assembly: GCF_031143425.1. Taxonomy (NCBI): domain Eukaryota; kingdom Metazoa; phylum Chordata; class Amphibia; order Caudata; family Salamandridae; genus Pleurodeles; species Pleurodeles waltl. The sequence goes on along the minus strand of NC_090446.1, from coordinate 1,379,315,070 downwards.
AACAGTCTTACCAACATGGTAAGAGTTCTATGATAATGCCACTGCACTCTACCCTGCATCACTCCAATCTACCACACTTCACTCTACTCTGACCAATCTACTCTATACCACTGCACTCTACTCTATGCCACTGCACTCTGCACTGGAACACTCCATTCTACGCCATGTCTCTCTACTCTGAAACAATCTACTCTATGGCACTGCACCCTATGCCACTCTACTCCACTCTGAGCCACTCCACTCTATGCCACTCTACTCCATGCCACTGCAGTCTACCCTGCACCACTCTACTCTATGCAACTGTACTCTACACCACTGTACTCTGCGCCACTGTAATCTACCCTGCACCACTCTGTGCAACTTTACACCACTTTACACTACACCACTGTACTCTACAATACTGCACTCTAGTCTGCAACACTCTGCGTCACTCTATTCGAGTTTGCACCACTGTACTCTACCTTACAGCTCACTATGCCTAAGGCATTGCTGTTCATGTTCTACATTTATCAGTCCTTTGCACACATTTCATCCTGTGCTTTGCTCAAGGCTGCACGCAATAAGTTACTCGGAATCACCGCTCCAAGAGCCCTGGAGTCAAACCTCAAACCCTAGACATAGCTACAAGTCAGGCCCGATCTTAGAACACCACATGTATGTTATACAAACACCACCTAGGACAAAGTACGGTAGAGGTGACATTGGAGCCAGCCATCTTACTCTGTGTGCCACTTCATCGCAGCTCTGATGATCTTTGCCTTGTCTCTCCAGCCAACTCGGAGGACTGCCACTAGACCAACAGAGAGACCCCTGCTTTTCCAGGTATGGAGTCGGGGAACTCCTTCCATAGACTAAGTACGGGCAGAAGGGCTAACACTACAATGCTCTCATGTTAGATGCTAAAAGTGTAGGTAAGTCAGGATGTTGGGACTGTTTCTATGTTACACGCTAATGGTCACAATCATCACTGTGTTATGTTTCATCTTCCTTATAATTGCAGCTCATGCCTTTTTACATAGAATGCCGTTGCGTCAATAAAATACCTTGAAACCTACTCTGCATTTCTCTGTCTGTCTTCACACGGATGAGACTTGTGCAAATGAGAGACATGGGTAAGATTTATTCCACCACAACTTTCCTGAGGAGTCAGAGTGTCATGCGTCAGGCTGCCACAAATCACCTTTACTTTCTAGGTCTGTGTGAGGTGCTGCTAGCTAGCCAAGAAGGGCAGGCTGACAGCTTCCAGTTGGTGTGTGACTAAGTCACCCACACGCGGTGGTGCTGCCGCCCGAAACCAAACAGTCTTACCAACATGGTAAGAGTTCTATGATAATGCCACTGCACTCTACCCTGCATCACTCCAATCTACCACACTTCACTCTACTCTGACCAATCTACTCTATACCACTGCACTCTACTCTATGCCACTGCACTCTGCACTGGAACACTCCATTCTACGCCATGTCTCTCTACTCTGAAACAATCTACTCTATGGCACTGCACCCTATGCCACTCTACTCCACTCTGAGCCACTCCACTCTATGCCACTCTACTCCATGCCACTGCAGTCTACCCTGCACCACTCTACTCTATGCAACTGTACTCTACACCACTGTACTCTGCGCCACTGTAATCTACCCTGCACCACTCTGTGCAACTTTACACCACTTTACACTACACCACTGTACTCTACAATACTGCACTCTAGTCTGCAACACTCTGCGTCACTCTATTCGAGTTTGCACCACTGTACTCTACCTTACAGCTCACTATGCCTAAGGCATTGCTGTTCATGTTCTACATTTATCAGTCCTTTGCACACATTTCATCCTGTGCTTTGCTCAAGGCTGCACGCAATAAGTTACTCGGAATCACCGCTCCAAGAGCCCTGGAGTCAAACCTCAAACCCTAGACATAGCTACAAGTCAGGCCCGATCTTAGAACACCACATGTATGTTATACAAACACCACCTAGGACAAAGTACGGTAGAGGTGACATTGGAGCCAGCCATCTTACTCTGTGTGCCACTTCATCGCAGCTCTGATGATCTTTGCCTTGTCTCTCCAGCCAACTCGGAGGACGGCCACTAGACCAACAGAGAGACCCCTGCTTTTCCAGGTATGGAGTCGGGGAACTCCTTCCATAGACTAAGTACGGGCAGAAGGGCTAACACTACAATGCTCTCATGTTAGATGCTAAAAGTGTAGGTAAGTCAGGATGTTGGGACTGTTTCTATGTTACACGCTAATGGTCACAATCATCACTGTGTTATGTTTCATCTTCCTTATAATTGCAGCTCATGCCTTTTTACATAGAATGCCGTTGCGTCAATAAAATACCTTGAAACCTACTCTGCATTTCTCTGTCTGTCTTCACACGGATGAGACTTGTGCAAATGAGAGACATGGGTAAGATTTATTCCACCACAACTTTCCTGAGGAGTCGGAGTGTCATGCGTCAGGCTGCCACAAATCACCTTTACTTTCTAGGTCTGTGTGAGGTGCTGCTAGCTAGCCAAGAAGGGCAGGCTGACAGCTTCCAGTTGGTGTGTGACTAAGTCACCCACACGCGGTGGTGCTGCCGCCCAAAACCAAACAGTCTTACCAACATGGTAAGAGTTCTATGATAATGCCACTGCACTCTACCCTGCATCACTCAAATCTACCACACTTCACTCTACTCTGACCAATCTACTCTATACCACTGCACTCTACTCTATGCCACTGCACTCTGCACTGGAACACTCCATTCTACGCCATGTCTCTCTACTCTGAAACAATCTACTCTATGGCACTGCACCCTATGCCACTCTACTCCACTCTGAGCCACTACACTCTATGCCACTCTACTCCATGCCACTGCAGTCTACCCTGCACCACTCTACTCTATGCAACTGTACTCTACACCACTGTACTCTGCGCCACTGTAATCTACCCTGCACCACTCTGTGCAACTTTACACCACTTTACACTACACCACTGTACTCTACAATACTGCACTCTAGTCTGCAACACTCTGCGTCACTCTATTCGAGTTTGCACCACTGTACTCTACCTTACTGCTCACTATGCCTAAGGCATTGCTGTTCATGTTCTACATTTATCAGTCCTTTGCACACATTTCATCCTGTGCTTTGCTCAAGGCTGCACGCAATAAGTTACTCGGAATCACCGCTCCAAGAGCCCTGGAGTCAAACCTCAAACCCTAGACATAGCTACAAGTCAGGCCCGATCTTAGAACACCACATGTATGTTATACAAACACCACCTAGGACAAAGTACGGTAGAGGTGACATTGGAGCCAGCCATCTTACTCTGTGTGCCACTTCATCGCAGCTCTGATGATCTTTGCCTTGTCTCTCCAGCCAACTCGGAGGACTGCCACTAGACCAACAGGGAGACCCCTGCTTTTCCAGGTATGGAGTCGGGGAACTCCTTCCATAGACTAAGTACGGGCAGAAGGGCTAACACTACAATGCTCTCATGTTAGATGCTAAAAGTGTAGGTAAGTCAGGATGTTGGGACTGTTTCTATGTTACACGCTAATGGTCACAATCATCACTGTGTTATGTTTCATCTTCCTTATAATTGCAGCTCATGCCTTTTTACATAGAATGCCGTTGCGTCAATAAAATACCTTGAAACCTACTCTGCATTTCTCTGTCTGTCTTCACACGGATGAGACTTGTGCAAATGAGAGACATGGGTAAGATTTATTCCACCACAACTTTCCTGAGGAGTCAGAGTGTCATGCGTCAGGCTGCCACAAATCACCTTTACTTTCTAGGTCTGTGTGAGGTGCTGCTAGCTAGCCAAGAAGGGCAGGCTGACAGCTTCCAGTTGGTGTGTGACTAAGTCACCCACACGTGGTGGTGCTGCCGCCGGAAACCAAACAGTCTTACCAACATGGTAAGAGTTCTATGATAATGCCACTGCACTCTACCCTGCATCACTCCAATCTACCACACTTCACTCTACTCTGACCAATCTACTCTATACCACTGCACTCTACTCTATGCCACTGCACTCTGCACTGGAACACTCCATTCTACGCCATGTCTCTCTACTCGGAAACAATCTACTCTATGGCACTGCACCCTATGCCACTCTACTCCACTCTGAGCCACTCCACTCTATGCCACTCTACTCCATGCCACTGCAGTCTACCCTGCACCACTCTACTCTATGCAACTGTACTCTACACCACTGTACTCTGCGCCACTGTAATCTACCCTGCACCACTCTGTGCAACTTTACACCACTTTACACTACACCACTGTACTCTACAATACTGCACTCTAGTCTGCAACACTCTGCGTCACTCTATTCGAGTTTGCACCACTGTACTCTACCTTACAGCTCACTATGCCTAAGGCATTGCTGTTCATGTTCTACATTTATCAGTCCTTTGCACACATTTCATCCTGTGCTTTGCTCAAGGCTGCACGCAATAAGTTACTCGGAATCACCGCTCCAAGAGCCCTGGAGTCAAACCTCAAACCCTAGACATAGCTACAAGTCAGGCCCGATCTTAGAACACCACATGTATGTTATACAAACACCACCTAGGACAAAGTACGGTAGAGGTGACATTGGAGCCAGCCATCTTACTCTGTGTGCCACTTCATCGCAGCTCTGATGATCTTTGCCTTGTCTCTCCAGCCAACTCGGAGGACTGCCACTAGACCAACAGAGAGACCCCTGCTTTTCCAGGTATGGAGTCGGGGAACTCCTTCCATAGACTAAGTACTGGCAGAAGGGCTAACACTACAATGCTCTCATGTTAGATGCTAAAAGTGTAGGTAAGTCAGGATGTTGGGACTGTTTCTATGTTACACGCTAATGGTCACAATCATCTCTGTGTTATGTTTCATCTTCCTTATAATTGCAGCTCATGCCTTTTTACATAGAATGCCGTTGCGTCAATAAAATACCTTGAAACCTACTCTGCATTTCTCTGTCTGTCTTCACACGGATGAGACTTGTGCAAATGAGAGACATGGGTAAGATTTATTCCACCACAACTTTCCTGAGGAGTCAGAGTGTCATGCGTCAGGCTGCCACAAATCACCTTTACTTTCTAGGTCTGTGTGAGGTGCTGCTAGCTAGCCAAGAAGGGCAGGCTGACAGCTTCCAGTTGGTGTGTGACTAAGTCACCCACACGCGGTGGTGCTGCCGCCCGAAACCAAACAGTCTTACCAACATGGTAAGAGTTCTATGATAATGCCACTGCACTCTACCCTGCATCACTCCAATCTACCACACTTCACTCTACTCTGACCAATCTACTCTATACCACTGCACTCTACTCTATGCCACTGCACTCTGCACTGGAACACTCCATTCTACGCCATGTCTCTCTACTCTGAAACAATCTACTCTATGGCACTGCACCCTATGCCACTCTACTCCACTCTGAGCCACTCCACTCTATGCCACTCTACTCCATGCCACTGCAGTCTACCCTGCACCACTCTACTCTATGCAACTGTACTCTACACCACTGTACTCTGCGCCACTGTAATCTACCCTGCACCACTCTGTGCAACTTTACACCACTTTACACTACACCACTGTACTCTACAATACTGCACTCTAGTCTGCAACACTCTGCGTCACTCTATTCGAGTTTGCACCACTGTACTCTACCTTACTGCTCACTATGCCTAAGGCATTGCTGTTCATGTTCTACATTTATCAGTCCTTTGCACACATTTCATCCTGTGCTTTGCTCAAGGCTGCACGCAATAAGTTACTCGGAATCACCGCTCCAAGAGCCCTGGAGTCAAACCTCAAACCCTAGACATAGCTACAAGTCAGGCCCGATCTTAGAACACCACATGTATGTTATACAAACACCACCTAGGACAAAGTACGGTAGAGGTGACATTGGAGCCAGCCATCTTACTCTGTGTGCCACTTCATCGCAGCTCTGATGATCTTTGCCTTGTCTCTCCAGCCAACTCGGAGGACTGCCACTAGACCAACAGGGAGACCCCTGCTTTTCCAGGTATGGAGTCGGGGAACTCCTTCCATAGACTAAGTACGGGCAGAAGGGCTAACACTACAATGCTCTCATGTTAGATGCTAAAAGTGTAGGTAAGTCAGGATGTTGGGACTGTTTCTATGTTACACGCTAATGGTCACAATCATCACTGTGTTATGTTTCATCTTCCTTATAATTGCAGCTCATGCCTTTTTACATAGAATGCCGTTGCGTCAATAAAATACCTTGAAACCTACTCTGCATTTCTCTGTCTGTCTTCACACGGATGAGACTTGTGCAAATGAGAGACATGGGTAAGATTTATTCCACCACAACTTTCCTGAGGAGTCAGAGTGTCATGCGTCAGGCTGCCACAAATCACCTTTACTTTCTAGGTCTGTGTGAGGTGCTGCTAGCTAGCCAAGAAGGGCAGGCTGACAGCTTCCAGTTGGTGTGTGACTAAGTCACCCACACGTGGTGGTGCTGCCGCCGGAAACCAAACAGTCTTACCAACATGGTAAGAGTTCTATGATAATGCCACTGCACTCTACCCTGCATCACTCCAATCTACCACACTTCACTCTACTCTGACCAATCTACTCTATACCACTGCACTCTACTCTATGCCACTGCACTCTGCACTGGAACACTCCATTCTACGCCATGTCTCTCTACTCTGAAACAATCTACTCTATGGCACTGCACCCTATGCCACTCTACTCCACTCTGAGCCACTCCACTCTATGCCACTCTACTCCATGCCACTGCAGTCTACCCTGCACCACTCTACTCTATGCAACTGTACTCTACACCACTGTACTCTGCGCCACTGTAATCTACCCTGCACCACTCTGTGCAACTTTACACCACTTTACACTACACCACTGTACTCTACAATACTGCACTCTAGTCTGCAACACTCTGCGTCACTCTATTCGAGTTTGCACCACTGTACTCTACCTTACAGCTCACTATGCCTAAGGCATTGCTGTTCATGTTCTACATTTATCAGTCCTTTGCACACATTTCATCCTGTGCTTTGCTCAAGGCTGCACGCAATAAGTTACTCGGAATCACCGCTCCAAGAGCCCTGGAGTCAAACCTCAAACCCTAGACATAGCTACAAGTCAGGCCCGATCTTAGAACACCACATGTATGTTATACAAACACCACCTAGGACAAAGTACGGTAGAGGTGACATTGGAGCCAGCCATCTTACTCTGTGTGCCACTTCATCGCAGCTCTGATGATCTTTGCCTTGTCTCTCCAGCCAACTCGGAGGACTGCCACTAGACCAACAGAGAGACCCCTGCTTTTCCAGGTATGGAGTCGGGGAACTCCTTCCATAGACTAAGTACGGGCAGAAGGGCTAACACTACAATGCTCTCATGTTAGATGCTAAAAGTGTAGGTAAGTCAGGATGTTGGGACTGTTTCTCTATGTTACACGCTAATGGTCACAATCATCACTGTGTTATGTTTCATCTTCCTTATAATTGCAGCTCATGCCTTTTTACATAGAATGCCGTTGCGTCAATAAAATACCTTGAAACCTACTCTGCATTTCTCTGTCTGTCTTCACACGGATGAGACTTGTGCAAATGAGAGACATGGGTAAGATTTATTCCACCACAACTTTCCTGAGGAGTCAGAGTGTCATGCGTCAGGCTGCCACAAATCACCTTTACTTTCTAGGTCTGTGTGAGGTGCTGCTAGCTAGCCAAGAAGGGCAGGCTGACAGCTTCCAGTTGGTGTGTGACTAAGTCACCCACACGCGGTGGTGCTGCCGCCCGAAACCAAACAGTCTTACCAACATGGTAAGAGTTCTATGATAATGCCACTGCACTCTACCCTGCATCACTCCAATCTACCACACTTCACTCTACTCTGACCAATCTACTCTATACCACTGCACTCTACTCTATGCCACTGCACTCTGCACTGGAACACTCCATTCTACGCCATGTCTCTCTACTCTGAAACAATCTACTCTATGGCACTGCACCCTATGCCACTCTACTCCACTCTGAGCCACTCCACTCTATGCCACTCTACTCCATGCCACTGCAGTCTACCCTGCACCACTCTACTCTATGCAACTGTACTCTACACCACTGTACTCTGCGCCACTGTAATCTACCCTGCACCACTCTGTGCAACTTTACACCACTTTACACTACACCACTGTACTCTACAATACTGCACTCTAGTCTGCAACACTCTGCGTCACTCTATTCGAGTTTGCACCACTGTACTCTACCTTACAGCTCACTATGCCTAAGGCATTGCTGTTCATGTTCTACATTTATCAGTCCTTTGCACACATTTCATCCTGTGCTTTGCTCAAGGCTGCACGCAATAAGTTACTCGGAATCACCGCTCCAAGAGCCCTGGAGTCAAACCTCAAACCCTAGACATAGCTACAAGTCAGGCCCGATCTTAGAACACCACATGTATGTTATACAAACACCACCTAGGACAAAGTACGGTAGAGGTGACATTGGAGCCAGCCATCTTACTCTGTGTGCCACTTCATCGCAGCTCTGATGATCTTTGCCTTGTCTCTCCAGCCAACTCTGAGGACTGCCACTAGACCAACAGAGAGACCCCTGCTTTTCCAGGTATGGAGTCGGGGAACTCCTTCCATAGACTAAGTACGGGCAGAAGGGCTAACACTACAATGCTCTCATGTTAGATGCTAAAAGTGTAGGTAAGTCAGGATGTTGGGACTGTTTCTATGTTACACGCTAATGGTCACAATCATCACTGTGTTATGTTTCATCTTCCTTATAATTGCAGCTCATGCCTTTTTACATAGAATGCCGTTGCGTCAATAAAATACCTTGAAACCTACTCTGCATTTCTCTGTCTGTCTTCACACGGATGAGACTTGTGCAAATGAGAGACATGGGTAAGATTTATTCCACCACAACTTTCCTGAGGAATCAGAGTGTCATGCGTCAGGCTGCCACAAATCACCTTTACTTTCTAGGTCTGTGTGAGGTGCTGCTAGCTAGCCAAGAAGGGCAGGCTGACAGCTTCCAGTTGGTGTGTGACTAAGTCACCCACATGCGGTGGTGCTGCCGCCCGAAACCAAACAGTCTTACCAACATGGTAAGAGTTCTATGATAATGCCACTGCACTCTACCCTGCATCACTCCAATCTACCACACTTCACTCTACTCTGACCAATCTACTCTATACCACTGCACTCTACTCTATGCCACTGCACTCTGCACTGGAACACTCCATTCTACGCCATGTCTCTCTACTCTGAAACAATCTACTCTATGGCACTGCACCCTATGCCACTCTACTCCACTCTGAGCCACTCCACTCTATGCCACTCTACTCCATGCCACTGCAGTCTACCCTGCACCACTCTACTCTATGCAACTGTACTCTACACCACTGTACTCTGCGCCACTGTAATCTACCCTGCACCACTCTGTGCAACTTTACACCACTTTGCACTACACCACTGTACTCTACAATACTGCACTCTAGTCTGCAACACTCTGCGTCACTCTATTCGAGTTTGCACCACTGTACTCTACCTTACTGCTCACTATGCCTTTGCTCTGCACCACTCTACTCTCTCTACTCTATGCCACTGCACTCTACACCACTCTACTCCACCACTGCACTATATCCTGCACCAATACGCTCTACGCCTCTTCACTCTACTCTGATAAAATGTATTTTACACCACTGCTCTGTGTCACTCTATTACACTCAGCACCACTCCACTCAACTGCACTCAATGGCACTGCAGTCTCTGCTGTGCCACTCCATTCTATGCCACTCTACTTTACACCACTCTACGCAACTGCACTTTACTGTAAACCACTGCACTCTACCCCACTGCCCTCTATGCCAATCGACTTTGCTTCACTGCACTCTACACCACTATATCCTACAAACACTCTACTCTTTGCCACTGCACTCTATGCCACTGTTTGCTACCCCATTGCACGGCACTCTACTCTACACCATTGCACTGTACGTCACTGCCCTCTACACCACTCTATTCTACTCTGCACCACTGTACTCTACGGCATTGTTCTACTCTACTCTGCATTATACACTAATGCACTCTCTGCTGCTCTACTCTACACCACTGCACTACATAACCCTCTACTCTGCAACACTGTTCTCTCTGCCACTGAACTCTACGCCACTCCACTTTACACCACTGTGCTCTATGCCATTGCACTCTATGCCAATCCACTCTACCCCACTCTAATCTACTCTGCACCACTGCAATCTACACTACTGCACTCTTTGCCACTGTACTCTACACTGCACCACTCCACTTTACTCTCCACCACTCTACTTTGAAACAATCTACTCTACGCCACTGCACTCTATGCCACTCTACTCGTCTCTGAGCCACTCCACTCTAAGTCACTGAAATCTATGCTGTGCCACTCTAAGTTGTGCCACTCTCCTCTACACCACTGCACTCTACTCAAAACCACTGCACCCTGAGTCTCTGCACTGTACACCACTTTACTCAAAACCAATGCACTCCTTGTCAGAGCACTCTACACCAATCTACTCTGCATCACTGTACTCTACAGCACTTCACTCTAGCCCACTCTATTCCAGTCTACAACACTACACTATACAACATTACACTCCATGATACTCCACTCCACTCTACAATACTCTACCCCATCTATGGCACTCCACTCTGCAACGCTCAACACATCTCCCTCTATACCACTCCATGCCACTTTACTCCACTCTATTCTAAGACATAATACTCCACTCTATTCCACTCGACTCCTTCAATCGGCCACGCCCCTCTATGCAACTCCACTCTACGCCACTGTCACTCAACTCTACAAGACTCTACTCCGCTCTACAGAACTCCCTCTATTCCACTCCTCATTACTTTACTCTACTCTACAACACTCAATGCCACTCCACTCTACGACACTCTACTCTAGACCCTTCAGCCCTAAGGCACTCTACTCCCTCCACAAAACTCCACAACATTGTACACCACACCACTCTCCTTTACGCCACTATCTTTTAGCTGTGCTGCACAGCAGGCACGCTGGTGTGCAACATGGCTAAAACACATTGGCAAAGCAATAGCTTTTGCACAGGTGAGACCTATTGGCTTTCTCAATGCTTGTTATAAAGAAGGGACTGCCCCAGACAAGCAGAGCCCTTTACAGCATCAGATGGAAGCAGCAAAGACCAGTAGAGGTAGCACTTTCTGTGATACTCGAGAGCCAAGACTGTGATGGCCTTGAAGAAGAAGAGAGGGGAAAGAAGGGCAACACGTAGCTGACGTTTTATGTGGCTGTAGTTTAAATGACTCTGGGAAGGCTGTTCACTTTGCTTTAACGATTAGGCAGAAAAAGTGCATGTTTGAAGTGATTTCATGTGATTTGCTCAATGGGACATTTTAAAACCTCATAAATGATCACTCAAGTACAGAAAAAGAGATGACTGCCTACTGATATTAGAAGAAATTCTGTCAATCTGGAAATGGACTCTGGAAAGAATAGTATTTTTAGCTCTGTCTAGACTCCCTGGGATAGGAAGGCTGATCCAAAGACTAACACACAAATGCTCTTACTGACCACCAAAGACAAATAGGTCAGGGACAAGCAAAAAGCCTTCTTGCCCCTATGGAATTTCTGTCCTTGAGCTGGAGAGTACAGAAGATCCTGGAGACATAGGACGGTAGGGAATGCAAAAGAGGTGGACCGACATAAAATTTCTCCTACCTTTTGTCTGTCGGGCTGCTTCCCTGTACTATTGTTGCTACAGAGAAATCCCAAGAACAGTTGCCGTGGTCCTGAATTCAAATTGTGAGGAGTCCTGGCACCGGTGGACAGGTGACTGATTAATCAATCCAACACCTAGACATTATTTGATCAAGACACAAACTTTTCTAAAACAATTTTTCTCCTAAACATGTGCACCTAATGAGAATGTATTCCTTCATTGCTAAAACCAAATGAACAGCTACCCCTAGGTGGATGTTTTAGAGAAGCAAATCTAGTGCTTTCCTTGTCTGATTTTGTCTTCCTCTGTTCCCAAATCTGACTTTTTTTACAATACCCACTTTTGCTACACCTTCTAATTCATATATCAGATTGCCTATATTATGGTGATGTTTTATCTATGGCAGTCTTACCTATTTAGCTAACTATATTTGCAACGTTTAGGTTCTTTTTGGCCACTGTATTGCTGTTTTGGTCAAATACCACACATGTAATGCTAGTGTTTCTCTAAGGCAAACATTCCTACTTGGGCCAGTTTCCAACAGTGAGCTGAGTATGACTCACAAAAAACAGTTTACCTATGAGAAGACAGATTGGTTGGGTGGTTGAGATCTTACCCACACCTCACGTCAAAACTGTGAACTCTCTCAACCTGATTAAAAATCAATTTTTGGGCGTTTGGACTTGTGTGTCCAGCAACTACCAAAACTCCTTAGCAGTCTTAACTGTGTTAGGTGCACAGTTTTAGTCTGGATCTTTTTTATTTATGTTAATTCCTTTGTGATTGATTTGGCTGCTTTGTCAGGCCCTGGTAAATGCAAACTTTTACAGAGTTGTATTAGAAAGCGTACATTATCAGTGATGATGTCTCCATTTGGACTGAATTCACAAACTTTTTGATCAAAGTGTTCTCACTTGTGGCAGGCTACCTATTCCTTCAGGATTACCACTGTTGACTTTAAATGGCTCACTGGTTAATGAAATATCTAAATCACAAGCAAGAAGTTTTGATTCTCTGTGCTATGTACAACACTCCATATGATCTGTGAATTTCCAGTAACATCAAGGCCCCCACTGATTCAATATAGGCTTCATTTAATTTGATTAACACTGGATTCCAAGGTCTTGGATCCACCAAAGAGAAACTCGCTTGCAAGAACATAGAAAGCATCTGTAAAAATAATCTCTGATAGAAATTGGGTTGATGGCATCATGAATCCATGTGGATTCCTGTGCAGGGATAAATAAACTTCTACTTTACACTCAATGGAACCTGTCTTGAGACAGTCGAGGCCTATTGATAAACATACACCCTTATTTTTTCTAAGTCATGTTTTAGTTAACCCAATAAAGCACTTTTTTTCAAAGATCTGCCTCACAAAGAGCTCATCTTCAAATAATTGGGTTCTTAAGAGTTTAAATGGAAAAAAAATATCTGCACCTTGATACCAATAAAATGTAGCCCCTAAGAGGAAATCAGTAAAAAGCAAACCACTGCATATTAACCTTTTACAGCAGGTGACCATTATTCTGACCTTCCTGTCTATCGTCTAGATTCTCCAGGCAAAGAGTGTTCTGTGTAGTATTCAATATAACTGCATTGTTCTACCTGGACAATTAGGGTCCCTCTTTGTTGTCATCAGGCAATTGTACTTTTGGAATAGGACGTCATAATTCTGTTGCCAATTCTTATTCAATGTGCAATCAACATCCAAGCAGGCAAACAGAATTTGCCAGCTAAAGAAGATAAGGTAGTTCTGTCTCTTCTTAGCATGCTCCCGGACAAGAAAACCCAACACCAAAAGACACACCTGCATCCGTCGCCCCTGGGCACAGGAGACGAGGACCAAAGGTGCACCTATGTCCTGAGCACCCCAAGTCTACTACCTACCTGTTTGTTGGCCCCGACTGGCTTTCCAGCCAGAGCCTGCAGCCTGTCTTCACGAGGACCAAACTCCCTTAGGAAACCATTGGCACCCAAACCCAAAAGATCAATGGTACTGCAAGGAATAAGCAGGTGTGCAAGGCCTGATCAAGATGCTGCAGATACCCTTTTGCCTAAAGATGAGCCCAGGGCTACTGCAATGTGACACAGCACGAGGAATGGGCATAACATGACTGCAATGAAGTGTGCATGAGGCCTGATTCCACAGTTACAATGACATGCATGCAGGAGGCATGGTTAGAAGGGTACCGCAATGACATTGTATATAAGGCCTAATCGCACAGTATTATAGTGGAAATGTGATTGAGCTACACAGACAGCACTGACGGGTTCTGGTTCCGTTGCTATTAAAAAAAACAGTTAATTTAACTGAGAGGTACATTTTCACAATACTTGCCAACTAATAGCAGAGGAAGATAAACAGTGTCAAAGCACAGCAGGAAATGGAGAATGCAACAGATAATCATTGAGGTAAAACTGACGAATGCACCCAAAACTGAGACGAAGGGATAATAATGAATAATAGATTAATATAGGAGAATATGCAAGTGGAAGCGAAAGAGTCGAAACCAAATGGAGGCAAAGCAGAAGCAAGGAAAGAGCTATTAGGAAGAAGTTGAACATTAATAAACGTTAGTAGCAAATGATGGGGGACAGCAAGCGAAACACATCAGCACATGGCATAGAGAAAGCACGGAGGCTACGAGCAGCAGTACCAGAAGCCGACCAGCCCCCAAATATGGTAGAGGGATGAACTCGTGGACAATGAAAGTTTAACAGCACAGAAGTGTTAAGTTAAAGGCTGTTTTTCTTCCTTCTTTTCCAAGCGCATGGGAACACGCAGAAAGTGGAAGGCGAGGAATAAGTATTGTTTGAGAACAGTGCGGCCACCTGCTGTTGCCTGCGCGCCACCCTTCTTGTCACGCCCATCCCACCCGCTCCAGCACCCTTGCACTCCAGTGCCGCGAGGTGCACGTGCAGTAGGCGGGGTGCATACAGCTGCCTCGGCCTCCCCCTCAATATTACACAATAAATTAAGAAAACATCAAGAGCCCGCCTTTGTTTCACCCCCTTCTGCGGAGGCCTTTGGCTGAGAGCCCCGTTGCCCCTCTTTTCGCAGCCGTAAGTGTGTTCGGTGCAGGCGGCAGGCCTCGCCAATGCATTACTCATTTACTTTCTTTCTTGGCGCCGAGAGAAAGGGCAGTGTCCCATTATGGCCAAGCGGCCCTCCCTTCGCTTCAAGTTCACTAGCCAGAAATAATGTGTGAATGGCAAGGGGCGTCAGATTGCCCCGGGAGGATCTGGCTGATGAGTATTCATGGCTCCTGGCCTTTTCCCGCCCTCTCTATCTGCCCTTCACCTCCCATCCCACGCCTGCTGCCCCGGGAGCCCTGTCTGTGCATGTGAGCGATTGTGCGGCTCGCGAGCACAATGGGCCTGGCGAACCATGGACAACGACAGCCAGGCCGAATGGGTCACGTCTCGGCTGCCTGCACATATGTTGCACTGCCACTTGTTGGGCGCAGCCGCATGGCCTACATATGGTGGCCGTGTGACGCCACCCTCTTCATTTATCTCTGCCCTTCAAGTATGGGTAATGGAGGAACGGAAGGCGGGGGAATGAGCATGCCCCACGAGCAGGACGTCTACTGCAGAGGTTGTGTTGTGTAATAGCATCTGTGTAGCGGTTACTCCCCCCATTGCAAGTTTACCAAGTGCCAACACTGTTTAAAATAAGTAATCACGAGGTTTTGGATTGTACTCCGTTCGAATTTTCCAGTTCAGGAGGATGCTTAAGGCTTTTTATCCTTTTTAGTTTTTTTTTCATTAGATTAAATATAACTTTCAATTCTAATAAACAAGGCGCAGTGCACTGCATATAATAATCAAAACATTAAAGCGCGTAAAACGAAACGAAAAAAAAGCCAAAAGCAAAAGGAAATGAAATTGTAGAAAACAATATGGAGAGAAAAAAAGGCAAGGAAGAGTTAAAGAGTATTCACCTTGTCTGAGTGGAGAACTACACAGTAAACCCCCCTCAGGAAGGCATAAACCGATTTCCACAAGCAAGGAATTGCACATGCCACATTGTCTCAGAAAGAATTAGAATATTACCTGGCCTGGCAACATTTTCAAATGAGCATGCTTAAGATCTGACCTGGGCAAAATTTAAATTCCGCTGGCAAAACTCCTGAATTATGCACAGCATTAATTTTGTGCAATTTCGTGAACATTTGCTGTACATAATTTTGCCTGTCAGTGAGAGACTTTTTGTTGCAGAAAAAGTCTTGCTGGTTGACATTTTCTGTTCAGATGAGTCTCATTCCAGCATCTTGTGTGACTCTTTTATGTATTGTATGCCTCACATGAAAAAAGTAATTTGTGATATTATCAAACAAAAATTTGCCCTAAAAGTGTAATTTACTGAAATGTTCCCACCCCACTATGTAAAATGTCCTGACTGCAGGGTCACTCTGTAACCTCCATACACTTACATTTGAAAGTCAAAAGAATATATCTGGGAAACAATAAAAGTTAGTACATATGGGCCACGAGAAAGTTCAGTTTCTAATTTGCGCTGCATAACTGGTCAATATTAAGATTAATAACATATCAAAGTGTACCGTGAGAAAAATGCATAATCCTGCATATTAATCCATGACCTAACAAAGAAGCACATACACTTTTCATTCCAAAATCCGTAAATTTACACTAAATATACACATAAAAAAGTTGTTCTTCACTGTTATAGCGAAGTTCCATGCCACATAACGTGACTCTCTGGGGGTGATTTTAACCTTGGCGGACGGCGGAGGCCGTCCGCCAAGGTACCGGCGCCAAATGACCGCACCGCGGTCAAAAGACCGCGGCGGCCATTCAAACATTTCCTCTGGGCCGGCGGGCGCTCTCCAAAAGAGCGCCCGCCGGCCCAGAGGAAATGCCCCTGCAACGAGGACGCCGGCTCAGAATTGAGCCGGCGTAGTTGCAGGGGTGCGACGGGTGCAGTTGCACCTGTCGCGTATTTCAGTGTCTGCAAAGCAGACACTGAAATACCTTTTGGGGCCCTCTTACGGGGGCCCCGCGGCACCCCCTACCGCCATCCTGTTCATGGCGGGTTTCCCGCCATGAACAGGATGGCGGTAGGGGGTGTCTGAATCCTCATGGCGGCGGAGCGCGCTCCGCCGCCATGGAGGATTCACTGGGGCAGCGGTAAACCGGCGGGAGACCGCCGGTTTACCCTTTCTGACCGCGGCTGAACCGCCGCGGTCAGAATGCCCTCGGGAGCACCGCCAGCCTGTTGGCGGTGCTCCCGTGGTCGGTGACCCTGGCGGTCACCGGCCGCCAGGGTCAGAATGACCCCCTCTGTGTTCAGCTTGGTTTTTCATGGATACTCTGCCCTGAATTTCATATACTTTGCTCAAAAGCTGTGCCAAAGTCTATAAATTCATGGTGGAAAAAGCGTGTTCAAGTGCACAGAAGGTAATGTGAGTTCACTCAACTAGCTGTGGGTCATTGTGAGTAATGGAGTATACCAAAAATAACAGGGTAAAAGGAGCATAAAGCCCTTTGGTTCTATTCTCTATAGCGACAACCTAATACAATGGTGGCAAACCACTCAATAATTGCCTCCAGAACGCCCTTACCAATGCCTCACTCTTTCAAGACATCTGGACAGTGTCATCCTTAGGGGCAGTAGATGTCTGAGGTACAGGAGGGGTGGGAGGATCGGGATAGCCATACAACTCCTACTCCCCTCAAGGCCTAGCATCAACCTAGACTTTACCATGAATTGTGACTTTATATATAAACTGCGATTTTGGATAACCTGATATTTCATTTATAAAATTTCTTCTGACGTTTACAGAAGCAAATGCAGTAGTTCCTTTTTATGCCTTGTGCATTTTTTAGTAGGATTTAGTGGGATGTTCCGTTTCAACTTTGGAAAGCTACCTCCTTCTCCCGTCAAAGAATAGACTGTCATAATGTAGTACGTAGAGTGTAATCCGTACAAAAAGAGCAGAAATAGAAGATAGCCGTTCATTCCAACATGTTTTCTTGAAGCAGAATGGTAGACCAACTGGCAGCAGATAGCAGTCATGAAACGTTCACTCCTTCTAATCATCATATTCTACATAACATTCCGTATGGTATGGACCTTACACCAGGGTAATTGCCTTACACATAGTTTCACATGCACAAATCATATTTCACACATAACTATCTAAAGTCAAAGTCAACATCCAAGCACCCCTTGTAAAATCTTCCAGGCTTTATAATTCTCACATCTTCATTCTTACTATCACCGTTTTCTCTACCATTCGCCTATACTATTACATTGAGAGGCTTTATAAATTCGTCTCACATTTATTTTGAACTACAAAACGCTGCAGGACCTGTATCACTTTAGACAAATTGCAAATATACCCATCACTGAACTCCATTGAGATTCACTACCCTCTTTCATGACAAAGAATAACTCAGAACACATGGAGAAACCATAATGCACCTGGCTACACAAGTTACAATCGTCTTCGACCTATCTGTCCATGTGCAGACCACGCAACCTCAGCCCTTCCTTTCCATATACACTTATCCAGTCTCAGCCGCCAAAATTAGATCTGGCCAGTGCTTTGAATGGGAATCGACTGACACACAATGATTTGAAAGTAAAAATACCTGCACTTCTGAGCAGGGGTACAATATTAATAATGGGAGAGTACTGTCAGTTCTCAGTAGTAGATATGTATTCTGAGATGGACTATTTACACTTCTGCATTTATATTTGAAGCACTAAACCTGGATAACGTTTTCATAGCGCTCACACCAAAATGCTCTTCATGAACAAAGCCCGGTGCTCTAATGTGCATTACTACCAGCACCACTAACAGCCTTTCTCCCTGAATCACTTCATCATCATTCAAGAGCTCATTCCCAACCTTCCAAGATATCAGCAACTCCTCTTTTAATTTATCCTTCTTTGGCCTTCCCAACTTCATAAACCTGGCAACATTCTCCATCACTTCATCCTCCGTTCCGCCTTCCCACATCCCACAACATACAACCATTCACAACCTCGGGCACACTCAACACTACACGTTTCTTCACTAACGTGCCTCAGGGACCGAGGGCTCGACCAAGGAACAGGCACAAGCAAAAAGATGAAAACTGGTCGCGGGCGTAACAGCCTGAAGAGAATACAAGCGTTGGATACGGAAATGTCGGTGCCAGGCACATTCCCCTGGCACAACTACCAACCTAAATAAAAACTCCTGAATTTGGCAATTCTGAAAGTGCATTTCTGCCCGCCTTCACAAAAACAAGACTACAAAGGTAATTTTCATCAGTACAAATGAGGTACGTCATACAAGTTGATGAAAACATATTAGGCCTTTTCCTACTACTGCATTATTTGATTCCACATCACATAGGGGGTGATTCTAACATTGGCGGGCGGCGGAGGCCGCCCGCCAATGTTCCCCCTCCAAAATACCGCTCCGCGGTCAAAAGACCGCTGAGGGTATGTTGGGATTTGCCCTGGGCTGGCGGGCGGCCGCCAAAAGGCCGCCCGCCAGCCCAGGGCAAATCGACCTTCCCACGAGGACGCCGGCTCCGAATGGAGCCGGCGTAGTGGGAAGGTGCGACGGGTGCAGTTGCACCCGTCGCGTATTTCAGTGTCTGCTTTGCAGACACTGAAATACTTTGCGGGGCCCTCTTACGGGGGCCCCTGCAGTGCCCATGCCATGGGCATGGGCACTGCAGGGGCCCCCAGGGGCCCCGCGGCACCCCCTACCGCCATCCTGTTCCTGGCGGGAGACCCGCCAGGAACAGGATGGTGGTAGGGGGTGTCAGAATCCCCATGGCTGCGGAGCGCGCTCCGCAGCCATGGAGGATTCTGTAGGGCAGTGGTAAACCGGCGGGAGACCGCCGGTTTACCCTTTCTGGCCGCGGCTGAACTGCCGCGGTCAGAATGCCCTTGGGAGCACCGCCAGCCTGTTGGCGGTGCTCCCGTGGTCGGTGACCCTGGCGGTCACCGGCCGCCAGGGTCAGAATGACCCCCATAATGTTTTAGGCACAATTGGTATAGTAACGTCTTTTGTCCATCCTGTATGAAAACGGGCCCCAATACATAATAACTTGTCTTAATGGTGGTTTTGCAATAATAAGTGAAATATTTTAAGCTGGCACCACGCAATCTCGTTTATCAATTCTTGACAAGCTTTCTCACAGACCCGGCTCAAATCTCTCACTTTATTCAAGAAAGCACAGTTTTGTCTGAGAAATGAAAATGAAATGAAAAAACACATTTGACATCGTAGTCTGCCATTCCAAGGAACATGGTCTAACTTTACTCCGGAGATGATGCTTCACATAAGACCTTTCCAACACCCTCCTCCAGTGTCACGCCCTTGTCACTAATGTGATGTCAGAAATAAGCAACATCTTCACACCGGTTCGGAATTTCTCCTTCCTCGTCCACCCACATGCTATCATGAATACTCAAGATGAAATGCAAAGCATGAACATGTTACTCTTTACTCCTTCCATGCACTTAAACAGGGGTTTCCACCCTGTTGTCCGGGAACCCCTAAGGTTCCAGCCTCCTCAGGAAGTCCAGGACTGCATAGAAAATTAAATAATATTAACAGATTAGGTTCCCAGCTTTTAGTAATGACTCAGTGGAGGGTGGGGGGTGTCCCCCGGATTCAAATTATGATTCAGTGGGGGTCCCGGGGTTCTAGTAATGATAAAGAGGGGGACCACAGAAGTAAAAGTGTTGGGAACCACTGCACTAAAATATCATGCTTAAAATATGTGGCATTTCCCACATCTTTAAACAATTAGTGCACAGCCCTTTGGAATACTGCTGAAACATGCAATAATCCACACAGCATGCCCTTGAATCTACTGATGTAAGAAATGACATAAAAGCTTGAAAAACCTGAAGCACAACAGTTGTATAAGCTGAAGGTAAATGTAAAATCCATATTTATTTATTTTGCTTTATTAAAGTATTTCTGTAGTACAGACTTAGCCACGGAAGTGGGCTTACTGGATCATAGAGTGGCCTCAGACCTACAAATACAGGAGTGAGGGGAAAAGATAAAAAGGAAAGTGTTAACCAGGAAACTTAAATCTGAAACAATGTATCATCAAATTCATTTGGAAAGAAAGGAGGTCAGAATTCAGTCTAAAATTGTCCAAGATTTGAGTTCCACAGTTTTGGGGATAGGCAAGAGAAGAAGCTCTTTTTTTGTTTTTTTAATATTTTTAGAACGAAATGGGTTTTGCCTCTCATATTTCATTGCCCATCTGTGAATTTAAGTTTGTTTTTTAGGGAGGGAGGCCAGAGAGGAATGTGACCAGATTTCTTGACTCAGGACAAGCTGGGCAGTCATTTGCAGGATAGTTAAAAGAGGTGCAATAGAAGATTTTGAAAGGCCTACTAGGATAGCATTACTTCCATCTAGATGAGTACGAACAAGTTCCTGTGCTGCCCATCTGAACTCAATGCGCAGTATGGACGTTTTACATTTTCTGGGTAGATTTCATTAATAGGAGGCAGATTTTGTTACCTTGTTGATGTGATATTAAAACTGAGGTGTTGGTCTATGATAAAATAAAGATACTTCACACAATGGCTAGTACTGGGTATAAGCGAGGACAAGCCTTATAAATTGCCTTTTCCAAGATGGCGTGCCTAAAAAACAAAAACAAATGTGCCCTTGTGTAATCTAACTGGTGCTCATGTAAAGTGCTCAAATACCTTCAGGTCGAGTTTGCACTATAGAAAACTGCAAAAAAAATTCAGGTAACTCTGTATGAGTTTCCTTATTTAAGAATACGTTGTGTCTTTTCCTGTTATGTCAGTTCCTCTTTCAATCATTTATTTTTGTCACGTTCATCACCCTCTTGCTACTCGTTTCTAATTCTTTAACCTTTCAATTGGATCTTCCTTTGCATCTTAATTGGATCATCCTTTAGATCTTATGTTGGATGCTTTTGCTTGGCTTTTTTCTCCACTCTGATGTCAGTGGGAAATTGGCGACTTGCTATTTACTTTTTCATTAAGCTCCATCTCAGTCAAGAACTTCAAGATTGCCAAGGTGTTTTTGCCCATGTGGCTTTTTCTGTGAACTCTGTGTATGGTGACACCATCACTACCAGGAGGAGTTGCCCTTTCACTGGGCAAGCAATAAAAAATGTAACAGACCTTTCCAGCACCTAGACCTTGACAAAAGACAAAAAAATCCTATGTAGTCATGAATCTATGACAGAACAGTTGCTTGACTTCTATCTTTTTTTCTTCATCATGGCAGGCAGAAGTGGATCTGAGAAATTTTGCTTATTCATACCACAATTCGATTCTGATTACTGCAGAATAAAATAAAAATTGCTCAGCCCTAATGATGGCATCCCACAACTCATTAAAAGTTACTCTTGGGGGTCTCGGCTGGCATAACGTGTGATGTGGACAAGATCTCCACCTCTGCAAGCAAGTCGCTAGGCCCATCCAGCAACATCAGCAGTCATCCAGCTCCACCACAGCAGTGAAGAAAGAGAGAAAGAGCAGAGGCATACACAAAAGAAGACCGGGAGATAATCGGAGTGGTGCCACAGGCAAGATGGCGACAGCCACAGATGAGAGGTGGATCTCGAGCCTGAAGCAATGAAGTGCCCCATAACTAGAAACAGAAAAACAGCCTGCCCCACCAGAGGAAGATGTCAAGGAGGATGTGCTACTGGGCTGCTAAGCAGTGACATGATACAGTGGAACTCTCAAAATGTGAAGCAGACATAAACATGAGGAAAAGTACCAAAGGAGATTGAGCACTGAGTGGCCTTCTGACCAGCAGGTAAACTTACAACTCTGACTCCTGATGCTTATGTCAGCACCCACCAAGTCTGAGGGTTTGAACTGATGGTAACTACAGTGACAAATTCTGAGCACCTCCCCCTCCACCTCCCAGTGCACTCCAGTTGCATGGATAGGCAGGAGAAGGAGGTGGCGCAACAGTGAACCAGCCAGAGGGAAAAGTTGGATTGCAAGCAGGGCCTACCAAAAATGGGACCAAGCACTGAGACCCCCCAAAGAACCACAAGTACAATAAAATGGTGGTAAGGACCAGCAACTGTTGATGGCAACAAATAAGAAAAAAATGAGAAGACAGCAAAGGAAACAAGCATTTGCAATGCAGTGGGTCTCTCATTTGCTTGATTTAGAGCTATTGGCGCTGTAAATTCATATCTGGACTTTTCTTGCCACATAAATTGGTCTACCCTGCCTCATAATTTGGTCTTTCCTGCCACATAATTCCAGTGGCCCTGCACATAACTAAAGCACTTCCAGTTACCTTCTTCCTCTATCTGCAGCCAAACATGAAAATGTTGCCATTTAGAATCCTAATTTAAATCTGCCATGGTTAATTCCAATACAATACCACTTTCCCAACTCCACCATTAGAGTTGATGGCTGGCTAATGCATTTCCCAAAACAAGACATCCAAAGGGGAGTAACAAGAGAAATAAACTAGAAGGGTCACCCAAACATATCACAAGTGTGATAAGGATGTTAAGTTGGCCAGAATCATTTCCGCTAGAGAACACCACAATGAAAATACTATTTGTAAGAAACACAGTCATGTTACCATATAGTTAACCCCTAGAGGGCATAACCACATGAAAAGAAAATTACTCAAAATAATACAGTACAACCACATATTTAGCCTCTAGAGGATGTAGAGCATTATACATTTTTAGAGCTAGCATGCCTATTGCAATGATATTACAAATAAGACCCTTAAAAAACAAACTACTCTCAGCTCTAAAACAAAAGTTTCAGCCATGAGAGAGATTAAAAAGACACCGAATGGAGGGAGGGGTTGTTACTTTGGGGCCCCCACTCACCTAGAGTGGGGACCCAGAAATGATCTAGACACAAAGAGAAGGTTGTGGTGAAAGTGTTAAAGGTGACCCCATTGTTCTAGGACCACCAAAGGCTGAGTTATGAGCAAAAATGTTTGGTAAAAGAATGCTCTGCAAAGCATTATAGGACAACCGAGTGCAGCAAATATTGTAGTATGTTGACTGTAATGCTCAGAACAGCCACTAGAGAACACCACAATAAAATGTCATTTGTAAGAAACATGGTCATGTAACCATATAATGAGCCCCTAGAGAGCATAACCACATGAAACTAGAATAGCATAAAGTAATGTAGTGCAACCATATATTTAGCCCCTAGAGGATACAGTACCTTACACATTTTCAGGTCTTGCAGGCTTATTACAATATTAAAGCCCTTAGAACATAAACTACTCCAAGCTGTAAAACAAAAGTTCCCAGCCATAAGAGAACTTAAAATGGGACTGAATGGTGGGAGAGGCTACTGCTTTGGGTTCCCCACTAACGTAGTGTGGGAGCCCATAGATGACCTAAACAGGAAGAGTGTGTCATGCTGAACATTTTGGTGATGGTCCCATTGTCCCATGACCACCACATCCTGAGTTATGGGCAACAATGCTTTGAAAAAAAATGCTTGCAAAGCATATTGGGGCGACTTCTCCAGAGTGCAGTGAATATTGTAGAATCAACTCTCCCGCTGTGCCAGGAGAGCCGCGTTGCAGATTTCTGTGTTTTTTACATAAAGCATTTTTAAATTATAAGTGTTTTTGGGAAAGCTATGGAGTCTGAAGGGGAGAGCCAAAAGAAATTACTCTGATTAGATAACAGTGTGAACAATGTGACCAGCACTCCAATACCACCAATGGAGTTTGCGCTGTTGGCGCTGTGAGCGCCATGGCTTCCATGGAGCATGAAGGGAAGAGACAAAAGAAAAAAATAGTTCACCCATGCTGAAGTATATCGGCAATCATGCAATTATCCATGTAAAAGGGTCAGTCTGCAAGGCGGTAACAAAAGCGCCCCAAGGCGGGACCAACGTAAAGCGTTTACCAATGACATCAAGGGATTTTTGAAAGGCAAGCCCACGAACAAGTGAAAGTGATTGGTGTGCGGTGGGCGTAGTGAAAAGCCCACAATACTTACAACAGGTCAAAGTGCTTGCGTGCTCGACCTACAGATTACTATTGCATCAACAACTCAAAATATACTGAAACACAAACATAAAGCAGACAGCAGCAAGGGGGAAAACTTCCACAATGTGAACTATATAAGCACACAGGACTTTACGAAATTACTGTTCCAGGGTCTCAAAGATGATTTTGCTTCACTGCAGGAAAGCTGGGCAGAGACCCCCAAGAGGGGAAGAAAGATGTTCAAGACTTGGAGGGAAAATTGTCCTACCTTGAGGAATCCTAAAGGTCATTGGATAAGCAATTTTTGGACAAGATGTGATTAATTTATATGGACAGAATATAATCATCCAGGAAAAGCACAAAGATCTAGATAACTGCTTCCAACAAAGCGATGTTCGAATTCGGGGTACACGCTTTCAGAGTCATATTGTTGATTTTATTGCATGCATCACTTTAACACTGACTGTTTACTGCCTGAACATTGGGAGGAGGGGGGGTTGGATCATTTAGTTAATTGATTTTTAATTGACATTAACTCGTATTCAAAAAATGTTTTGATATTTCCTGTTAAACTTTTTTACACTGACATTATAGTTTATTTTTAGTTGGCTTTTGTTGCTCTCTGATCTGCTCCATCTAGGTGGAGAGTTATGGGGCATATTTATGAGCCCCTTGTGCCACCGGCACATCATTTGTTATAAGGGGAAAAAAGTTAGGCATTGTTGGTGCAAGGGGATTGTAAATAAGCCCCAATGTTTCTTAAAATGGTGACCATTTTCCCTCTAACTTGGCGAAAACAGCCGTCCATTTAAGCCAGAGGCGCTCTAGTGGCTAGGATGGGTCGGGCTATCATAGACTGCTTTTGGAATAAAATGAAGCCTGTGGCGGGAATGTGCACAGAAGCCATGCCACTGGTGCACCAAAGGCAAGCCCATCTGCGCCTGTGCTAGTGCAGACCACAGCCAGTGCCAGCCACGCCGTGACTCACTGTTATATACAACAAACCAATTTTTTTTCACTAAAACCTAACTGCCTTGTACATCAGATACACATTTTCAGGATATGAGAGGCTCCTTTTCATGTTATAGCTGTCGTAGGCACATTAATAAAATAGGCTGAACAGATTGCACCCCACCTTTCACGTCAGGACAAATCGATCTGATGGCAAGGCCATTTACGAACAGGCTTTCAGTATGCCTGATACATATCAGATCACTGTCTAAACAACCAGGTGCAACTTTCAGTGTAATTATAGAGAAAGAGAAAGACATGCTTTTTATGACAGTAACATGAGTTAATTAAACGACCAACCCAGATATTGCTTTTGAGGTCCCACAAGGGCTTTCAATCTGACATCAAGACAGAATAGGCAAAAGAGCACAGGGACTGGCTATTATTTTTCATGATAATCTACAGTGTTCCACCTTCTCTTTAAATCATCTCCCCGGAGCAGAAGGCTTAAACTTCTGTACAGCGGTGGCCACCGCAAATGTCGGGGGGGATGGGGATGTAGTGGGGCGGTGACAAGGGGGATGGAGGAAACAAAATGTTTTTGCCGCCGCCTCCTGCCGCCTTGCTCCTCTGCTCCTGGTGGTGTCCCAGCATTCACTGAGACACCAGCACAGGCTCCCCAGCAATCCTGGTGCTGCTCTCATGCTAAACCTAGCATGAAAGCAGCGTTAGTATTGGTCAGGCCGACTTGGCCTGCCGCACAGACACTGCCCTGGGATCTGTGAAGTTTCTCCATCCCAGCTGTTCAACACAGCTGGGTTAGAGAAAGCTAAATGTGCATGTGTGTTTGGCCGGCCAAACACACATGCGCACTTAGTGCACTCCACTCCCCCTCTCCTCTTACCCCTCCCAGCAGCCCAGCTCCACCCGTCCCTGCTGGCTGAGTCAGCAGATGAAAAATAAAACGATAGAAAACTATTGTTTTATTTTTCATCTGCTGGCTCTTAGCCCGGGGGGTGACACTCCTCCACCATTGCGGAGGAGCCGCCCCTGTTTCTGTATAAAAGCATCTAAGCATTCCTCCTTCTTAGGAGGGCTGGCGTATTGCCCTCCAGCACACTGCACTGAGATTCTTAACTCCATGCTTTAACCCTAGAAGCACACTGTCTACAAGCAGCTAATTTCAAATTATTAGTGGATTTCAACCTCCACACCGAAGATTTAAACGATATTGCCACTCAAGACTTTAAAGAAACATTGTATACTTTTCTCCATTTTTAATCTAAGTCAATTGGTTACCGACATACCCACTCCAGTGGCCACATAACTGATTTAATTTGTACCACCTTGGAAACAATGCAGGTAAAACAACCTGAGGCAAACATTTGGTCTGACCAATTTGCACTTTTATTTACTTTTTTTAAACGCACAGACATTAAAAGAGTCAACAACTTGCTATATATGATAAACCTCCCAATTCCTTTGAGGAAAAAAAGAGAAATTTCAAGAAGATTTAAAAACTCCCCTATTCAAACCCAGAAGTGAAAACTCACAGTGACATCCCTATCTAAATCAAGTAGCTCACTTTTGGAATGAGGTCTGGAAGCAGGCTAAGTCAAACCCCTTTTATGGAAAAATTATTTTTATGAGTAAAGTCTATACCAACACAGCGTGTTCTCCTACAAACCTCAGGGCCGGCCGCATGTAAGCAATGAATGCAAGTTAAAACAATTGTTCAGTGAACGCCTGCGACCGTGGGGCTGGCAGCAATTATAAGTCAATGAAGAAAAGTCTACTCATAGGAACAGAATAAAACATACTCCTACCCACCACCTCAAACCCTAGTGCTGTAACGTCAACCAACAAGACAGACCTTATGTTTCCTTCATTCCAGAGATGAACTTCCCTATGGATGTATTTGTATAAAACTATATGGAGGCTGTCTGGATGGTCAAATATTATCACACCAACGAATGTTAAATGACAGTAGAATTCCCAATTTACAGTTCTTTTTGGTGTTTGTTCATGTTGGGGAGCACTTTTTTGCACTATGTGTTAGTGTCTTTTAAAAAACAATCTGTCTAATGTTTATGGTGAATTATAATAAATGTTTTTCGTGCATTATAGTACTGGTGGTATAATATATCATTATGATTACCCTGACAGAAGTGTAACTGTCCAGGTGAAAAGAGTTGATCTGACGATTAATTCAGTTGCAGGAACTCCTTCCCTAATGTTAATAATTTGTAATTAGTTTCATGTGAATGTGTGCTCTTTTCAGATATTAACCCACATTCAAATGGACATTTGGGTCGCTGTTGTAACTACTTAAACGTAACGTCAGTTTGGGCATGTGTGGTGGCACAAAGCTGATTCATGGTGTGTGGAGTTATTAATGGGGTCTGTGGCCGACTCAGGTGACTGGTCGGGGATTAACTGCAGAAGGCTCAAGTAAGTAGGGCATGTTAATTCTCGGCATTCAGAAGAAAGAAGGCATATTAAGGGAGCCCACAGGTCAGAGTATATAGCATAATCCAACTCAGTGGACAGAGCCAGCTTCTCCATTCCCCCACCATATCCCTTCGCTCCACCCAGATGGCCCTGGCCATCATCCCTCGCATCCACAAAACCACCGCCGGAGGACGATCCTTCACTTACATTGCAGCAAAGAGCTGGAACAAACTCCCCCTGCAACTCAGACAAAGCCCGTTGCTCACCATCTTCAGGAAGAACCTCAAGATGTGGCTCTTTGGATGAGGCCCCTCCCCTCCAGCGCCTTGAGACCCTCACAGGTGAGTAGCCAAGCTCTACAAAAACTGATTGATTGATTGATTGATAGGATAAACCAAAGTTTGTGTAGCTAGGAGGTGTGATCCGGTGGTTTGTCAGTGCCCCAGAGGGATATAATGACCTGATGAGCCACTACCAAAGCTAAAGCCATCTGCTTCCCTCTGTTCGAACACAAAGTGTAAGTCAGGGGATTCAGGAGGCCCACTATCGTTTAGGTGGGAAATCTTGGGATAGAGGTATTGAGGTTGTGTTGATGTCTATCAAGACTTGTTCTCAGTACTGAGTGAGCTTTGGGCAGTGCCACAGAAGGTGGACGAGGGTCCCCATGGGCCACAGCCCCGCCAGCACTCTATTGAATGCCTTGCATTCCAGTTATGAATTTGAGGTGGGATCAAATACCAGTAGGAGACAATTTTGTATGCAGTTTCAGTTCCAGCCATAGTGTATGTAGTGTGGTGAGCTCTGCGGAGAGAGTTCTGTCTAGTTCTACTTCCCAGCAAAGCTGTCCTTTAGTTTTGGTAGGGCTGTCTTCCCAGTCAAGAAGGCGTAAAGCTCAGATAGAAGACGCTTGATGTCTTGTTTTAGTGGAATCCATCTTTCAAAGAGAGACAGCATTCTTCCAGCCCTTGGTCTGACCTCCGACCCGCTACCTAATGTCAAAGCTGAAGGTAATGCACCTGGTCTGACTCGTCTGTCAAGGAATAGTCAGCTTTTAGATGAGCAAAGGGTATAATCCCTTGGGTGTCGAAAAGACAGCCCATCAGTTTGCAGCCTCCCTCCTGCCATCATCTGAATTGTTCTGGATGAATCCGGGTGGCAAAGTTGGGATTGTATGAGGGACATAGGGGAAGGGAAGGTAGTGAGGCCTGCCCTAAGTGCTACAGAGCGATGGATTGATCCATAACGGACCAATGCTTCTCCGACATCAGACGGTTCCATTCTATGATATATCGCAACTGGGCTGCCTGGTAGTAGCAGACCAGTTGTGGTACAGCCAAGCCACCTGCAGCCTTCGGGCAAGATAGTAAGTGCCGGTGGAGGCGGGGTTTCTTACTGTCCCAAATAAACATGTCAATGTCAAGTTGGAGAGAACTAATTATCTACCGGGGTGGGTTCAATGGCAAGGTCTGAAACAGGAAAAGGATCCGTGGTAGAATAGTCATTTTAACCGCCGCAATTTTGCCCATTCAGAAGAGGCAGAGGCGAGACCATGATGGCAGGTCCTTCTGGACTTGCGAGATCAGACTTGTGTAGTTGGCCATCAATGTTCCAGGGAGGGTTCGAGCAAGAGACATACCCAAGTACAGTATGCTGTCATTTGCCCACTGAAATGGGAACAGCGACCTTAGGGTTTGTTCATGAGCAGAGTTAAATGAGAGGTTCAAAATCTGAGACTTCTGCAGATTGACTTTAAATCCCAACACCTAACCAAAGTCTTGGAGTTCGACTACCAGAGCAGGAAGGGAGGTCAGGGGGTTTGTGATGGAGAAGATGACGTCAGAATGCTGGTTAAGAGTTTCATGTCTATGTTTAGTAGGGAGATGGGTCTATAGGACCCACACAAGGTCGGGTCCTTACCTGGCTTAAGTATCACCAAAATGGCAGCATCCAGCATAGAATCTGTAAGCGAACCTGTCCCGGCGAAGGAGTTGAACAGATGGGTAAGCAAAGATGCCAGATCATCACAGAATATTTTGTAAAATTGTGTGGTAAAGCCGTCCAGCCCAGGTGATTTCAATGTTTTAAGGCAGGCTATTGCTTAGATCACCTCCTCTATCTGAATAGGCCGATCCAACGATGCGGCCTCTGCCTCATGTAGAGCGGTAAGAATTGCAGAGTGGCTCTAGCTCGAGAAGTCACCAGTCAGGTCTCCATCAGCTGCCTAAAGTGTACCGTAAAAGGCCTGGAAAGCCAAAGATATGCACTTAGCAGAGCAGGTCTTCCCTTAAATGGGGGTAAGGATCAACTTCACAAGTACCATGTGGGTTTTCCTATGTAAGCAAAGTACCAGCATACACCACACCTATTGCTCTTCAGATAAAACCTATGCTTCAGGTGCAGAATTGTGTATTCCACCCTTTCGCAGTCTAAGCATTTGAGGAGGCGCCTCGGCTTCTCAAGCTCTCGCCAGACTGGGCACTCCAGTGTGTTTATGGATTGCTTCCAGTTCAGAGACACTGTTCTCTAGACTGTGCCACTTCTCACAGCAGCGTTTATTCTTGGCCACCTGATGCAGCTATCAATTCTCCTCCTATCACCAACTCCAAAGCTTCCCAGACTGATGCCAGGGGAGTCTCCCTGGTGTTGTTGATTTGGAGGTAAGACGCAATCGTCTTCTGGATAGTGGCAACCGTTGCTGGGGATCAGAGTAGGGACTCCCGTCACCGCCAATAGGAGAAGGTAGACTGAGGGGAGGGCAGGTGCAGTTTAATGGTTAAGAGGGCATGGTCAGAGAGGGAGTGTGGGGCGATCGATGCATCGGATATGAGTGCTAATATCGTAGGTGTGGTAAAGAAAAAGTCAATATGTGCATAAGTCTTATGGGCAGCAGAGTGGTGCATGTAGTCCCTAGATGTGGGGTGTAAGTGCCGCCAAACATCTTGCAGGCTGCACTCCAAAAGCCATTGAATGCCACTGGCCGAGAAAGCCCCCATTTGATCCGAGCGATGTCCAGATCGGTCTGACTCGGAATTCATAACCAGGTTCATGCCTACCCACCAAGATGGCAGCATCTGTATTCTGGAGCACTGGGGCCAATGAGTTCATGATGAAGGACTCTTTGTGTGTGTTGGGGGCATAGATGTTCACTATTGTAAAGTGGAAGGAACCTATCTTAAGTCTAAGATACACCCCTTTACGTCTGCTACAGTGGAGAGGATATCCCCCTTGAAGCCCTGGGAAAAAAGGAAGGTGACCCCGCCCTTTTTGGTAGAGCCAGAGGACCAAAACGGATGTGGGAACCAGCAGGAGTGCGTCCTAGGACATCTTTAGAGAGTAAATGTGTCTCCTTTAGGAAGCAAACATCACATCCCGGGTTGCTTGAGGAGGGACAGAAAGACCATCCTCTTTGTGGGGTTGTTGAGGCCCTGAATTGTAAGACTAAGGATTCTGAGTTCCATAACGATTAAGAGGAGTAAGCAAACACCTGAAGTAGTCCCCTTGAAGGCCTGGGGAGAGCGCCCTATGAAATCTTCAGGTGCCACAGCCATGCATTTCTGTGTTAGGCAGGTGACCAGGGGAAGAGCGTGTCAGCTTAAGGCACCAGGGTAACCATGAACCTCCCCCCCAAACAGACAAAAGGAAAACCTCATCGTCAAGAACACATAACAGTACATCAAACATGGAAACAGAAAGTGAACCAGGCCGGCAAGCCACAACTGAAGAGGTATGCTGGAAGGGAAGGCCACCTCATTAAAAGCGATATGACAATTCCAAGTCAAGGCAGGACTCAGGATGAGTCCACCTAGTCAGTGTCTCCAGACAGTGATTCTAGTACAGCCTGTCTCTCAAGGGCCATAATCTCTGGGTCCGGGCGCGCAACACCCGTGCTGCGATTGAGTTGACGTTTCCTTAGCCGACTTTGTGTTGTTTGGCCTCTAGGGCTAGTTGGGTGGCCATCTGAGGAGGGCTGCTCAATACTCAGCACACGACAGGCCTCTCAAAAGGATTGGGGCTGGTGAAGTTTCCCTTCAAGACGGAAGATAATCCAGAAGGGGTGACCCCAGAAGTATGAGATGCCAATGTTCCAAAGGAGGGTGGTGATGGAGTGGAATTCATGCCCCTTCTGAAGCATTATGGCCGCGCAGTTCTGAAAGAGCAGGGGAGTTTGGTTCATGAAATTAAGTGGGTGCAGTGCGCGGGACTTGAGTAGAATAGATTCCTTCAGTTGAAAGTCGTGCACACACACCAATATATCTGCAGGTGGGCTCTTTGCTGGTCATGGCAGGCCCACATGATGAAGTCTGTCAAATTTTATCTCCTTTTTGGGAGAGTCCCCTGATGAGTGCCGAAAGAGGGCTGTGATATATTCCCCTAAGTCAAACTCTTCAGCGTTGGTTGGGACCCCCTGGATGTGGATATTATTCCACCTACTGCGATTCTCTAGGTCTTCTGTTTGTGCCTGAAGATCCAGCCGTTACTACGGGAGCCAAATGATTTCTTGTTGGAGCCATTCTACCTCCTTGCTGTGGCCATTGTCTTTATCTTCTAGTACGGAGACCCTCTCACCGGCATTGTCCAAGTCGCAGCGTACGTCCCACAAATAGGAGGAGAGATCTTCCTTGATCGCCTGTAGATCGTCCCGAAGGGAGGCAAACAAGGCCTCCAGGGAAGCATGTGTCACCAGGCTGTCTGTATCCTCCATCTCTGGCGCTAGCTCTGCATTGCTTCCGGGCACCCTGGAAGACCCTGTCAGCTTGTCTCAGAGGTAGCGGTCCCTTTTGCTCTCGCCTGTGGACATAGATGCAGTGGCCACACCTAGTCAGAAGGCACCCACATCCAGGGGAAGTAGTAGGGCTCTCAGACACCACCATGCCCCAGCAATGGCCCCCTGGGTAGTGAGGAGGGAAATGCAATCTCCATGCCAGCTCCCAAAGGGAGTAGTCACTGCAAGTGAGGAGATCAGCCACGATGTTGGTGCACCCTGCCAAAGTGCACTCCTCAGGTCTGCCCCAGGCTTGGGTGCTATGTGTTCACTGAATGCGTGGAGTTAGTCCCTATAGAGTGTTGCCTCATTCTGTGGTGCTGTGGGCCGGTATTTCTGGTAGGAGGAGCATGGATCACCCCAAGGGGCACACCAATCTCACTGCAGTAGCTCCAAGGCCAGAGACCCCCTCGTGCACTTTCCATGCATGCAAAAACAGTTGGGAGTGCCACCTGCAAGGACCACCATTCAGTGTTGGTCCCTGGTGCAGGATCAGTGAGCAGATGTGCGCAGCTAGGCCCTATTTTCTAGGCCATGCATCACTGGTAGGCCGCTCTGCCCGCAGCGGGGGCCCCAAGGCAATGGACACATCTGTCGGCGGGTGGATGCAGGTAGACCCTTATTATATTGAGTCCAGGCTCAGACTCGGATATCTGCAAAGGTGCTCACCGCCTTGTCAGGGCCCGGGTGTCACCACCAGGCTGAGCAGCTGTCCTGCCGGAAGGAAGAGCAAGGGCGCATTGGGCTCCCCCCACAACTAGAGGGAGGGGGCGCCACTCACTGCTATTGTGAGGACTGCTGCTAAGGTCCTTGGAAGATCCGACGCCCAATGCCACTTTCCAGCCAGGACGTTGATCCACTTTGGGGCTCTCACCATCCAGCGTTGCCCACCTCCCCCATCTTGTTTCTGCAGGTGCCTCTCCAGGAACAGTTTAGCCGAAACAGGGGAACGCCAGAGCCAGACGATAGCTTCCACGGTGCCCCTGCAGCCACTGTGGTCCCCTCGCTAGGCGGGAAGGGAGACAGATGTTTGCGCGGAAAGGGCGCTGGTCGATGTGATACGTAGCGGGGAGCAGAGCAGAGAGACGGGAAATGCATCTTAGCTGCCCTCCATCTTGGCCACGCCCCTCGGAACCCTTTGAAAAACGCCCCCAGCCAACCCAGAACCCCTACCCAATTTCAGGCCCATTTCCTTACTCCCTGCTCTGTAAAACATATTTCAAAAACTCGTAAACAGCCAATTGTCAGACTACCTTGGTATAATGGGATCTTTCATTAACATTGAATCAGGGTTCAGACCCTGACATAGTACAGAATCAGCATTAAAAGAAGTATGCAAGGCTATTAATATCATTGGACAAAGGACTGAATGCTGTCCTGCTTTTATTAGACCTATCAGCAGCATTCAGTATGTTCTCTCACTCGTCTCGCAAAGGCTGGCAACAATGGGGACTGGTGGAACTGTCCTACGATGGATTCAATCTTTTGTATCTCCTAAATAACAAATAGTAACCATCTCTGCTTTTTGCTAGAAAAATAAAGTACTAAAATTTGAACTTCTGCAGGAGAACTCCTTGACTCCGAAAATTGAGAACTGCCTCTAGAAAAGGGGATCAAGAGCTTGGAGAATATTACTAAAGGGCTAAGACTGAGATGCAGAGAAGTTATCTATCAGAACTTGCTTACCTCTATCATTAGTGTCAATTTAATCAATGGCTGTTTGTTGATTTTCAATTTCTCTCAGCACCTTATCATGGAGGCTTCTTCTAAACTTAAGAACTTCATTAAGAAAGCTCTTCTAAGTCCAAGCCCCATCACGAAAAGCCCTTCTTCAAGCTGTTTTAAGAGGAATGTAGAATAGCAAATAATATGCTGCGTCATGCCCTGAACGGCATCCTTAAAAATCAGGCTCATATTGACAGGGTTAGAGCCGCTTACAAGTCAGCTATCAGGGAACAGAAACCAGATTGCAAGGAAGAAAGCCTGAAAAGGGCCTGCAAAGTCAAAGATCCTGGTGTGTTCTGGAAAACCATGAATTCCACCAAAGTGGATGGGATACATCAAAGGGCCATGGCACTAATATTAGCACTGGTAGCTGGGTGGAGCACTTTATCCACATTTAGGGGGTTATTCCAACTTTGGAGGAAGTGGTAATCCGTCCCAAAAGTGATGGTAAAGTGACGGATATACCACCAGCCGTATTACGAGTCCATTATATCCTATGGAACTCGTAATACGGCTGGTGGTAAATCCGTCACATTTGGGACGGGTTACCACCTCCTCCAAAGTTGGAATAACCCCCTTATTCTCTTGGTATGTATGGTGATGCCACTATGTGAGAGGTCCCCACAATCTCTCTGCTAAACATTCAATTTTTACTTGAGGAGGTTGTTGATGCCATCAATGCCAGCCCATCTTTTAAGGCCTAGGGACCTCATGGGGTCCCAATATACCTATATAAATCAAGCATCAAATCTTGGGGGCCATCATAATTAATACCTCAGTAAATACCACTATTCCAGCCTCATGGTTCACAATGGTTTGAGACCCCTTATTGATAGTTTTGTTAAGCTCATGGACAACCTGGACCTCAAGACCAGTATCTCTAAAACTTATTACATGATCTGTGGCAATGAACATAATAAGGTTAGACAAGACACTATCAAAGGGAAATCTATCACAAGAGTGAATGATTTCTCATATTTGAGGGTGATCTTTGATGTGTGGAGCTCCTGGCTATCTTGCATTTCACGTAGGTGTCCACATTTGAACCAGTATGTGGAATCTGTTTTTGATCAAGCCAGCAAGGTGGGAAACAGACCTGTGTTGCCTATCTTAGAAATTTACAAACACAAGTGAGTTTCAGTCCTGACCCATGGGGCTGCTTTTTGGGGTTATCAAAAATGTGAAAAATACAAAAGGAGAAGAATCGTTTTTGTAGGACTCTCACCTTCCAGTCTGCACTTCTGCAGTCATGAGGAGTGAGGGCTTTCTTACATTGAGGACTCCATCAACCTTGCTCTGCTCCTTCTTTGGAGTTCTATTTCGGTACATGAGCAGGCTAATTTTAAGCACATCATCATCACTGACTGTCTCGCCTGCGAGTATGGCCATAAAACTGAATGGTTAAGTTATATCAAGAATACCACAGAGCCCTGGGTAGACCTGAACTGTTTACTTCCCAACATTTAATTGTTAAGGGAGACGCTGATAGAGTCAAATAATTATTTATGCCATTTTGTAGGGCAAAACGAGAAGATGAAGAATACAAAAAACTTTTGTCAGGGACTGTTATGATTAAAACCTGTGATGGTGCAGAACCCTATTTAGGTCTTATAATATAAAAACACTTGGGAAAGAACATTGCCCACAGAATTCTGTTAGGTACCATCAGGAGCTACTTATGTTTTCCTCTTAGTCAGTATGATTCAGTGTCTATCCAAATTTGTCCATGTGATGAGGTTTCCACTCAGACTCTGACACATTTTTTTTTTGTTGTAAATATTATGGGTGTCACTATGACCTCGGCAGTTGGTGATCATTTGGAGGTAGTACAGCCAACAGGCTAGCTGTACATACCGCCACATTATGACATTGGTGGGTTGGCTGCAGCCAACCTGCCAATTTACCACTCCGACCACCATGGCGGTAGCAGCCACAGGGCCGGAGATAACAATCTCCAGCCCGGCAGCCACTAGTGTACCGCTGGCAGCATTTTGACCCTGCCTACCACCATGGTTTTTGTGGCATTCCTAACGCCACGAAAACCATGGTGGTAGGCCCTACCAGTGACGGGCAATTCCTTCCCTGTCACTGGTAAGAGGCTTACCCACCCCCCAAACACTCCCCAGACGTTTCTTCCCTGTCACTGGTAGGAGGCTTACCCACCCCCCAAACACTCCCCAGACGTCCTCACTCCCCCTACATCCAAGCTCCCCCCCCTTCTAACCCCAACCCCCTATTCACATACTCGCAGACACGCACCACGCATTCACACACTCACAGTGGCATACACGCATTCATTCACGCATGCATCCATTCATTTTCGCACACATCCGTACACACATTCACACTGACGCATTCACATTTCCATTCTTACACGCATTCTAACACCTGCATACACCCAAACAAACAACATTACACACACAGTCGCATTCACGCACACACTCACACATTCATGCACACATCCCCACACACACCCTCACAACACCCCCCACCTCCCTCCCCTGCTGGAAGCCCAACTTACCTGCTTCCAGGGGGTCTTCTGGCAGGGAATGGGACGGGGTGCTGCTACCACCAGTAGCACCAACCAGCAGAACACTGCCAGGCCATATTATTTGTCAGAATATGGCTGGCGGTGGTCTACGGCGTGGCGCTGCTGGTGTTAGCAGTGCCACATTAATACCATCCGCCAGTATGGCCACAGCCGGATTTACTCCCTTCTTGTGGCAGAAATCCATCTGTGGTCA
This sequence comes from Pleurodeles waltl, assembly GCF_031143425.1. Taxonomy (NCBI): domain Eukaryota; kingdom Metazoa; phylum Chordata; class Amphibia; order Caudata; family Salamandridae; genus Pleurodeles; species Pleurodeles waltl. The sequence goes on along the minus strand of NC_090446.1, from coordinate 1,379,277,724 downwards.
TAATCTGGCAGACAGATGTTAGCCATGGTGACGGTCTTTTGGCAGCCGTTGCTGTGGCCGTAGGCGGCATTTACCGCCAATGTTAGAACGAGGGCCTATGTGTCTGTTAAGTGTAAATCTTTATGGCTGGTTTTAAAATAGTTTGTCTTTTTATTAGCACAAACCCACACTACTTTTTATGTATGTTCTCTAGTCCTTTGGTGTTATCTGCAATGGGAAAGTTTAAAAAAATTCCATTGATTCATATGAAGTTTAAAAAAAATGTTATTCATTTGCATAACTTGATGAACTTGTAAAACTTGTTACATGGATGCTTTTAACTTTTTTTTTTAAATAATGAAATGTAGTGTGTTCTTGATTGTGCTTTCATGATTGCTGTTAAACAATCGAATAAAGCTTGCAAAAGAAAGAAAGACAGAGGCCCTCATTACAACATTGGCGGTATTGACCGCCTACCACCACGGCGACGGCCGCTCACCCGCATTATGACCGTAGATGGAATTCCGCCAGAAGGCTGGTGGAATACCGTTGACGGTCATGGCGGCGGACGGCGGTAAGGTGGCACTGCTGTCAGCAGCAGCGCCACATCAGCAAAACATGTCCTACCGTATCATGAGCAATGATACAGCCTGGCGGTGTTTTGCTGGCGGACGCTGCTGCTGGCAGCAGCGCCGCGTCCCGTCTCCTGCCGGAGGACCCCCTACAAGCAGTTAAGTCAGGTTCTCGGACAGGAGAGGGGGTTTGGGGGTGATGTGTGCATGTGTGGGGGTGTTGTCTGTGTGTGTGGGCGGTGGTGTCTGTTTTTGTATGCGTGTATGTGGGTGTGAGTCGCGTTGAATGAGTGCGTGAATGACTGAATGTGAGTGTACATGTATGTTGTGTGTTGTGAAAGTGTGTGTGTGAAAATGTATGTTGGTGTGTGTTGCAGTGTGTGGGTATGTATGTGTGCATGCGTGGATGGATGTGGGTATGCATGTGCGTATGAGTGTGTATGTCTGCAAGTGTGGGTGTGTAAATGTGTGGGGGGCAGGAGAGGGAGGGCAAGGGTGGGGGAAGACTGTGGGGAGGGGCAGGGGGCAGGGGAGACCCCTATCAGTGCCAGGGAAGGAATTCCCTGGCACTGATAGTGCCTACCGCCAAGGCTTCCCAGCTTCACACATATGGCAGCTGATTTTAAAAAACTGCACTGGCTCACTGTGAAAAAATTTAGGGCCAGATGTAGGTAGGGAAAAATTAGCGACTCGCAAATAGCGAGTCTTTGCGACTCGCAATTTCCGACTCGCTAACTGGAATGCAGGTAGAAAACGCGAGGACAATTTGCGACTCGCAAATAGACTCGCACTGCAGATAGCGAGTCCGCTGTTTGCGAGGTCGCTTTTTGCGACCGCACAAAAAACGGACACGCAATTTGCGAGTGGGTGTTGCAAATTGCGACTGTGCCGCAAATTGAATGCAGGTGCTGCAAAACACTCTGGAAAACACTTCCTTGCACATGATGATGACATCACAGCCAGGAAGTTTACAAATACACCTGGGAGGAGGGAGGACCACACCCATTTCAACTGCAGAACTGCAAACACACAGAGCTCCAGCAACCATGGCAGAGACCCCAAGGAAAAGGAAACTGAAGTTTGCAGAAAAAGAGTTGGAGGTGTTGACTGAGGAGTGTTGTCAGCACCACGACCAGTTGTTTGGCAGGGCAGCCCTCACCGTGCCAGAGACAGAGAAAAAGAGACTATGGATGGAGATCCAGGAAAAAGTCAACTCCCTTGGGTGTCAGCCACCGGAGTATTGAGGAACTCAAGAAAAGGTGGTACGACCTGCGCTCCCGGTCCAAGGAGAGGGTGGCAGAGCGGCTCTGGGAGATGAGAGGAACAGGAGGGGGACCATCAACAGTACCACCACCCACACCCCTGGAGGAAAGGGTAGAGGAGACCCTTGAGCCTGAGGCTGTATGCGGGATGGGAGATTTGGACACATCTGAGCCAGGACCATCAACCGGTGAGTAACATGTGACATGCATGTACCCTCATTAATGCCATACCCCCACCCACCTTGTACACAGGAGCATGCACAACCAAAATAGTTCCATTTCAGAGTAGCAAAAACCAGAATGGTGCATTATGGGCAATGTAGTCAAGTAGGCAGTTGATAGGCAACAGTTTATTAGGAATTTGATAACAGATAATAGATACTGACAGTGTGTTCCCTATGTCCCACAGGTCTCCCACAAGACACCCCCACCAGCCCAAGCAGCCAGGGGCCACAGGTCAGCCAGCAGACACACGAGGGAACAGGACCAGCCACCACTGCGACCTGCACCACCGACACCATGTCCCCTCACGAGACACCAGTTGCAATGTTGGTGTGTGAGCCTGCACCAGGTCCCAGCCAAAGTGCCACGGGAGACGTCACAGGGCCTCCACCGCGTCGCAGGCGATGTGGAACTCCATCCTCACAGCGGGAGGCAGAGTCAGGGGATGCCTCCATTTCACATACTGAGGCCACACTCCTACGGGGTCAGCGCCTGCAGACACAGGAAATCAGGAGGATTACTGAGGCATTGCGGCGCATGGAGCACAATCATGGAAACAGCATGCAGCTTGTACATTCTGAGTTGCAACTGATAAGTTAACACATGGGCGACCTTGCACTCTCCATGCGTCAACTAGTGGCAGGACTGCTAACGCAGACAGAGAGTGCACGGCGTCGGGACCGCCAGCTGCTGAACCGCCTAGTCAGGATGTCATCCTCAATTGTAAGGCTGGCCGTGAACACAACAGGTCTTTCTAGGCGCACTGTCAGCCTCCAAGTGGACATGGGCCACTTTGCCAGTGACGTGGCAGGTGGACTGGGCCGTCTCAGCCACACAGTAGACATAATGGAGGCACGGCAGGTGGCCAGGGGCACAGGCGACACGCCACAGGATAGTGAGGAGAGCTCCACTGTCAGCAGTGTCTCTGCCGGTGGCACCAGGGTGATTCGCAGTGGAAGCACAAGGCAGGGCACTGCTGACCCCCCTGGTACCAGCCATGCTGGCCGAGCCCGGCATAGGGTTTGAGCTCCACACAGTCCTGGGGTTGGGGCACATGACGTCAATGTGTCCCATGCCAGGTGGACTATTAAAGCCCCTGAACTGTTCCAATTGTATATAGTTTTTTTGTTTGCACTTATTAAACCACTTGTTCTTTCCACTTAACACATGGACTCTTTGTGTGTGGCATTGGTGAGTATGGTAAAAGTTAGCACGTACCTTCCAAAGTATTGGTTTGCAATGTGTTCCCATCTCAGTCTGCCTTGATTTGCGATGCTCCTATCCCCATGATGCCGATGTGGTAGCTCTTGCTCTTCATCCTCAGAATCAGGGTCTTCAGGGGTGAGAGGTAGCCCACGTCTGGTGGCAATGTTGTGCAGTATAGCGCATGCAACAATGATTTTGAAAGCTGTTATTGGGGTATACTGGAGGGCACTTCCACTTCTGTGGAGGCATCTGAACCTTGCTTTCAGCAGTCCAAAGGTACGTTCGATGATGTTCCTGGTCTTCTTATGTGCACTGTTGTATCGCCTCTCTGACTCATTGCTGGGTGTTAAGTACGGGGTAAGGATCCATGGTCGTAGTGCATATGCACTGTCACCTGTTTGGCACAAAAAGTACAATGTTAGCTGGGCATGGGTGGTTTCCACATTGACCTGTGTGTATGTCTGCAAGGTGTTTTCAGCTCTACCTAGGAGGTATCCGTCTCTAAACTCCCCACGTTCTAGGCGTTGGTGTATCCCACTGTGCCTAAAAATGTAGGAGTCATGAGTACTGCCTGGAAATTTAGCAACCATGTCAGTGATGACATAATGGGCGTCACATACCACCTGAATATTGAGTGAGTGGGTACACTTCCGATTGCGGAACAGATATTCCATGTTTGCAGGAGGGCATATTTGTATATGTGTCCCATCTACACACCCTATGACATGGGGGAAGTTGGCAATCCGGTAGAAATCCAACTTGGTGCTGTTGATTTCTGCCTCATTCCTCGGTAGGTATATGTATCTGGACATGTGTGTGAGTAAGGCGTCTAGGAATGCCCTAAAGAACCGTGAGAGTGCACTTTGGGATACCCCACCTGCCACAGCAATGACCCCCTGATAGCTACCCGAGGCCAAGAGGTGCAGTGAGCATAGCACTTGCACATGTGTAGGGATGGCGCAGCCACGCACAGTCTGGCGTTGTAGCTGTGGTTTGAGTAATTCTATTAAATCTAGTATAGCTGCGTAGCTGCGCTGCTGAGTCTATATTTATCATAAATCTCCTCCTCAGTTTGTTGGAAAAGTGTCTGCCTTGTTCTGTATATCTTCTCCTGTCTCTGGCTCCTCCTCCTCCTCTGCTGGGCGGCGTGGGCTCTCCTCCTCACTGCTATCACATATATCTCCACCATCTTGAGTAACCCAGATGCCTTCTGGGTCTCCTTTTATACTTTGGTAATGGTTACCACCTGCTCTGAGTTACTGGTAAATTGGAAGTGCAAAATGGGCTTTTTGCGACTAGTCGCAATTTGCGAGTTGCTATTGCATATGGTTTGCGACTCGCAAATTGCGACTTCCTATTTGCGAGTCGCAAAATGGGGTCGCAAATTTTGCGAGTCGGTAATGGCTTGCGACGCATTTTGCGAGTCGGAAATGGGATTTTTGCATCCCATTTCCAATTTTGCGGGGTCGCAAATTGCGAATCGGGCCATTTGCGACTCGCAAACGTTTGCTACATGTCACCCTTATTCTTTTAAAATCCTTGACGCTAGGGGGATGGAGCTTGCTGAGCTGCAAGATGGCTGCAAACTAATCTTCCCCTGAGGTCGCTGAGCAATCCTGAATGATCCTACAGCCCGAGATGATCAGAATGCTTTAAATTCCTATATTTGCGATCCTGCCACAACTGAGCGCCGACTGCGAACCTACGTGACACTAAGCTGCCGGGCAAACAACGTGCCCTACCCTACTGTGCACGGGCTGCAGGTGGAGCTTGTGGCCACTGCTGCGTATCAAGGAACCGGCTGTGAACAGGGCGCTCTCCTGAATGCGGCTAACTACATCACCACTTCTGCTGAGGCTGTCGCGGGGGTTGGTGGGGTTTGCAGAGGTGGGGGTGGCCAATTCGACCTACCTGGCATGAGAAGATGAGTGCTGCCCCGACCCGTTGGCTGGATGGGGCCACTGCAGTCCGCGGCCCTGGTGGGAGTGATTGTAAGAGTCAGGGGATGGCGGTGAGGAACCCTGATCAAACAATCCATCTGAGCGAGCTGAGGACACATCCAGGAGTTGCTGGCTGCCCATGTACACTGGACTAAGAAACACTGAAAGAGTGCGGCCCCCTTTAGAAGTCTAGATACTGCTGGTGCTGCCTGGAGTGACGGGGGCACGAGGACAGTGCCCTGCTGAGCTGCACATGCGACAACGAATGCGTAGAACTGAAGTCTCAGGCACAGGGCCATAATAAGTGTATATATGCTTCCTGATGGGCCTCTGACTGCAAGTTGCCCCCTTCCCCAGTGCTCTCACCTGATTTGGATCACTAGTTGCACAGTTACATTGGGGCAACCAGGACTCACCCAATTATCAGCTGCTACCACCAATAATATCCTGGGGAATCTGTGGCGGGTGGCCACCCTTTCCCCGGCCAGGCACATGACAACCTTGATCCCCACTGTGAGATTGTTCAACTCCCCCTCACTTTAAGCAGAGCTGACGCAGTGATACCTGCAGCCACCTGCGGGGCCCCACTGAACCCCGTAGGCACGAAGATGGGCAAAACAGACAACACTCAAGCAAAGTTAGATTTTGAACAGAGAAAAAAAAACAAGCCCAGGGACAGGCATGCTGACGACATTGGGGATGCCTCGGGAGACCCTGAGTCTGATGTAGAGCCTGAACTGAAATACATCATCACAGCTATGCAACAAAGCCTACCCACTATTGATGGCAAAATAGACTCCCTGTCCTTCAGGATGGACAGGATGTCTGAGCGCCTTCACAAATATGCAGAGTGCCTTGATGCAGCGGAGCGCAGAATATCCGAGGTTGATGTTGATCACAACACTGTCGCCTCAGCACAATCCAAAATGGACAAGACAACTGCAACATTACAAGCCAAGGTCGATGACTTAGAGGCCTGCTCTCGCAGAAGTAACATACGTGTGGTGAGCATTGCTGAATCGACAGCCATAGACAATATGGAATGCTACATTTAACAACTCCTCATTACATTGCTGGGCGCTAAACATTTTCGCACATCTTTGTGGTAGAGGGAGTGCATAGCTCGCTGGCATCTTGACCGCGTCCAGGGGCACCGCTTCACCCAATGATAGCAAAACTTTTAAATTAAAGGGATTGGGATGCAGCCCTGAAGAACGCCCACAAACTAAAGACCTTGAGGCACGAGGACTCGAATATCTCCTTATATCCTGATTTCACCGAACAAGTCTAAGCGGCCAGAGGATTGTTTCTACCTGCCAAGCGCCAACATAGAGTGGCAGCTCTTGAACATCGTAACACACACACTTCGACTTCCTAGTGAGGTGTAGTGATGTTTGTATTTTGACCACTGACTTCGTGTCACACCACTTTGCACTTGGCTTGGTTGTCCACCGTCACACTAGTGATCACTAGTTACAGACTCCATTTTGTATTCAGCTAAGCCTTAGCTTCACTGCTTCACTGCCACGATAAGGGTACGAGTAGTTTCCTGTACAAACATGTTATGCAACATGTTTTCTATTTCTGCGTGTTCGCTTTCTCACCAAAGAGCTAGGACATAATATGGAGGAGTTAGTCAGTCAGTCCAATAAGGATGGCACAGCAGGGAACGGCTTAGGCTTGGGAGAGACACCTTGGGAGAATGGCCAGTTCCAACCTGTTTCTTCCAACCCTGACCTAAAATAGCCAGCATTTTTTAATACTTCTTGCGCCAGCAGGAGGGGATTTTCCAGAAACCTCCTTCTTCGGTTTTTAAGATATAAAAGAGACCCTGATCGTCAGTAGGCGATTCAGAGACCTCAATCAGGATTTAGACGTCGAATGCCTGAAATATATTTCCCATGAGGGTAGAGATCTCTTTTTCTCGCAGTCGAATGGGTCATCGGTTTGCTGGCAGGAGAAAGAAGAAGCACCTGACAGGCCCTACGGTGATGCATTTTTATTAATTATTTGCTTTGCATTGTGTATGAATATGAATATATATATATATATATATATATATATATATATATATATATATATATATATATATATATCAGTATAAGTGTTTGTATCCTTGCATGTATATATTTGCTGTTTATAGATTGAAGACTCCTTATACATGGTCTTACTTCATTGTTGCACATTTTAAAAGTACACTTTTTGCTATTCAAGCCTTCCTTCACGAGCCTTGCGAAAAGCTATATCAAATGTCTTCTTCAGATTAAGAAGTGTATTCCAGAGAATCTTTTCGACTCCTTTCAGTGTGTATGTTTTGGCTCAGTCAAAAGTAAAGCAAAACACTTTGGCGTAGGTCGGCAAGGGAAGGATTTGTAGGTTAGAAGTGTACATTTAAAAGTGAAAATATGTTTGGTAGGAAGACTAAAACATCTGCTTCTAAAAATGTGTGTGAACAGGGTGCTTTTCAAATTCCTGGATGGTGCTGCGCACCTTATGATGAGTTAGGTAGTTAATTTTCATATTTGGCTGGTTTATCAGAAACTTGGGATGAATGTTTGAATGAAGCAGAACCAGCAAATGTTTTATCTTGCTTAAGAAAAGTATCAGTTGAAGGGAATGATCTTTCAGTTCTTGGCAGACGGGGGTGGATACTTTTGTCTGCCTACAGAAAAATGCATGAAAAATGTAAACAATTAGAAAGGGTAAATACACAACTGGAAAAGCAGCTTGTGGATTCAAAGAATAGTGTTACCATGTTATCTTGCCAAAATAAATTATTGCAAGATAAGGCAGACATGTATCAAACCATCACAGAACGTGCTGCAATCAAAGTAGCTCAAAACAAATATCGTACACGCAGAGGAAGGATAAATCAGAAAAAGGTCTATTTAGTCATTGCTAATGCTGGTTTGAATTGGTGCCCAGATTCGTCTTGGATTAATAGGATTTGGACCGGCAGTGATTTGTCAAATTCTAGTGATGAGGAGAGTGAAAAAGGTGGGGTTTAGGGGGACCTACAAGAGCAGAATGTAGTGCCTGCATAGCCAATATTTGGACGAAAATTGCAGCACACACCACAAGATCTGGCAGGAGTTGCACTACATGCTCTCAAAGATTACACTCAGCAAGAAGTAAATGACATTATGGATCGCTTTAAACAGAGAATAGGGGAGTCCCTACTTGCTTGGGTTGTGAGGTTGTTTGAAACTGGTGCTTCTGGTGTTATATTAGATGTTGGGGACTCTCACAAGTTCTGTACTCCCCAGTAATACAGGAACAGTTCAGGGGTTTTAAAGTACAACACCAGACTACTTTGTTACAACTAGTTGTTGATGGATGTAATCTGAAGTACCCCACTGATTCAAAGTGGCCTCCCAATGAGAAACCCTGGTATACTTTATGTGATGCAATGCAAAGAATTAAGGAGAAGGCAATGAAATCTGCCATTTTCTTGGGCAATGCACACTAATTGTTAGATGGACTGCTTACTATGCCAATAAGAAACAAAATAATTTGCCTTGCTCCACCTGCCTATGAGCAAGTAATTATGACTTTATTAGTCAATCAGACAGGGTAGGCTTAGAAAGATGTACTAGAAGCAGTCAGAGAGTTAGGTGAATTAGGAATTTGGGATAAACCTGAGAGATATTCAAGGTCTGAGGGTTGCACAGATAACAACAGAGTGTCCAGGAAAGACATATTTACGGTGCTATTAAAAGAGATGGTGTCAAAAAAGAACAGATTGATGGGATAGATACCAAAAGCTTGCGGGAAATGTACCGTTAAAGGGGTTTAGATCGAAAAGAAAGTAGCAAAAAGATTAAATGTTATCTTTGCCAATGTCCTATTTATCAGCACACGCAACAGAGATCTGTCCCTCAAGCAGTTAAAGGTCAATTGGGGAGAGGAAAGTTACCAGGACAGATATGGCAAATTGATTACATTGGACCACTACCGATTAGTTGCGGGTGTCAATACGCCTGCACCGTAGTGGACACCTATTCTGGGTACCTGATTGCTGTCCCTTGCAAATGTGCTACTCAGCACAATACTATCAGAACTTTGGACTTATTGGACTTATTAATGTTATACTATGGAGTACCACTCCAGGTCCAGAGTGACAATGGGTAACACTTCAAAGGCAAATTGGTGCAGGACTACTGTTCTCAGCACAATATTGAGTCCATATATCATATTCCTTATAATCCACAGGCCTCAGGACTGATTGAGAGAATGAATGGCTTACTGAAAGGTCCATTGCGAAAATTATCTGATGGAACTTTGAAAAACTGGAAAGAGCGTTTAAATGAAGCCCTCCAGATTCTGAACAATAGACCATTGACAAATGTTGAAACACCCCTGATGCGAATGTTAACTCCAGCTTTGCAAACACAACCACATGTGGCCACCAATACCATCACATACTGGGAAATAAAACCTGGAGCCTTAGCTCCTTACAGAGCCACACCGAATCTGCAGGTCTTGACTTACATGCTTTACAAGTTTACAGACTGAAACCATGAGACGTAGCACTGTGTGAAACAGGTGCTGGAGTACAGATTCCCCCGGAGCATTTTGCATTGATTGCTCCCAGATCTGGGTTGGCCCTCAAAGGATGCAGATTACCAAGGAGAAATCAAAGTTATTCTGTTAAATAGTGGAGAAATTCATTTATTCATTCAAATTGGAGGCAGAATTGCCCAACTTGTCATAATTCCAGTTTATGGAGGATTTGTGAGGAAGGGGACTGCCTCAGCCCTTCTTACTGTACGTGGGGAGGGAGGTTTTGGTTCAACTGACAAAAACCCTGGTGCCAAAGTGTGGGTTAAATCCCCAAATGGCCTACCAGAACCTGCTGAAATTATGGCAAAGGGCCCCAATAATGTCTTCTTGATCATGAAACCAGGAAACGAAAAATGGGAACATATTCCAGCTGATAAATGTCATTTGCGAGAATGAACATACTTGTTTCTTTTACAGATCATAATAAAGCTTGTTTTTGCAGTGAGTGTTCCATGCGGTTCCTTCTGGGCGTTTGTGTCTCGGGTCGGGAGAGTCCTAACACCCCCCAAACTCAACTTGATTGATCGACCACGTCATGCAACACCTTTACTGCATCTGAATGACAATATTTGGATTCATTTGGGTCAAACCGTGCTCAACATATCTGACTTCTGCATAGGTGCCATGAGAAGCACTGTGGATGTTTTGTCAACCTGTTTAATTGTCTTCCCAACACCCACAAGCATCTTGCAAGAAATTTTCAATGCCACTAACCAGGATAAAGATGTGTAACAACATGCTGTTGAAACCCACTTCACTCCCTATGAGTATTGCAGGGACTGTCAGGAAACAACCGATGAAAAGTGGGACAATCTCACTCAGATAATTACCTACAACATTACAACCGGTGACGTAGGTTGCTACATGTCCTGCAATTCTCGTGACATTGGAAAATGCATTCAATTGCATTTAAAAAAGAAAACATCAACCTCTCAAAACTTACTGTGGGAACACAGAGTTTTGTGCTTTTACTGAATGTACAGACATTGCAAAAATATGTCGAATCACATGGTTTGTAATCATCTAGTGACTGCTGCCAGTCACATTAAACATGTCAAGTTGCCAGTTGGCTGGCTGTTTTCGTGTGGAAACCTTACTTTTAACTATATTCCAGCTAACATAACAGGCGGCTGTGTACTTTTACATGCCTGGGACTTATGATGTTTTCATCAAACTCTATACATACTCGTTATCCTACAGACACTATGCAACTAGATGAAAATTGTGACTCAGATATTCAATTGTTATCTCAATCAGAGTATCTAAGCTTAAGTCTTTCTATTGTAGGCGTGCCTGGTTTAACTATATACAATACTAGGGTAATTAATAAGCTAGCATGTCTAATAGTTAAAAACATTAACCATACTTCTATTGTTTTATCTGAATTTTTATTAGATGTGCGTGGTACTAGAAAAGCTGCATTACAAAACAGGGCTGCTATAGACTACCTTTTGCTAAAACATAATTATGGTTGCAATGAATTTGAAGGCATCTGTTGTTTTAATCTTTCTGACCACTCTAAATCAGTGGTTCCCAACCTGTGGTCCGGGGACCCCTGGGGGTCCGTGAAGCCTCCCCAGGGGGTCCGCGACTGCTCAGAAAATTAAATAATATTAACAGATTAGGTTCCTAGCTTTCAGTAATGACTCAGTGGGGGGGTCCCCAGGTTTCAATGATGATTCAGCAGGGGTCCCCGGGTTCCAGTAATGATAAAGTGGAGGTCCACAGAAGTCAAAAGGTTGGGAACCACTGCTCTAAATCTATCCAGGCCCACATTGATACACTACATACATTAGTGAAAGGGGTAAAACAGGATATGTATCAGGGATGGTGGGACTGGTTGTTTCAGTGGTTACCTGATTTTGGACAATTATGCAAAGTTTTGGGTGGAATTGTTGTAGCATTAGTTCTTATTATATCATTATGTTGCTGTGTACAATGTATTCCTAATCAGCTTGCAATGTTTAGATTGAAAAAAGATGATTCTAAACCTATAGGCTACACGATTCGCTGGTCAAAGGGTGGAATGCAGTGATATTTGTATTTTGACCACTGACTTCGTGTCGCACCACTTTGCACTTGGCTTGGCTGTCCGCCGTCACACTAGTCATGACCAGTTACAGACTCTATTTTGTATTCAGCTTAGCCTTAGCTTCACTGCTTCACTGCCACAGAAAGGGTATGAGTAGTTTTCCGTGCAAACATGTTATGCAATGTGTTTTCTATTCCTGCATGTTCTCTTTCTCTCCGAAGAGCTAGGACATAATATGGAGGAGTTACTCAGTCATCACGATAAGGATGGTACAGCAGGGAAAAGGCTTACCCTTGGGAGAGACACCTCGAGAAACTGGCCAGTTCCAACCTGTTTCTTCCAACCCTGACCTAAAATAGCCCACATTTTTTAATACTTCTTGCGCCAGCAGGAGGTGTTTTTCCAGAAAGCTGCTTCTTCAGTTTTTTAAAATATAAAAGAGACCCTGATCGACAGTAGGCGATTCAGAGACCTCAATCAGGATTTAGACGTCGAATGCTTGATATATATTTCCCGTGAGGGTAGAGCTCTCTCTTTCTCGCAGTCAAACGGGGTCATCGGTTTGCTGGCAGGAGAAAGATGAAGCACCTGACAGGCCCTACGCTGATGCATTTTAATTAATTATTTGCTTTGCATTTTGTATTAATATATATACATATATCAATATAAGTGGTTGTATCCTTGCATGTATATATTTGCTGTTCATAGATTGAAGATTCTTTATACATGGTCTTACTTCATTGTTGCACATTTTAAAAGTATACTTTTTGCTATTGAAACCTTCCTTCATGAGCCATTCGAAAAGCTATAATAAATGTTTTCTTCAGATTAAGAAGTGCATTCCAGAAAATCTGTTCAACTCCTTTCAGTGTGTATGTTTTGGCTCAGTCAAAAGTAAAGCAAAACATGAGGGAGAAGTGGGCCAGCTCATCTAATGGTTCTATGCACAATGTTTGACTTGATACTCCTCATGTATGTTGCAACACAGATAGCCACCTGAGGGTTTAGTATTAGGAGTGATGAAGGAGGTTAGAAGTCTGAACATATGCTGCGCCCTGTGCTTTGGGGTCCTCAATGATTCCATACCTTAATTGAATGGACAGTGAGGGCTGTAAGCACGGCTTGTACTCATTATTACACAAGTTTGCATTCCACTCTGGGTGTGATTTCCTCCTCCTCTTTTCACAGGGGTTAGAGATAGCTTGCTAGGCAACACAAGGGATGCAATGGGGTCTGTTCGCTGGTAACACCTGCCCCCATGTATGTTCCACAGTATCTGTGAGATGTTCTCATTGGGAGGGAGGTAGGTGGGACAAGGGTGGTGTATATGTACATTATGACATGCATGTTGGGGATTGTGGTTTGGAGGTGGGTTGTTGTGACTACTTTAGTTGTTGTCTTTTTTTGTTCCACACACAAACACAAGGATGGCCCTTGGTACTCCAGCTACACTCACGGACAGTGACACATGACGGAGATAAACATCGGACCTGACAGCCCCTTTCATTACAGGCCTATAACGTTACTAGCTTGGAACATTAGGGGTCTTAATGACAATAGAAAGGAGAGGAAAGATTGCATATTTAAAAAGTCAATATTTAGAAGAAGCAATACTTCAAGAAACACACCCAGCCCCAAACAACACAATTCTAACCCGCATAGGCTACAGGGCCAATTTGCGGCTGCAGGATGCACCTCACACTCAAGAAGGGTACTGATATGGACTAGAAGGGCCTCAGGGGTTCACATCCAGAAATTTGTAAATGATCCAGGTGGTAGATACACTGTTGTGCATTGCAGTAAAGTTGATTTAACATTTTTGCTTTATGGGTCCAACTATAATAATCCACAGTCTTACTATGACTTATGCACAACACTGACTAGAGGGGGCTTTTTGCTGCAAATGTGGGGTGGAGACTTCAATTGCGTGCTGAACCAGACTGTAGATCGCTCATCTGGGCCTCCTAGATGCCATTCTGCTGTGGGGCATGCTGTGTCTGAAATTGTGGCCAGCACTGGTCTTGTCGATATATGGAGAAAAAGGTTTCCTACAGGAGGAGGCTACACACACTATTCAGCGGTGCATAATGTACATACATGCATTGTCTATTAGTTGGTGTCCAGAAGCCTTGTGCCACAAATACATAATTGTCAACTTCTGCCCAGGACGTACTCTGACCATTCCCCAATCCTTCTAAAACTTGAGACTCGAAAGTGTAGGACTGCCACTTTTACGTGGCGCTTCCCACTTTACTCCCTACTAGATGCGGCATTCGGAAATGAAATAGCACAGGCTACAGAATAATTTTTTCACACAAATATAGGGATGGTTTCCAATTTTAGTGCGGTGTGGGAGACTTTTAAACTATATATCAGAGGGATAGCCACCGACAAACATGCAGGTGTCCTGAAATCCATACGAGGCGGACCGGCCCGGTTGAAAAAGGAGATAGTTGAATTGGAGAGGGAGCACATATTCACAACAGACAGCAGACTGCTGGTTCTGATCAAAGAGAAAACAACTGAATTCCGCAACACTGCGCACAGTGAATTGCAGCAGTAGGTAAATATGTGGTAGCCCGTTCCTACAGGGTAGGCGAACGCTAGCAACACTGTTGAGACCTAACATAAAACTAGATTTCATCATGGAGGTACAAAGCGAAGAGGGACAATCAACTAGTGACCCCACAAGTGTCACAAATAGATTTAGAGATTATTATGCAGAACTGTACACATTTAATATTACGTGTGACGAGTCTGCCATTTTGGACTATCTGGAACATATCACCATGCCCTGGCTGACAAACGCTGACAGGGAATATTTAATGTCCCCATTGCAACCAGCAGAGATATGCAGAGCCCTTATAAATATGCCAGCAGGGAAGACCCTGGGCTCTGACGGGCTCACAGTGGCATTTTACAAGGCCTACCAAGAGATACTAATAGCACACTTGCAGACTCTATTTGGAGAGATAGCCAGTGATGCACTAATGCCAGCATCCATGAGAGAGGCCATAATCATCACCATACTTAAGCCTGGTAAATCCCCACAACAATACTCCTCGTATAGACCCCTTCTCTACTTAATGTAGATACCAAGATATATGCCAAAATCCTAGCTAATGGATTAGCGCCACTCACTCCCAGGGTGGTTGGTCCAGAATAGGCAGGATTCATTCCTGGTCGCACTCTCACGATAAATCACAGAACCTTACTTGGTGCCTTATAGCAGGTTGACCCGGTGGTACGAGTGGCAGCGGTCTTCATAGATGCCAATACCACCATTGATTCTGTTAAATGGGGCTGTATGCTGGCACTGTTGCACCGCATTGGATTGGGGGAGGTGTTTGTTCAACTACTATACACGGCATGCGTGAGGGTTAATGGAATTGTCTCAGATCCTATAGTCATTACCAGAGGTACCAGGCAGGGATGCCCGCTGTCGCCCCTCTTGTATGTCTTGGTGGCAGAGCCATTGGCATGCGCCTTGCAGGAATGCCAGAACCGTAGAGGTATCCGATTCCCCGGGTACACTTTGGCAATCTCCACTTATGCAGACGATACCCTGCTGTATGTCTACGACCCAGGCAGCAACCTTATGCCTATGCTTCACGAAGTAGTGAGATTTGGTGGTCTTTCCTGTCTAAGGATTAATAGGGGCAAACCCATCATTCGGGCATGACCCCAGTCTCACTGGATTTCCATCTTATGTGGAAAACAGATTCATTCCGATACCTGGGGGTCCAAATACATACAGACCCATTGGTTGTCTTTCTCAAAATCTATGGGAGAGCCATACAGAAAGCTGTAGATCAATGGATCAAGCTCCCCTTCTCCTTGTGGGATGCATAGCCCTCATGAAAATGGTGGTCCTCCTTAGGCTTTTATTCCTATTTCAGAATATCCGGATGTTGCTGTCTCGATCGGTATTCGCTATATTGCGCTGCCTTCTGATTAGATTAGCCTGGACAGGGGTCTGTTGGAATGTCCTCATGTTGCCATATGATAAGGGTTGGCTGAGTCCCTCGGACCTGGAGGCCTATTATAGAGCAGCATGCTGTATGCTTGCTCATAGCTGTATCCATGGTCCAAATGACACACCACATCTACATAAGAAATGGGACATCTCAAGCCCTCACACTTTATCATATCGAATCATCATGCCCCGCAAATGACAATATGGCACATATAATTTCTTGAATGCCACAACACATTTACAGTTTAATGAGCCAGTAGGCGCTCCCCCTACTATACTCTCCACACATGAAAGTAGACTGATGGGCTTGGTTTCCACTTGGTCGAGACAAGGATGCAGTAGACATGTTCCACAAACCAGGCATTGATGTTATGGGTGACTTCTTCAACGATGGCATTATATGCTCCTGGGACTCTTATGCAAAACACTCTACAACACTGACTCTACTCATAAAATTCCACTACGTCAGGGCCCGGCACACTTCATGGGGGATCATGGGAGACGACCTTCTTGAGACACCTGAAATGCAGGCTCGCTCTTGGTTGATACAAGAGACAGCACATATGAAATTGGTTACTAGGTTATATGGCTTCGCACAGGAAGCGCGTAGACCCGGATTAATTAAAGCTAGACTTGACTGGCAAAGGGTCCTAGGCATCGCATTAACTGACACTCAATGACAATAATGGTGCTCCATGGGACATTCCATCTCCCTAAATGGAAGACACTGACTGACTGCGCGTTTTTTCTAAGTACGTTCTTTCGGCCGCATATCGGCCAAAACAAACAAAGAACTCCCAGCGAGGAGTCATGGACATAAAAGAGGACCGGTAATGAGGCATGAAAGCTTCCAATATGGCGTCTGCATAGGACGCAACAGAAATTCTACGCACGCTCGGGTTTTTCCGAGTTCCGAAAGGATAACTGATTTTCAAGGTAAGACTCTCCCATTCTTTGATTTTTAGAATCAGCATTCTTAGACACAGATTACAGAGTCCTTTCCATTAGCATTTGATGACTCGATATGGAATTGGCATTTAAGGCCATCTTTCTATTCACTCCAGCCTATTACAACTCACTAAAAACACTAAAAACATTTGAGGGCGATAAACGAAAATTTTCCTTTTTAACCCCTTCGCTGCCAGGCCTTTTCCCCCTCCTGTGCCAGGCCGTTTTTTGCCTATTTGGGGCAGTTCGCGCTTAGGCCCTCATAACTTTTTGTCCACATAAGCTAACCAAGCCAAATTTGCGTCCTTTTTTTCCAACATCCTAGGGATTCTAGAGTTACCCAGACTTTGTGGGTTCCCTTGAAGGAGGCCAAGAAATTGGCCAAAATACAGTGAAAATTTCGTTTTTTTTAAAAAAAATTGAAAAAGTGGCTGCAGAAGAAGGCTTGTGGATTTCCCCCTGAAAAGGGCATCAACAAAGGGTTTGTAGTGCTAAACTCAGCAGCTTCCTAGCTTTCAGGAACAGGCAGACTTGAATCAGAAAACCCAATTTTTCAACACAATTTTGGCATTTTACTGGGGCATACCCCATTTTTGCAATTTTTTGTGCTTTCAGCCTCCTTCCAGTCAGTGACAGGAATGGGCATGAAACCAATGCTGGATCCCAGAAACCTAACCATTTCTGAAAAGTAGACAAAATTCTGAATTCAGCAAGGGGTCATTTGTGTAGATCCTACAAGGGTTTCCTACAGAAAATAACAGCTGAAAAAGAAAAATATTGAAATTGAGGTGAAAAAAACATCAATTTTTCTCTACGTTTTACTCTGTAACTTTTCCCTGCAATGTCAGATTATGGAAAGCAATATACCGTTACGTCTGCTGGACTCCTCTGGTTGCGGGGATATATAGGGCTTGTAGGTTCATCAAGAACCCGAGGAACCCAGAGCCAATAAATGAGCTGCACCCTGCAGTGCGTTTTCATTCTGTACCGGGTATACAGCAATTAATTTGCTGAAATATAAAGAGTAAAAAATTGCTATCAAGAAAACCTTTGCATTTCCAAAAAGGGCACAAGATAAGGTGCTGAGGAGCAGTGGTTATTTGCACATCTCTGAATTCCGGGGTGACCATACAAGCATGTGAATTATAGGGAATTTCTCAAATAGATGTCTTTTTTACACACTCTCCTATATTTGGAAGGAAAAAATGTAGAGAAAGACAAGGGGCAATAGCACTTGTTTTGCTAATCTATGTTCCCCCAAGTCTCCCGATAAAAATGATACCTCACTTGCGTGGGTAGGCCTAGCGCCCGCGACAGGAAACGCCCCAAAGCGCAACGTGGACACATCCAACATTTTGGGAGAAAACAGAGGTGTTTTTTGCAAAGTGCCTACCTGTAGATTTTGGCCTCTAGCTCAGCCGGCACCTAGGGAAACCTACCAAACCTGTGCATTTCTGAAAACTAGAGACCTAGGGGAATCCAAGGAGGGGTGACTTGCGGGGCTCGGACCAGGTTCTGTTACCCAGAATCCTTTGCAAACCTCAAAATTTGGCTAAAAAAACACATGTCCCTCACATTTCTGTGGCAGAAAGTTCTGGAATCTGAGAGGAGCTACAAATTTCCTTCCACCCAGCGTTCCCCCAAGTCTCCCGATAAAAATGATACCTCACTTGCGTGGGTAGGCCTAGCGCCGGCGACAGGAAACACCCCAAAGCGCAACGTGGACACATCCTAAATTTTGGAAAAAAACAGAGGTGTTTTTTGCGAAGTGCCTACCTGTAGATTTTGGCCTCTAGCTCAGCCGGCACCTAGGGAAACCTACCAAACCTGTGCATTTCTGAAAACTAGAGACCTAGGGGAATCCAAGGAGGGGTGACTTGTGGGGCTCGGACCAGGTTCTGTTACCCAGAATCCTTTGCAAACCTCAAAAGTTGGCTAAAAAACACATGTCCCTCACATTTCTGTGGCAGAAAGTTCTGGAATCTGAGAGGAGCTACAAATTTCCTTCCACCCAGCGTTCCCCCAAGTCTCCCGATAAAAATGATACCTCCCTTGCGTGGGTAGGCCTAGCGCCGGCGACAGGAAACACCCCAAAGCGCAACGTGGACACATCCTAAATTTTGGAAAAAAACAGAGGTGTTTTTTGCGAAGTGCCTACCTGTAGATTTTGGCCTCTAGCTCAGCCGGCACCTAGGGAAACCTACCAAACCTGTGCATTTCTGAAAACTAGAGACCTCGGGGAATCCAAGGAGGGGTGACTTGCGGGGCTCGGACCAGGTTCTGTTACCCAGAATCCTTTGCAAACGTCAAAATTTGGCTAAAAAAACACATGTCCCTCACATTTCTGTGGCAGAAAGTTCTGGAATCTGAGAGGAGCTACAAATTTCCTTCCACCCAGCGTTCCCCCAAGTCTCCCGATAAAAATGATACCTCACTTGCGTGGGTAGGCCTAGCGCCGGCGACAGGAAACACCCCAAAGCGCAACGTGGACACATCCTAAATTTTGGAAAAAAACAGGTGTTTTTTGCGAAGTGCCTACCTGTAGATTTTGGCCTCTAGCTCAGCCGGCACCTAGGGAAACCTACCAAACCTGTGCATTTCTGAAAACTGGAGACCTAGGGGACTCCAAGGAGGGGTGACTTGCGGGGCTCGGACCAGGTTCTGTTACCCAGAATCCTTTGCAAACCTCAAAATTTGGCTAAAAAAACACATGTCCCTCACATTTCTGTGGCAGAAAGTTCTGGAATCTGAGAGGAGCTACAAATTTCCTTCCACCCAACGTTCCCCCAAGTCTCCCGATAAAAATGATACCTCACTTGCGTGGGTAGGCCTAGCGCCGGCGACAGGAAACACCCCAAAGCGCAACGTGGACACATCCTAAATTTTGGAAAAAAACAGAGGTGTTTTTTGCGAAGTGCCTACCTGTAGATTTTGGCCTCTAGCTCAGCCGGCACCTAGGGAAACCTACCAAACCTGTGCATTTCTGAAAACTAGAGACCTAGGGAAATCCAAGGAGGGGTGACTTGCGGGGCTCGGACCAGGTTCTGTTACCCAGAATCCTTTGCAAACCTAAAAATTTGGCTAAAAAAACACATGTCCTCACATTTCTGTGGCAGAAAGTTCTGGAATCTGAGAGGAGCTACAAATTTCCTTCCACCCAGCGTTCCCCCAAGTCTCCCGATAAAAATGATACCTCACTTGCGTGGGTAGGCCTAGCGCCGGCGACAGGAAACACCCCAAAGCGCAACGTGGACACATCCTAAATTTTGGAAAAAAACAGAGGTGTTTTTTGCGAAGTGCCTACCTGTAGATTTTGGCCTCTAGCTCAGCCGGCACCTAGGGAAACCTACCAAACCTGTGCATTTCTGAAAACTAGAGACCTAGGGGACTCCAAGGAGGGGTGACTTGCGGGGCTCGGACCAGGTTCTGTTACCCAGAATCCTTTGCAAACCTCAAAATTTGGCTAAAAAAACACATGTCCCTCACATTTCTGTGGCAGAAAGTTCTGGAATCTGAGAGGAGCTACAAATTTCCTTCCACCCAGCGTTCCCCCAAGTCTCCCGATAAAAATGATACCTCACTTGCGTGGGTAGGCCTAGCGCCGGCGACAGGAAACACCCCAAAGCGCAACGTGGACACATCCTAAATTTTGGAAAAAAACAGAGGTGTTTTTTGCAAAGTGCCTACCTGTAGATTTTGGCCTCTAGCTCAGCTGGCACCTAGGGAAACCTACCAAACCTGTGCATTTCTGAAAACTAGAGACCTAGGGGACTCCAAGGAGGGGTGACTTGCGGGGCTCGGACCAGGTTCTGTTACCCAGAATCCTTTGCAAACCTCAAAATTTGGCTAAAAAAACACATGTCCCTCACATTTCTGTGGCAGAAAGTCCTGGAATCTGAGAGGAGCTACAAATTTCCTTCCACCCAGCGTTCCCCCAAGTCTCCCGATACAAATGATACCTCACTTGCGTGGGTAGGCCTAGCGCCGGCGACAGGAAACACCCCAAAGCGCAACGTGGACACATCCTAAATTTTGGAAAAAAACAGAGGTGTTTTTTGCGAAGTGCCTACCTGTAGATTTTGGCCTCTAGCTCAGCCGGCACCTAGGGAAACCTACCAAACCTGTGCATTTCTGAAAACTGGAGACCTAGGGGACTCCAAGGAGGGGTGACTTGCGGGGCTCGGACCAGGTTCTGTTACCCAGAATCCTTTGCAAACCTCAAAATTTGGCTAAAAAAACACATGTCCCTCACATTTCTGTGGCAGAAAGTTCTGGAATCTGAGAGGAGCTACAAATTTCCTTCCACCCAGCGTTCCCCCAAGTCTCCCGATAAAAATGATACCTCACTTGCGTGGGTAGGCCTAGCGCTGGCGACAGGAAACACCCCAAAGTGCAACGTGGACACATCCTAAATTTTGGAAAAAAACAGAGGTGTTTTTTGCGAAGTGCCTACCTGTAGATTTTGGCCTCTAGCTCAGCCGGCACCTAGGGAAACCTACCAAACCTGTGCATTTCTGAAAACTAGAGACCTAGGGGAATCCAAGGAGGGGTGACTTGGGGGCTCGGACCAGGTTCTGTTACGCAGAATCCTTTGCAAACCTCAAAATTTGGCTAAAAATACACATGTTACTCACATTTCTGTGGCAGAAAGTTCTGGAATCTGAGAGGAGCCACAAATTTCCTTCTACCCAGCGTTCCCCCAAGTCTCCCGATAAAAATGATACCTCACTTGTGTGGGTAGGACTAGCGCCCACGAAAGGAAAGGGCCCAAAACACAACGTGGACACATCACATTTTTTTTATAAAAAGCAGTGCCTACCTGTGGATTTTGGCCTGTAGCTCAGCCGACACCTGAGGAAACCTAGCAAACCAGTGCATTTTTGAAAACTAAAAACCCAGGGGAATCCAAGATGGGGTGACTTGCGGGGCTCTGACCAGGTTATGTTACCCAGAATCCTTTGCAAACATCAAAATTTGGCCCAAAAAACACTTTTTCCTCTCATTTCGGTGACAGAAAGTTCTGGAATCTGAGAGGAGCCACAAATTTCCTTCCACCCAGCGTTCCCCTAAGTCTCTCGATAAAAATGGTACCTCACTTCTGTGGGTAGGCCTAGCGCCCACAAAAGGAAATGGCCCAAAACACAACGTGGACACAACATATTTTTTCACAGAAAACAGAGGTGTTTTTTGCAAGGTGCCTACCTGTGGTGTTTGGCCTGTAGCTCAGCCGGCCCCGGGGGGGGGCAGAAATGCCCTAAAATAAATTTGCCCCCCCAACCCCCACCCTCCCCCGCCGGGAGCGACCCATGCCTACGGGGTCGCTCCCCCTGCGTGACATTGGCACCAAAAAACAAATCCCCGGTGCCTAGTGGTTTCTGCCCCCTTGGGGGAAGATTGACCTAAAATTGGCCAATCTGCCCCCAGGGGGGCAGAAATGGTCTAAATACAATTTGCCCCCCCAGGGGAGCGACCCTTGCCTGATGGGTCGCTCCCCATCTCTAAAAAAAAAAAACAACAACAAAAAAAAACACACAAAAAAAAAATTGCCCTGGCGCCTAGAGGGTTCTGCCCCCCCCTGGGGGCAGTTCGGCCTAATAATAGGCCGATCTGTCCCCCAGGGGGGCAGAAATGGCCTAAAATAAATTTGCCCCCCCAACCCCCCCCCCCCCCCGGGAGCGACCCTTGCCTACGGGGTCGCTCCCCCTGCGTGACATTGGCACCAAAAAACAAATCCCCGGTGCCTAGTGGTTTCTGCCCCCTTGGGGGCAGATTGACCTAAAATTGGCCAATCTGCCCCCAGGGGGGCAGAAATGGTCTAAATACAATTTGCCCCCCCCCAGGGGAGCGACCCTTGCCTGATGGGTCGCTCCCCATCTCTAAAAAAAGAAACAACAAAAAAAGAAAACACAAAAAAAAAATTTGCCCTGGTGCCTAGAGGGTTCTGCCCCCCC